>NC_137977.1:54480058-55132558 GCF_963924665.1 Micromys minutus | reverse complement strand
ATATTTCTCAACCCTACTGAAATAATTAACTCAGGGAAGGGTCATAAACGAACACAAAAATCATTAGGTCAGAAGCTGCAAGGATAAGGGTTCATTTGGAACGAAAGACACAAGCATACATTTACAACCAGAGGATTGGTCAGGTTCACTCTTCTCTATAGATTTTCTCAGGCTTACTGATATTTTCCCGTGTATAATCTTTGAAAATGTAAAGGAAAAGTCTGCCTGAGTCTATTTTTCCTTTTCCTGGGTACTCCTGCTCAGATTGCAAGTCTCTGCTGGTACTCACTCTTCTGGAATACTATTCTCCCACACGTTCTCAGCCTTCTGTTTTATACACCTTGATGACTCTTTACAGCTTTGGCTGTCCTGACTGTTCCTTTCAGATTTTGGACTATCTATCTTTGAAACTGTGGGTGCATCACAGGTGATGATATTTTCCCCTCTTGGTCACAGTACAGGATAGAACTTGTCTGTGGAAGTGCACAGAGAAGCACTTAGTTTGGTTTTTGCTGGTTGTCAGCCAGCACTTCTCAGCATGTCTGCTTTAACACAAAGGACAGAGCTTCCCAGAATAATGGGACACAGAGACATCAAAGACCAAGAACAGTAGCCAAGTCCTCTCAAATGGACTCTGCTGTGGGGCCACACCAAGGTTTTATTCTTTATATTTACCTTCTGTTTCCTGGATGTTAATGCCTGTCTCTTTGTGCAAATTTGGCATGGTCCTCTGGCTTGCTTGTCTGAGCTAATATGCTGGCTATAGTCTGATTATCATTAAAAATGCTCTCTCAATTTTTCTTTCAGATTTACCATCACACATAATACATAGTTCAGGTGTGAACATTTGGATGTAACTCCCAGTAAGGGTTATTGGTTAGTGGGGAGGAATGCCAGGGCGGGGAGGTGGGAAAGAGTGGGGGGGGGGGGCGTTCTCATGGAGGAAGGGGGAGGGGAGATAGGATATAGGGAGTTCCAGAGGGGAAACCAGGAGAGGGGAAAACATTTGAAATGTAAGTAAAGAAAATATCCAATAATCAAAAGAAAAGAAAAGTGGTCACACACACTTTCAGGTGATTAGGGGAGTCGGCAGCTTATGAAGGCAGAGAACCCTTCAGTGAGATTAGTTGTCCTTGTTAAATGAAAATAGGAGTGACAATCGCACGCTTTTCGTAATGCATGCTACATGGCTCTCCATGAACCAGAAAGCAGACCCTCATCACTTACCAAATCTGCCTGGACCCTGGACTGCCGGCATCCGGAACAGTGAGAAATAAACGTCTGCAAATTGTTTAGGAATAACCTGACGGAAATGGTGTCATGTCCAGAGGGGACTCCACCCCTCTCCTTTGCTTCTGAACAGACTCTACATGTGTTGTAGGAAACTTACTTCTCTTGGCCTGTCAGTTCTATCATTTGGCAAATGGTGTTTCTCAAATGTGCTTTTGGTGGTCTTAGTCCTTTCATGAATTCCTGCATTTCCCATGGCTTCTCAGCCTTCTCTCTATGATTTTTATTCTCTCCACAGTCTGTTGACCTTTCTTAGGAAACCGGGATTCACCCCAGAGGTCCTGTGGCACTGATGTCTGGTCCTATAGCATAAGTCTGACCTCTGGTGTCCTTGTGAGGAACTGTTCCAATTTTTAAAAATCCATTATGTTTATTTACATTTCAAATGTTATACCCCTTCCCAGTGGCTGGTTTCCCTTCTGCAAATCCCATATCCCACATCCCTGCTTCTATGAGGGTACTCATCCACCCACCCACCCACTCCAACCTCACTGCCCTATCATTCCCTTATGTTGGGGTATCAAATCTTCACTGGACCAAAGGCCACCCCTCCCATTGATGCCAGATAAGGCCATCCTCTGCTATATATGCAGCTGGAACCATAGATCCCCTCATGTGTATTCTTTGGAACTGTACCAGTTCTCCGTAGTTCCCCAATCTTACTCCCAATAAGTACCATCAGGGATGTTCCTATAGCAACCAACCAACCTTATCATAGATATCTGTGAGTCCTGTGCAGACATCACACTCAGTGTATGTATGATGAAATTCTGTTCGTTAACATTAGGGGAGCCACAACCATGAACCCCCTCCAGTGTTGGCACAGCACACAGCCTGCTCCCCTGGCACCCCTCTGCTCAGAGAGATGGAAATTCTGATTCAGCTGTGTTTACAGTAAAGGAAATCCTGTTTGGCACTGGTAGGTTGAAACTTCATTTGAAGATGTGGCTTTTATTATCATGGTAAAATAAACAACAAAAATAAAACTCAACACAGTACAGGGGACATCTCTTACCTTTCCTGTTTCTTTCTCATGTGCCTCTTTTGAAGTTTATTTTAATTTTTCTTTTCATTAATTGAGATTATTCTCTGTTAACTTTGTGCATTATTACTCTCATGGTTCTCTTTTATCTTCTCCACCCCTGCCAACCTCCTTTTCTTTCTACAAGTCCCTTCTTACATCCACATTCATGTCTTGTTTTGAGGTCCACTGAGTTTAATTGGGCCCTTGGCATGATCATAGGTGTGGAAATGTTCACTAGAGCCTGGGGAGATCACCAGTGGATATATAACCTAAGACTATAAACCTCTGCTCCAGATTTTATCAGTAGCCAGTATTCAACAGGAAAGGGTAGGAATAAGACCCTGCCCATCCGTGACTAATTCTAGATAAGCAATGTGCATGTATGTTCAGGATGAGTGTGTGTATGATGTGTGTTATGTACATAAGTGTGTGTATGATAAGTGTGTGTATGTGCATTGAGTGCATGATGTGTGTACGTGAGTGTGTGTATGTATGATGTGTGCATGGTGAGTATGTCCATATATTCATGCATGTGATTTTGGCTCATGCATGCCTTGTGATTCATAAGTAGAGGTCTCTTCCTTTTGGTGAGACAGGGTCTCTTTTGTTTTTCAGCTTCTTAACCAGACAAGGTAGCCTATGAAATTCTTGTAGGAGCCAGACAGTAGTGATATAAACCTTAAATCCCAGCATTCAAGAGGCAGAGGCAGGTATATCTCTGAACTCTGGACCAGCCTGATCTATAGATAGAACTCCAGGAAATCTAGGGTTACAGAGATAAACCCTGTCTTGACCCTCATTCCTCCTTGACCAACAAACATCTTGTAGGCATGCTGGGATTTTAGACACTCAGTCTAATCTTGCTGCTGAGATCCTCACTCAGGTTGTACAGTAAGCACTGCTTCCCATGAGTCTGTCTGCCCGGGCCCCTTTTGCATGCATGTGAAAGCAAAGATACTGTCTTAGCACCTTTGCTACATACATGGTTTGCTCAGTCATCCTGTGTCCCTGCTTGCACTTTAACGCTGCTAGTATTCTCCATCCATATATTCCTCACTTCCTTTCCTCCTCCTTCTCTCACTCCTTTTATCTCCTCTCTTTATTTTTTCTGAAATCTGCTCTTTGGAGATGGCAGTATGCATTTTGCTCAGATTGAACATATCACTATTTTAGGAAGAGGACAAAACTATAAAAGAGACATGCGTAACTCTGATGTAGGAGGATATGGAAGGAACCATAGTGCATTGTGGTCAAAAGGGGACAATATGAGAAGAGAAGAGAAGAGAAGAGAAGAGAAGAGAAGAGAAGAGAAGAGGAAAGGAGGGTAGGGATGGAGAGGAAAAAAGAGGAGAGAGTAGGGCAAGGGAAGGGAGAGGAGAGGAGAGGAGAGAAGAGGAGGGAAGGGGAGGTATGCATATGAAACAAACAAAACAAAAGAGCATGATTTAATAATGAAGGGGTCAATCAAAAAGTGACAGAATTATAGAGAGGAGCATCACGTGGACAAGTCATCCATAGAGAAGAGGTTGGGGAGGAATTAGCAACAAAGAACATTAATCCCTCTTTACAAAATTCTAGGATGAGATAAGAATCATGTTTTTTAAGAAAAGCACTGCAGAGCTATATCAACACTTGTTTTTTTTTATGCCTTTTTCAGATTCTAAGACTTGAATATGTTTAGCAGCCAATATGTGGGAGTTATTTAGATATTGTGAAACCTGTATGTTATGAGTACCACTAAATATTTTTTTTTCTATGTAAGGTGTTAATCCTAGTCACTCATTTAGTGGCAAATTTCATCCATTAACTGTTTAATAACTAATCACTTAGATACTATTATATCTAGTAAATCTTCATGAACTGTACTATCTCGTAGTGAAATGACACAATAAAAACTACAAATAAAAGAGATCTGTAGAGATCCACTGACAAGCACTAGGAGGACTTGGGAAGCCTGCCAACAGGGGAAGAAGAAAGATTAAAGAAGCCAGAGGGGTGGAGAACACCAGGATCAAATGGCCCAGAATCAGCTCAGCAGGACTCATAGGGCCTCACAGAGACTGAAGGAACAATCACTAACCCTGGATAGGTCTGAGCTCCTCTGCCTGTATGCTATGGTGATGTAGCTGGGAGTTCCTGTGGGACTCACAACAAGGAGAGTATAGTGTGTCTCTGGCTCTTGCCTGATCTTGGGACTCTTTTCTTCCTATCAGTTTACCTTGTCCAGCCTGGATATGAGGGTTTGTGCCTAGTCTTATTGTAACTCATTACACTGTGTTTGGTTTATGTCTCTGGGAGGCCTCTTTTTTGTTTGCTTGGTTGTTTTTTTTCTTTTGTTGTTGTTTGTTTGAAGAAAAATGGAAGAGGAATGGAACTAGGAGAAAAGGGAAATAAGAGAGAATGGGAAATTCAGTAGGAATATAATGTATGAGAGAAGAATTTAAAAAATGTCTGCATATTTGCAGTTAAAGTTAAGTGTTATGAAAAATATTAGAATAAAAGGAAGGGATGTAGTTTTTCCAGGGGTATAATTATACATGTAACTATGAAAAGAAAGCAGCAACTCAAATAAAGGAAAAAAAATTCATGGTAGCTGGAGAAGGATAGAATGTACCCAGAATGAAACACATGTCCAAGGGCCCATAGAGATTCAGGAAAGTAACTAAAGTTTCAATTGATAGAAATCAGAAGAGAGGGTGGTGACTGGGAAGAGTCTACTGGGCTTCTCACATCATGGGGAAGATTAATTTTCTAGTGGAATGGGAATCTAGAAGAAAATTTGGGAAGAATGACATAATTATTCTGTTCTATAGTGAATAGGTTTAAAAGGCCAAGGGTAGCAAGAAGCACTCCAGTTAGGAGAGAACTGAGATACACAATAAAGGGTTGGCAAGGCTTGGACTAGACTGGAAGCAGTAGAGATTTGGAAAAATGCTAGGTAAGGTTAGTTAATTTGATCCTGGGGCCATAGGAATTCACTTGGATGGATTGTGAGGGGTGTGAATATAAGACCATTTCATATGTTTAGTTTAGTTCAGTTGGAAGGCGTGGTGTTGCCATTTACTGAAATAGGTAATGACGTTAGGACTACACCTGAAAAACTAACTCCTTAGAGGACATTGGACTGGAGACAGCTTCTCTCTTACAGTTGACATCTACCTGCCTAGTAAGGATGCTCAATTGCCTCTTTTTTAATCACCAGCAGGGTCATTAATTGATGGAAATAACAGCCTGTGCATGGAAACTGCATCTCTCTCAACTTACTCTCTAATTACAATAAAGCCAGTACCTCTTACCCTGCTCTGTGTAGTCACTTTAAGAGCCTCCTTCTACACTTCTCTACTCTCTGCTGAATGTCTGATTGAGTCACAATCCTTTTGTCATAGCCTTATGGTGTCTGTGTGGCACTGTTAGTCATATACAGCTTCTGGGTTGGATTTGGAGTGCAGGTATCCACAACAGAAATGAATCAATGTTGTGGAATTTGGAAGAGTTTGAAAGACAAAATCAGGAATTTATCTGATGACTTATAGAAGTTTGAGATGCATAGCAAATATCTGAGTGGCAGCTATGAGTCCATCAACACAAGTGTCTGAAGTTTGGAATTCAATCCTTGAGATTCAATAATTCAAGACTCATTAGCATACTTACAGTGTGGGTTTTATCAGGATGGATGAGCTTACCAAGGCCTGAGATTCAACCTGGGGCAGGGCAGGCGAACTGGCTACATAGTAATTAAAGGGCAAGAGATGAGCTAGAACAGCTAGCTTTCTTGTAACTTGGGAGGGCCAAGAAAAATAATAGCCTGCAATAGACTCCAATGAAGAAGCTGCATGAAGAAAAGAAGTATTTAATATTAAAAAGACTACATGGTCTGTGAAGACTGTTGTCAGGACATTGTGTCCTCTGTTCAGATTTATGGAATAAGGAAATGAAAACTGAGCAATAGGAAAGGGGAAAACGCAGTGACAGTCAATGAATTTAGAACATCCAGCCACATGCTTTGCACATATGATTTAATGGATTTCTCTAACTTTCTGAAGCTTATCAACAGCCATTTGTTTATTTTTCCCTAAATACCCTGGCTCTAAATTACTAGTCTTTTCTGAACTACAGAACCCTATAAACATCACCAGCATGACTAGGCATTCTCCACTACAAGTACTGCCCATTGGCTGTTCAAGTACTGTACTGATCATCCAGTTACTTCCTAGATTCAAGGTCCAGAACTGTCCTGCAGGACATGATTTGAAGGTACAGCTGTGACTATGGTTTCTCTAAGTTTGGTTTTAGTGGAAGATGAGGCTCATTTGCTTGAACCCTGGGGATGTTGGAAGCTTGTCTCCATTACTCTGCTAGCAGCCAAGATTCCTGAGAAACCCAGCCTAGGCTAGTTGAGGTATGGTATCTGGGTTTCAGCTCCATGACTTAAAAGGTCAACCCCATGCCCATTTTCCTAAACTCTTGAATGCAAGACACCTCTTATGGTTATAGTCTTATGAAGTTTTGGCTGTTTTGCATAGCACATGCTAGAGGGCTAGAGAGCCCAGGGGCTTAGGTGAGCAAGGTCTCTATGATGTGATCTCTCAAGGCAGAGGCAAAAGCTCTAGGGTAGAGCACAGAATGGTAGAGAGACAGTTTGTGGAAGAGTCTACCTCTTGTCATCCCTCCATATTCCTTTCTTCTACTCAGCAAAGTTTCCAAAGAAGTTCTCCTTTGACGAACACAGTAGATGGGAATAGAAACTTGAAGTGATGACAGCAATCATGAGAAAATATAACATCATCAACTTATGGATAATCCACGATAGTCAAAAGTCAGGAACACAAATGGAACAGTTCTGTAAGAAGGTGTCTATTGCTTCTGGAAGGGAATAAGTGTTGTAATGAATTTTCCTGGGTGTGCAAATTTGAGTCCTGAAATTACCAACTTTGTAACCCTCTCTGTAAAACAGTAATAATCCTTGTGTCTCAGTTGAGCATAACATGCATTCAAACTGTAGAACCTCAAGTAAATGTTTTACAGACAGAAAACACAAAGGAGAACGGTGGATGGTATTGATCACTCTAATGAAGCTTGTGTGTCCAGACAGAGCAACCAGATAAAAGGAGATGATGTTGTAGCAAAGTAGCAACCCCACTCCTCTGGGTCTGTGCAAACTTCATGTTCAGGGAATAGAAAATGGTAGAAAGAAAGAGTCGTCTTCCCACTTAAACCATTGGCATTGTCTCCAACCACTACTAACGCAGGCTCAGTGCGAGTTGTGTGATAATTTAAGGCATATTAATTGATAGGGGTCACATCATTATTGTCTTTTTCCATTTTATACTGGCTTGTTTGGTTTGTTTTCATTGTATTTGGTTAATCATGTAAAGGTGGACACTTTCAAAAAATGTCTACTTAATTTTCACTGGTGTGCCTCTTTAATTATGGTGGGTTTCTAATTCCACATTAACATTTTCCTTTTCTTGAAAAAAATTCTAAATCTTCTGATTATATTTTGCAGAAGACAACAGACATCTTATTTGGTGGGTGATAAATCACTGCATAATGAATATGCCAATAAAATAACATGCTCTAAGCTTTAGGAACAAGTAAGCAAAGACATGTCTATTTAAGAATTGTCCAGGTAGTATATACAAAGAATTTTTTTATTCTTAAAGAAAGAGTCTCAGTCTTTCTAATGAATCAGATTAGTCATCAAATAATAATGGGATAGTAACATTAACAGAGCACTGCACTTAGTATTGTCTTTTAAGGCAAATTGTTTCTATCACTCATTTTATTCTATTGATGTGGTTTGGATGATCGCTATAAGCCCAGATCTGTGCTAAGTACAATGACTGCCATGGACAATGTGGTAGGATGAGAAAACTGTTTCAAAGCAGAGGTATAGAGACTGTGAAAGGAAAGGAGAGAACAAATTAAGATACTGGTTTATGTGCAATGTGCTGGCTGTATTTAGCCATCAAAGAGACTGAGATATGTCACTTGCAAGAATGTTGGAATTTGAGTACTATTAAGTCTCACAAAGTAACACCTGTTCCTCTTCATATGTGCAGTGTGGTGGGGGAGACATGACTAGAACATTAAGGCAGCGATCTGGACAGAGGACGGTAGCAGAGGTCATAGAATATGAGCATGATCAGAGTATGTGTACATGTACAGGCCGTGACAATGGAATCCCTTATTTTTTTACAGTTGATATATTCCTATTTAGAATGTGTAAAGTAGTTTAAATGTGTCCTTAGGCTAAGGGTTATCGAGAGAGACAGGTAGAGGAATAAGTGGCCTATGCTATGGTAGAATTAAAGTTAGAGAAATGAGAGGAAGAGTCACAAACCACAGAATGCAGATAATCTCTAGAAGCTAAAGAAGACAAGGAAGAGGATTATTCAGGAAAACCTCTAACAGGAAGCACACATGTCATGAAACTGCAACGTTTCTGTAAGTCAAGGGCACTCTCAAAAGGACAAAATGGCAGCCAACAGATTGGGAAAGGATATTTATCAATCCTACATCCGATAGAAGGCTAATATCCAATATATCTATCTATCTATCTATCTATCTATATAACTCAAGAAGTTAGACTCCAGAGAATCAGATAAGCCTATTAAAAATGGAGTTCAGAGCTAAACAAAGGATTCTCAACTAAGAAATGCCAAATGACTGAGAAGTACCTAAAGAAATGCTCAACATCCCTAAGCATCAGGGAAATGTAAATCAGAACAACCCTGAGATTCTACCTTACACTAGTCAAAATGGCTAAGATCAAAATTTCATGTGACAGCATATACTGGCAAGGATATGGAGAAAGAAGAACACTCCTCCATTGTTGGTGGGATTGCAAGCTGGTACAACTGCTCTGATAACCAGTCTGGTGGTTCCTCAGAAAATTGAACATAGAACTATCTGAAGTCCCAGCTATTTCACTTCTGGGCCTATATTCAAAAGACACCCCAACATATAACAAGGACACATGTTCCACCATGTTCATAGGAGCCTTATTTATAATAGCCAGAAGCTGGAAAGAACCCAGATGTTCTTCAACAGAGGAATGGATACAGAAATTGTGGTACATATACACAGTGGAGTACTACTCAGCTATTAGAAACAATGACTTCATGAAATTCCTAGGCAAATGGATGGAACTAGAAGCTATCATTCTGAGTGAGGTAACCCAGTCAAAAAAGAACACAAATGATATGCACTCACTGATAAGTGGATACTAGCCCTAGAAAGCTTGGGAATACCTAAAAAACAATTCACAGACCTTATGAAGCTCAATAAGAAGAAAGGCCAAAATGGGCATGCCTCAATCCTCCTTAGAAGGAAGAACAAAAAACTCACAGGAGAATATATAGGGATAAATAGAGGAGCAGGGATTGAAGAAAAGACCATTCAGATATTGCTTCATCTGGAGATACACCCTATATGTAGCCACCAAACCCAAGCACTATTGCTGATGCCAAGAAGTGCTTAATGGCAGGAGCTAGATATGAATGCTTCCTCAGAGGCATACAGATACAGCTGAGGATGCTTGCAGCTAACCATTGGACTGTACATTGGGAGACAATGAAAGAGGTAGAGAAAGAACTGAAGGAGCTGAAAGGGTTTGCAACCCCATGAGAATACCATTATTAACCAACCAAACCCTCTAGAACTCCCGGGGACTAAACCACCAACCAATGAGCACACATGGAGAGATCTATGGCTCCCATTGTATATATAGCAGAGGATGGCACTGTCTAGCATCAATGGGAGAAGAGGTCTTTGGTCCAATGAAGGCACACTTTTCACTGTAGGGGAATTCCAAGTCACTAAGGTGGGGAGGGTGGTTGGGAGAGGGAGCACCTTTATGGAAGCAAATGGAGGGGGAAGGAGAAAGGTAGAGGGGGTAGTGGGGGAGGGGATAACATTTGAAATGTAAATAGAGAGTATATCTACTAAAAATGATAGCAAAGATTTCTAATAGGAATAAATATTGAATGCAAGCACCTCATGCATGCTAGACAAACCCTTCATGGTTGTTCTATATTCCCAGGCAAATCCATTTGTTTAAACCACTAAATTTTTTCTCATTTTTTACAGTGGGAAACTAATTCAACATGGAGTCCACTTACAGCAGTGAAGACTAAGCACTTGGGAACGGAGACCACCAGAGCAGAACAGGGGCAGAAAGTCAGATTTTCCTGCTCTGAAGGGAATCATCCAGGTAGGAAAATGGCAAGTGTATTAATAGGAACATCCTTGCTTTAGAAACCTTTAGCAAAAGGATTCTTGTTATTTCTACACGCCACAGAGACTCTCACGTGCTGTTGTTCTTAAGACAAAGATGTATCTTGCAGTCTTTTTTTATTATTTGTATATTATCTTGAAAAACCTAACTTAAAGTCATTACCCTAAAGGCAATGTGGGATATAGATTGGGGTGAAGGAGGGAGAAAGGATAGTGGGAAAAACTTGTTAATGGATTTGGGGGTGGTTAAAAATGTCTGAGAGAAGAGCCAGATTCTATGTGAAATAAATGATCCTGGAAAACAACCCTGAAAAAACTGCTGCATCCTTTGCTTGATGCTGGTTGAGTTTCAAAACCGTGCATGAAGAGACTGGTACTAAAATGAAATATTATAAAATGGCAAAAGAATAATATCTGTAATCAACAGATAAAGAGTTAAAGCAAAAATAACTTACATACCACTCCAGATGTTTTACAATCTAGTTAGAAGGTGATAAAGGAAGAAGGATGCTATATTGAAGGGGTTGGTAATGGAAACTAGAGGTCATAGCTGTAGGACAGGTACAGGGAAAACAATGATCACTCTCAGGATGTTGGAGTAGAGTAGATCTAACCCACTTTACTTCTCTAATCCATGACATCTATATGACTGATCTGCCACCTGCTGTGCTAATGACCCTACGCCATGACTTTCACTTACATCATGACCTTATCCTTACTGTATTTCTACATCACAAATTTTCATGTTTCTACCAATGGCATAAAAATTTCACTCCTGTGTGATTAATTTATTCTCTCTTTTTGGGGTCGCAACTTCCATGACATCGATTTTCCGTGTTCCTATCTCTTCTTGTGCTCTTTCTTCATGATCACTTAACCAAGTCTGCACACAACTGCTTTTATCTTCTGCTCTGCTTATTGCTCTTTGCGAGTTGGTTGTCTCTGGCACAGCCACATGAAACTGAGACAGGACTCTCAAGCTGGGAAATTTTTTTGCTAGAGTTGGAAAAATGGCTACATACAATTAAATACCAAAGAACAAGATAATTCATGGAATGACACGAACAGTTTCATTTCCTAGAATTGGTGCTATCTTCATGGGGGTATTTCCTGAGATTCTTGGTTGTTGATAACTTCTGTGTATGTCTTAAGAAAATATAGACGACCTTTGAATTTCTAATTCTAACACGTGTAGCTTTATTTATCATGAAGGAAATAGAAATTATTCACCATGTAGAAATATTTTATGCCTTCTAGAGTGGAAAGTATGTTTTGACTCTGAAAGTGTGAAATATGGGTAATGATCTAGAGTGGTGGCATTCTCATGCATGAAGGATTGCGTACAACAGGATTGCAGTGTGTATATACGTTGTCACATAAACTTAATCTCATGGAATATGCCAGTGAGAAGCATTAGGCAGTAGCTGATATTCATACATCTTTTTATTAATTAATTAATCTATTTAAATAGAAAAGAGATTCTCTTATACAATACATCCCAAGCACAATTACCCCCTTCTCTCTCTCTCTCTCTCTCTCTCTCTCTCTCTCTCTCTCTCCTACTGACCTCTCTTCTCACTCAGATCTGCTCCTCTTCCATTTCCTCTTAGGAAAGAACAGGTTTCTGGGAGATAACCAGAAGACAGGGCAAAACAAGATCAAGACAAGGTGAATGCTTTCGTATTGAGGCTAGACAAGGCAACCCAATAGGAGGAGAAGAGTCAGAGATACCATTTGCTCACACTGTTAGGAGTCCTGCAAAAGCACCAAGCTAATGGCCATAAAATACACACAGAGAACCAGGTACAGAGGTCCCTCCCTTCAGAGGTGAGGGATCCCACTGGATAAGGGGAGGAAAGACTGAAGGAGTAAGAGGGGACAGAGGACAGCAGGAGAACACATCCCACTGAGTGAACGCAGCAGGGCTCACATGGGCCCACAGGGACTGTAATGGCAAGCATGGGGCATGCATAGGTCCGCATTACTTATTTTAAGACCGCCGTCATAACAATAACAATGGCAAAGTAAAAGCAAGCCTAAGCAAACCTGCCATGCCTTCACCGCTTGTTTCCAAAGCCACAGTGATGCAGAGACTATGAAGAGAACTACAGAATGACAAAAGAAGGATTGGAAGATCAGAGGGCGTTGTCCTGTATGTGTATTGGAGTTTAATACTAGTGATTTCTATTCATTCTCTGAGGGATTAGACATAAATGTTTTTTGTCATTCTTCACATTTTTGTCGCTAATCTCTAGGAATTCCTAGAATACATCTTAGTAATGAAATTATCTTTTTTGCTTTTTTAACTCACACTCCTGTGTAGAGATTGGTTGTTTGTGTCACTCTGAGTAGAGTGGTTAAAATGTAGCTGCAATCCATGGAAGCAACAGCCACAGAAGCTTGGACTTTAGTCTCTGGGTGCTGTAACTAGTCCTTAGCAGTGATAGTCACATGACAGGGTAGAGGATTAAAAACTATTAAGATAGCAGAAATGAGAAATTTGAAGCCTTCACTGTTAGTGAAATTTTCTGTAGGATGGGTAAATTTCTCAACTATAAAAATGACACCTAGTATTTATTACTAGTAGAATTACTAGTTATGCAGTACTTCATCAACTTTAACTCTCATAGCTACAACAAAGTCTCAAATGAATGGAACGTTCTTTGTAATTATCATAAACTATATACTTATGAAACTTGCTAGGCCCAATGTATTAATTTATCAGCTAGCAATCTCATAGTAATTAGGTTCTAATATAGTATAAGGTTATATTTGAACAGCTCAGGAAACTCATTTAATATAATAAACCTAGCCCCCACCCTTAAAGGATTAATGTTTTAAATTATAGTTGCTTATACCTGGTCCTACAATATCCTAAACTAGTAATAAAGATCTGTAGGGAGAAAATTGAATCGATGAATAAAAATGTAGAAATGCAGATCGTCATTAAAATAATGACACTGTTTCAGAAAAGGCAATGCAGAATGACAGGACATCTGTCAAAAGTCAAGGGCCCATACTACTTGACACCGGAAATAAGGGTCATTACTATAAAGAATAAATATAAGGGTAAATGCACAAGTCAATCAACTTTAAACACCTAATGAATGTGTAAGTTCTAGAAGTTTTTAAAACTCAAAGTACAAAACTTTGCATGTTCAAGGAGTATTAATCACAGCATTTACATCCTACATGTGGTAAATAGTGTCTAAAATTAAAATAAAAATATATTGATAAATGGAGCATGCTAAAATAAAAATAAAAATTTTTAATGAAAAATACATGTTTTTAATTGATCTTGAGCACGTGCAAGAACGCACAATGAGGAAAAGGGTCTTTTCAGTTTAGTTCATGGCATTAAGAAAACTGATACTCCAAGCTGATTCACTAAATTCCATTTTTCTCATAGCAAGTATACATGCTTTAGCTAAAATCAGATCAAAGACATAAAAATGTAACATCTGAAACTGAGAAAGGTATCGTAAGAGAACAGGAGAAAGTTACACAACACCGGGTTGTGAAAGTTCTCAGATATGACTCCAAAATAATCAGATGAATGTGGAGGCTTCATCCTTCTAAACAGAAAACAATCAACCATGATAACCACACAGAGAGAGCATTTGTAGCATGTGCATTTGACAAACTAGTATTCAAAAATATACAAGAACCAAGTATTTCATTAAAAAAAAAAACAACCTCACTTAAAAATGGGCAAACACTGTAAGTAGGCATGTCCCAACACAAGCCCAAATGATTAGCAGGTAAATGAAGAGTTAGATGTTCAACATCAGGAACTAAAATGAAAACTGTGGTGAGGTATCACCTTTCTTTAGAAGGGAAAAGTCAACAAAGGTTGGTGAGAATAGAGAGAAACAGGAATTAATTCTTTATGAGAACATGAATTTATGTAGTCATTTTGGGTAATGGGATGAGGAATCCTTAAGAATTTTAAATAGAAATTCCAGGTAATCAGAGTATTTCACTTCTGGATCATATAAAAGGAGCTCAATAAACATGTGCAATATAATTCATTTTCCCAAAGCTACTATTGTTGGGGTAGTATTTGGTCTGTTCCCTAGCTCCTCCTGAGCACAATCCTTTAGAAACTTGTGGATCACGGGGTCTTTTAAGTCAGTTTTCTCGGTTCCCACTACAATTTGGATCTGCCAGAGGGACACAGAGATGAATTCTGAAGTTAATTCCAAACATCATCTTGGTTTTGCTTACTGTATCATGTCCACTTTCCCCCATGAAACATGGAATATAACCCGGGGTGTAACTTCTTTCTCTGAGTTTTTTTCTGTTCCAAAAGAGTTCCCTCAGGAGTGATGGAGAACATAGAAAATTTCTGTAGAGCCTAAAGCAAGATACAGTATCCCAAGATGTAGTTGACATCAGCTTCACAACATCCTATATTTATACTACGGGAAGCTTCTTACTGACAGTGGTACATAGGCGCAGGCCAGCGTGTCCTTGGGTCTAAGAGTCTGAACGACTGTGGTGTTGGCCAGTCCATAGTGAATTTAAAATGGGTGATGTCGAAAAAGGCAAGAAGATTTTATTTTTTCAGAAGTGTACCCAGTGCGACACTGTGGAAAAAGGAGGCAAGCATAAGATTGGACCAAATCTTCATGGTCTGTTTGGGTGGAAGACAGGTCAGGCTGTTGGATTCTCTTACACAGATGCCAACAAGAACAAAGGCATCATCACCTTCGGAAAGGATACCCTGATGGAGTATTTGGAGAATCCCAAAATGTACATCCCTGGAACAAAAATGATCTTCACTGGAATTAAGAAGAAGGGAGAATGGGCAGACCTAATAGATTATCTTAAAAAGGCTACTAATGAGTAATTTCACTGCCTTATTTATTATAAAACAAATGTCTCATGGCTTTTCATGTGTACCATAATTTAGTTCATACACCAAATTCAGATCATGAATGGTTAACAAACTTTTGTTGGACAGTCCTGATTTAAGTAAAACTGATTTGCAAAAAAAAAAAAAAAAAAAAAAAGAAAAAAAGAAAAAAAAAAACACAAAAAAAGAAAGCTTCTTAAATACAATATGTTTAACATTTACCTTTAGCTAAAATCATTCCCATGTCATTTTTTTGACCAGTTCAAGCCAATCCCTGGTTAGAATAATACAACTAATGTTATCTACCATCTAAATGTATCCTTTTTAAGAATAAAATACAATTGTGTTTATTATTCATTAACAAGAGTTTTTCTAGTTACATTTGCTCAAAACCTTCCAAGCATGTCTAACATTTGTAATTCACTTACATTTTCTTTAGCTATTACAAGACTTTGAAGGTATTTAGTTCTATCTAATTTTGTGGGACCACAATCTTAAACCTAGAGGAAACTTTGTTCATTTCAAGTGTGTGACCACTGTGACCAAACTGTTTCATAACAAGGAATACACCCATGTCACTAATGCAATATGGTTTCTATGTTAAAAATGGAGACAGTAGTATTTACTGTGAAGCTTAAATTTATCTTAATCCCCAATTTTCAGTATGTCTTATCACTGAATCCTTTTAATTTAGTCAACACCCTAATCCCTCTGTTTGCTCAGATATAGGATTCCTCAATATGAATAATCGGGGAGTGGCTCTGTGGCTTACTCAGAAGTCTCACAGGATTCCTAAACTCTGAGATACTGGGTGAAATCAACAACGAAACAAGAGTTTCTATATTCCCTGCATCCTAAAGTCTTTCATATATAAGAGAATACTTCCTCCTTGGCACTTTAAGAGGCAGCCAGTGTCTCTACTTTTCTTTATCTAATCGTGTAGTGTCATTTAGTCCTTTTCCAAGAAGATAAATAGCTATAAGTTGTAGAATTCACATCGACTAAAGGCACAATTACCAAGCTAACAGAAGTTCAGCAATTCTTCATTCTAATTCGGAGCTGGCACATAGCTTCTTGGAGTTGCAGCTGAGATCATCTCCCCCAGAATGGTTAGAAAACAGCAGCAATATACCATGAATGTTAATCAAAATGCAACGGAGCAGGTGAGTACTGCACACAGCTTTTAATAGCTCTCATGTCTAATATTCTTGATTTTAACATTTAACCTTTCAGGGGCTTTTTAACTTTTCTCTTGCAGACAATTCAGTTGTCGTTTTGACAGATGTATTAGTTGCCAAAGATGTATTAGTAATAGTATGCCAAAGTTTGTTTTTATATTCTTGAATATCTGTGAATTATCCTTGATGCCTGTATGTTAGTATTTATATCAAAACATGATAAGGTACCTTCAGGGAAAACAAAATAAAACAAAACCGACTTGGTTAGGTGATTTAAAGAGTCATCATAATAGCAAAGATTGTGATATTATTTTTATTTTTATGTGGATTAGTCCACTGAAAGCAGTCATTTTTTTCTCCACAGAAATTTGACTACGTATAGTAATGATAACAGTTATAGAAAGTGTCTCATGGAGGGAAGAACTTTGATGATAATACAGTAGACCCATGAAAACCAATAAGATCTCATTTCATAATCAAACTAATGCTTTGACTTTATAAATTGGGAAACTGAAATGTGTATGAGTGCATGTAGCTATTCAGAGTCAGAAACTGAAGTTTTTCTCTCATAAAATATAAACTACTTTTAAGTTAAACATCTATGTCCATGACACAAGAAAATGATTTTTTCAACTAGAAGTTGTATACAAACTAATAGCAAAGTGAGAACTTTCTAGAATATTGCTTTGTTACTTTAAGTTGCACACGAGAACAGCTTATTTTCATAAAACTAGACTATTGTACCTGTAACTTATATTTTCACTGGGATTTCAAGAATGCTGCACATCATTGCTTCAACCTCATATGTTCAACATTTGAGTTAGGACCCATATGCCATTGAATGTGATTTATGGTGCTTGCTCACAATAATGAAAATATTGACTCAATTCAGTCTCTCGTGTAATGGAGTTAATTATACCAAGGAAAAAATGAGAGAAAATTCCATGATGACAACAACAGAAAAAGAAAGGAAGGAAGGAAGGAAGAAAGGAAGAAAGGAAGAAAGTAAGAAAGGAAGGAAGGAAGGAAAAAAGAAGGAAGAAAGAAAGAAGGAAGGAAGCAAAAAAAAAAAAAAAAAAAAAAAAAAAAAAAGGAAACGAAAAGGAAATACAACCAAACAAAGGAAGGGTTTGAGTCCATCATGTGCTATTTTGTCACAACTCTGACAGGGGACCTGAACCCTCTTGTGGTACTGAAACTTCAGACGGGGAGCCTTGTTTTGGAACAATTATGTAGCATTTATCTTTGGAGCCTTAGAAAAATCATTAAAATCTAATGTACCCAGAATCTTACCTAGAGAAAGTCAGTGCTGTTACCTCTTCAAATTTAATTTAATGTAATTCTTCTAGTTTGTTATTTTATCACATAAAGTTACTATCAAAGAATCAAAGCATTTCTTCTAAAAATTATAATCATATTAATTGTATATCAATTAACTCATATCTCCTATTACTTATAATTCAGAGAACTGACAGGTTATACTATTACTGAAACGTCTGGCAAGAGGATGCTTATTGAAGTTGCTTTTTGTTCCTCAATTAAGTTTATAGTTTTCTATGTGTGAATTCTATTTCAGCTTCTGTATTTAGGCAATGTATGTACTTCATCGCTACTGTGAACAGTGACACACATGCCCATCATGAGAAAGCAATGGCTTTCTCGTGTATATTCCCTTATACATTTACATATTTCCTTACATATTTTATGCATATGTATTCCTTATATACTTATGTATAATTCTTTATATACTTATAAGTAATAAACGGTGAGTTTATTATTGTTATTTTGATAGATTATATGGTTGATTATTCAAGATTCTGCTATTGGACTATCCTGCAAATGTTGGCAATTTTGTCTTTACTTTTTTTCTCTGTCTAAATATACTGAGAACTTCTCTACTTCTCTTTCCTTTAATGGGATGGCCCTCATACCTCACTGTTAAAACATCATTTTGAGGTAAACAGTTCCTTTCACTTTTAGGAATTATCCCATCGATTTCTGATCATGTAAAGTCATTTTGCTTGACCCGTTTTGTCGAGACTGGCTCTTTCCATTTGTTCAGTGGCACCAAGGAAGCTCTTGAACTCATTTTCTTTTTCAGTCATTTGATGTGAACTGTGAACATATCTGTGCCATCACTAAGTCATTCTACTCCTAGAATTTACCTAATTCTTCCTTTGTACCATGTCACATTCATATTATTTTGTGTTTGTTTTATGTACTGTGTTCCCAGATCACATAAACTTTTTTCTATTTTAAAGACTTGCTATTTGATTTTTTAAAATTGATCTTCTGTCTCTTTCTGTACAGTTATTAAGGAATCCATACTGTTCAACTGAAAGAACACACTGTGACTGTAGATCACACCATGTGACCTGTGAGCTGCATCAGGTAAGGTCTGAGGGAGGTGGTTAGACACATCTATTGTTTCTTAGAATAACTTTAAATAAGACAGCCAAGTTCTTCTTGGGCACTTCTATGATGTTCCAGGGACATCAGAAGGTCTCCCATGAAGTGATAGCACTAGATTGTGTCTTTAAGATCACATAGAATAAAGCTGATTTGCTCTCTCTGTTCATATAGTTCAGGGAGATTCTTGTATTTATGCTTGGCATGCAAAATATATTTAATAATTTTAATGCCAATTGTTAATATTAATGTGAAAATTTAGAAAGAATGAGCAATGAGCAAAAATAAACAAAAAGGTCCCTGCAATGTTCTACCTTCCAAAGACAATTATCTAAATGTACCTTCACTTTTATACTTGCCACCACTAATTAGAAAAAATTATCTATGTTGACACATTTGTGCCTGATAATATTATTATGTTTCTAAAAAATCTCTTTAATATGAAAACATAGCTTTAATGTGGAAGGGATCACTGAGGAATGTTGTTTTTCTTATGGAATTATGTGTTATGCTGTGTGTGTGTGTGTGTGTGTGTGTATGTGTGTGTGTGTAGACATTTGTATATCCATAACAGCCTTTAAGAATAATGAAATATATTCATCTTCTAATTGAAATTTGTTACTCATTAACATTTTATGTTTGCAGAAATAATCATTCTTGTAATGCTTTTCAGGTTACAAAAAATCCATGTTCCCTCTGGAAAATATTTTTAATATGTCTGTTGGCTTGTCTAGTTGCCACAGCCATTACAGCTCTGGCCTTTTACTTTGGTCCCTTTGTCAACCCCACCAATACCACCATCATCGTTCACACAGACGGAAGGTCCTGCCAAGATCCCTGCGCCTCTCCCTCTACACCACCTCCAACCACAACTCCTTCACCTGGACCCGAGACCACTTCATCTCTGCCTGATACAACCACCCTGGCCTTGCCTACTACCCTGCCCACTCCAACCACAACACCTTCACCTGGACCCGAGACCACTCCATCTCTGCCTGATACAACCACCCCGGCCTTGCCTACTACCCTGCCCACAAGTACTACAGTGATGACTAGTACCACCACAGAACATGAAGTTGATATTGAATATGAATCACAAATATGAACTCAGTTCTCAAGCCAGATCAATATTCTCACAGAAGAAAACATATCCATCATCCTGCTATGACATCCCATTAGCATGGCTTTGCTAGATCCAGTTCTCTACTATCCGACGCCGTTTTTCCATTTGGTGATAGTCTTTCACTGATTATTTAATTTCTGAAAAAGTTAGGGCTCCAGAAATTACTGCCACCTTCTGGAAATTCTCTCTTTCTGGGACTTTTTCCATGACAGGGACAAAGAAAAGGGACTAAGGCTAAGCCAAAGCCAGCTAAGATAATCATGTTACTGCTTATGTCTTCTAATCTTCTAACTTCTCCTTAGGACAGTTACCTGTGGTAAAGGAGCATCATTGAGGAACAAGAGATAGAGGTCTGCCTGGTGGCCACTTGATATCCAGAGATGGGTAACATGGTGTAGAGCTCATGTATTATTGGGCACTGCAAAGGACAGAGGCACTATTAGTCTAGTTGTGCCAACAAGTCTTAGTTTGTTGAGGTGTCTTCTGCCTGGCTTTTTGTTGCTATAGCTTCCCAATTTGCAAGTTTCAATAAACCTAATCTTGCATGCCACCTCTGAGTCTTATATTTGACTTCTCAGCATCACAGTTTGGCTATGAATGATACAGCTACTATGTTCAGTGATTAGAGAAGCAAAAGTCCAATAGACTCTGAATGATTCATGTAGGTAGGCTAATACTATGAGTGTTTTGTTACTTATTTTGTACTACCAGCCTTCTGTAAAATATTTATATTATTTTTGAGAGTTTTATATATTTTGAAGATGTTCGCCTTTCCCTTACTCCTCCAAGAACTACATTTTCCGTGTCCCTATCTTTCCCAAGTAACTTGGAGGTTATTTCTGTTTTTAGCTTGTTTTTCTTCTTTCCTCTTTGAGCCTTGCTTGTGAGCGGGGCTTACCATAGAATATATGGTAGTCTACCAGGGTCACAGCTTTAAGTCTTGGGAATGGGGCTTGCCCTGGAATATGGTGGTCTATGAGGGTCACTTCATTAAAGAAAGTTGATTCTCCATCTTCCAGAATCTATCAAATGTCAATAGCTCCACAATTTGTGATGACATTGTCTATCTACCTTCTCCCTTCTATGCTGGGATTTTTATTTTTTGGTCTGGTTGGAGTTTATGCAGGTCTTATGCACCATCTTACTACAACTACTTGTGAAGTCTTATATGCAGCTCCTCTATTGAGTATTGGAAACACTGTTTCTTTGCAGTTATCAACCATTTCTCTCTCTTAGAATGGCACTTTTACAAAGATTCCCAAGCCTTGGGCAGAGGGGTGTGATATGATTGTCCTGTGTACCACCGAGAACACTCCATAGTCTTTGGCCAGTTGCAAGGTATCTCTGGGTCCATTGACATGTATTCCAGGGAGAAGCTTTTCCGATGAATGTTAAGAGATATACTAGCATATACATATAAAGATGAGAATTTAGGAGGCAGTTTGTTACTATTATTTAGCAAATTAATAATATTAGGTTCTCACTAGAGCTTATGACCTAAGAAGTCATGGGTTTGGGCCCAGTTAATAGTACCATACTTGATTTCTATCTTGCAGAGCAGGGTTTAGATCTAATCAGAAAATAGCTTGTCACACCCACAACATTTCTGCTACTCTTTCACGAGTGGGCCAATGTTGGCAGGCCAGTTGTTCTTGCTTGCAGGGTTTCTAAGTGAGATTGAGGCATATAATCTTTCTTCTTCAATGTCATGCACAGTACCATGAACACTAGCTAGTAGGGGTTTACTGCAATGAACATTCCAACAGGAAGAGGGATGCTGTGTGGACCCTGCTCAATGTAGGTTTCTGCTTGTTAATTCTTTAGCCACCATCTACCATCTGGCTTCCTAATCCCTTGCACTTATGTGTTTTGTTTTGTGGTTAGTTTTTTTTCTAGTTTTATTTATTTTGCACTTCCATGCCAGTATTGAGAGAAGGGAGATGTTCATTAAAGTGATTTATAAAAATTAATAAGTACCCATTGACCTATATAGAAAAAAAATCTTTATATTGAGGAAGTATAAGAAACTGGCAACCAGTAAGAAATAAGCAATGAATGTTTCAATCAAAGACTGAATGTAGGTCAAAGGTGGATATCTGGATTAAAACATAAAATGAGAATGCAAGGGATAAAATAAAATTCAAAGCAAAGACACACCAGGGAAAAGTTCAGATAAAGAGAAGGTATATATTTTCATTCAGTAGCACCATTCTTACTCACAATCACTATTAATAGCATCCTCAAATTATATCTATATAATTTAACACTATAACTGGAAGGTCACATTGTTTACCATTTGTGATGACACACAAGAATTGTTCAATGTTACCCATGTTCTGAGTGATTCATACTTACTTGAAGCATAACCTTTTTAATATGAAAAGAATTCAGTGGTATGAAAGCGGGTTGCCTATCCTTTAACCACTAACCCTACAAAAGCAGACTGGCCTGACAAGGGGTGCTCTTAGACAAAGATGCAGATTACAAATGAAGCTGTTTGACTTCTATGTAATGGTAGATTTGTTTGCTGAAATTACAGGCCAGTTAAGTTAGGCTTGGTCTTAAAGTTTTGAAGAGAAAATGGGATTTGCAAAATAAAGAGTTGATATGCTATCATTCCTTTGATTTTGCTAATTATAGACTGCTTTGAATACATCTCAGAGGTATTAAAGGTATTACTCAGAGGTAAACATAAATACTGAATCATTTCTTTATTAGATACTCTGTTTTTACGTTTGAGATGTTATCCATTTACTCTTCCCCAATCCCATCTTCCTCCCCCCTCCATTTGCCTTCACAAATGTGCATTCCCACCTGATCACCCTCTCCACCCTATTGCCTTGGCATTCCCATACATTGGGAAAACATGCCCTCCCTGGACCAAAAGCCTCTTCTCACATGGATGCCAGTATTTATGTTTGCCTCTGAGTCTTTGAAGAATTATTATATATAACATAAAACTACTTATATGTTTTACAACATGAGAATGAACGTAGATACCGTGTGAATTTAAAAATATCACTAAACTATATGTAATAATTTAAAAATTATTTACACCATTTCCTTAAGAATAGCATCAACATTTAATTCTATCATACAATGATATAAGAAAGTTTAATTTGCTAATTTTAAATTGTTTTCCAATGTAGTTTAAAATTTGCTTGTGGTATGTGTAAAGACAGCTTTGGACTTTAAATGTGTTGCCAGTAAAGGATAATATAAAATGTTCTGTATTCTCAGAGCCACTTTGAGCAATAGGAAGCTCTGAGAAGACCACGACTCCCATGTACTTAACAATGATGCAGGATGCAACAGTATGGAAGGAAGCTTACCTTATTCAGGTTGAGCATCTCAGCATCATGGCTGAGACATCAACTTCTGGGGCTAAATGCTTGTGTGCCAGGGATCCTGTTTCAGGTTATCAGAGATAATCGGGTTTCTGTCCTTAATAGAAAAGAGATTGGAATGCATTCCTAGATTTTTTTCTTTTGCTTTGGACTTTAATGATGTAAATTATTCAATAGTCAACAGACTTGTGAGAGCTATCTTCAAGTGTTAAAGAATTTAGCCAAATACCATGTTAAGATGATATGATAAAAATGTTGAGTGAGGTGTGCCCATTCAGCAGGTAAGCTTGCCTACAACCTTATCTAAAGCTTACCTATTTCTAATGATAATTTAACAAATATTAAAACCATCATACTTTTATATCATACGTTTTGGTATTTATATTCTTACACTTATCCACTGATAAGTCTACTGGCAGTAAGGCACATTAAATTATTTATATAATTACTCGCTATCTTAAATATCCTGCAAAAGTTTTTTTTAATCATTTTTGTTTCTGTTTCTGTTTATCTTGTAATCTTGTGTGAGTTTTTCTTTCTCATATTACTTTTGTACAAATCAGAGAAAATGGAATTCAATTGTCTTTGAGGGATCTCATGACACACTCGAGAAGCATGTGACACAGCAGCAGAGAGGAGAAACTGAAGTGGTTTTTAAGGCATGTTGAGTCTGTCCTGTGAGTGTACACCTTCTCTGCAGTTTAGTTTAGTTTGTCAGAACATTGTGTGCCCCTAGATTTGTTTTTGAGCCATTACTACTTTTATAAATGGAACAAAAAAAAATCCTATTGCTTCTTGATAACTGCCACAAGGACAATTCCTTCAGTTGGTAATGCTAAGTTTCCCATAATTGACAAATTACTGGAATAAAGGAAGTCAAATAGTTCAAAGCACAATCCCTTCCAAAATTTGTATATAGCATTTCTATCATCTTCCATTTCCAAAAATTAGTCATATGACTATATCTTGGTGCCACAAAAGGACTAGGAAGAAGTATGAATATCTCCATGTACCAAAGAAAATAAGGATGATTTTATCTGGAATAACAAAAGACCTAGAATAGCGAAATCCATCCTCAACAACAAGAAAACATCTGCGGGAATCACTATCCCTGACCTCAAGCTATATTACAAGGCAATTGTGCTAAAAACTGCATGCTACTGGTACAGAGATAGGCATGTGGATCAATGGAATGGAATAGCAGATCCAGAAATGAGCCCTCACATATATGTGGTCACTTGATTTTTGACAAATGAGCTTTAAACATTCAATGGAACAAGTACAGCCTCTTCAACAAATGGTGTTGCTCTAACTGGAACTCAGCATGCAGAAGAATGAAAATAGACCCTTTCTTATCTCCTTGTACAAAACTCAAGTGCAAGTGGATCAAAGATCTCCATATTAAACCAGGTACACTGAAACTATTAGAAGAAAAAGTAGGGAAAACATTAGAACACATAGGCACAGGAGAAAATTTCCTGAACAGAACACCAATGGCTCGAGCTCTAAGGTCAAAGATTGACAAATGGGACTTAATGAGATTGCAAAGTTTCTCTAAGGCTACGGACACTGTCAAGAAAACAAAACAGCAGCCAACAGAGTGGGAAAAGATCTTTACCAACCTCACATCAGATAGAGGCCTAATATCCAAGATATACAAAGAACTCAAGAAGCTAGACACCAGAAAATCAAACAACCCTATTAAAAAATGGGGAACAGAGCTAAACAAAAAGTTCTCAATCAAGGAATATTGAACGGCTGAGAAGCATCTAAGGCAGTGCTTGACATCATTAGCTATTAGGGAAATGCAAATCAAAACAACCCTGAGATTCCACCTCACACCAGTCAGATTGGCCAAGATCCAAAATTCAGATGACAGCAGATGCTGACGAGGATGTGGAGAAAGAAACACTTCTCCACTTTTGGTGGTGTTGTATACTGGTACAACCACTCTGGAAATCACACTGGTGATTCCTCAGAAAATTGGACTTAGTACTACCTGAAGACCCAGTTATTCCACTTCTGGGCATATACCCCAAAGAAACTCCAACATACAACAAAGACACATGCACCACAATGTTCATAGGAGCTCTATTTATAATAGCCAGAAGCTGGAAAGAGCCCAGATGTCCTTCAGTAGATGAATGGATAGAAAAATTGTGGTACATTTACACAATGGAATACTACTCAACTATCAGAAACAATGACTTTATGAAATTCTTAAAAAATGAATGCATCTAGAGAATATCATCCTGAGTGAGATAACCCAGTCACAAAAGAACAGACATAATATGCAGTCACTGATAATTGGATACTAACCCCAGAAAGCTCTGAACATCCCAGAAACAACTCACAGACTATATGAAGTTCAAGAAAAGAAAAAAGAAAAAAAAAAAAAAAAGAAAATGAAAAACCATTATGCTTAATCTTTACATACCAAGAATACTTTGGCTGTTTCCAGGTTACATCTTGTTTTACATGTACTTTATGCTCATTATAACTAGTAAGATCTTAATGCACACTATCAAACCTTTAAAAAAAACCAAGTACTGACAAAAATATATTTCTATACATTTATGCAAAAGTGCTTAAAATCTGTTCATTTATCTTTGTTTTTTAAAATAAAGTTGCTCAATTAAAAATGTAAATAAAAACTGCTTTTAAAAAAAAAGAAAATAAGGACGATGAATATTGTAGACAACCAAGAGTCTGATGCAGTAATTAAATTAAGACATAATTAAGACATTAAGAGGGATATGCAAGTGTTTATCTCTTTGTCTAATCTTTTCAGAAACCTCAGGTTTTATTTATAATTTTTGAATAAATATCTTGTAGTTACAAAATTATAAGGAATTCTAATAATGAGTCATGCACAATGTACGGATGAGCTGGTCTTAGGTGGCAACCTCACTGGCTAAGGATTCATATTTCCAGGAAGATCACCTTTATTGAGGAGCAACAGCAGTCCCTCCCAAAGGGAGTGGCTCATCCTTTCTACCTTTGTGTAACCCCGAAGAACCCAGCCCTGTCCTGGCAGAAAGAACAAAGAACCTGTGTTGTTCAGATAAATGCACACTGACAATATCCCAGAGACATCACTCAGCTAGCAGAGCCTTAGGAATCGTCCAATCCAGGACAAGAAGGGAGTAGAGCTGGAGCTGTCTTTTAAGGGATATGGGGCTTGCAGTCACAGTGCAAAGCATTTAATCCTTTACCCCATGGATCTCATTGGTTCATTGGTGCCTAAAGCTAAGATTAGAACCCAAACTGTGGGGCTCTGCTCTAGCATGAAACATTTTCTGACTTAAATCTGACTGTTCTTTGTATTTGTGAATGTGTTCACTCTTCAATAGGTTCTACTTATCTTACACAACATTTGGAAGGATATTGGTGGAAACTGGAAGAAATCAACAGAAAAAGTAAAAGGAGGCTTGGCACTTTTCTCTTGGTATTTTCTCTATTGTGTCTTCATTTTACTGCTCACTGCCCCTGACATCCAGTTTTGTTTTGTTGTTTTCTTCCTGGGTCTCACTGAAGGATAATATAGAAGTTAAGATGTTCAAGCTCTACAACTAAGCAGCCAGTACCTAAATTGTAGCTTCTGCAGTTACTATTTGACCTTGGGAACTGCAAGCCACCTTTCTTTGCCTCCGTTTTCTCATCTAGAAAGAGTGGATAAAACAGTACCTGTTGTGTAGGGTTACTGTGAGTGCAAGTGAACTAATACCTATGAAGCACATAAAATATTAGTCTGGCACATGATAGAGATTAAGCAGATTTAACCAGTGCTATCAATCACCACGAAAAAAATGGTGAAATCATTAAGTATGAGTGGGCTGCCCATTGTTTCATGGTCCAGTTGTTGGCCTTTCTCCTCATTCAATTAGAAGTCAATAAAAAAATGAGAACATTCTAAGTGATTATACTATCCAGTTTTTCAAAAACCTGTTATGAGACAATAGACATGTCCGAGGAAGTTTTCCTCTTAAAATGGGGTGAAGTGTAAAGTGAAATGTATGCAAAAATACTTGGGAAATGATCTGAGGCAAAGTTTGGATGTGATGTTAAAGGATTTACCTCCTGACCTGCAAGAATGACTCAGCACATGCTGCTCAGTGGCTAAGCCATAGTGAGATATTTGCACATATGCTTCTTTCTCTTAAAACAACAAGTAATTTAAAAAAAAAATTGTAGCATTTTACCACAAGAACCATTAACTCAGAGTATCGGGATTTTAAAACATAAATGAGGTATGTTCCTATGTCATTCCCTCAAAACCATCTTAATAACCCATGTGTAGTTAACTGATGAATTTCAACAAGTAGGTTACAGTGTCCTGGTCCTGGGCAAGAACAAGGAATGGGCTCAAATGCCTCATCTGGTCTTTCTTCTCTCCAACCCAGTGTTATTTTGTTCTTTTTTTGTACACCATATACTACTCTGTTGACAGTTTCTTCTTCTCCATCACCTCCCAGATCCTTCCAATCTCTCTATCCACCCACCCACCAAAATCCACATCTCACCAAAGTGTTCTTATGCCAAGATTTCTTTCTTTTGAGAAATGGAAGCATCTCACAAAAGTAATAGCTTTCTTCATAGAACACTATAAGCTGTGACTCTTGCATTGTGCATAAAAGATTAAAAGAGATTTGGTCTCAGTGTGAGTGTAGAGGGGTGGGTGTACTTTGACCCTCCTAGTATCAGCATCTTAGTCTTTATACTTGAGGCACTGAGTCTGTTTCTAAAATTTCTGTGAAGGTAATGGATTGTCACAGGCATGGTGCACTCTGTAACTAGGAGGAGCATCCCCAGGAAAGATAGGATTACTACTGTTTACTGCTCTCTGTATGAGTTAGAAGAGCCACCTGGAATTGGTGCAGCCACTTTTGCTGTAGAAGAAGGATGCCTCATCCACTGTTATTAGAAACATGGGTTTTGGGGGCAAAGAAAATAGAATACCAATACAAGTTCCATGTATCAATTGTGATCTCCTCAAGGTCCAATGTGGATTGCCATTTGTTAAAGAGAAGTAATGGTATCATATCACTTACATAGTTGTAAGGACTAAAAGTATAAAGAGTTATAATACAGTTATGCAGATTGCATGCTTTAATAGTTTCCTGTATGTCATCCACCAAGAGATTTATTATCTGTCAGGCATTGTTAAGTCCATTTTTATTTGAGGTATCTGGCTCACTAATAGTTTGTCTCAGGGTTCCTCCAAGGTAAGATGTGTGCTGTAGATGGTGGTCGTTCCCACTGATACTTTCTTCTAAACTCCCTTTATTGCTTTGACTGCCATTGCTGGGGGAACAGGAGTTTCAGAAACCATGTTTTCGTCTTGCAGTTTATCTCAGGGGGCAACAGCTATTTTTCTGTCCTAGGTGTTTCTCTAGGGACCACAGCCATTTCCCTAAATTATGTTTACCTTCCAATCACCTACATCAGGGTGGCCTCTCCTGAGGGCTCATGGAGCTAGGCTTCAGGAACAGACTGGGATCAGCTCAATACATTTTCATTTTAGAGTGCCCTTCAGTTTTTTAGACCCAAGCAGTCATCCAAGAATGAGAAGTTTAGGGTTTTGATTTCTAGTGGAGTTTTAAGTTCACCCCATTTACTTACTTAGCCTGCTTCCCCTCTGCCTCGTTCATGAGAGGGTGATCTATCTATCATCTATCTATCATCTATCTATCTATCTATCTATCATCTATCTATCTATCTATCTATCTATCTATCTATCTATCTATCATCTACCTATCTATCTATCTATCATCTACCTATCTATCTATCTATCATCTATCTATCTATCTATCTATCTATCTATCTATCTATCTATCCATCATCTACCTATCTATCTATCATCTATCTATCTATCTATCTATCTATCTATCTATCTATCTATCTATCTCCCCTTAGACTGAATTGTAACTCAGACCCTTCATGACTATTGCTCACTGCTCACATCCCATATTGATCTCATTCTCCCATGACTCCTAACCAGGTCAGTCTTGCTTTGTAAAAGGTGGAGTGTCTTCTTCCTCCTAGCTTGTCATATATAGGAGAGCTACTAATCCTTACTTTATTCCTCACGGTGAGTAAAAGACTCAAAAGAATAGTCTTCTAAGCCACCATGAATTACAGAAGATTAGTATTCTCAAAAACAAGTATGGAATATGAGGAATAGAAATTAACACTTACAGGAAAGCCATAAAGCTCTACTGTGCAGAACCGGGTAGTCACCTGGATTACACATTGCTGGAATTCCCAAGAAGTTTCCACGATAGTAAAACTTCAGAGGAATATGATGATGATTGAATTGGGAGACCTTATTTCGTATGTTGCTCCATTTGGCCAGACTTTGACAATCGTCGTTGATGAGTGGAGCATAGCCACACTCAGCAGAGATGTATGTGAGAATAGCTCTAGTAGGCAGGAGTCATAGGACACTGGTGCCTTGCTCTGCAAGAAGGCTCATCTACTACAGCAGAGTGTGAAGCATCACTCAACTTCCATGAAAACCAGTGAGCTATGATGAGTCACCAACCACTCCCCAAAGACTATGTTTTTTCAAATATTATTATCCAAATTATACACATTTATTTGACATGATTTGATCATTCCATTTATGTGAATAATACATTACAGACAGAGTAGAGTAGTTAGTCTTTCTGACTCCTCAATTTTTTTTCTTGTTGCTTTATTCAAGACAAAGTCTCTTTCTATATCTGGGCTGGCTTCAGATTCACAAAATAGCCCTTATTGGCCTCAAACTCATAGAAACCCTCTTGCCTCTGCTAGGATTACAAGGAAGAATCATCACACCTAACTCTAAATATTTTTAAAATATTTATAAAAATAAAGTTATTTTTGGAATAGCAATACTCTCTTTAGTCTAGGGTTGGTCTTGAACTCACAATTTTCTTTTCTCTACTTTCCATGTGCTGAGATTGTAGGAACAGTTCACCATAGCTGCTGTCAAATTCTTATTAATATTTAATAAGTGTACATGTGTTGGGGGCATACCTGCCTACAATATGCAATGACCAAGTCAAGGCAATTAAAATTTCATTACTTTTAAGGAAAATAACTGTGACATATTGTCATGAGGATGTGATAAAAATACTTGGTCTGAATATAGAATAGCAACTACTAGAGACTGGAAAGGTTGAAAGAAGGAAAGAAGAGGGAAGGACAGTGGGAAGTAGGTGCCCAGTCACAGTTATATAGAAGCAATGAGTTCTAGTGCTCAACATATAAATATGTGATTAAAATCCATAGTAGTTTATTTATGCTTTATGAGTTACAGAAAATGTGTTTTGATATTATTGCTTTTCTATTTGGGTTTGAAATCTCTGCTCACACATTTCTGTGTTAAGGGGAGTAGAGGAATAAAAGAATGTTTTAAACTGTTTCTCCTCAAGTAACTATTATTTGTAATGAAAAACAAAAGGGCCTAGTCTATAAGGGATCAAAGTCATACCACCTATGGATTTATAGATTTTCTTTCCTGAGAAAATTGCTAAGGCCTTATGAAAGATACAACAGTTGAAGTGGCTCTTAAGATTGTTTAGAAACTTGCTTGATCTTCTAAATTCATCTTTCTGATATATGTCAAACATGTTTATTATGAAAGAAAATCAAAGATTTTAAAGGAATATACAGATGCAGAAATTATTAGCCGACATTCTTAGTACAACCACTAATAATATTTTTCTTTGTTTAAAAGGTCACATTTATGAAGATGCATTTAAGTGTTCATAGCCTTTAATATAATCTGTCCTCTTTTAAAACTTGTAATGAATAATTATGGATCCAGACAGACTCAGGTCCAAAGCTATTCCTAATAGCACATTAGTAAGAAAGTTCATCTGCTATGTAGCAGAAAGTAGAACAGTGGAAGACAGAAGCACTCCAACTACTCCCAACAAAGAGAAGTTTAATAATGTCAAGGCCAAGGAGCTGAGGAGATGACTCTAAAAATACAGAGCATGTGCAGAACCTGTTCAGTCCTAGCACTCACACTGGACAGTTTACAACTCCCTGTAACTCCATCTCCAGGAGATCAGATGCCATTTTCTAGCCTCTTTTAATATATACATATATAAAAAGAATTTATGGACATATCATTTGAAGGAAGAAACAGCATCCTAGCTAAACAACTTATTTCACCAAACAATACTTCCATTGCTAGGGATGGGTTGCATCTCTTTGATTTATTGACAAAATGGGTCCTATTTTTTATCCTCAACCCAACCATCATAAGCTATCGTCAAGGATATTGGCTACTCTCACTAACATGATGGCAAGTCCTTGTTTCTTATAGCACAATTTACCTTTGTCATTGAACTTCACCCTTACTTAAAATCATCCATGGTGCTAGAAGATACTTTGAGTGCTATCTAGCAGTGGAGAAAATAATCACATAACTGCAAACTTTGCTACTTATAAGAGTGACCTGTCTGCAAGATATGTTGCTGAAAAAGTGGCTCAAATATTATGGAAGTAACTACTTTTTTGCAAGTTGGATTTAAGTCGGGTACACATATTTGACATTGCTAAAGTGGCCAATAACTGGGGACTTGGTAAGTCTTGGGCCAGAGGAGAAAACATATGACTGTTATTCTATTAAAAGAATATAACAATAAAATGACTACTACTGATATGTTGTTTTTTATGGCAGCAGATCAGAGAATTGGGTATATAAGAGTATAAGAGCCAGAGATAATAGCTGATTACAAAGAAAGAGTGTCATCCAGACACAACAGAACTATACGCATATAAAGCCCAGAGACTGTGGCAGCACCCACAGACATACAGATTTAAACCAGACAAACCCCCTAGCGCTGTGAATGAAAATTAGACACAAATTCTCATTCATAACCAAGGAGCAATTGATACCTATTGGAAAAAGAAAAATCAGTGTTCTCTAATGGAGTATCCCTGGATATAACATAACAACCACACACCAGGATGAGACCTATACCTAAAGTAACTGGTCAATACAAAATAGATTCTATTGGGGTGTGTGTGTGTGTGTGTGTGTGCGAGCACACACTGTTTGTTTTGTTTTGGTAATTTTTGTCTTGTGGTTTTTTGTTTGTTTGTTTTTTAGGTTTATTTTTAAGAAAAAGAGAACATAAAATTGTATGGATAGGGAGGTAGAGAGGAGCTGGGGACAATATAGGAAAGAGAAAGAACATAATCCAAGTATATTGTATGAAACATTTAAGTAAAAATGAATTAAATTAGAAGATAAAACAATAAAGTATCAATTATATAAAATTATTTTAAAATTTTATTATATGAATTATATATAAATTATATAAAATTATATAAAATAATTATATAAAATAAAAATAATATAACTTTTGCCCCCAAGGCTTAGGTTTTTTAGCAGAGGATAGGGTGGAAAGACTGTAAGAGCCAGAGGAACAGGAAGGTTCTTGTGAGATTATGTATTTCAGAAATGTCAGAGGAGCTACATCCATGAAGTCTCATCAGCATGAATGCCTATACAAGACCTCAACAATGACGTGACCAATGAGCAGGCTAACATGCAATGGAGCATCTCATAGGCTTCAAATAACTACATAGTTAAGTAACTACAGGTAACTAAAGAATGCTAAAAGGGAGAATTGGTCTTCCGAAGGGAAGAGTCACTCCATTGGTTATCCAGTGCCATCCAAATGTCAGGCCATGAAATGATGTACATTCAAGTAACATGATACATAGAGAGCATGTTGTATGTGTTTGTTATTTTTATGAATATGTAAATATATTTATTTGAATATATCTATTTAGGAATATATAAATATCTGAATGTTGACTTGTTATTGCATATACATACACATATGTATATATACATAAGTATATGCAACATGTATATGCATATTTATACCTATATGTGTATGTAGAACAACAATCAAAGATAAAGAAGTTACAAACTTGAGAGAAAGCAGGGGTGTGTCCATGGAAAGGATAGGAGGGAGAAAGGGAAGGGGAAATGATACAATTACAGTTTAGTATTAAAAGCAAAGTACTGTAAAGAGAATTAGGAAGAAATCTCTGCTATCTTAGCAGCATTACAGGGGTATCACATTTAACTCCACAATGCTTTGAAGCTTTGGCTGCACTTTCATGTCTTTTTTCCTGGATAGTGGGCTGTAAGCATGCTCAGAGGTATCTCTGTAAATAACATTAATGTTTTCAGTGGTGAAGTCTCTCAGAAGCTGGTCTCTTAAAAGTAACTGGTCAACATAAAATAGAATCTATGTGTGTGTGTGTGTGTACATTGTTTTGTTTTGTTAATTTTTGTCATGTTGTAATTTTTACTTGTTTTGTTTTCTTAGTTTTTTTTTTAAAGAAAAATAAAACCATGAAATTGTATGAGTTTAGGGGGCGGGGGGGGGAGAGGAAGAACCTGGGGTGGGGGTGGGGGTGGAGGTATGAGGTGGGGGTGGGGTGGGGGTGGAGATGGGGTAGAAGTGGGGGTGGGGTGGAGTAAGAGCGCTTCTCTTAGAAGCTGTTTCTACATAGGAGTGGTAAGCAGTCCCTGTCCTTAGAGGAAAACTCAGCCTTTTCCACCCCACATGTGTAGTGACTTCTCGATTCCCACACCAGCAGTCCTAGTTGCTGTCTTATTACCCTCAGTAAATAAACATTAACAAAAATCTTGTACAACCAGTGTAGTCACCAAAAGATTTTTCAGTAAGCCACTACACCATCTCCAGCTAAAATGACTTCAGGTCACTTGTCTTCTTTATTTGCTGAGTAAAATCAGCTGTGATACTCTCCTGCAAATTTCTTATCTTGTCATATAATCTCAACAACATCTCTAAAAGAGGCACAGGCATATCTAGACATTAAGTTTCTAGACAACTGGATGTGACTGTTTGGAGTCTAATTGTCTTTAAGAATATTGGGTTTAGAGATCAGTCAAAGCTTATGTGGTCAAAATTTCCTTTATCATTTTTAAAAGCCGGGATGCCCATCTTTTGTGGAGAATGTTTAGTGTGGTGTTCTGGCTTAGCAATCTTCTGATTAGACTCTATTTTTTTCTTTTTCTGTAGTTGGGAGGTTAGGAGTGGATTCACAATCACCATCTTCCCAAGCTAACTCTTGAAAAGACCTTCCCTATCCTACTGTTATTTTTTTTAATATTGCAGACAGATTTATTTTCACCATTTTATTTTATTGTACATAATTACTTCAAGTCATTGAATTTCTAAGTCAGGTTCAGGTAACTGAAGGGCCTTTATGAGGAGTTTATATTGTCTAGACCCAAGATATGCTGCAAACACACTCTGAGGTAAAGTAGGAAATAACATTTTTCTAAAGACAGGCTTAGAGACTGTAATCCCGTAGTTGAAGATGGTTTCCCTCTGTGGTAGAGGGCTGGGTTTATACCTGGAAACAAGGGACATTCACTGGTATAGCCACAGGGATGGGGTACAGACCACCCAGAACAAAACCAACTACTGCACCCCGTGTCCTGGTTCAGGTTTCACAGTTCAAATCACCTGTACTCAAACGATGATAGGACAGGTTTGCTGTCAAAAATGGGCTCACAGCCATTAGTAAGCTAGAAGCTATTCGACTTTGTGTCACGTTGAAGATTCGCCGAAATAAACTGTTTGCTATTAGACCCCTCCTCCAAAGCTGCATTAAGTTCAGTGTATGCGAATCCATATTCAAGCAGATTCTTGTCTGATTCTGGAAGTTGCTTAATTTTTCTGGATATGATACTAAATATCAAATTATCACTTTTGCTAGTTTTTGCTTTATCGGACAACTCGGCAGAATGACGTCAGCTTATGGCCACCTCCCCAGACGCCCGTGTGTGTCCAGGTCCCCCTGCGCTCCACTACAACCTTCACTAGGGTTGCCTGGGCTTCATGTAATCCATGCCCTTACATACGTTCTCTTACAACAGCCTAAGTTGCACCTTGTCTTAGGATTTAGCACATGTTGGAATTTTGTAAATGATGGTGTGATTACAGTTTAAGGCTTACATATTGCTTAATTTTAGGATTGTTTTTCTTGTTCTCAGGAACTATTAGAATGTTACTTTTGTGTGATCACCATTATTGAACAATTTCATAGATAACAGGCATGAATGGACACAAGCCCTGTTGAGCATCTTATGATTCCCGAGGTAACTAATGATCTGTTGTCATAAGTAATCATATCTACACAGGAGCCTCATGACTACATTGAAGCAGACAGAGCAACACCATTGGTAGCCTCCACCTCATTCTCAGCAGCAATGTTCCTCCTCTTTCTAGGCTCAGATATGTGTTTTCCCTCTGAATTGGTCTTAAGGAGCATCGAAATTCATTATGTGCAGTTGCTGTGTAAATTACCACAAACTTACTGGCTTATAATGTGTTCCCTTTCAATTTTGGAGGTCAGAAGTAATCCTTAAGAATTAGAATCAAGATACACTGTGATCGGCTCCTTTGGCGGTCCATGGAAACCATAAAAGCCTCATCCAACGTTCAGAGAACATTGATGCTAGCCTGCCTCACCTCCCCTTTCCTGCTTTCCTAGTAAGAGGCCTTGTGTGTGACTCTATCATCACACATATAATTAACCGAGTTAGCTCCTCAGAGTTCACTATGTCACGTGTGGTGATGTTTTCACAGGGGCAGGAGGGTTAGGATATAGATGCCTTTAGACAACTAAAGTTCATGCTGCTATAGCACCAAAGGAACAACTGTGTCCTTTGTTTTTAATTAGCTATAGTTCAGCTTGATAAAACCCCTGCTTTTGGCTCTTTCTTGACACTATATCACATTTTATTAAAGTTATAGATGGGGACAGAGAAATGCACTCTTGTTTTAAGTGTTCACATGAGTGTATGTAGATGTTTTTGCTTTTGTTTATTTTTTGCTTGTTTATTGTACACTGCCATTATGGTTGACAGAAAACAGAGGACCAGGAGAATTAGCAGTGCCCTGTAGCTAAAGCAGAGTTTTGATGTGTCTTCTATCCTCATAGACAACCTAGATGCTGTCTAACTATATAAGATTTAGATGCCTTTACTCTTATCCACTAAAGTGGGACAACCAGACCTGGTTTGTCTCAGGCAATGACCATCTTTCTATGAAACACCCTGGAATGTGGGTCAGGGAGATTTCCAGCCTTCAAGGTTCTTCATCTCCTGTCTCCCTCCCAGAAGAAAAATCAAGGTAGACACTATTTCCTAGTCTATGTAGTAGACAGACCAAGGAGAGAATTTGGGAAAAATCTAAAGATTTAATTCAAAACACTCAAAATTTACTTATGATTATAAACTACTGATAATGGTAGAAAAAAATAAAATCTAAATGCACAGATAAAATCTAGTTGCTGTGCTCTTTGTAGTTAAAATTTATGGTAGAAGGTAAGACTTTGTAGACTTCTCAAAGAAAATATATTTTAAGAAAGTACTATGAAGAAATTTTGGTCTGAATTTGGGATTTTATCTTCTTTAAAAAGCTAAGTGTATATTTTCTGTAAGCAACACTCTTGAAATTAAATTAGAACTAATGTCAAAAATAAATAGTCTAGTTAACAGAGATGCGATATATGTTAAATGTACTAAATGTGACCCAGGCATTTTCTGTTGTCTGTGAACTGCCTCCATTGTATTGAATGTATCAATTCACAGAGAGGAATATAAAAAGGCCACCAATTAGTTTGGGGGTGAAAGGTTAGAAAATACATATCATACACATCATACCAGCAGTAATTAGCTTTGAAGAACATAGAAACATTAAACAACTTCCTTACACATCTACTTTCTCATGTGTATGAACAGTGTTTGGTTCACCTGAATACTGATATAAATTCCAGGAACTCGAAAAGCAATACCACAAGCAAAAATGGATTGTTTTAAACATCCATTTTAACATGGGGGAGGGGATCACCCTTCTGAATAACACAGAAAGCCAAATCAAAGAGTTATGAATAGAACTGAGTTGCCCTAAACATAAGAATTGAGATAACTTTTTCAGATTTACTCAAACATCAGTGTTAAACAGTAACGCTTAAACTGCAAAAGTCAAGTCTGAACATTTGACGTGAGATACTGCTTCTTCCTAGGCACGTCTTCCTTCCAGCCCTTCTCAGGGAGAAGTTGTTGGTTCACAATGGAAGAAGCCATTGTGTCCTCACAGTCACTTTCTCAGCTCCATGACATATGTGGTCACGGATTTGTTAAAGTTCTCCGCTTCCTCCAGTTAGGAAGTCATCTCAATAACCCTCAAACTTCATGTTGGTGAAAGCCACATTGTCTATCTGCCTCCGAGGCGCTTGTCTGTGATTTTAGTAAATATGCAATGGCTCATTGATCCTCTTCTCTTAAACAGCAAAATAAAATCAGCTGCATAATGTCTTTCAACATTAAAGGTACTTTGTGAAAATTAGGAAGTGGTGCCAGAGCAGCCCGAAGTGGTACCTCAATTTGGGACAGCCTGAAGTGAACCAGGTCAGGAAACGTAGGTACGTGGGAAAACCTGGTAAAGAGCCAGCATCCATCAGCTCTGAGACGGAGTCATAAGAATGCTGGGAAAGTCTCAGCTGGGCTCTTCCCAGTGACACTCCCTACTGAGACTTTTTAGTTGTTCTCAGATGACAAATGCTCTCTCTGGGGACGCTCCTGTACCTTCTGCACCGAGTCTTGCCTGAGGCCCAGGTTCTAAAGATACAACACAGCTCTCAGTATGTTATGGCCTTGATGTCCCAATCACTATCTGTATTAAACTCGAGTCATCGCAAAGATGATTAGAGAAAGCCTACTGATTGAGCAATATCCTCTTCAAAGAGGACTATCCTGATTGTCACTCCTATCACAGAGGCATGTTTTTCTTGAAAATGAGAAGAACTGTTGTATAATCTCCCACTGAAACTGGGACTCATGACCCCAGCACAGCCCTTCTGTTTGATGAGAGCAAATTGCAACATATTCACTGCTCTGTGAAAGATGCCTCTACTATCTAAAAGATACCCATGGTGCATGGGAACCAATGAGAGAAGAGCCCTTTCCTGGAGATGCTTGTTTGCTGGTTTCTCGGAGAAGGCATATCTTCACCCTATTATGGTGAGCTGTAAATAGAAAGGTGGTATTGATTCCATGGTTGGAACTGAGACAGATAAAATCTAATGAATTTTGTGTTTTACACTCCTGTATATTTATAATTTTTTCCACTCGAAATTATGGTTCTCAGAAAATAACTGATTACAAATAGGAAATAATTTTTAATTGCCACAATACCTGGGGGAAAATACTATCAATATTTTGGTGTGTGATTTCACATATTATTTTCTTATATATGTTTTATACATAAATATGCATCCCTCAAACGATGTAACAGTAATCTTACAATATTGAGTGCTGTCTCGTGTTTTCCCACTTCAAGGTATCATAAATTATACCTATGCTCCTTGCAATATTGTACCTTATGATAATTTTAGGTGACATCACAATATTGCATGGTAAAAACATGTTATACACATCATATAAAGCCATATTGCAGAGATGATGAGAAGACAACTATTAGCAAGATAAAGGAACACGTGTCAAAAGGTGCAGAAGTGCCTCAAAGCACAGTATGCAGAAGGGTCTTTGGAAGGGTATTTTTGTAGTGAAGAGTTCTAGGAACATTACTAATCTCATGTTCATCATTACTTCTGTTGAATCTCTGAAAATTTAAATCTCTCTCTTAGGGATTCAGCAATCTGCCCAGTGGTCAGTTTTAGATATTAAATGCTAACTCCTATTTCTCCTGTGTGAAATATAGCCCTCTCCTGAATCTTTCAGAGACGAGTGTCTGAATACGTTAACTAGAAATCCAACACTAAAAATGTCTGCCTACAAGTCATTCATGGAGGAAGAGTAGCAAGGTTCTAGACTGGTAGAGTAAGGTCAAGAATAAACAGTCAGTGCCCTCAGGGCTGGGGAAAATGTGTGATTAAACATCCAGAAGAGAGCAATGAGCTGGAACAAGCCACATCAGACACCATGTGGGGAAACATATGTTTTTAATTAAATAAGACCACCTAGTTTAATCAAAAGGACAGCAATTGTCTATTAAAACAGGCAAGTCTTTTATTCATTATATTTATATAACACCAGTGAGGAATTTTAGAAGTGACTTTTTTCATATTTGCAAAATGTTTCATTTTAGTGTTCCTTACAGCTCTACTCATATTTGAAAGATTCGTACTTACCAAATATAATTTTTAAAGTGTCTGCTTCCTTTCATAATGAATTACACCTCTATAAAGAATGGTGTGCTAGCACACTGTAGTAAGAAAGAGCAGGTAAACCTGATCTACCTATTTCAGGGGTAAGGGTGAGAGTTGAAAGTTTATGAAGTGAGCAGACAATGGCCTTTCAATATTCAGTATGAGGAAGCAGGACAAGTATAGACGGCACTTGAGGTAAAGCACTCGGACTATTGTTTGAGTTATCAGGTGAACCAAACTAGCTGTAATATTTGTAGATCTGATTCTGATCACCCAGATCTGGGTGTTTGGGAACTAATTAATCAACCATGAACCAATGCAAAGAATAACGACAAATATTCTTAAACTTCTCAAAAAAAAAAAAAAAAAAAAAAGGAAATCATACATGGAATTTAGAGTCTCAGAATATTGTAACCAGCACTAGGAGACATTGTCTCACAAGATAGTTTTCTGATGAGATGGGTAGTGATAGTAAACATGCTTGGGGAAATATTTTATAGTGAACTATTGCAGTGTTTACCTGACCAGCCGAATTTAGAGAGCTATTATTTTCTGAATGACTTAAATGTCTGGTTAGAAAATTACTAACAATTAATAGATATATTAAGATGTAAGGTGGTACAATTCATTCTAATTTAGCAATACAAAAATGATTAAAACTTTCAGAGCTCATGTTGAGACTAAACTCTTAAAACTAACACTCATCAAGTTCTAGCATATTTAGAATTATAGACAAATCTGGAAATAAATATTGAAATACTCATAATCATTCATGATGGTTTTCTGTTTCTCATGTCCACTATCTGTGAAAAACAGGTTTCAATAGTTTTTACCCATGCAAACTGTATAAAACTTCTCAAATATAAAGGCCTATTCAAAACTTCAATTTCTTCCATTCTGTGGCTACTGCATACATGTACAAAAACATCATTCTTCATCACTTTTTCTTAGAAAATATATTCTTCATTATAAGCTATATAATGCACACAATACAAATGGATTGTTATTATTTTAAATAGACAATCTCTAAATGTTTTTAAAGGTCTTAAGAACCCTTTGGATTCTCAACCAATTAAAGATGGATGGTGCTTTTGAGATGTACCATATGGCATTCCACTATCTCTTTTCCTGCTCCTCTAGCACCAAATGCTGTCTGGGACTTCATTCCTCTTATATCCTTACATTTGCTATCTACCTATGGCTGGCACAACTGGCTGTTTGTCATATTGGGGAGAAAGCATTTTTAAATAAAATTCTAAAAGGTGTAACACTCTCCTAACTGACATCATTTCTCCAAGTGTATGTACAGGGGTCTCTTCTTGGGACAGTTTTCACCCTGACATGGCTCCCGGTCTAGTCCTTACCCTTCTCTCTGCCCACTCACCCTTTGGGTTGCAGTGTTCCTCTGCTTTGTTTTTCTCTACAGTCTTTCTGACCTCCCAAGTCAGCATTTCAGTTTCAGGTTTTTCTTTCCTTAAATCCTATTTTATGCCACGTCCATTCTGAAGCCTTTGGCTATCTGCTGTGTGCCCTCTGACCTGTGCTGCTAAGGCAATTTAAAGTACCAAAGCTCCGAACAGCATATCTTTGTCACATAGTTGAATATTATTAGCTCCTATGTAATTTATCTTTCCATTACCGCATTGACTTTATTTTTACCCCTACTGTGATGTATATAGCTTTGTGTTTAATGATTATTGCTTTCTATTTACAAAGTATCAAGACATCTTATCTCTTCTTAGGCCTAGCAGGCCACTGAAATTAAGTGTTTTTATTTTTCTGACATCTGCAGATCAGTCTTTAAGAAAGCAACAAAAATAAATCATTTTCTCAGTCAGAATGAACTATATTGTTCCTTCCATTTTGGCTAGTATTTATAAATTCTTTATCTCAATTTAATAAATAATTGAGAATGAACTGAGTACATCCACTTGCACTGATGTATATTTCGTGAATGACTAGGCAACATGCAGAATGAGGACTATTTATATAAATTTTCATCATTCCAAATATAGGCTTTGGCTTTGTACAATGAGTTCAATAAAAAAAAGAACCTTCCTTATAATTTCACATTTGCATTTTCTAATCAATGACACAGACTCTTTAAAGAGTTTCACAAAGAAGCAGATTTCCAGTGATAAAGTTCTAATAGTTATAATTATTTTATTTATAAACATAAAGATAGCATTATTTTATCCAAAAACACTGCCATTTGAAAGTGTACAATATTACAGTTAACATTTTTCTACCGTCAATTTCAGATCTCCCTGGTAAATTCCTTGTATTCTGTGGCCTGACTCGAAAGTCAGCTCATCTTTAGTCTTTCTCTTTGTTCCAATACACTCACATGGCGTGCATAAGTAACTCTATCATGGCAGGTTTCAGTGCATATAGCTATTCATTATTTCTATGCACATTGTCCTGTTGGTTCACAAGCTCTCTAGAACAAAGTGTATTCATGTTTACCACAGAAGTTCCCAAATAGAAATCTACTGTGGGACTTCTGGAGACCAGCAGGCCCACATCTGTCTTTGATGTATTTTGTTTATTAATTTTGTTATTGGTACACAGATCAGTGAGCATTAATTAACGAAAACATTTTCTAAAACAAATATGAAGAATTTCCTCTTATGAAAATATCTTTTTTATTTTTGCTTTGTACCCAGTTATATCAGCATAATAATTAGATTTTATTATTTGAAACTATGAATAAAAGAATTTTTTCCACCATAAATTAGACCATTCAATAATACATCCTTATAATCTGTTGACTGAAGGTTATAATTCATAATTACTTAATTGTTACTCTTATTTGATTACTCAATGATAGCACCATAAATCCAGACCTTTAGTTTGTATATAACTATTATATTCTTTGTTATCTTCTTAAATGTTTCACTATCCACCCATCTCAATAATTTTCTTACCTTTCAGGTCCAACCTTAGGTCAGCCTCAGTACTGCTATGACAAATATTTATGCCAGTAGCTACCTGTGTAATTATCTCCCTAGAAAGCTCACAGGTGTATGCAATATTTTGCCTAAAGGATTTGTCCTTGAATGTCATAAGTTAATGATGCTTAACACAAACACCATGGGAAATAAATTATATAGCTTTTTGTAGATAGAGAGGACAAACGTCCATCTTTGATGTGGGCCCTAAGAGTCTATTAATTAACCCCAAACACTGATGGTTGATGACAGTTCATAAAAGCATTCAAAATGTTTCTAGGTAAATCTAGAATCCCTGGAGGTCCTGAACTCAGGACCTCTGAAAGAACAGCCAGTGTTCTTAGTCACTGAGCCAAATCTCTAGCCCACTTTTCTGGTTTTAAAGACAGAAAGCTTCATTCAAGATTGCCTGTTAATGTGATATCACAGAAAAGTAGCATTCTGGATTATACTAATTTTTTCAAAAAATTTGAAAATACATTTATTTTTAGACAATATATTCTGATTATTTTGCCCTATCCTGAGCCCTTCCAAATTCTCCACAATTCTCTACTCACCCAAATCCATTCCCATCTCTCCCTTATTAGAACACAGAATTAAAAATAGTAATAATATAAAAACATACAAACCAGATTTGGGAACAAATGGGAAAAAGAGCTCCCCCAAAAGAAAAGAAATACAAGAAACACATAAGACTCTAAGACACACATTGACACACCCAGAGAATCTGTAAGAACAGACTCAAGAGCCATAATATATAAGGAAACAATTTGTAAGATTGAAACAAATAAAAGAATAACATGCCCAGACAAAGCACTGAGAGACAAAAACAAAGGGGGAGCAGACTGGAAGGGACATGGAATCTGGACTGTATAAAAGGATTAGAGAATAAAAATAAATAAATTTAAAGAAACAAAACAATAACAATAGAAACAACAACAACAACAACAACAACAAAACAAATAAAACCTTCAGAAATATTAAGGAGTTTATTGTTCATTTTATCCGGGCCATCTACTGCTGGGCATGTATCCTGCCCCATATGTGTTGTGGATACCCAGTGAGACTCTAATAAAAAAGGTGGTATATTTTTTTTTTTTTTGGTCAGGAGCCAACAAGCTAATGACTAGCAGGTGATCTTCCTGAAATAACTTCGCCTTAGATTATAATCTACAAATTAGCTCTGATAAGCAAGGCTCATGTAAACATCATTTTAGGAAATATTTCTTCTGTTGTTTTCCTGTTGTTACACATATAATAATTACTAGGTATTAACCCCCTCTTTTGAGCAGATCTCTACATAACTACAAAGATGTACTGTCTTGTAGTGACACTATATAGACAAATAGATGACTTCTTAATTTTTGATGATGATCCTATAAGAACTTCTAAAATTACTTCAGTCTTTATTAAGCCCTTGTGTAGTGGGACTACTATCAGGTCCTTTTCTGATGGTCAGACTGCAATGAGAACTCTAACAGTCTCCCATTTTGTCAATTGCCTCTGAGATAGGAACCAGGCTTACTGTTACTCAGAGATATTCCAAGAGGTTATAAAACTATTAACCAAAGGTTATTAAAAATAAATGATTTGTTGTAGGTGCTAGGTCAGAAAGTAAAATATTGATTGGGTTTGTCTATACAAAACTTTATTAATAGCTTAGTTGTGGTTTTTAACTCTTGATTAACAAGTGGAAAATGTTTAGCCAGATAAATACTTCTAATGATATACACATAAAAATTCACTGTTGTAACTTTTTACTTTATTTATGATTTTATTTTATGTGTAAACTTGTGATGAACATTTTACCATTTGATCATGTATTCTAAAGAGGTATATGAGTGCTGAGGACAAAGAGAGGAGGGCAAAGAATTTTCCCTTATCCCCCTTTTTCTTTTATTCTGTTTTCTCATTTCTTAGGGAATTATCATAGGGAAACATTTTCCAACTTAGAAATGAATGTTAAAATCACTTTTCAAAGTGTCCTGTTTTTGTTTCTGCAACTTCACCCAACAGGCTAACAGAGCTGAGATAGAACAATTCCTGCTCAGAAAGAACAAAGGCTACATTGTGTAATCCCTTGAAGTAAGGCTACAGGTGTTAATCCCCTAAAGCAGCAGCTTTTAACCCTCAAAATCAGCTAGAAGGCTTTTAGGACGTTTTAGAAGTTATCATCAACATTTCAGTATAGTTAGAGAGCTAAAATTCTGAATACCATCAGTTCTTAAAGCCACACCAGAGTCCTACTCTGTGTCCCATTTCAGCCTGCTCCAGGCCTGGAGGCTCCTGGCATGTTATTTTTCCTTTCCTTTGCAAGTGGTTATTAATTGGAGATAGATTCTGGGACAGAAATAGGACTTGTACCTACTTCCCCCTCAGTACTGGGGCTCCATCTGGCTTAGACCTGTGCAGACAGCCAGAATGCTGCCACAATCACTGTGTTCAAACGGGAGTAATTTTATTGCTATGCTACTTTAGCAGAACAATAGTATTTGGTTTTCCCCTAGGTCCATGAGGAGATGGTACTTTCTAATACCTGGAAGCACTGGAAACCACCCCAATAAAATAAATCAGATTTCATGAATAAGTTGAAATTCTTGCTGAGTGTAGTAATCCTCACCTATATCTATAGTACGTGGAAGGGAGAGAGGTAGAACCACAATATCCCACATGAAAACTGAAAAACTAGGAGAAATATGAATCCCTGGGTGTGAAAATGACCCAGGTGATCATGGGGTCACTGCAGCTGGTGCTAACAAGTCTTTAAAACCCTGTGTTTAGACACCGGTTGCTTGTCCTTCACATCTAAATCAATTGGCCAGTCATCCAGCCAATTAAAAGACATGTATTAAGAAATAGGAAAGACTAATTGCTAATTCAGTGGAAGACAACAAAATATTACAGTTGTTTACAGAGGTGAAACTCACAGTGGAGAGTATTGTTTCATTCCGGTGTGTGTTTCCACGCACAGTAGCACTTACAGCAGAATGTAAAGGATCAAATTTTTTTTTTTTAATCAATGGGAGTTGTTTTGCCATTTATTTCCAAAACCATACTATATTTTACAAACTACAAACAGACCAAAAGTAGAGACTAGAGAGAAGGAACAGAGAGACGTTGGTTCTTCTCTTGACACAGATTCACCATTGACATTAACTTACTGCATTCACATCATGGTCAGTCATTCTTTTTGTGGACAGAGCTGAATATTTTCAAAGTAAACTCTAGACATCTTAGCCCCTTACCTCTTAATATTTCAATGTGAACCTCCCAGAATATAATTATAGCACCATTTAGTTCACCCAAGATCATGCTAAAACCACCTTGAAGTCATATATTTTATAATCTATTTTCAAGAGTGTATAACCATCTCAAAACTATCAAAATTTTCCTTTAATTTCTGGACAAAAGAGAATAAATAAACAAGTATTTGGGTCTTAAGAGTGGCACTTGTAGTCACAAATGACTCCATCCACACACATGGGAAGAAGGGTCCATATACATAAACAGATGGATACTCTATAGAATCTATAAATTTACCTTTCTGAATAGTTTAAAAAAATTCTTTCTCATTCTTTCATTCATTCTTTCTCATAGAATTCTCGTGGGTTAGGGTGTCCTAGAAAAAGCAACCAGGAAATTAAAGCAATTATTCATATTGTTCATTTTTAAGAGAAAATATATTCGGTGTTAATTTTCTGATAATTGAAGAGATAAAGAAGATAAAGGAAGTGGAGCTGGTGATTGTGTTTACTTTAATGATCCGCCTAATTGCTTTCATTCTCTAGTCTGTCTTGTCACTGATGACACAGATTGAGTGTTATGTTGGGAATGCAGGTGGCCCACAGGTAAACATTGTCTTTCTACATTCTGTGGTTAATTTGAAATAGTTAGAAACATCAAGATCTATTTCTTTGCCTGCATTTGTATTAGTGGAATATAGATCACATCTCCTTGGAAATAATTAGGATAAGCAATAATGTTCCACAGCTGCTGAGTTATTAGCCAAATGCTCACCAAATGGGATCCCTCATTAGGACTCATGAACAGGTAATCTCTGTAGATAAATGACCTTATAATTTTCATATCCATCTAAAATACACACAGATATCTCCTTTTAGATTGGTTTATAATGTCTTGGCCCAGAGAATGATCTGTTTGATTTTCCCTTATCAAGGGTGTAAATTCAGTAGTGGCACATAATTAAGCCCCGTTTCAAAGTGCCACAGGATCTGCTCAGAAATTGAGACCTATGAATAGGAAGACTGTCTGCACCAGACTCTACTTCTTTTCCAATTTCAACTTCAAAATAGAGCCACATCTTTTCATGAATATTTTTATATCACTGTTATGGTGCAAGCCCACATGGTAACCATTATCAACACAAACATAGTTTTTATGTTCTTATTTAAGCAAAGCTGCTGAGCGGAATTACAAATGGAAGCAGGTGAAGGCATTCATGATCCCCCTCCAACCTAAGCTACGTTACGTTGCATCTAAACTGCTTCCTGAGAGCAATTTAGGAATCAGGGACAGTGCCACTTTTTTCTTGATGAACATGGAGATTTCCAAAATCCCTTTTTTATTACAAGTTGAAGAAGTTCACCTCATTACAAGAGTTAATAAACACCTTCACGGCAGCTCAATTTCATTCTTTCATTAAATGACACAATAGAGTTCAGAAACCTAGCATATTGCTGGGGAGATTAGAAATCAGTGCAGATGTTATGGAAAACGGTCTAGCATTCGCTTAAAGGGTGAAATAGTTAACCTGTAACCCATCTATTCTCAGACTCAGGTGAAATGAAAGCATACATCCCCACAAAATCCTTAGGATAATTCCAAGTGATTTTTCTTGTAACAGCTCTAAATGGAAAACAACCCAACTGACAAATGAATAAGTGAATTTTAAAATGGAAATAAAGAAGCCTAAGAAGACAGTATGTCCCCAAACAGCATGTCACAGCACTCCCCAAACTCCTCATCGTATGTGCATTCCCACCCTTTTCTGGAATGTTCCCTGAGACTTCATAGGGAAAGAATAAACACGTAGCATCAAAGGCTGAGAACTCACTTATTGCCAATGCCTTGAGTAGTTATGACTCTCAGCATTAACTGTGGCTTCCCTTACTAAGGTTGGGAGTAGCCTAGATCCATATGTGTACACATAATATTTAGAAGCTGATTATTTGTAGCCGGGTTATAAGATAGTGGATTTCCACATGGTTCTACATCTGTCATTTTGCTTGCTTTCAAAATATTTTTATTTTAAACATTTTATAAAAACAAGTTGTAAAAATAAAGGAAAAAAAAAATCACAGGCCAAAATTAACCAGCCCCTAAAACTGTACAAGTCAGTAAACTTCTGTGACATTAAAGTGGTTACTCTGGTCAGGAGCTTTGGAACTTCTCTTAGGACATTATACTTTAACTATTGGATATATGTTTGTATACTTACCCACTGCCAGACATGAGACTTCCATGATAGCAATAGAACTAGAAAATCAAATAGCTTTATATCCTCTTTTAATAAAATGTTCATTCCGGCATCTAGTTCTTCTTCATCCCCAATACTTAACATTTATTGTTCCTTTTTCTAGATAATGTACTATACCCACATGTACATTTGCTCACATATATTAATGGTTAAATCTGCTTAGAGGAAGAATGAATTTTTTTCTATGTTTTTTTTTTCTCTTTCTGAGGTTACTATAAGTCAGCTATTTTCCCGATAATTTTGTAATTTCAGTTTTCTTTAGAACAAAATAATTCTTACGGATTTTCAACTGATGGACATATGGGTTGATTTTATTTTGTAGCTATTGTGAAGTCCTATAAATGATTACATCACTCAGGATGTCATCACTGATAGAATAATGCCTCATGAGAGACAATGGTAGATCACCATGGTTAGAGAAAGACAGTCATTTTTTTTTTTTTTTTTTTTTGGAATTGTGTCAACTAGAAGTTAGCCATGATCCAAAAATATGGCCCCACAACTGTGTGCCTATAAAAAATAGTATTTATATTTATATATGAAGTTGAAAAGGAGACATGTTGGGAGGATGCACTGAGAAGTAGAGGGGAAAGTGAGTGTGAATGTGATCACAGCACATTGTATATATGCCTGAAATCCTTAACTAAGGAATAAAGATATTAAGCACTAAATATACAACACACTGTTAGAAGGCAATAGTGTTACATTGCAACATCAAGAATGAAGCTCGACTAGGTACTTGATCATAGATGAAACTCAAAATAGTAACCTAATTAAAAGCAGACACTTACAGAGGAATCATATGTTTTATTCCACTTATGTTTTCCAATATATATAATTCTGTGTAAATAGAAAGTTGGTTGATGGTTATTTTAAAACTGGATATGTGGAGAAGTTTGATATTAACTGCTAATTAGTAAAAAAAATACTTTTTTTTTTTTACTGGACATTTTCTTTACTTACATTTCAAATGTTGTCCCAATTTCCTGGATTCCCCTCTATAAGCCCCCTATCCCATCACCCCTACCCCCCTCTATGAGTGTTTCCCCACCACCTACTCCGTCTCATCTCCCTGCTCTAGCATTCCCCTACACTAGGGTTGAGCCTTCACAGGGCCAAGGGCCTCTGCTCTCCTCCTGATAAGGCCATCCTCTGATACATAGCAGCTGGAGCCATAGATCCCTTCACGTGCACTCTTTGGTTGGTGGTTTAATCTCTGGGAGCTCGGGGGGGGGGGATGGTTGGTTGATATTGTTGTTCTCCTATGGAATTGAAAACCCCTTCAGTTCCTTCAGTCTTTTCTCTACCTTCTCTATTGGGGACCCCATTCTCAGTCCAATGGTTTGTTGAGAGCATCTAACTCTGTATTTCTCAGGCTCTGGCAAAACTTCTCAGGAGACAGCTATATCAGGCACCAGTCAGCATGCACTTCTTGGCAGCCACAATATTGTCTGGGTTTGGTGGCTGTATTTTGGATAGATCCCTAGGTGGGGCAGTCTCTGGATGGCATTTTCTTTATTGTCTGCTCCATACTTTGTCTGCTCCATACATATATGTATTTCCTCCTGTGAATTTTTTGTTCCCCCTTTTAAGAAGGACTGAAGCATCCACTCTTTTGTCTTTTAACTTCTTGAGCTTCCTGTTGCCCTCTAAACCATCTCTCTGTCAACCATTCACACAGAGTCTTAATCTTCAGTATAATTGTTGTTTGGATGCCGGCATTATAACACTGTGATATGAAGGAAGGGCTTCTTTATATTATGATCTTCAACATAATAAAATGCATATGTGTGTTCTTTCTTTATATAAGAGAATAAAATTTGGTGGTTTGTCATCATACAGACACAATACAATGTTACTACTATTTCAATAAATATGAATATTTTGGAAAAATTAGAATAGTTTTTATCCACAATACCCAGCAATTACTATTTGAAGTCAAAGAACAAATGATTACCTGTTTGTCTTGATATGAATGACACATTACACAATTATTTAAGATGTGTTAAACATCACTTCCTCACCAATAAGGAGTAAGGATGAAATGACTCATTCTCTTTCTGAGTTTCAAATTATTTCTGGATCCCTAATTATTTTTCTATTATAACTTGCTTACTGTGTTTATGTTAGAAGGAATAGTGTTTCCTGCCTATGACAATAGTTAGGACACACTTCACATTGATCAAAGATATCTATCATTGATCATGCAGATTGATTTTTACATCTATAGAGTGACTCAGAAATTGTGACCTTATCTGCATTTTAATCTTTATTTGTGGCTCCAAGACCTAAAAGTAAAGGAAGCTACAACCTGTTCTCTATGTCATCTTCTCCCCTTCATCTTGGTCAGAAATTACTAGGAGCCAAAAGAGACACAAGGAATGTGTGTGACAGCAAACAACGAATGTATTAAATTAGATATGACATAGAATAATTTATTCTTATTCTCATTGGTATCAATTAATAGATTGTATTTAGCAAGTGTCCAATGCTGATCTTTCAAAGGATGTGAGTATGAATCCAGGGAATTCGTCAGTGTTTCTTGACCTAACAATTGGAAGGGGCTAGGTAGAATTCAGTGTACAAACATCCCTATAGAATTCCACCCAACGACTAGGAATTTTCTTCTCATGTATCATTTTTGTCAGGCTCATAATAATGGACCTAATGCTTCTAGTGCAATCTATTTACAGCTGTGCCCACATTTTTCCCATGTGCCTTAAACATGATTATTGTAAAAGTTTCAGTGGGTCTGACACTAGCGACTGGTGTCTAAATGCATTCATCAGAAGGTGAGAAAAATTATTCTGGCTCTAACTGATGCCATCTTAGTGTCACACAGTAGCATCAAGAGATTAACACTTGAGGGTCCATGTCAAAATTCAACAATGAATTTCTTAACAGTATTTTTAAAAATTCTACCTATGAATCTTCATTACAGATCATTGCATGTTGAAGAACTGTTGTACTGTTGTGAGTAAAATTTTTATTAGAGGGTAAAAAAAAAAATCCAAAGATCTAAAGTAGTTGATGTTTTAGAAAAGTGTAAAATACTAAATAGCATTTAAAATGAAGCATAACAGTCACTTGCTGAGATCACTACTGACTACTGGGAATGTGTCTATAACTTTTTAATAATACTTCTAACTTTTGCTTTATAAAAGAATAATGTATGACTCTGTATATAATAATGTATAGATAAAATAATTCTATCAAGTTGGATGGCTTATAAAACCCAATCTAACTTCTCTGTCATTAGACACACCAGTTCAACATTTCCCAACCCATTAGTTTATCTACAAAGGAGTTGAATTCTGTCCTTTAGTTTTAAACTGAAACCTACCAATTAGATTCCATGAGATTAAAATATAATAAGACAAATGTTTAACGAAAACTATGAATGAAATGAACTTTAAAAAGTGTCATACTGAATATCTTAACAGGGTTAAAGTGCTGGTACTCTGGGCTTGGAGATGATTCGGCAAGTAAAGATGCTTCCCACCAACAATGACAACCCAAGTTCAATCCATGGAATTCACATCGTGGAAGGAGAGAACCAACTTTTTTGAGTTGTATTTTACCTCCACATATGTACTATGGCATCCACCCTGACACACACACTCACACATAAACAAACAAACAAACAAATAAGAAAAAAATTAAAGTAATGATATTCTATTACATTTTATCATGTTCATTATATTTTAAAGAATTTTCTTTTGTGAAAATGATCTATAAGATGAAAAAAAAAAGATTTCATATAAGAATTTGCGAGCAAGTGATGATTAAAGGGATAAAAATCAAATACTACAAAGATGGCCATCAAAAGAATATTCATTAAATAAATTAATCTACAATTGTATAAAGGGACAATGTTGCCAACTAAAGTTTTGTTTACAAGACTATGTAAGCAAATGAATAAGAAAAAATGTAAATCTAACAATGAACACAGTATATTTTAGTTCATATTTAACTATCCAGTGTTTATTAAAATGTATTTATTAAATTCTAGAGCTAGGAAATTTACTTTTGAGGATGTTGGAATAACATACAGCAACTATGAGAGAAATACAGGTGTAGAGTGAATATCTATGTTTGCATTAAAGTTTATCTCAACCCTAGTTTCTACTGATACTGAGCATTGTATATTCGTAAGTTACTTTACATAGTTTTTTCCCCCACAGGGTGGTAAAATTTAGCTTACTGCACATGACAATTGCCAATCATTTCAATAGATCTTACCTTGTTTGATCTGGCGTCAAAGGATTTTAGCACCATTTCCTCCTCTTTTATTCATATACCAGTCATTAAATTTGACTCAGGTTCATGGGCAGAGGCTTAATGTTTAGGTTTCAATGAAATGATGCCAAAGAATTTGTGGGGACAGTAACAAACCACCTTAGGAAGAGCTGGCTGCTCTCAAAAGTCAAGTCACAGACTTTTAAATTTATTTTTAACTCAAAGTTCTATTTATAAACAGTAATGGAATACCACTGAATCATTTTACATAGTACAGTAATAAAGTAATGTTTGCATTTTGTCAGAATAAGTCTGATTATAAGAACAGAATTGGAAAAGGGTTAGAAGGAGATGTAATCAGACATTACTACTAAAGTAAGCCAAGTAGAAGATTGTAAAAGTCACTTTTATTTGCCTGATATAATTGATATCTCAAAGCTTACTGCATTTGTGCGCTAACCTAGGCCTAGACATGCAATCTTTTAGCCACTGTATAATCTAATCTAGGCCTAGAATGTTCTCAGCCTCTGAAACTTACTGCTGAATGATCTTACCCATTCACTGTTCTTTCTGATCTCAGATTGGCTGATTCAACTCAGCTGTTCTGCCTCAAAACTCCTCTTCATGCTGACTGAATCAAACTCAATTCTTTCACTCCTGACAGAATTGCTCTGTTTAGCCTCAAATTTTCTGGATCCTTCTCATTCTCTGGCTCACTCTTTTTTCACCTGTGTCTAGATTGTTTTCTCTCTGCAAGTTGTTTCTGTACAACCATTCCAGTAAAACTGCCTCTCTCCTCTGCACTGATTGGTCACCCTTACAATTTCTGTACCACCTTTACTCTAGCAAATCTTGCAGGCAGAACAAATAGTATGTTTAAGGTTTTGTAGATGGATTATCGTCCTGATTCCCCATTGCTAGGACTCTTAGGTAGGGTCAAAATCATCCTTAATGAGGTAACCCTAGACCCAGAAATACCAACATGGTATGTGCCCACTTATAAGTAAGTATTAGATGTAAAGAAAAAGACAGCCATGATACAATCCACAGACCCAGAGAAACTAAGTAAGAAGGAGAATTCAGGTGAGTAAGCACGAATCTTCATGGGAAGGGGAAATAGAATAGACATTGTGTGTGTGTGTGTGTGTGTGTGTGTGTGTGTGTGTACAGAAACAGGAGGGATCAGGTAGGAGAGGGAAGGAGAAAGAGTACTGGGAAAGATCTAGTGCAATGAAAACTTCCAGGACTCTACCAGGGTTATTTGGATATTCCTAATGCCAACTTCAGCAGATAAAGAAGCAATTTGTAACTGAGGAATGGACAGTAAATGCTTATGTTTAGAAGAAATTCCAATTTTATCAAGCACAGTTTAGCTCATTGGCTTGAAGAGTGATTTAAGTGACAGGAAAGTTTAAAAGACAGGATCATGTTTTGTGTCTTCATCACTTCTTGGCCTTTATGACTATGAAGGAAGAGAATTTCACCAGCTGGTAAAAGTTTGACTTCAATGTCTTGGACCCATGTGATGGAAAGATCCAACTGACTCTCAAAAGCTGTTACCTTACTTGCTCGAATAGGCAAGTATGTCTGTGAGCATGTACACACACACACACACACACACACACACACACATACACACACACACACATGGGGGGGAGGTGATATTAAGAGTAAGAGTAGTTATAATTTAAGAGTAAGAGTAGTTATAATTATTGTTCTAAACATATAAATTGTATTTTATTTCACTTTCTCTTCTTGTTTTTGATCATTAAACTTTGAATTCTTCATACATAGGGAGACAGCCCGGGCCTCTGTCAGATAGCAGATTCTAACTGGAATTCAAATTAATCACATTTAATCCCGAGGCTCATTAACATCTTTACTGGCTGTGTTAAGATCTAGCTACATGCCCTGGACATAGAACCCATGGGCAGACAGCTGCCCAGACATGTTTTACATGTTGTCTTTAGAGACTTGGCGACCACAAGTGTCTGCCTAGGACAATTGCTCCATCAATCATTGAATCCCTTGGTTACCTTTATGACCTGCTAGAATGGCAGCGTTAGAAAAGTTTTGGCAGTTCAGTAGCGCCATCTAGTGGCTACTTTATTGTGAATAATTAAAGTACGAAGCTTGGTGTTTTATTATTTGTAAAACTATTAAATGGACATAGTCTTCATTTCAGAATTTGCACATTAAAAAAAGAGTAATTAAATTTTAAATTTTAAATTTTGTTTACTATTTCATTAAGTAGCCCACTTTAATTAGCCCAGAAATACATTAGGTTCGCTCAAATAGTTTAGAATCAATCTTTTTTATTAGTAAAATTAAAGTTCTCAAGATGAATTTAAACTGCACAACACGTATTTCTCATTAATCAAAAACCTTAAATAACACTATTCAAATGTGAGCTGATAGTGCTATAAAATATACACATGTTGAAAGGTTTAAATTCTTACAAATTACACAGTGAGCATGTAATTTACCACAAATAGTTTAGGAAAATATCATATTTAGCATCTATTTCATAACGATGATTTCATAACATTTTATTAGGTTTAGGACACTTGTTTATCTTCTGTCATTTCCTGATAAATTTCTTTTTAGTGATTAGCTTTTTTATCTCAATATAGAATATTTATGTGTTTACTGGTTAATACCATTGGTTGAGAAATTCATACTATGAAGTACTGTGTTGGTGGAAAATATATTTGCAAATGATGTTAGTGGAAAATACAGGGCAACTGAGAATGCAGGTCAGATGACTAGAACTCGTGTGTGTTGACAGATCTGGTCTTCCATTTGCCTTAGAGAGAAGTGCTTGGTAAAGATGTGCTCAGAAGGTGGGGTAGAGTTGATTGTCGGATATGGATGGCTCGCTAGCATGATAGTGAGACGCATGTTGTTCGTCCAGACTTGTTTCTGTGAGTCATGTTCATTATCACAATTAAGCCCATGGATGTTAACACAGCCAGTTTTCCCATTTCACTGAGTGAAAAGACAGTGTGTTAGCACCCGCACAGGTGGGCGGGGCTGGAAGAATTTGAATCCAGGTCTGTCTATATCAAAAACGCATACTCTTACTTTTGTTTATTATTGACAACAAAAATAAATGGATATCAACTTCATTCATTTCTAACTTAGTTTTTTAATTCACACACACACACACACACACACACACACACACACACACACACACACACACACAGAATAGCCTGCCCGTGAGTTTTTAATATCTAAGACAAAGCTTGGTATTTTCATCCCAAGAGGCTGGAAAACTAAACCCCTTTCCTAATTCTGGAGTCTGCCGATCGCAAAGGTCTGGATTCCATCAACCACGTAGCTGCGGGCCGATCAACTCCTAGTGTCTTCCACATTCCCACTTGGATTTTGGAATATTGGACAAAAGATAAAAGAAAGGCAAGGCCAATCGCCTCTGTTAGTTCTTGCTTTAAAATCACACTACTGCCTTTTCCCAGGACCGTGACAACCTCCCCTTACACACTTTACAATGATGATCATGCCTGCGGACAGTAGTGAGAAAAGGAGCCCATGCAGAATCATCTTAAAGGTCTTTTTTCCACTCCTGTCACAGGTTGTATTTTATCAGCCTAGTTCTGTTTATCAATTTTCTGACCTCCTAATACACTCCCATAATAAACTATCATTCTACTTATGATGGGCACAGTCAGTTTCTGTGGCTCATGGCTAAGAACCCTAACTAACATCCCATCCCTGATAACAGTCATTCAAGCCTAAGACATTTCTTATTTTTTTTTTTCCAACTGAGACAAGATTGTATTTATTTATCATGTTTCATATGATAAATATGTGTATATGACATACATCTCCAATATGAGGACCAGTCTCTACTTGAAAACCCATTTCTTCACCCACTCACTCATGAACACAGACATACATAGTGAATGTATTTTTGTGAAGCACCATTTCATACCTACAAGAAAAATAATGAATTCATTTTCTTATTATAATTGTTATAAAGGACAATAATGTAATTTACAATGCCATATTTAATATAAATAATCAGCAAATGAAAAGACTAAGACAACTTAGACAACTTAAAACTCTACTCTGAAGTATCTGAAAGGCTCAAAGTGTCTTCTAAACACAGTATTTACTTAGCAGTTCTAACAATTAAGTGATTGTGAATTAATGTATTTCAAGACCAAATAAATAGAATAAACAGAGAATACTAAATCAATTCTACTGGTAAAGCACTAGCCACTGACTGACTCCAGGAAATCCACAACACCACTGCTGTTATTTCAAGCCTAAGACATTTCTTAACATCAGCTAGAGAGGATGGTACTGTTTTCAATAAATCACACGAAAATAAAGTCACAACTCTTCAGTGTAATGAATGTACACAAAAGTTTTTGCTGACACAAAACTTCAGACTAGATGTCTCACCAGCCTTATACTAGAACTTCTCAGAAAGAATCAGAACAAATATAATTTACCCTCGCTTTCAGGATTATTATTGTTTATAGTCTATCATATGAAATTCAGATAACATACGTTTTGGAGCAACATGTTTGTTTTCCCCCATAATTCTAGGCTGCGAAGTTAGGGGGGAAAAAGTACAATAAAATGTTGGATTTTATGTATTCTTGTAGATGTGAGAGATAGTCAGATAGTGTGGCATCACAGAATCTAGAGTCTGGAGACAGAGAGCCTATGCTTGGATTAATCACTTTTCTATTTTCCACATCGATTTTGGGAGAGTTACTTACCCTTACTCTGCCTCTATGTCCTCGAAGTGGAAATTTAACAAATCCATAGATGCTAAATATTAATATTCTTATAATACTAACCATTATATTATCTACAATGTGGTTGTTTTGTGTTTCACTTATGTTTCCTTAAATAATTTTTCAGAATTCATCACTAAAGGATGATAAAAATAGAATTTAATAATTTAATATGACACTTGGATTGAAGTTGATTATTCAAAATATTATAATTTTATGTTAATTCAGTACAAAACAAAACAGTGAGACATGTATACAACGAAAGCATATAAAAACCTAAAAACATAATTATTTCTGATAAAGAATGAGTAACCTTCAAAATATAACCTTTCAATTACCTATGTTTATGAGAATTAGAACAAAATTGACTAAAAACCTACCATGCAATCCCAAAACAACATTGTTACTGTGTTCTATTATTGCTTTTCTTAAATGAGGGCACATCACCTTATAACATTAGATAGTTTTAAAGCTACTTTCTCTTAAAAGTATTATCCTGAGATAGGATCTCACAATGTGTCTCTGACTCGCCTGAAACTGGCCATGTATGTAGAGCAATCTGGCCTTGAGCACAGAGGTCTAACAACCCCTGACCACTGAGTGCTAAGTTTAAAGGTGTGCACCACCATGCTAGACTCCTGGGTTTTTATCTTTATTCTTTGACAACTTCATACATCTGTATCCTGGGTTTGACCCTGACTGCTCTCTGCTGTCTCTTCTACTAAACCCATCTTTGCCCCTCAAAGCCCTTTCTGACTTTGATAGCCCCTTTTTATTGTTACCTACTTAATCACAGTTGTTTTCCTAAGTATAAGGACATGGGGGAGTTACTTTCTAGATCAGGGGTAGCTGACCAGTGGGTACACCACTGGGGGTGGAGGGCATGTCATTTTCAGCACCCACTAACTGCCCATAATTTCTCCATGAGGAGCACAAACCTATGAGCCCTTCTCTCATGCATTTTGAAAAGCGAAGGACGCAGTGGTACAGATCATATACAGGTCACCACTGCCAAGGTGAGTTCATCTCTACAGTGACCCCTGCATATGTGCCTCAGCCAGAAGACAGTCTTTATGCTATTTTGCTTTCAGTTCTATAAATTGCAAATTAGTTCAGAATAAAAGGTTATTTTTAAGTACAAAAGAAGAAAAGGTTGAAGAGCTTAAAATTACAGAAATATTTCCCCTTTGAAGACATATGCCAAATAAAAGTGATTACCTGGAATAAAATGGTATAAACTGGGGAAATTTGTACACGACATTTTAGTCAAGCCAATCTGGAGCCAGTCTGATCCCTTGCACTTAGAATGTGAATTATATAGATATAATATATTGTATAACATTTACAAGTGTATAATCTATATGTAGATATGCATAATATAATGTTATATAGAGAAAGTTATAATGTAAGTTATATAGATATAATATTATTATATAACATGATATATATGTGTGTGATGTATATATGCATTTATATAACATAATATAAAGCAATATATATGTCAAGAGTTCTAATGTATATTAAGCAACTTCGTAGTAGCCAAACAGAGTGAGTTGTAAGACTCGTAACATGGTAGTCTAGAATTCTTCAAGCCCACTGCCTGGAGCATCCATGCTTCCTTTACTCTTAACTGGCTTCTTTTCATTGCAGTAAGTACCTTCTTCTGTCTTTATGCTCTTCTTGTTCTTCCAGTATACGTATTTTCAAAATCTCTTGTTCTAAAGCTGCATCTATAGCAGTATGTCTCAGTCTGTGGACCACAGGCCACTTGCAGACAGTGAACCAGAATGCTTGTTCCTGATGTTGATCTACAGAAACAGAATCTATAGACTTGGGGCTAGGGGGAACTACATGTGAGGTTTATTTACTTTTGCTTCATCTGTATGAGTATTTGTCCCCATGCTAGCATGTGTATGCTCCATGTAAGTGTCTGTTCCTATGGAAACCAGAAGTGGAAATCTGATTCCCAGAAACTGGAGTTATATGTGGTTCTAATCTGTTGTATGGGTGCTGGGAACCAAGCCTAAATTGTCTGAAAGAGCAGCAAGTATTTTTAATCTCTCTAGCCTTGGGATTGAGAATCTTGCCTGGTGAGAGTTAAGGCCTGTGATTTAAATATTGGCTGAAAACATCAGACATCTCATCCTTTGCTCTGTGCCTACTTTCCCAATAGCCCTGTCCATCCATTTTGCTCAGTCTAACAAAGGAGTTGGTCTTGGAAGCACAAGTACAAAAAGCTTCGAAATGAGTTTAGCCTTATTTTATACAAACTAAATTTAAAGACAAGTGTTTTGTTGTTGTTGTTGTTGTTTTTTTTTTTTTTTTTGTTTTTTATAATCTAACTGTTTGCAAAACCATGCCAACTGGGTGGCCACCGAACACCACAGCATAGAGTTTAACTTTTAAATCAAATTAACATTTACACTGAAGTCAGTTTTATTCTTCATATCAGCAGATGAGCAGCAATTATCCACTCATAAATGTCTCACCTACACAGGAGGAAACACAGAGGCAAGGCAGGAAACGTGTGCTTCTGAAGAGAAAAGCTATAGCAATGTAACAATCCAAGACAATCAGACTCAGCAAAGAGACACCAACAGTTCTTTTGGGCTGAACAAGGCCTGTGTTCTGTTCCTAGCCTTTCAGGGGGTCAGAGGGAGTCAGCTAGACACACATGTCAGCTTCAAAGCAGAAAGATAAAGGTCCTTAATGATAGGAAAGGCAATTAGAGAAGAGACTTTCTATCAGTGTTGTATCAGTAGCATTAGCAGAAGTAGAAACAGGAATGTCACAGACCATGAAAGCTATCTCATGGAATCTGGCTGACATTAAACATTGAGAGCTCTTGGGAGGAAGCAGGAATAGAACCAGAATGAAGGTTACTTTCACACTCATTATTCAGTGCTTTGCAGGGTGTTGTTTCTGAAACATATTCCAGTAAGAAGTAAGTGGGATTTCTTTTTTAATTTTAATTGTTTTGGTGAAAACAACTTGTAAGTATTTTTCATGAAACCCTAAGTCTATAATTGCTGATTAGCAGATAGTTAGAAAAGTCTTTGTTTTCCTCCATTTTGCTGGCACAGATGATACACTTTCATGCTCTCTAGGGAACCTGGGTTTCAGAAATACTGCTGTGTCTGTGTGTGCTTGTTTACGTGGTCTCTGGGCTGTCACATCAACATGTGCCTACTTCATCTTCCTAGCTAACATGTTGAAAGAGATCACAGATTGGCCCCCAGCCATGGTTAGCCAAGGGTGAAATAGTCTTTGCTTCTCTTTGGAAATTTTCCACTTTGCAGGCTTGGCATTTGGTGGCTTAAGACAAGAGCATTAATTTCCCAACTGTGGGCATTTAATTTTTAAGACTCTGTTTTACCCATGTTGGTGTGTAGTTGGATAGGCTTCCATTCTCACTTAATAGCATTTCTGAAGGAAGAAAAAAATGTTGCCAGAGAATAGTTTAATACATGACTACTTTTAAGGATTATCAACACATGCCTAGTTGCTTTAGTTCAGTGAGTTCCAGGATGTCCAGGGATACCTAAAGAGATCTTCTTTGAAAATAGTAGGGGCCAAAAAAGACTCATCTAATTTATTATGGAGGAGAGATTAAAATTTTATTCATTTCATTAAGAAAACTAAGACTGAAGGATTTAATTAACACATCCAAGGTCACATTGCAATTAACAAGGGCTGCTATTCTTCAAGCAAAGTCCTTGTCCTAAGATCTGTTTTAAGAAAGCTTTGCTTCCATATTTTCTGACTGCCTTTATCTTCAGGGTTAAGTATATTAGTTACTTATTTCTATGAAAAAAAAAAAAAAAAAAAACCTAAACTTTGACCTAAGCCTCTTAAGAACACAAAGATTTATTTCATTTCATAGTTGAGGAAAAGGTCCATTGTGTCATGGAAGCATGGTGGTAGGAACTTAGGCATATTCTGGACAGGAAGTGGAGAGAGGTGGTGTGTGCCTAAGAGCACTATCTCCTTTTTCATCTATTTAAAGCCCCTGTCCATGAAAGGGTGCTACTTCAGAATCAGGGTTGACCATCTAGATGCAATCTAACCTAAGTAGTTCCTCATAAATATACCTAGAGCTTTGTGTCCTAGGCTATTCCACATCTTGTCAGATTGACAATATTAAACATCCCGTGGCTGCCCATTATCAGCCTGATACCAAATATATCAACTGTAAAGTCATGATCCTCCACATCCTGCTCTTCTCTACTGTGAGCCTCTATAATATAAAAACTAAGCTGCTTGCTTCCATTCTACAATGGCACAGACTCTACATTTATATTCTAGAAGGAAGGTATGGGAACATAGCAAGGAAAGATTAGATCGAAGCAAGTCCCAAGACCTCATAAGGCAAACATCAAGTCTTGCAGCTCATGACCTGGATCTAGGACTCATGATGGAATGAACTCCAAAGGGCTTTGGGTAAGCTAACACACCCAGATATAAAGCCTACAGCACATGCAATCTCTCTACTGAGTCAACTTTAGACTTCAAGAATACAGCTTTCCTTCATGGATGTTTCCTGGTCCTAGCACCTCCAACACCTTGAGTATATGTTACAACTTAGACTTCATGCGCTGGCCTCTTGATCTATTTGGAGGGAATTGTACCCTGTCACACATGGTCTGACCTCTCTGGCCTTCATGAACCTTGCAGAAGCCCTCACAGCATCCTCATTCTTTACTCATTCACTATTGAAAAAGAAAGTTCTGCTCCCAACTCAAGATGTACCCCAGCCCTCTCAGACCTCAGTTTGCAGTGATTTTGGGTTTGCGTCCCTTCCAGGCTGACTCTGAGACAAATTTCTCTAGATAACTGTTTCCTAGCAGGGAACCTCTTCGGTGGAATTTTCAGCTTAGAAACTCTCTGTCAACATTATTTCAGCTTTGGCCCACTCCTAAGTACCAATATTTACATTCAATTATTTTGTCATTGATACAGTGAAATACCCCCCGAAGACAACTAATAGAGGAAGAGTTTCTCACGGCTCATGGTTTGAGAGTTCAGTCTGTCATGGTGGAGAAAGCATGGCTGGAGGAGGAGAGCTGATCTCACTGTATCCCTGTTAACAAACAGAGAGGGACAAATAAGGGCTTTTGGCTTGCTTTGCTCCACCCCCTTCTTTTCTTTTTAGTCTTGGACACTAGCCCATAGGATGCCTTTTAGGGTAGGTCTTCACAATTCAGTTAACTTAGTCTAGAAAATCCCTCCCAGAAAGGCCCAATGGAGGGTCCACAGGTGGGTGACAATATTACAAGAAGGATTGTGTCAATACAATACAGCCTCTGTTCTTACCTTCCCAGTGGCCCCGGCATCACCCCATGGAAAACTATCTCATACTGTGTTCCATGACCATCCAGGCCATTTAAGACCTCTTTTGGCTGAATGCATGCTTAATCTAATCACCTGCATGCCTAATCACAATGAACTTGGCAGATGACAGGATCCCCAGAATTTCCTCAAAGATTCATTAGTTTTATGTATCAGGTCAGTTTTATCATTTCAAGCAAACAAGACCATCCAAGAAAGTAAAGAGAATGCCAGTTTAAAAAGCATTTATTTGCATGTCATACACACACACACACACACACACACACACACACACACATACACACATACACACACACAAACATACACACACATACACACACACATACACACACACACATACACACACACACACACACTCACACATACTTCTCATAGAATAAAATACAGGTAGTAACTATGACCAGGGAAGTAAGACACATGACTTCAGTAGTAATTAATAGAAACTGTAGTTTAAAGAGGAGGTCATTTTATTTTAGAATTACTGCAATTTCTTGAACATTAACTTTATATTCTCAGAATAGGTATCACTATTTGAGCTTAATGGTCTGCTTTGAAAGAAGCATTTCTATGAGAATGCATATGAAAAATAAATATATATTAAAAACAAAACATCCAATTAGTCTGCAACTTTCTTTGCTCATTCACATGGTGCCTGGTTTGGCTTTTCCTATTTTCCCATTTCCTAGTTAGTCTAGGAAGTATTGCTTCTGGCCCCTTTAACGACAAAGCCAAAGCCTCCAGGATATTCCCGGCATTCAGGGAAATTGGAAGGAAATCTCTTTCCCTTCAAGATTTCCCTGAGATGAGATTTTAGACAAAGGTGTTTGGATCAGAGGAGTGTGGCTGAGAGTAGATTGTAAGATGGCTCTGTCACAAACTTTGAGGAAAGGCCTTTTCCACTTTCACCTGTTGCTTCCTGATTTCTGCCATACATTCCTGTAATCAAGAAAGAAATATCCAAGAACTATACATTTTAAAACAGTGGCGGTTATATCTTTTATTTTTTCTTCCATCTATCAGAGGTAGAGTAGAGGTCTTGTAAGGCACTAACAGTCTACGGATAGTTCCGTATGAGTAGGTGAGACTGTTTTCCAGCATTATGATAAGACTATCCATTGTTGTGTAGATTTAGAGGAGTAGCACATAGCCAGCTTTGCCTATCAATTGTCCGCCATGATGCTGTCTCTGTCTTGAAATATAAAACCTCCAGGCCTTCAGAGATGCCCGTGAAGCATGGAAAGAACATAGAAAGGCAGCCAGGAAAATCTACACTACTAGAAGCCGTAGATCACCAAGCTGCAGCCAGGGTAGTGTCATCAAAGCTACTGTCCCTTCCTGTCCATGTGGTCAGCCCCTTTCACAGCAGAGCCCACTAGGTGTGAAGAAGACTCAGGTGACTCTACAATAAAATGGCCTGAGTCATGATTTCAAACTCGCCACTGGTTTCACAATTATTGCCTGCCGACCAAACTGTTGGATGCGTCTTTGAAGGCACTAGAAAGGCACGCAGATATGTCTAAGTGGGCTGTGTTAGTGGATTTCCTCACCCTCTGGCGCACTGGCTGCGTTTAAGCAGGATGGCACTTTTCCAGCATGCCTATCAGAATGCTATAAAATCAGTAGAGTGCACGTGAAGCGAAGATGGGTCTGTGAGCACACCAGTCCCTCCAGACTTCCAATTAATGGTCCCAGGTTACTGGGCATGACTAGTGTATGGCGCTCCTGTGCGAAGCTGAGTAGGGCTGTTCACTTACGGTGCCTTCGGATACTTCGGAAAGGCCAGGCCAGAAGCAAAAGAAGCTGCCAGTAGATGGCTCTGTGGTGCTTCTGTTCGGCCATCGGATCCTCTAGCTGAAAACACAGTTGGAAGACTTACAGTTTTTATTTTATCTGGGTTTGGGAGAGAAACGCAATTCCTTGAAAATATAACCAAAGCCTCTAAATGACATTTCTATTTAAAAAAATTATCTTAGCCATTAATAGCTATAAAACCTAACCTCCGTTTTTAAGTATATTTGGGGGTCTGGAGATAGGCTCAGAAGTTTAAGGAGGTTAAGAACACTGGCTCTTACTGTACAGGACTCAGGTTTGGTTCTTAGCATCCACATGGTGGCACACAACTGTTTGTAACTCCAGGCCAAGCAGATCCAACGTCTTGCTTTGTCCTCTCTGGTCCCCAGACTTGCATGAATAGACAGTCATACATTCATTCGAGATGAAAACGTCCATATACATAATAAAATTTACATTTTTAAAAAGTATAATTTACTTACAAACATGAGCACATACAAAACCTCAAAATATCTTTTTTAAATAGACAAACTGGTCATTTCAGAAATGGCGTCCCGGTGAAGGAAGTTTACATAAACAGAGAAATAGAATATGGAACATGGGGGTCAATAATTTTTATTAAGCATAACTTCCTGGGATCTCAGGATGTCAGTTGTATCAGTGGTTTGTGACCTTTTCCTTTCTAAGGAGCATCTCAGGGTATATAAGCATCTCTTCTTATCTAACCCCCTTGTTGAAGAACATCTGAACAAACTCTGCTATTTAACCAAAGATGTCAGGAGTGTTTACAGGCAGGTATTTATATGAAGACCTAGTTAGATTTCTAGGACTTTCTGGTTACTAATTTGTAACAATTAGTAGGCCATGGAGTAATTTCATCTCTGAATGAATTTTCGAAAGAGTATCAGGGCTGATCTGGCTTCTCTGCACCTGCGGCAGCATTTGGTGTCCGGACCCACAATTTTTCTCTGCTCATTAATATGTAGACAGTGCTTTGCTGTATTGTTAGCTGCATGATTTTAATAAGTAGTCACGTTGATCCTATTTTCATATGCTGATGTTCCATATAACTGGCCACATCAGGAAAATGTCTATTCATGTAGTTAATTCTATTTCTAAAAACAATTGAAAAACATGTTTGCCATTAGTTTTGCAAATGTTTTAATTCAGATGTGACATCTTGTTGATCATGGTGCTTTACACATTTCTCTTTCTACCCCTATAATTCCTTTTATACTTTTATTTTTTTTTTCACATATGCTTTCATAGAACAAAGACAAAGTTAGTATTGATGGAGTCCCACTTAACAACTTCCTCCTCCAAAAACAACCTATCCCATCCCCTTCTGTTTCTATGACGGTGCTCTCCCACCCACCACCCCATATCTGCCTCACAGCCCTAGTTTTCCCCTATGCTGGGGCATCCAGCCTTCACATGAACAAGGGCCTCCCCTTCCACTGATGGGGCCAGCCTCTGCTACATATGCAGCTGGAGCCATGGGTCTCTCCATGTGTACTCTTTAGTTGGTAGTTTAGTCCCTGGGTGCTCTGGGGTGTCTTGTTGGTTGATATTGTTCTTCCTATGGGGTTGCAGGCCCCGTCAGCTCCTCCAGTCCTTCCTGTAACTCCTCCATCGGGGTCCCTATGCTCAATCCGATGGTTAACTGCAAGCGTCCTCATCTGTATCAGTAAAGCTATAGCAGAGCCTCTCAGGAGACATGCATATCAGGCTCCTGTCAGAAAGCACTGCATCAGCAACAGTGACTGGGTTTGGTGTGTGCATGTGGGATGGATCCCCAGGTGGGCAGTCTCTGAATGATCTTTCCTTCAGTCTCTGCTCCAAACTTTGTCCCTGTATTTCCTTTAGACAGGAGCAATTTTGAGAAGATGGATGGTCCCATCCCTTAACCAGGAGGCTGTGCCTAACCTCTGGATATGGTCTCTACAGGTCCTCTCTCCCCTTTGTGGGGTATTTCAGCTCATGTCATCCCCTTTGGGTCCTGGGAGCCTCTTGCTTTCCTGGCATCTGGGAAGAAACACATGATACGTGTGGATTGAGATGACCGTTCTACAGTTTGATTTTTTATTATCAATTTTTTTCATACACCATATTTTGATGATGTTTTCCTCTTCCTTTACTTCTCACAGTCTCTCCCAACTTCCCTACCCACTCACTTTATGTCACAAAAGCTATCTCTGGAAAAAAAATAAAGCCCCAACAAACAAGAAACAATTATCCTCACAATAAGACAAAATTCTCAAACAAAGCAAAATGCAAAACAAACCATTGAGTTTTGTGTTGGCCAGTCACTCCTATGTATGGGACCTGCCATAGAGTGTAGTTAATATACCTAATGACTCTCCACTGGAGAAAAGTTACTTTTCTTTTGCCAGCAGTTATTACTTGCAGATATAGCTTTGTGGTTGGGCTCCTGACCAGTGTTTGAGGTCAGTGGGTCTCTTGATCTTAACTATTCCTGGCTGACTAGAGTAAGAAGAAATCTCAAAGTGATTTATTTTCCCCATAATTGCCAGAGATATGGAACATTTTAGAGATACTTATAACCATTTTTATTTCTTCTTTTGAGAACTCTATTCAGATCAACAGATCACTTTAACTGGGTCAACTGGGATCATTTATTTTCTTGATTCTTTATTTTTTTGCATAATTTCAGTATTAATTGTTTATGGAATACACAGATGAAAGCATTCTCTCCCACCCTTTAGGCTTTCTCCTTTCTAGGTTGTTTCCTTTGCTGTAGAGAAGCATTTAATCCAGTAAAGTCCCATTTGTCAGTTGTTGGCCTTAGCTATCAAGTGAATGGCACCTTATTTAGAAAATCATTTACTACATGTTGCTCTCGTAAGGCACAGCTTAGGCTTTATCATGGTAGCAGTTCTGGTGTTTCAGATTCATACTGAAGTCTTTCATCCATTTGTGGTTATTTTATGCAGGGAGCTAGTTATGGATCTAATTTCATTCTTGTATATGTGGACATCCAGTTGCCCCAGTACTATATATTGAAAATACTATCTTTTCCCCAGTATTTATTTTTGACATCTTTGTCAAATATGAGTTGGGGGTGCTTTCGACACTCCCGTTTGGTCCTCTGTTTTGTTTGGTCAGTTGATATGTCTGCCATGTGCCAGTACCATGATATTATTGTTTTATTAGTATACCTCTGTAGTACTGTTTTCAATCTGGCACAATCATATTCACAGTTGTCTTCTTGGTTAACTGTTCTCTTGGGCAGAATGAAGTGTCCTTCTTCATCTCTTCTGACTAATACTCGTTTGAGGTCTGTTTTGACAGACATTGTGGCAGGCTTGTTTCCTGATATCATTTGTTTGGAATAAATACGTTCATGCTTTCACTCAAAGAGGATGTAGACAACAAAGAGATGGGTTGTATCTACTGATACACTCTGCTAACCTAAGCCTTTTGATTGGAAAATTGATGCCTGAATGTTTAAAGCTATCGCTGAGAGATGTATATTGACTTCTGTCATTTTTGATGTTTGTGGTTTACTTTCATTCTTTCTTTTGCTAATTCTATCTTCATTTGTCATGTTCTCGTAGTATCTCAACTATGTTTATTCTTTGCTTCAGTCTGAGGTATTGCTTCCAGTATCCTCTATAGGCTGGTGTGGTGGACATGAATTTCTTTAGTCTGTGTATATTATAAAACATTGATTCCCCCTTGGACCATGGCAAACAGTTTTGGTGGTAGTGTAGACAGGCATCTGGTCTTTTAGAACTTGGAGTACATTGCTTTAGGCTCTTAGGGCTTTTAACGTTTCCACTGAAAAATTAGTTGTTGATCTCATGATTTTGTTGTTATTTTTGGTTTTCAATATTTGCAGTGTCTTTCTCTTTCTGCTTTCAATTCCTCCATCTTGTTCTCTAGAGTGTTTCAGCTGCCATATGTATAGGGTGTTTCTTTTCTAGTCCTATTTCTGTGTGCTTTTCGGATCATATCTTTTTCAATTTGGAGGAAGTTTTCTTATACGATCTCACTGAAGGTCCTGTCAGTATCATTCTTTTGAGATTTTTATCCCTTTTCTATGCCTATAATTCATAGACATCTTCATGGTATTCCAGAATGCCCTTTTATTTTGCATACCTTTAAAATGGGTATCATTTTCTTCCACTGAGGGCCCAGTTCCTCCACCTTATCCTCAAGTCCTGATGTTCAGTTTTCTATTTGATCATGGCTAAGGCTTTCCCTCAAGTTTTCTAACTTTTTAAAAAATTTTCAGTTACTTTTTCAATTCAGCTTTAGTTTTGCTTGGTGTTTTTTATCTTTTAATTAATTATTATAATGAGAAATATGCTATACTATATATATTTTTTATATATTATATACTAATATGTGATATAATATATGAAAATGTGATTATATAAATAAACATAAACATTTAATGCATAAAATAATATATAAATATATTAATAATATATTCAATACAATATGTTGATATTTTAGTATAGTGAACATTGACTATGATAATATATGAATATTAAATTAAATATAATATAGAGATATACTATAATAAGATATTTAGTATATCTTTCTGTTCATTATTACTCACTCAGGGATTTGCCTGTCTGCCCCTTGTATTCCTAGACTTCTCTGATCATGTTCATAACTGAACTTTTAGATTCTATGTCCTCAGTTTAGACAACTCTCATTGGAGAACACTTTTAGAGTACTTGGTCCTGGGCGTAGAGAGGGATGGCATGGGCAGAGGTGATTGGGACACTCTGAGACAGCTTTCACATTCAGCTCCTGCCTTGTCTGGTCCACAGTGTCTTTCTTGTTTGTTCTTCCCTTTATTTGCTACAACAGTGTTTCTCCCTGAGCCTAGAGCTTGCTAATTTAGCTGGTGTATCTCACCATCTTGTTTCAGGCTTCTGTCCCTCCTTCTAAAGGCTTGGATCATCAGCAATTAGCTATGGCCATCTGATCCTTGCTTGAGCGCCTGAGATCCAAATTCAGATCATTACCTTTGTGCAGCAAGATCTTGCACTCATAGTGCCAATACCTCAGTCCCTCAGTGAGCATTTTAAAATACGTCTTGATTTCTAATTGATATAGCAAATGTATTCTTATGTGATATTGTAAAGTATTTCACCACATGTACACAATGTACAATGACATTATCTGTCAACTCAAAACTTATACACATATGAAGTTTGAGTATTAATTTATTAAGGGAGAATACAAATAATTTTAACTTGTAGCACTTCTACTTTGGGGCTGCTGAGATGGGCTAGCAGGGCTAAGTGCTCGCTACCAAGCCCAAAGACCCAGGTTTGATCTCTTGAGATAAACAGACTCCTACAAGTTGTTCTGTGACCTACACATTCACAATGTGGCACATGTACATGCACACACTCACATGCCCACATGCACAAACACAGAAATAAATATATATTTAAAAACAAAATGAACTCTGTTTGTTTAGAGGAGGGATTCTCAACCTGTGGGTCGAGAGTCCCTTGGTAGTTGAAGAATTCTTTCATATGTGTTACCTAAGACCATCAGAAAACACAGATATTTGCATTATGTTTCATATAGTAGCAAAATTACAGTTATAAAGTAATAGCACAGATAATTTAATGGTTGGGGTTCACTACAAACAAGGAACTGTATTAAAGAGTTACACCTTTACGAAGGCTGAGAAAACACTGGTTTAAAGTCTTTTCTCAAGGAACTAACTGCACACATTTTGTAGCTAGCTCATGAATCTTTAAGGGAAAAAAAGTTTACTTATGACTGTGATTTTATTACTGATGTTTCATAGGAAGTTTACAAAACTTCTAGAGTAGAACAAAAACTCAAACAACTGCATATGGTTTGTAAACACAACTGTCTCCATCTTTGCCGAAATGGTTGTTCCACAATGACAGAATGTAAATTTGAGAGGTCGTGACTAGTTGACAGTGAAAACCATGACAGTATTTAACAGAGAAAGGAAAATCAGGCAAAATGTCCAAAACTTTTCCTGGAGAATTAATCAGATCGGAAGTAAGTCAAGTATCAAATCTGTGTCCTATAAAGCATTGTCAGAACTTGGGATTCAGAGCCAGAGCTGAGAACATTAAATGCATTAGATTCAAGTTGTGGCTAAACAAAAACACATTAAAAAAAATCATCCATCTGAGGGAAAGCATAGACACAGTAGAAAAGCCTTCCAGGACTGGATGCATAGCAACCAAATAGGGATGTGGTGGCAGGGATGGTCCAAACTGACAAGGAAGCAGGTCAGAAGCAGCAGAATTAAAAAGAAATTTCAACGATGACAAGATAGCAGCTGCACTTCTGAGGTAAATAGCAAAGGGAAGAATCCTGGGGCCTCACTGGGGAAAGCTGTTGTCTCTGTCCGGTTCTGTTGGGTGGCTTCTGATACAGAACCTCACTGGTTGGAAAGCTCCAACTGCCCTGTTTATGTTACAACACAGTAGGGTAACATCACATGAAAGAAAGAGATGACCAATGAATTAAAGAGAAAAGAGACTTCAGATGGCAGGTTGAGGGAGGATGTTCTGTTAAACTCTAGTGGGAACCACTGTGTGCCTTTTAGGGATGATACTAGCCACATCCAAATGTGGTACCTCTATAATGTGATGACCTCTTAAATGTCCCACCCCATCTATAACATTATGTTGGGAGATGAAGCTCCCAGCATGAGTCCTTGGGACATCCAACCATATTGAATCATATAAACAGACAAACAATCATATGCAGATCAAATGAAACTAGCTGTTGAAATATTTTCATTTCCCTAGAATTTGTATTACTTGGAAAAGAAGTGAAATGGATTATGGGATAAATTGGGCAAATATTTTTGTTATTTCCAGAATGTGAATATTTTTAAACATTACAATAACAAATTTTTAATGAATAGACAGAGAAGAAACTGTTGGTTCTAATCTCAATCTTCTACCTCATATCTAAAACAGTGAATCATGTGGATGGACATGTAACTCAGTGGAAGAATTTGTCTGGCACAGGTGAGGTCCTGTCGGCCTTATTTCTGAGAGAGGAGAGAGAGAGAGAGAGAGAGAGAGAGAGAGAGAGAGAGAGAGAGAGAGAGAGAGAGAGAGAGAGAGAGAGAATTATTCCATAGTGAAGAGTGTGCACAAGCAGGATTTGCTAGTTTAGCAATCTTTTCATAAATATTTAATGATTTTCTACTTAAGTGCAAAAAAAGTCATGCAAAGAGCTATGAGTATTTACCCTCTGTTTAATTGTAACATAATCAGGAAAATAAGTCCAAATAAGCGAGAAGCTTGACTAAATGACCAGGGAAAACAGGCCTGTGTACACCCACATCTCTGGCCCTGTACTGTATTCAAAGTTTTTCATATCTATTTCTTTATATTGATGACAATAGTAAATGTTTCATAATTCTATTTTGCGCTGTGATATCCTTTAAGACTCTTATTTCTCTCTAGAAAAAAAGAGAAAGAATAAGTATATTTACATAACATTGTATAACAGGGCATCTGAGGATCTGTTGGATTGTGTTCATGAATTTCAAGATAAATAATACTTTGGTTAGACTTATGAATCATTGCTTTTATTTAATAAGGCATAAAAAAGCATTACAAATATCTCTTCTCAGGCTACTCTACAAATTCATGTATCAAATTAATAATGAACTTGAGGTTCAAGCCCATTCTTTGCTAAAAAATTTTTCTTTAGTTGGCATGCTAAATTTTAAAAGGAACTCCAAAGCACAATATTTATTTTTAAAAATATCACGACATGTAATAAGGCTGAGAGACTTAGCGAGAGGATGTGAACTACCATAGAATGTTGTTTCTGTCTCCGTGACAGATTGCGGTTTTTCACTATTGCTTTTGCCTATTAAATATTAATGAGAGCTTTCTGGAAATTTTAATTAAAAGTTCCTTGAGGTCAGAGACTGTAGAAACCTTTTGTTCATTCCAAGTAAAAGGAATCCATTATTTCCAGCTAAAGCAAGTAGTCCAATCAACTGATGGAAGAGCCACAAATACAAGGAGGATGGGTTCTCATGGGAACATAACAGACTGGAAGACAATGGGACATCACCTAGGAGACCAGGGTGTCTATGTGGGGAGAGGGCTTCCCTTTGCTTCTGATCTGTAGAACTCACTGACTCTTAGGATTACAGCTTTTAGCCTTTTAGCAAGTATTGGACAGTGACCAAATATAACTCCTGAATTATATTGTTCTAGCTTCCAGGAACCACTACCATCAAACTGTATCTTCAGTCTCTTCAGTTCCAAATGTGGCTGTATCTTCCTCCCAGAGTTCAGTTGGCTTCTTCATTCTGGGTCAAGTTTTGACAATTGAATCACATACTGTTGGAGCAAAACAGCTACAGAACAGGCTATGAAGGACCCATCTCAATGAGGACTTGTCAGGAAATGGAGAAAGAGGGGAGGGAGCTATAAAAATAAACAAATGCTTTGCAAATATTTTGGCTGGTTGATGCTATGGTATTAGTTACAATTCGCAATTCTCTTTTAGCAAGAATATTAGACATGCTTAATACAGCAAACAAACAAGAATTTCTGTGTTCCTACAAAACTTATTTGTCGACACCAAGATTAAATTTGGTAAGACTTCACAGACAGTAATATATTAGTCTCCTTTTGCTTTGGTTTTTCTTTAACACTTTAACACTTGAAATCATTCTCAGTTTGCAAAGGATATGCGTGAAGACTACAAGACAGATTTGGCTCACCTGTTGTTGTGGGCCAAGTCTGGTTTGGGGTGGGAAGAGCTTAGTTCCTTGCAAAGTTGTTTAAGTATTTCTCTACATAATGACCTGGACATCCACACTTTCTTCTTTCAATAGATCTATTACAGTATACATTCCCCAGCTCTACCTTGGCAAAGGCTAAGGAAGACTGAAGGAATAAATGTGCTCTTAAAGCATTAACCTGGAAACAGTATGATCTACACATCACTGTCATGAGTTCATGGGTCAGAAATGGCCATATCATTCTCATCTATTTACCTAGGAAGTGTAGAATACAGGGGTACATAAAATATCCTGAAAATAACACCTATGCCACATGGTTACTCCCAGGAATAGACAATAATTTATTTTTATGGCTGTCAATCAAACATATCTCCATGTTTGCATTCCCCTTAGTTTATTCTTCATTGCACGGTTAAATGCACAAAAATCTCAGAAAATTTCCCCCAAGTATTATTACTGTACAAGTGAAAGAACATAGCTGTAGCATAGAAAATTTAATGAACATGAAAGATAGTAGTCTATTTTCGTTGTTTCAAATATTTGATAATATGATCTGGCTTTCTTTTTATCACTACGTTATTAAATTATAAAAAAAACATTTGCAGCTCATTAAAATGGTTAGAAGACATCTTTAAGCATCCAGTAATCTGAGCCATTCTAAGTGCCCAGGTACACTAATTTGCAATTGTAGTGCATAGAAACTTTTCAATTTTCATTTTTTATGTCTGTTTACTATGAACTATATATTTATTCCTGAAAGAAAATGAATATTTTAAACCTTTTAGTGATTCATCGTGAGTTTCACATCATACAACCCAGCTTCATTCATATCCCAGTTTACCCCTCCAAATAAAACACACAAGCATTCATCATGGAAACTGTAAGTGTGCCTCGGTGTGACCCACGGTTTATCTCTCCCTGTCCATACATCTTCACTTGCAAATGTTCCTTGCAATGAGTCATTGGTCTGGTTCAATATCTCTGGCTTCAGTGACACTATCAATGTTGGATCCTCACTGGACCTCCTCCTATTGTTGCCCTGTGTCATGAGGTCCTGCAGCTTTGGATCACCAGGACTGGCTTTTTCATACATCCCAACTGTTCTAGAATGACATAAATTTGGAGTTGGGCCAACTCAGATCCCTGGATGTGGGCCTGAGTGGTGGTTGAGCTGGTCAGAGTGCAAGCTCTTCCTTATCCACATCACCAAGGCCAGCTCTCCATCACTGCTTCTGATAGGTCACCTAGTGCGGACATCAGCAGGAGGCAAGTTCAGATCTGTTCTCATGACCTTAGGGCCGGCTCAGCCACACCCATATCTCCTGGACCAGCTCCGCTGTGGTACCCAATCAAGACATGCTCCCAAGTGCTGCATCCTGTGAAAGGCTAGACCAGTTCTCCCACTCTCACTCCCATGGGGCTGGCTCTCTGGCCCCTTTGCCATCAGGACCCGAGTGCTACACCCAGTATGGGGGCAGGGCTAGCTCTCCCCTCCTGCCCATGAGGCACGTTCTCTCAGCTGCTGCAGGTCAGGAGGAGCAAGGTGGAGAGCTCATTACACCATCCCTGCACCAATGTCGCCTCACAGCAGAGGAGAGATGGGGCCAGCTCTCCTGATATTTTGCTCTTGGGTCCAAGTCACCTGTGCCTCCATCACCAGAGACAAATCAAGCAGGTAAGGGATAGGACTAGTTCTCCCAAGCTTATGAATATCATGTGTGGCTTTCCCTAGCATCAGACGTACTGAGGGACCTGGCATCACGCCCACACCAACACCATCCCCCAGCCTAAGACTGGCAAGCAGATTTCCCACACTTATGCCCAAACCCCTGCCATAAGGACCAGCTTTACCACCACAATTTGATTACATTTCATTCAGACAAAATCCTTCATTTCTGTGTTCTCTGGATTTGCCGCTTCCTTGGTACTTATGCAATCTCCTCTTGATATGGAATTCATGACGCTAGTGTAGATCTGAATCATACCTTAGTGATATAGCAGCATACATTTTATAAGATTTAGTGAAAACTTGTCTTATCATTGTTTAGTCTTCTTTATGTCTATACAACACAAATATACTATATAAGATATATGAGTTTCTCATATATCTAAAGCCTGCCAATCAGCATACAAGGGAAAACAGAAAGACCATAAATCCTTTCACATTTTTGGAAGAAAAACAAACGTTATGAAGTGTCACACATATTGCTGAATTTGAAAGTTGGTTTTTATGAGTTAGTCGTTAAAAAGTGCAATCCATAATCAATATATTACAGTTTCATCCCAAAAGCATCTGGAAGTGATTTACTCTCAAAAGTGACATCAAGCCTGTGCATGGATCACTTCATGGGGACACTGATCAGCACCAGGCACGGAGTAGGCATACATTTCTGATATCATGAGTTCTTATGATGACTAGACATGTTTCTCCATGGATTAGTTTCACCTTATTTTAGGAAATAACGTTTGATCCAAATTAGGCACTTTGCTTCATGAAGATGAGAGTTTCAAGGAAGGGCACCCAGATGATAGCTTTTGTGGAAAATGGTGGTATAGATCACAGCGTAGGGAGGGTGACTTAGTGAAGCATCCTGCTGCAGAATCGGGGGCTGTAAATCCTAATTAGAACATCCTATCAGTTAGAGCTCTTACAGCTGAGAACTTGGAGTACACGCAGGCTGGCAACTGGCTCCCAAACGGAGTTTCAGTCAGCTGAAAAATGAAAATGAATAACGACATGCTCACAATTACACAGATTGCTTCAGCACAGAGGAGGGATGAAGAGGAATTAATTCAGGATGTGAGCAAGCACAATGACTCAATAGCAGAATGAAAGAAAAAGGAAAAATATAGGAGATACCAAAAAAAAGCCTCCAATTCTCTGATGTCTAAAAATTCTCTCAAATTGCTTCAGAATCTCATTTGAATGACTTCTAATGATGCAATTTTGGAAATGGTTGGCTTTCAGACATCTTGGTCCCATAGAACACAGTCTCAAGTTTCATGAAGCATCACAGAAAGAATTCTGTTTGAAAGCTAAAATGGGCCAGTTTAGACTTTACTTGATAGGTAGCTTGCTAATAGAGAAGCATCTCAAAAGAAGAAGAATTTTAAATATTTTAAAACTCCTTCCATTTTGTCCCATTCATGCTCAGGTTGCATGAGCAATACTGAATTTAGGACTAACGCAAACTAAGAAACGAGGTTAAAACTCTGCACTGACTTTCTTATTTTTTAATTAGAAGCAGAGCTGAGCAACTTCGAATGGATTCTTTCTTTCTCTCACAGTATTAAGATTTAGATCCTGCCATATTTTGAGACTTTTCTGTTCTCCGACTAAAAGAAGAATCGGAACTTTCCATCACACTAAGAAGGAAGGAACTGCTAGGAGAGAAGACGTGCGATTTTCAGATTCGACCATGCATGATCCTCCTAACTTTCGGTACCGCCATCAGTAAGGCAGGGTTTGATTACTGGGATTTGATACCTAGTGCAGTGGAGAGACCACACACTTGAATATTTTTTAATTCTTATTTTTTTAATTAATTAATTAATTAATTAATTAATTTATTTATTTATTTATTTATTTATTTGCTTTCTGCAGCCATCCCAAATGGCCCTCTGTTTTATTGCTGTAGTACAACTCAGCACTGTGAACTCTGTCTGTGAGAAGATCCACAAATGCTACTGATTAGTGTAAACTTTTAAGGACCTTTTACATGAATCCAGAATATAGATGCATATTTTAAAGAAGTGTCAGTGATTTCTTGGAAACCAAATATTCTAGAAGAAGTTCCCATGTGATCCTCTTATCTCCCGTGGAAGTATGCAGAAACTCTTTAAGGGAAGTCAACGCTAGTCTGAATAACAAACTCACCCGTAAACTGCACTTCCGTGAGCAGTTCTTACCTGATCACCACTTAATGACACAATACACATTCCTTCACCAACATTCTTACCTCTCCTCACTCCGACCTTCTATATTTTTCACACAGCTAATTGTCATTTGAAGTTATATATTTGTGCACTTCTGTCTTTATAGAACAGGTGTCATGTCAAGAATAAGGATTATTATTGTTAGTCCATTATTATTCAAAATAAGGAATGCAGGGATAAAAATGGAGCTGAGACTGAACTGGCCATCCCATGGGCAGGTACCAAACTCTGACACTATTACTGATATGATATTGTGCTTGCAGACATAAGCCCAGCGTTGGACTGACATCTGGGACCCCTGTAGAAGAGTTAGGGGAAAGACTGTAGGAATCCAAGGGGACAGCAACCCCACAGAAAGACTAACCTGGACCCTTGGGAGCTCCCAGAATCTAAGTCACTAACCAAAGAGCATACATGGGCTGGTGTAAAGTCCTGCTTTGTCTGGCCTCAGTGGGAAAGGTTGTAGTTAATCTTGTAGACTTAATGCACCCAGGGATGGGGGATATCTGGCGAGAGGGGGCACCCTCTCAGAGGGGAAAAGGAGGGGAGAAGGAAGAAATAACTCTGCCAGGGGGACCAGGAGTGGGGTTTCCATTTGGAATGTAAATAAATAAAACACTACTACTACTACTACTACTACTACTACTAATAATAATAATAATAATAATAACAACATCAAATGATGTTATATTAAACAAACAAACAAAAACCAAAGTAGAATTCTCTTCCAAAGTATAGGATCTTAATGTTCACTATGAAATAAACGGGTAGTTGAGTGGCAGAATTTGATAGACATCTAACACAAAGGAAAACTCACATTCTCCGTGGGACTCATGCATATGGATAAGAAGGAGTGAAAATGTTACAGTATTCAGAGGTTAGCTTTGACAGAATGGCCCTGTGGCTCATTAAGTATAAGAAAAACAGTATTTACAAAATATAGAAAATAATTTGAATATAGGCTCAATTAGAGACACACTAATGTGTATATTTCATGTGCGAAGACAAGTAGTTATTAAGGTTTGTGTAAGGGAATGAATGCAGCAAGTATTAGAGAAGTGGGTTCTGCAAGGTCTAAAAGATGGTAGATTAAGACATTTTATATTTTTGATTCCAGAAATGGTAACACGTTCACAGTTAATAAATACAGGAAAATAGCATAATATAAGTACAAAATATGTGTATAAGACATGACTAAAAATACACAGAGTGGTTGAGTTGTAAAGGAGACAAGATATGGAAGGCAGTTGGGAATTATTTTAATGAAAAATGTTCAAAGAACAAAAAGATATCCTTTTCAATAACATGCAAGACATATTATGTAAGAAAATGAGGCAAATTAATATTATTTATTTTTGAACCCTTAGAAGAAGAGGGAAACCCATCTTATTCTGTAATATACCAAACACACTTAATTTTGTAAACTTCACAATTGTCATATAACAATAATTGTGAAAGTAAAAATGGCATAGAATGAAATTACTTTCTTAGCTTACTTCATTGATTTTTAATTATTGGTTATAGATTTCATGTTTCATTTAATCAAAATTAAAAACACAAGTAGATCATTATGTCCCTATGGCTGGTGACTCAACAGAATGTCCCACAAGAAACACAGGGTCTGAACACTGTGTGGTTATTTTTAACAGGTGGATTTAGAAGCCCCTAGAACCTGTAAATCTGTGAAATCCAAAGAAAAACAATTCTAGTAGTTAGGGGGAAAAGCTGTTTTTTTAATGAAATAAAATAAGAAATAATCATATTTTAAGAAAATAATCATATTTTTAAGAAAGATACTTTTATCACATTTCTGTTCGTAAGGTAAGAAAACAAAGTAAGATGAAATCTATGGAGTAAAGTGTTGAAAATGTGAATTTACCTCTGTCTCATCTCCATCTCTGTCTATCATAAATATCTGTATCACCACTAGAAGGCACAGAGATTCATGAAACCATTTTTGAAAAGTTTGGCAGCATCTCCTCATGAAGAAAATATCAAAAGTTTCTCAGCCAGTGTTTTGCCTTATAATTGAACACATATGTTCAATCACCCAAAGACATGGGACAATGCTATTTATGGTACCCTATCTACAACTCCTGCAGGAGTATTGCCCATGATATCAGCAGGAGACTGGGCATGATTATCAGAGATCAGAGAGCCCAAAAATGCAAAACAACAACAAATAAGGATTCAAAATTAGGTTGTGCCAAGGGGACATATACAAACTGGGGGGGATATAATTTTTGTGAATAATTTTACATAAATTTAAATAAATAATTTTATATAAATTTAAATAATTTTGTATAAAATAAAATTGGCCGGCAAAATGGTATTAGTTGACAGGTGCAATAATAGTAATACCCCTTCAGATGCAAGGGGTTGTTTTTGTTAGGAGGAAACATGAGAAATCCTTGGGGTACATAAAGTGGTTTTCAACATGTGGGTTGCAACCCCTTTGGCAAATCTCTGTCTTCAAAAAGTATTTACATTATGATTCATAACAGTAGTAAAATTACAGTTATGAAGTAGCAAAAAAATAATTATATGGCTGGGTCACTGACGTGTGAGGAGCCATATTGAAGTGCCTGGCATTAGGAAGGTTGGGAAGCACTGCTTTAGAGGAAGTCAATAGGTGTGGTGGGTAAAATATGGTTATGAATGGCTTCCTCAGTGTCTTGTTACTCATGAATAAACTCAACCCTCACGTCTTTGACACTGCCATGGAAGAAGGCTAGTCAAGTCATAATTTAATGCCCTGAATTTGCAAGAAGGATCAGCATCTTTTCAGGTATTTTGTTATATCTCTATTTGGAAATTTGTTCTTCATCCAGTTTGGCCATTTTTCTACTTTTATGACTTTTCATTTTCCTTATTATTTCTGGTAATTGTGTTCACCAAGCTTTAATGCATAGGTTTCTCATTTTATTGTAACTAGAAAATGTTTAAATATCAATCATCTTTTATATTTAATACAGTTTAGAAAACTTGTGTTAGAGATAGGAACGTTCCATAACAGTTTCTAATCATTCATTTATTTTTCACATATTTAATACATTTTTTATATTGTTTGTATATAGTGTGATATAAAAGCTTGACATTTCTATCTCAGTCAGATGACTGAAGGTGCCAATACCAAATGGCAAGTGCTCAGTTGTCATTTAAACAATTATTTATCATCTAACTACTGTCTATCTATCTACCTGTCTCTACTGGGCACAGACTGCCCTAATTTCTTTTTTATTTCTTTCTCTTCTTGTCAAGTGTGTACACAATCACACTCAATTTTATTTATTATTCATTCAATCATTCAGTCAATCGTCAATCAATCATCAATCATCCTGGGTCTCAGGGATGCTAAAATCATGCTTTACTCACCTATATGCCAACTGTCAGTAGTGGTTCTAAAGGCTACCTTCATAATACAAACTATCTTGTATACACATGTTACTGTTTTGTTTCTAGTGGTTCTAAGATATGACGTATAAGTTACCAAAAACACCCTCTTAGAAATTATCCTTGTTTTGCCATGTGGTTTGACAACAAGTATGACAAAGATATTTAATAACAATTGTCTGTATCATCTTGTTAATACTTAAGGAATCCTGCTGGTGGCCTCCATTATGTATTTGTAAAATGGTACTGTTGACATTTATTATTCCTGCCATGCAACCCTCCCCACCATCTGCCATACGGGTCCAAAGATTTCTGCAGTTCTGCAGCTTTTGCTCCTCTCTAGTCGGACATTTATGTGGAAATTTTACATATTATGGTCATTATGAATATTCACTTTACAGAACCTTTTTATCTTATTAGTTATTAAGTGTTGAAGATTGGTTCTAACACTTTGAATTAATCTAGCTCCCCAAATGAGGAATCTCTATGTCCAAATGCTGAAGGTCCTTGTCCCCAATTGGCTATTGATCAAACAATAAAGAGCTAATGGCCAATGGGGGCAGGTAGACTGAAGCTGGACCTTTGAATTAGTGTGGACTAGGAACTGGAAGAGAGGAAGGAGAGATCACCATGATGGGAAAGAAGAAAAGCCAGACCTAAAGGACCACTGACATGTGAGACACAGGGAAGAATTAGAACTGCCCAGACTTTTAGCTAGTCAATGCATTTAAAATTGACTGGCCTGTGTGTCTTTCATTTGGGAATCCAAAGGGCTCTAGCAGGTGTCTGGGAGCACAAAGCGGTTTAGCCAAATTACAGCTACAATTAAGGGTCCATGTCTTAGTTATGGTTTTACTGCTGTGAACAGAAACCATGATAAAGGCAAGTCTTATAAAGGACAATATTTAATTGGGGCTGGCTTACAGGTTCAGAGGTCCAGTCCAGTATCAAGGTGAAAACATGGCAACATCTAAGCAGGCATAGCACAGGAGGAGCTGAGAGTTCTACATCTTCTTCTAAAGGCTGCTAGCAAAATACTGACTAGCAGACAGCTAGGATGAGGATCTTAAAGCCCAACCTCACAGTGACACACCTACTCCAACAAGGCCATATCTTCAAATAGTGCCCCTCCTTGGGCCATCATATACAAGCCATCACAGTCCATAAATTCATTATTTAGCCATCAAAGTGGTCAAGATCAAGTTCACATTTCTCTACGTGTTATCTGCTGTGAATGATTGCAGGGCCTCTCACACTTATCTAAGTAGAGTCAATACTAATCCCAAGTTCCACCCTTGCCCACACATGCTTCTTAGGCCTTTCTCATCTTGAAATAAATGCTGGGTTCAACCAGAAACTTATGTATGTTCAAAATAGTACTAAGTTACAAATAAGGATAGGCCCTAGAAGGAGCTCCTGCTGCAAGTATGGTCTCTGGGCATCTTTCTCCCATGCTCACTTGGCATTATACCTCCTTAGCTAGAGACTTTATGTTTCAGTTCAGTACAATCCATGACACTTCTGGTGACAATAAAGGAGTAATGCCAGAGAAAATGTCTGTCCTATATTGTAATCTGGACCACTGGGAAAGATAGTCCCAGTAGTTAGGATAATTGACCATGCAAGGTAGGTTATTGGCTGTGAATTAGTTAGTCTGCAGAGATCATTCAGATGCCCAGCCTTTCCCTGTTGCCTTCCATTCATTCCAGCTTTCTATTTGCACATGCTTTCTTTACATGGTTATATGATTATCTGACATACATGTATGTCCATATGTGGAGGCTAGAAGACAGCCCTGAATGTCACCTTCCACTGCCTTTGAGACAGGGTCTCTCAATGTTCACAGCTTACCAATTATGCTTGTCTGCCTGAACCAGGGATCTTCCTGTCTCTGCAGCTATAGAGCTGGGATTACAAGACCATGCTGTTATCAAGCTTGGCATCTCCATCTGTGTTCTGGGAACTGAATTAGATTCTCCTGGCTTGGAACAAAGCGCAGTACCTACTGAGCCATCCCTACATCCCCTTTCTCTAGCATACTCTAGAGGGGAAGAGTCACACTACTTTATAGAAAGGGTTTATTTCAAATGTGTAAATGTGTACATTCAAATGAGGAACTACTCGGGATAACACATGGTAGTCCGTGGATTTTATGTGCTTTCTTTCAATTTCCTTTTACTATAGAACTTTGGTTGTTTACAGTGCAATAAATATTGATCTTATTAATTGGCCTTGATCATTTATTTTTACCTCATTTATAAGCTCAGAAAAGGATTTCCCCGTTCATGTGAGATAACCAGATATTGATATCTGAGCTCTGATCACACATACTTGTTCTATCCTGGATAAGTTCTAAGAGCAACAGAGGCCACCATTTTTCTTGGCTCTAGTCAGCCTGGCAATTCCTCACAATAAAGCATAAGTATTACTGTCTTTGTTCAGGCTCCACTTTCTGAGAGATTCAGGTGAACCCAATGATCTTAAACTATTAAATTTTTGTGATCTTCGGGGTGGGGGTTGACATCAAAATAAAGACATCAAGCTGGTGGGAGGACTCAGCAGGTAAAGGAGCTGGCTCTAAACCTGTCAGCTGAGTTACATCCCCAGGACCTACAGGGTGGAAGGAGAAGGCCAAATCTAACACAATAAAATAAATGAACAAATAAATAAATGTGATCAAATCTTTAAAAATAAACAATAAAATAAATTGATACAAATCAATTCCATGATTACATTATACTCTAACATAAAAGTATATGCTTCAACTAGTTCATATTTTTGAACATGAAAACTAATAAAAACTGCAATGCCCAAAAAGATTATTGGGTGAATAAGAAAAAATAAGTTAAATGAATGTGTAGAGAGCAGAAACCTGCAAAATATGCTGCCCTGGGCTGACAACTGCTACAGAGCAGATGACACATTGTGGATCTAAAGAAGATGCTGAAATTGCATCGTTGTGAGCATTACCATAAAAATAACGATTGAATGAATGCTTGAGGGGAATGGGTACGCCCTGCTGACTGAATCTCGGAAGCAAGAGGAGCATCTTGCATCTATCAGTTCTTTCTTCCGACAAGGTGTTGCCGGAATACTGGCACTCCTGATTACTTCACAGCAGAAAATAGCATTTGTTTGTGTATTAAAGAATTTCTTTCTGGTCCAATGCTTCTAAGATTCAGTTTCTGTGGGATGCTGATCTCAGTTCTCAGCATATGCCTTCTGTGCTACCAAGCTTCACAGGTTCAATTCCGGATAAGACAGAGGACATCCTGGGACAAAAACTTCCAGTGGCAGTCATTAATTAATTAATTAAGCAGACGATTCCTCACAGTATGTTTTCATATTTGCATGAGGTACTGCCCTCCATACTCTCTATGTGATGGGGTGACATGAGCCAAACACACAGAGAGGGCAACGCTGTCAAATACAATTTATTACTCTAATTAAGACTGCATTAGTCAATTTTATGCTACTACAAAATAGCCAACTCAGGTTAAGTTATAAAGGAAAGGTGATTTGTTTGGCTTACTATCTAAGAGATTTAAGAAGATCATGCCAGTGCCAGCACCACCCTTATGAGAGACTCATCCTAGACGTCATCAAAATGACAGAGCACATGCAGAAAACACTACAAGTGACAGGAAATAAGGAACTGGAGAGAAACAAAGCTTGTGCTGTTTTTAAGAACCCAACCTTCCAGAAAGAATCTGATACCAAAATACCTTCTTTAACCCTTGGCAAGTGTGATACCACCATGAGGCAACTGTTTACCTAGACTTAACTCGTAATGGTCCCATCACCTCAGCACAGGACACTAGCCATGTTTCCAGACTATGAACTTTGGGCGGCACATTCCAACTGTACCCAAAATTCCAGAAAGTCTGAACTAGTGCTGAAATTGAAGACCAGAGAGGTGAAACAACCTTTAGTTATACAACCAGAAAGTGAAGTCCCCTTGAAAAACTACTATGTCCTACTTTTGGTTTTCCCTTACAGAAGTATCTGTCTAACTGAGGTTAGCAAGAAATAAAAATGGACTCAAACTTACTAATGTCATTTTATGTTGTGGTGAGTAGTTTGCTATCAGTTGGTTAAGTTGCACTGTGTAGATAATTTAAATTATGAAAACTATACTTTTATGTCCCTCTGTTCTTTGGAACATTGTCAATAAACTATCTTTAATTTCTTTACATTTATTTCTTTGCCTATATATGTGACTAATTTTGGCCATTAGTTAAGTAGCCTTTCTGCCTTATAGGAAGCCATAGTACAATGGAGTGAGTAATATAGTATCATACAAATAGTGAAACAAAACATTCTCAGAAATCACTATGTTCACAAAACTCTGTATAGCAGGCAAAGGTAGAGATAAACTGCGGAATCAGTTCAACCTTAAGCTAATGCTCAAACTAGGCGAACAGTCTAGGAGGGAAAGTTATAGTCAGAAAGAAAAGCTCTGGTCAATTATGACGAGTATCAAATACCACTTGAAGAATATAAGCATGCAATAAATGTGATTAAAAATTTCTATTATTATGACCATATAATTGGAAATATATGGTCAAGTGAAGGTATAAAGAAAAACTCCTAGGAAGTTATGTTGGTGACAAGTAGATCAGATTCATGCTACTTCAGGCCAGTCTATAGGTAACACATGACAGAATGAAGCTAGGGATGGGGGGCAGGGTGTTGCTCTTACCCTCTCTCCCTCCCTCCTTCCTTCCTTCCTTCCTTCCTTCTTTCCTTCCTTCCTTTTTTCCTTCCTTCCTTCCTTCCTTCCCTCCTTCCTTCATTTCTTCCTTACTTTTTTGCTTTTTTTACAAAGGGACAAATAGCTTAATTTATAGTACGTTATTACTGCTCAACTTTATTGATCAGACAATGCAAACCAATGAAGAAACCTAAGTCTTGATAACATTGACACAAACACATGACAAGATGCTTTTGTTCCTGAAGTGTGCTCTTTGATGATCAATTCCTTTGAGGTATATGTTATGAATAGTACATAACAATAGCTTTAGTAATTATATTAAATCGTGCTCATAGTGGACAGTATTTAAGGTGATCTCATCTTATACATTCACCTTTGTGAGGTATAACTCAATCCCCACCTTGGGTGTGTGTATGTGTGTGTATGTGTGATGTACACATGTAAATCAACTTTATTTTTTACCTTAGGATAGTTTTGTATTTTCATGTTTTCTGTGGTAATTATATAACTTTTCTTTTTGTAATCATGAAGAATTCTTCTGTATGGGAAGTGTTGTAGTAAGAGAAGTCTGATGGGAATACACATTTAGATGGTGTCCTAAAATCTGTTTCCTGATTTGAAACCTTTATGAGGACTTGCAAAGTTACACTGACAAATGAATTCTGACTGAATCTTTCATCAAGGTCATGTGTTAGTTCGGACTCCAAGAAATCTGTGATTAGAGCATGACTAATCAGCATGACTAAGAGGAGTAAGGTTCCTGTGAAAAAGGTAAAATGCTGACAACCTTAGCATTGCTGTTAGATATTGTCTTAGAAATTCTGTTATTAAGACAAAAACAAAACAGCAACAACAACGATAAACAGCAACAACATAACTGCAAGCAACATGGGTAGAAATAGGCTTATTTCACGGATCCTCCTACAACACAGTTCATGATCAAAGGACATTAGGGCATTATTCAAGGCAGGAACCTAGAAACAAGCACTGAACCTTGCTGACTTGCTCCTCACAGCTTACTCAGCCTACCTTTTTAGAGCAACAGGATCAACCACCCAGAGTGGCACTGCCCACAATGGGCTGGACCCTGCTACAGCAATCACTAACTAAGAAATTACACTATTGACTTGTCTAAGGCCAGTCTCATGGGAGTATTTTCTGAATTGACAATACCTCTTCTCAAATGACTCTAGCTTGTATCAAGTTGGCATGAGACTGCTTAGCCCAGCTCTTTATACTTGTATGTGCCAACTTCTTCCTCCTATTTTCTTCTCCTGTAGTTCTAGTGGCTTTTTTATATATCTCATGCACCCCATGTTCTTGCTCTACCTTGGCATTTTTAAATCTTTGCACTTATTCCTCTCCATGGAATATGGATTTACATTCTTTCTGTCTCTTACTAAGACAGATATTACGTGTTATATTAAGACATATACAGTATTTTGTATTTAAAGAATACTCCTATGATGAATTTCCATTATTCCAATAGCTAGATCATAATTAATATAAATTGTATGTCATGTTTCATGGCACTGGTTCAAAATTAATTACTGGATTAGTTCTAATTGTTTGCATTTTCAGTTATAAATTTATCACTCTTGCTTATGTGTATGAATGAGAAATTGTTTAATTTTGCTCTTATTAATATTTCCAAGATTTACATTTTTACTTAGGTACAGTTCATGATTTTACACTTTATGGTGGCATACTATTATTCATATAAATGTTTAACTGGCTTCTTTTTATGGCCATTCAAGCATTCCAAATGATAACTCAAACGCTTGACATTTGACATGAGCACTGTCTTGCGTTCCTCTAGACTCCTGCTTTACTGTAGAACTATTGGGTTGCAGATAAATACCCACACTTCACACTTTCATGGCTCTAAAATCAACCCATGCCATTTCCTGTTTCTCCTGAGTTTTCTATGGTAACTGTCTTTTCCAAGAACCGGTTAACTTTCAGATTCCCAACTTGACTTATACGTCATTTCCTGCAGTCCTTCTTGCTATATTTAATCTTTACCTTTTTGTCCCTCGTTTTTAGCTGTTTCATTGAAGCCTAAAGGACTAACATTAATCCACTGAAGGAAGTGCCATGGAGGTGTATTTCTTGTTCTCACGGTAGGAGAGTCAGAGACTGATACCACTTACCATCGAACGCTGACATCCATCAGTTTACCCCTGTAGATAGCAGAGAGTTCAGGCTTTACATGTTTTTCTGATCTTTTGACTTGAAAGTGGTGATTTTAAAGATTTCCTTCCCTATGTTGACATGTTCTAACTCATTCATTCCTGACCAATATTTATTTTTAATCCACAGCATTTTGGCAAATGTATATGTATCCAATTTTACTTATTTCTCTCTGGTTGAACTAGATATGGATATTATTTTTTCAGTTTTTATATGCAGGGTAGACTTTATATTTTCAGTGGCTACACTCAAAATTTGGTCATGCGTATTTTATTTAATAAATCTGAATATGCATAAATTATGGTGACAATAGCAATAAAATGCCTGAAGATCATTTTGATCTATATCACTACCCTGAAACTTCTATACCATTCAGTTATTTTCTTCTCTGGCTACACAGTTATGATTTGCTATGTGTTCCATGATTTAATTTATAGTTCAATCATAATTACCTTACTTAACCCCTCCTCTCAGAGTTCAGGTAACTATGCAGAAGAGGAGGCAGAGACTGTAAGAACCAGATGGGAGATATAACACCAAGCAAACAGTATCTTACACACACACAAGATTTATGCACATATGAATTTACAAAGCTTTCATAGCAGGCATAAACCCTGCACAGGTTTAAGTCAGACGGGACCTAGCACTGAGGTGGGGAAGTAGAACAGGCTTCTGCCCCAACCCAAGAAGCATTCTGCAACTGACACCAACTTGTAAAGGAAAAATTCATTTTCTCTAATGGAATCTCTTTTGGTGTATTAACCACACTTAACTGCAGAACCCAGCCACAGTGGAGGATGGACAACGCAAAGTGAACTTGATGGTGTTTGTTTTGTAGCTTTTTTTTTTTTTTTTTTTTTTTTTTGGTCTAATAGTTTTGCTCAGCCGTTCTTTGTCTTACTCATGTTTGCTTTGTTGGCATATTATGGTTTCCAATTTTGTTTGATGGCTAGTTTGGTATGTGTGTCTCTGCTTTCCTTGTGTTTTTAAAGATAATTTTATTCTAGTTTATTTGTTTTTCTGTTTGTTTTCTAAAAAAAAAAGACAGAAAGGAAGGAAGAAAGAAAGAGAGAGAGAAAGAAAGAAAGAAAGAAAGAAAGAAAGAAAGAAAGAAAGAAAGAAAGAAAGACTTGGATCTGGGTGGATGGGAGCATGGGAAGATGTGGAAGGAATCAGGGAGGGAAAAGACTGATCAGAATATATTGTATGAAAGACATTTAAATGAAAAGACAGGAACAGAGATGACATGAGCCCTCTGTCTTCATTGTCCCTAGCATCTAGTTTTTGCCCACCTGCTTCACCATCATGGGCTCGAACCATCTCCAACCATGAGCCCAAATAAACCCTTCTTTCTACAAAAACAAACAACAGAGAAAACAAGTTCCTTGCTTCTACTGTTTTGCTGTCTTTCTTGTTCTCCTTAAACTTCTCTCCCATTTTCAGTACTTCAGAAATTGTCCTACTGAGTTTTGTTGTTTTGTGCTAAATGTTCACATTTTCTTTGTATTTATGAGTCTTTGAGTCTCCTTACAATGTGTTTCAGAGGGATGCTCAGATATACATTGATACATAGATATACATTCTACTGTCATTTACTTTCAACAGATGCCATTGAGGAATTTATACTTAATTTCTTCATAAGTGATCTGTCCATTTCCCTACTGCTGAAAAATTCTTTTTTGTTTCTGATATTAACTATTTACTCTGATAATAAATACTTCCATAACAGAGTGGGAGAAGTTCTTTACCAACCCCACATCAGATAGAGGCCTAATATCCAAGATATACAAAGAACCCAAGAAGCTAGACACCAGAGAATCAAACAACCCTATTAAAAAATGGGGTACAGAGCTAAACAAAATGTTCTCAATTGAGGAATATCGAATGGCTGAGAAGCATCTAAGGATGTGCTTGACATCATTAGCCATCAGGGAAATACAAATCAAAACAACCCTGAGATTCCACCTCACACCAGTCAGATTGGCCAAGATAAAAAATTCAGATGACAGCAGATGCTGGCGAGGATGTGGAGAAAGAGGAACACTTCTCCACTGTTGGTGGTGTTGTAAACTGGTGGTTACTCTGGAAATCAGTCTGGTGATTCCTCAGAAAATTGGACATACAGTAGACCTGAAGACCCAGTTATTCCACGTCTAGGCATTTATCCCAGAGACACTCCAACATACAACAAAGACACATGCACCACAATGTTCATAGCAGCTCTATTTATAATAGCCAGAAGCTGGAAAAAATCTCAGATGTCCTTCAGTAGATAAATGGATACAAAAATTGTAGTACATTTATACAATGGAGTACTACTCAGCTATCAGAAAAAAATGATCTTATGAAATTCTTAAGAAAATGGATGCATCTAGAGAATATCAGCCTGAGCGAGATAACTCAGTCACAAAAGAACAGACAGAATATACAGTCACTGATAATTGGATACTAACCCCAGAAAGCTCTGAACACCCCAGAAACAACTCACAGACTGTGTGAAGTTCAAGGAAAAGAAAAGAAAATAAAAGAAAAAACCATTATATTTACTCCTTACATACCAAGAAAACCTTGACTAATTCCAGGTTACATCCTGTTTTACATTGCTCATTGTAACTAGTAAGATCTTAATGCACACTATCAAACCTCATTTTAAAAAAAAAAGCCAAGCAATGACAACAATGTATTCGTATACTTTTATGCAAAAATGCTTAAAATTTGTACATTTATCTCTGTTTTTTAAATAAAGTTCTTCAATTAAAAAAATAAAAAAATAAAAATAAATAAATAATTACTTCCATGATGATTCTGGTCTTATATTTTTAATATCACTGTTGAATTTTCGTGTATGCTGTATTTTATAGATTGCAGATTCTTTGTATGTTTGCTTAGGCTTGGAAAGGTCTGCGTAAATGTTACATCTTTACACTTTTGAATTTGGGGCATTTATGTTAAATCTCTGCAGTGGTGTAAATACGGTTAGCCCAGAGAGTGGCACTATTAGGAAGTGTGGTCTTGGTGAAGAAAGTGTGTCACTGTGGGGGTGGGGTTTGTGACTCTCCTCCTATCCATGTGGCAGTTAGTCTATTCCTGTTTGTCTTTGGAACAAGGTGTAGAGCACTCAGCTCTTCCTACATCACGCCTGCCTGGACACTGCCATGCCTCCTGCCATGCTGATAATGAACTGAACCTCTGAAACCATAAGCCAGCCACAGTTAAATGTTGCCTTTATAAGAGCTGACTTGATCATGGTGTCCATTCACAGAAGTGGAAAACCTAACTAAGACAATGCCGCTTACACATATATATCTTAACTCATAAATTTTCCATTTCACATTTTGGATAGTTTAAAAACTATGTATAAAATTGTTAATTCTCTATTCACCTATGGCTAATCAGTTAATAAATTAATAGACTTACCAATGGTTTCAGCAATTTTGCTTTTCTCTGAATCTCTTTCCTTAAATCTGCATGTTCATCCCTAACCTCTCCCACTATATTGAGGTTTTTAACTTGGTAACTGGGGCTCTCCTTCATGGAGATGTTTTTCCCTCATTCTTCCAAAATGAAATATTTCCTGTCAAAAGTGAATGAAATACCAAACCCCCAGATGCTCCTTCATACACCGCTAATAGCCAGACAAGTTTTTAGAGAGCTAAGCATTTATGCTCATCTTTTCTGGATATGTGTTCTTTGGCACTTGCTTCAGGGGGAACCTTATTACCACAGATAAGTTAAGTGACTTTTTGTTTTTGTTTGAGTTATATTTGGTGAATACTATAAAAGATCTTTGGAAGCATTATCTATCTACTGTGAGATAATACATGTGTGTGTGTGTGTGTGTGTGTGTGTGTGAGAGAGAGAGAGAGAGAGAGAGAGAGAGAGAGAGAGACATGTGTGTGTGTGACTTTATGTGAGGTTCACTACATGTACACATGCATGTCACATGCATGTAGTTTAAGGAAATTTGCTCCTGAAACTAGAAAGTGAAGTGGAATATCATTTTAAATTAAATAAGTTCATTATGTCTTATGATCAACGTTAAAGAATTGAAATTAGAGGAAAATGGGAAAGTTGTGGGAGTAAAAGAAGGAAGGATAATACAGAAGGAGAAAGGAGGCAAGAAAAGTAACACTAAGTATGTTATAAAGCCATAGGAAATAATTTACCTAAAGTTAAATAGTATGTATATAATAACAATATTTATTATAATAGTTATGTTAAGTGGTATGTATATAATAACAATATTTATTATAATAGTTATGTTAAGTGGTATGTATATAATAACAATATTTATTATAAATAATTATGTTCCAAAGAAGAGTCATAGACTCTCTAACAAAACCCTCATACAAGGCATGAGAAACTCCCTTTCAAGTTGTTAGTCTGGAATTCCAAAAAACTCCCAAATTAATACAGGCCATTGCTGTTGCACTTGGTTGTATCTCTGAAGTAAAAGGCAAGTCCCTATGGCTGAAGCCACTATGTACTTGGAACTCTACCCACAACAATGACCACCACACAAAATATTACTAAAGGTGTAAGAGTGACCCTCATAGCTTGGTGGTAATCAACAGCTGTTTCATTGGACTAGAAGCTCATTCAAAAAAAAGGAAATCATGCCTGGTACCCTAAACCTAGACAATTCCCCATGTCTAGGTAGGTCACAGATCTTAGAAGAGAACTTACTGCTGCCATTTTCCTAAATTAGTATAATTTTAACAGCATTCTAAATACTTAACCTTAAACCTAATGGTAATTACAGATCCTAGATTTCATTTTACTAAAGCTTGTTCTTGCATAAGATGGACCATTACAGAAAGCCTTGCTATCAAAATGCAGAAACAACTTACCCAGTTGATGCGCCTGTAACACAGTCTCCATACCTAGGCTCGGTGAAAGCCATAGAAGAAAGTATGAAAAGATTATAAGAGCCAGAGGACCAGGGATTCAGTTATGATTGACAGTGTCTTCTACATATGACAGGGACAGTACAATCATGAGATTTCAGCAATATGGCTGACTACATAAAACCTGCATAATGACAACACCACTTAACATTACAGCATGATAAAATGTCATGCTATCCCACTCCTAGATGAAGCACGGTAGGCAGTTAGAAACTGCTGAGACAGGAAGAAATAGTTGTTACCAAGGATGAAACCTAACTGGTTTTCTCAAAACCAAATAGTTGGCCCTAAAACCATATACATACATGTAACACTATACAGACTCAGAAGAAACAGAGGTCATGAATTTGAGAGGGAACTAGGGAAAGGGGCATGAGAGGGATTAGACAGAGAAGAAAGGAGTAATGTAGGCTTAGATTTTTAAAACCTACTTTCAATAAGGGTTCTCAAATGCTTCAACTTTTTCTATCCCATTGTCCAAAAATAGAGGAGAAAAGATGGTAAATAGGACAAAGGAATGTGGACCTGTTTAGAAGGAGTTCTTTGGGTGATTCCAATCTCTGTCAGGACACCAGCAGTCCAGCTCTGGATAGCAAACAGGAATCAGCAGCAGTGTTACAATCTCACAGAAACACCCAGGCTTCCACTGACTCAGCAGGAGTCAGCAGGAGCAGCCAGGACCAGCTGGGATGCCAGAAGTTCTCCACTGTGCCTCTCTCAAGACTTGAGACCAACAGAGCGCTGCAAAGTTATGCAAGAGCTGTCTCTGTCAACTGAATAACGTTTATATTTTTCCAAACATCACATGACCTCCCAGAGGTCTTGCCTCAGCAAAACGACATGTGAGTCTATATCACCTGACATGTTCAGAAATTTTCATTTCAGAATGTTGTAATTATATATAAATTAAAATAAAGTAAATATTACAAGTTAGTATGAGTTACAGAAAATAAACGCTAGAATCATTAGCTGAAATTGTCACATATACATATATAGATATATTTGAACACTGTAAAAATATAAATATACATATATGTATATGTATATACTCATACATATATTTATGTGAGCATTATTTTATATATTTCTATATAACATATTTTATTTATATATAAAGTAATACCCCTACAAATATATCTTTATATTATATTACACATTGCATATTTATAATACAATTATATTATAATATATAATAATACATACTAATATTATATATTACACATTATATTACATATTAGATTATATATTTAATTATAATATATTGTGCCTTACATTATATTATATACATTTATAATTATATATTGTATGCATATATAATATATATAAAGTAATGCCCATACAAACATATATATATATATATATATATATATATATATATGTTTGTATGTGTATGTGTGTATGTATGTATATTTTCATATATATATCAAAATGTGTTTGAAAGTTCCTGGTTTAGAAAGCGGCTTTTTTATGGCCATTTTTCTTTGAGAGTGTGTGTGTGTGTGTTATTGTGTGTGTGTGTGTGTGTGATTAATTCCTCATCTTTACGTTGTCTCTTCTTAAGGAGCACAATCTTTGTTATACCAATAGGCTTTGGGTCATATTTTCAATTGGCTTCAAGATTCATTTTCCTTTAGTTCATAGTCTTTATCTCTGTTTGTGGCTGAAATTTTATAACAATGTTGAATAATGTCTGTCTCTCCCAGCCAACTGTGAGCATGAGGAAAGTAATTACCCGTAACTTTATTCTCTACTGTTGTGAACTAGTGCCTAATACTCAATACCTGCTAAGTGTGTCGCAAGCACACATTCAGCGAGCAGATGTGTGCTCCAGTGAACTCATGCCTCATTATCAACTTTTAGTGCTCTCAGCAATATTGGCACCCTCTGATAGTACAATATGTCCACTGTGAACATTTTCCACACTATACATCCTGATATCCTGTGAGTTAACTCTTTAAGCCATAAGCAATACCTAGATACTGTGACAATGATGGGGACAGCGGAGGGTCCCAGCAGTGCAATGTAAACTTAAAAACTGGCTTATTAGCTGTGGTCAGGTTACCTTTTGTAAAAAGTAGAAATATTAACTGAAATCTTTCCAAGAATCCCTGCTAAAAATTCTTGAGAATGGATGGCACTGTCTCCCCACAAATAAGTAACACTGACATTATAAATGTCTAGTTTAGTTTCTAGAAGAATGGGTAATCAAATGGTTTCACAAGAAGACAAGACAGGAGAAGTAGACTGTGGTCAGGATGTAAGCTTGATAATTCAATAAACATTAATGGGTATCGTGGAAATACTGCGTATTACTCAAACACTAAGATAGCTCTTTAAAAAGAATTCTGCTGAAACGTGTTACTTAGTTGACAGTTTCGCAAAGGCTAAGTCCTTTCTTCTAGTGTGCGTGGCTAAAAGCAAGTGTCTGTGCCTCTACTTTCAGTTCTTTGCAATGGAGAAAGGATATAACCCTTTGCAGAATTCAGAATACAGAATCCTATATTTTCAATAAAATTTGTCTTTAATCCCCTAGAATATTTTTTAACCTATATGTGAATCTTCAACCATGTCTTACCATGCTCAGTTTATCTCATTGTCAAAGGCAATGACCCAATCCCATGACATTTATTTTTGCCTAGGAACAGTACGTATCCTCTGCACTGATATTTTCTCAGTGTCGATACCACTGCCTTGAATTCTCCAGTCACAGTAATAGTCCACCTAACAAGTCCAGATGTAGAGACTGGGAAACTGAAATCTGGATTGTATTCGAGTCAGCTACAGCGGGGAGGAGAACACTGGCGTGCTGAAGGTTAGAGGTTGACTTTGAGCATGGCTGCACAGCAGGAAGGAAACTGCAGAGGGAGTGTGCTGGTCAGTGAGAAAAGGGCTCAGTATGTGGAAAATGGTGCCAACTATGGTAATGCCAATTTTCTGGAATGTTTTTTTAAAAGAAAAAAGTAGTTTTAAAAAAAGGAAAAATAATGTATTTTCATTTCAATACAGATGATACTATCCTGCAGCATCAGGAGCAAACTGCTCCAACTTATGACCATATTGTAGAATCAAGTCTCTATAAAGACTAGAGGAACTGGTGGGAAGAGCTCTCCAAGATGATGTAAAGTTATCTCATACCTTATTGTTAGGTGAGTATGTTGGCTGACTTTATTATTCTAAGTCTGTTCTCATGCTTCTTAGACTATGAAGAACACAACATACTTATTTGTCTTAAGAAGTAAATTGTCCTTAGTATAGAAATACAGAAAGCCCGTATTTTACATGTCTTCACAAAGAAGAGCATTAGCTTTGTGATATTAAAAACTGCAGCTTATGGAAGTAATTTTTGATCTCCCGATGAAAAGATTATCCTTGCTATGCAAAAGTGTCTCTGCTGAAGTTTCACTGCTAGGTCATATTTATGAAGAAGGTTGATATTCATGGTGTAAGAGATTCAAAACCAAAGACCTTTTAAAGTTACTGCTGTTTGTGCAGTTTTCAGAGCAACAACGTTTAACTTTGAAGTTCCCAAATTTCGTGTGTTCATTTTATAAAAGTAAAGGTGTTTTAATTTTCATAGTAGAGTTCCATTTTTACTAGAAACGATATCTGCACTATGCATTAAAACAAGATTTACAGTGGATCATCACATAAAGCCTAGAGGATAATTAGTATTAATACAAGCTTATGGTACAAAAAGGCCCCCAACTAAATGTGTGTCTGTTTGTCCAAAGCTACTAATGAGTTCAGCCTACTCCCACTTACGAAGTGTAATTTACTGCCTGTGTTCACTAGCATATGTATTCAGATATTGCCTCCTGTTGTCAACAGCCATGGGATTTGGTCATTGCCTGTTCATCTAGAAATCTGAGCTCCTTACTACACAGTCAACTTAAAAAGCAATATGACTCCATATTACTCTGTCTTCATAGCCACCACGGACTTCTGGGTAGTTGTTCCCAAGATGTAATACCAACACTTTCCTCTCTATTCGCTGAAGAGATCATCAACACTATATGAATGTTGTTATAATCCAGGGCTTGGTGAGGCCACAGGGATTCCTCCATATAGCAAATCTTAGAGCTGTGAGGTCTGATCAGATTATGGGAGATGGGGAGCAGGGCCTGCAAACTTCAAGTGTTCTAAATCCTCAAATATTGAAGAATCCATACTTAGTTCAGACTGCTGTAACAAAGTCCCAGAGATGAATGGCTTAGAATCAGTAAAAGACTTTCTCAAAAATGTGGACACTGTAAACCTAAGATCAAAGTGTGTGCAGGCGTTGGTTCTGGTTCTGATTCTGGTCCTCTTCTGGGCTACAGTCTATTGACTTGTGTGTCCCTCCATGCCAAAAAGAGAGTGAGAAATCTCTTAGAAGCCCCTACCTGTATTCCTTGTTTCATTTTTTTTTCATGATGTGTTGTTTCATCCTAAAGGGGGGGTCCTTCAATGAATGAGGGAGGAGGATTCTTCCAGCACCCTACATTTTTTAACCCTTACTTGTCCTTATTGCATAGATAACAGGTCCAAGAACCTTGAGGGCCCAGCCTTTGCATAATACAGCATTCCTGCCAAATCTCTCTAATACAGAAGTAAGTGGCTATACTTTCTCTGCTCAATTATGAATATAGTTGCCCAGTGGCCTTACGTTTCCATTGTCTAAACTTAACTGTAAACTTTCGTGTAATTGTGAGCCAAATAACTTCTTTCTCTCTTAAATTGATTTTAACAAAATATACTACGATAACAGAATAAATCTTTATTGGGGACTCTTGGCTATGTAATGAGCTTAAGCCAGATTGGGACACATGAGATTCCATTTCAAAATAAAAATAATACTATTGCAGAATTATATAAATAAATATAATGAAATAAAACACACATTCTTCATATTTTTTGAGAAATGTAAATAAAGGTCAGCTTTATTACTTAATCTATTACTAAATTTATACATAGAAATTGGCTTCCGATGTCATGAAAATCTGATACAATTTAGAACTCACAGGGAATTATTACTTTACCAAAGCTATCTATAAAATACTTGGGAAAATAATCTAAATAAGGTAACCATTTATTAGTCAATTTTGCTCTAAAAGGAAAAAACTAAGTAGTTATAGACAGATGCCTGGCAAAACAATCATTGGTCCCTCACTAGCTACATAGACACTTCCCTGCCTCTAGCCAAGTCAGGCATGGTTTCCTATTAACAGTCATCTCTTAAGGGGACATCACTGCCCTTTTTCTGCAGTTAATATTTTTGTTTGTTTTGAATTAGGAAGAAACACAAAGAAACATAACACAGAAGCAAGCCCTAATCTACTGGGCTCAACCAAGCAATTGAGCCAGAATGAGGCTCCAGTTAACCTGACTCTGTTATGACCCACAAGACTCCTCATATTATGTACCCCAACCCCAATAAGTTAAAGCTCTTTGACCTACATGTAACTTCAGATCAGTCCAGTGGTTAATTTTCAGGTCCTCAGCCCATTAAAAACTTTATTCTCCCTCACTGATTTATTCAGTATGACCTTAGGCTTGATAGATCACTGATCTTCCTGATAGAAAATTCTTGAGTCTCATAGGGAGACTGCCCTGAATTTTTGTTCCTGAACTCTGGAGTCTTCTCTTCTCTGGCATGTCCGAACTGCCTCATATCTCTTGTTTTCTTGTTACTAATTATTCAACAGCATCCACGCAATCTGGCTGCTTGGACATGAGGTAGGTGCTGTGTCTTCTTTCAGCAGCAGAGCCAGCTCTGTTAGATGTGGACATTCTCCTGCTGACCACTTGAGAGGTAGGCTGTGGTCCAAGGTTTGCAACACAAACCTACCTACTCACTTCCCATGGGCAAGTTTGATATTTTCAGGTACTTTTGTTAGAGAAATATCAACGTTGATATGAAGCTGCTATGGTAGATTTTAGTCCCATCTGTACTAACCTACTTCCTATACTACATCTCTTAACTGGAAACACTGTAGAAAGAACCTAATCTTCCAGCTCAGCTGTGCACCCAGACCATCCAAATGTGTGACTTATGACACCTCAAGGCGAATGTTTTACACACATATAGTTTTGCACTTGTGTGCATACATTGTTTTTGTTTGTTTTTGTTTTGTTTGAGACAGGGCTTCTCTGTGTATCCCTGGCTGCCCTGAAACTCACTTCGTAGACCCGGCTGGCCTTGAACTCACAGAGATCTACACACCTCTGCCTTCTTAACCATGCCTGGGCTAATCTTCTAGTTTAAATTATGATGTGTCTAAAGAATAGTCAGCAGTTATGAGGATCGATGCCTCTTGCAGATGGACCCAAATTTGGTTCCCAGCATCCATATCAAAATGCTCTCAGTGTCTGAATTCTAGGTACAAGGGACTTGACATCCTTTTCTCACATGTGCAGACACCTGTGTACATGTGATATATTCACACACACATTCTCTCTCTCTCTCTCTCTCTCTCTCTCTCTCTCTCTCTCTCTCTCTCTCTCTCACACACACACACACACACTCAAACATGTCTTTTAAAAAATGAAATTATCTAGAAATAAATTACGAACTCCATAGAGGCAAACGTGTACTCAGATGGCACCTGAATGGACGCCGTTGCTTAGAGATGCGCAGGGAATTGAATTTCTCCCGCTCAGAGATTAATTCAGTAGCTAAATTATGCGAGTAACTTATTGTGTTTGTCTACTTCATTAGTTCCTCCGATATTTGCTGAGATCTCACCATATGCTGAGTAATCTTCCAAGGGGTAAACCAAATCGATTCTTTGGCAAATGGTAGAGGATAGTTAGAGGACAACAGGGCCACAGAAAATGTGAAGGTCGTGGGTGGAAAGGCCGTCTGGTGATAAAGCTGGGAGAATGTGAATAAAGGAAGATGAAATGGGGGTTACACTTTTGCCCCCTTTAAATAAGCTCCCCCCAAATCTCTATTTCTTTTGCACTTGTTTTCTTTTGTACTTATTTTAAACAGGATACACTAGGCTTGAATCTAGAACCTAAGAGTATTTGTAAATGGTTAAAGAAATCTCTATATTGCTCCCTTTACTTAAATGTGGGCTTAAAAACAAAACAAAACAAAACAAACAAAACAAAACAAAACAAAAAAAAAAAAACCGAAAGAAATGCATTTCAATAGTCACTGTGTCCATGCAAACTGGTTTTCTGTGTGATGGCCTTTAATGTTGTGAGCACTCTTCTGGTCATCTCTAATCCTTTTATTCTCAATTTAGTCTGTATGACATCAGCATACAGACTATTATTTACTTAGCATCCTTCCCTAAACAATGCCCACTGTAGCTGCTGCTTAGCCAGGTGACTTCCTCCAAACCTCCTGGTGGCAGCTCCTGGCAGACACAGCAGGGAGGCCTTGTGGAATCGCCTAGCTTCCTAACCTGAGCAGGCACTAGGACCGCCCAGACACTGTCTGCTGGAGCGCTTCTCACCCTGTCAGAAGGACTGAGCCGGTTTAGCTGTTACACAAGAAGAGAGCAGCGGGCACCAAGGCTCCGACTGCCTCCCCTTTGCAGACAAGAAGGTATAGATGGGCGATTTGTCACTCAGCTTTTGTACAATGTCCGCGTGCCTTCAGTGTTCACGTAATCTGATGCTCCGCCAGCTGTCCAGCTCTAACGGTTCCTCTGTTCTTTTATGTTAATTCCCACAGCGGATGAAAGCCACAGTGCTGTAAAGAAATGGGCTAGCTATTCCCCCAGAGGCTGTGATCTGGAAGCATTTGGAGGTGTAAGTACCTGGTCTCAGATCTCTAAGGCACTGGCTGTGCTGTGCTCCTTGCTCCTTTTCCTCTTCACTGAAGGAGCCAATGTGCGGTGCCATCTGCATGTTTCATTCATGAAGAGCAACAGAGGGTGACTGAAACCGCCAGTGATGGGCCTGAAACTCCACTTTGGAGTGGCGACAGCAATGCTTCCTGTAGGCTTCAGGTCTGCTATAGAAGCTGGGTTCACACACAGTTTGGATAGGGGAGTGGTTTTGCTCAGGGCTGGCTTGGCTTCTGCTTTCTTTTTCTCCAAAGCGTTGAGCACTCTCTTCTACTCACGGCTCCGATGCAGTGTAGGGGTCTCTGGCTGATGCCTTTAGGATGCTCCTTACTCTTACCATAGGGTGGACTTTGAGAAAGCTGACGAGACGTTCATTAGAAGAGACACCCACTTCATCCATCACTGTCTTACAATGTGGCACTTAGCAGCCTGAGATTCTCTTCTATGTAACCACATGTGTGCTGGGGGAATTGTTTACTATTAGAAAATCTAAAGGAATATGTTTTAATGAAGAGAACCGAGATTTAAAATAATAATAATAATAATAATAATTTAAAAGCCCACTGAAGAGGCCTCCCAGGGCCTCCATACTGTTTCCAGGCATTGAAAACCCTTAGACCTGGTTAGATTGTTAGGTATGTTGAATTCTCCACTAATCCATTTATATGTGTGTGTGTGTGTGCTGCCAACTGTAGTGTGTAAATGCATCCAGGGAGGTTTATAATATTAAGTTTGTTAACAGTCAGGTCATGGTTGCAAGATAAACCTCGGAAAAGAAAATGACCACGATGCAACACATAACATGGTGTCCTGAGTTCACTGAAAGCAATGACTAAGGAATTCATAAAATTCTTTTACTGGATCAAGAAGTTTTGTATTAGCTGGGAGGTGGAGGCTTGCCTTTAATCCCAGCACTCGGGAGGTGGAGGCAGGTGGATCTCTGTGAGTTTGAGCCTGGTCTACAGAGCAAGTTTCAGAAGAGCCAGTTTTACACAGAGAACCTGTGTGTTGTTTTTTTTTTTTTCTTCCTGGTTGTCAATTTGATTACATCTGGAATAAACTATAGTCTAGAAACGGAGGGCTCACTTGTGATCCAGATCTTGAGGCTGGAAGTCAGGCTTCTGACCTGGATCTTGACATGGAGATCTTGAGACACAGTGGCCATGGAAATTTTAGGTCCAGGCAAGATAGTACATGACTTTAATTCCAGGAGTCCGAAGCAAGGAGATCTCTGAGTTCAGGGTCAGCCTGGGACAAATGCAAGTCTCAGATCCAGGCGTGGTACACACCTTTAATCTGAGCTACACCTTCTGCTGGAGGCCTAAACAAGGACTTTGGAAGAAAGAAGATTCACTCTTCTTGACTGCTTGCATTTGTTCGCCAGCATACCTGTTTGAACTTCTCCAGAAGACCAGCTTAAATAACTAGCCTGGTGGGACTGAGAAAGTACTAGATCCTTGATCTTCCCATCCACAGCTGCCCATTATTGGGTTAGTTGGACTAGAGGTTGTAAGTCATCACAATAAACTCCTTTAATATACAGAGATATTCCATAAGTTCTGTGACTCTAGAGAACCCTAACTCAGAACAAACAAACAAAACAAAATAAAAAGTTTTGTATGTAGATGCTTGTGCATCTTATACATTCTAATATATTTTATACATTGTATAATATATATCCATTACATACATATAATATACATATAATATATACATACATATAACTTACACATTATACACTGTATAATGTATAATAAATACATCTTACACATTTAAATATCTGATATATTGAAATGCCCCAAAGAAAAACATTTTCAGTGATGGACCCTTTGAAAATGTGCCTATAGTTTTCTTAAAACTGTGTTTGGCAAGTAGAGAGAACAGCTGTACGGGTGTCTACATTTTACTGCACTAATTCATACTTTTTATGTTTTAAATATTGAGCTGTGATATTTACCTTATAAATATGACATACTATTCTACATGAAGTTAGAAGTAGTTATAACTATAAATTTTCAGTGTCTTTAGGATACAACAACTATACAAAAAGAAAATATCAATATCCCTACATATTTTTTAAGCAGAGAAAATGATTTTCATTGTTGATTTCTGGAGAAACAGAAATCAGATTAGATACAATAATTTCCTTTGACTAACTTTAGAATCCAGGGTAAATTTTAATTTTATGTTTCAGTTCTTGACATAACTGTGGTGTGTGTGTGTGTGTGTGTGTGTGTGTGTGTGTGTGTGTGTGTGAAGTTTTCTTTTAAAGATTTATATTTTATATGTGTGAGTTCACTGTCAATGTCTTCAGACACACCAGAAGATCACATTACATTACATTATATTACATTACATTATATCAGATCCCATTACAGATGGTTGTGAGCCACCATGTGGTTGCTGGGAATTAAACTCAGGTCCTCTGGAAGAGCAGCATTTATCTCTTAACTGCTGAGCCATCTCTCCAGCCTGAAGTTCTGTACTTTTTAGAAAGTTTTCTTTCATTCTAAGAAGATAATTCAATTTTTCTAATGAAAATGTAGTTCTGAAAACTCCTCCCCAAGCTTTATTGCTCTACATACTTATTCTTCAGTTTTGTGCATGTAACTTGAGACTTCTATTTTGAAATCCAGTTAAACTTTTCAATGATTGACTAAAACATGTGAGTGGGAAGTCACTGAGTGCCCAATAGGGCATCGTGTTCACATTGGCATAGTTACATGAACCAGGAAGAACAATGTTATCTTCTTATTGCAGTCTAAGAAAAAGAGAAAGTTATTAATCACCTAGCATTGAGAGCCAACATATCATCATTTCCACAACTGGTCATTTGTTATTTAAGAAAAAATAAGAAGTTTGAGCAGTATCTGGCAGTGGCCTGCTTACACCTGTAACCCAATACTACGGAGGCCAAGGAGAAGGATTCCAGGAACACGTTTTAGACTGGACTCCAACAGGAGCTGCACAAGAAAACACTACTTCACAAACTAAACTGAAAGAGAAGAAGATATTAAACACAAAGAAGAAAACTGAAGAAGAGGAGGAGAAAGAGGAACTGTACACACAGCAGAAAGCTTCTGAAATCTAGCCTTTGAGTATAAAACCAATAAAAGTATAGAGTGTATAGTATGCATTGTGTGATGAGCAGAATAATCCAGAATATTCTTTTAATTTTTCTTCCTGCTTCACACGTCTATGTAGACGTGGCTGTCACTATTAAATTCTCACTCAGGCTGAGGTCTTAGACTAAGCAGAAGGAAGAAAGCGAACCTGTCCACCAACAGTCACCTCTCTCTGACCCGGCTGTGGACAGAATGTGACCAGCCGTCTCATGCCTCATTCTACTGTGGTTGTGACTTCCCAGCCTAGATGCACCGTGTCTTCAAACTGTGACCTAAGACATAACCTTTCTCTTCCTAAGTTACCTTTGCCAAGTATTTTGCCACACCAATGAGAAAAATAACTAAGATACATCTTCTTCAGCAGTTGGAAAGAAGCAGCGCTGCTTGGGAATCTTCCATAGAACGAAACCAATCAAAATGCAGAGCTGTGGGGCCAAGTGGATAACGCTATAACGCAACTCCTGCACCACAGTCTCAGAGAACATGGAGGAAGAAGGGTAGAAAGTGTCAGGAATGGAGAGCTGTGAATCTGCATCTCTGAGGCATGTCAGCAACTATAGCCATAAAACATCACTGGGCTGACCACCTAGACATGAGCCCAACAGGGATGAAAGATGGGAAGAGCTAGTGAGGCCTCAACCCTCCACAGGGAACTACAGGAACCTAAGGAATGCTGAGATTCGCCAGTTGATTACCTAATGCCAAATGTACATATAGGTAACATTATACAGACTGAACAGGCTGTATTTATATGTTTAGAAATATACAAGTGTGGTGTGTGAGAATTATATGTGAAGGTTAAGAGACAGGGTAAGGAAAATGAGAAAGTATAGAAGCATTGTATTCTCAAAAACTTTTAAAAGGCTGCATTCTCATGGATTTTTCTGGTCTTCTATAAAACCATAAACACTGTAATTGACCACTGACAATTCTGATGCTGTTTTTCTGGGGGACAGTGCACTGAGGTGACTATACCCAGCAGGTTAGACTCATATTCCATGGCTAAACTATATATACTCGTACTGGGCTCTGCCCATCAAAGACAATGAGAGATTCAATATGAATAAAGTTGGCACATCACAATGTAGAACCTAGAGTTCAGATTCAAGATAAAGCAAGGTCATAGATGAAAAAAAGTAGCGCATTGAATACTGAAGCTACTTCCATTAAACACTTGGGATTGTGTCCTCTCTTCACTGTACACTGTAAGATACACACATGTACACAAACAATCACATTTGTATGTGCAAACAACTGCTTGAGTTAATTTTTAATGTTTTTTGTACACGGTGTTTTGGTCACACTGTTTCTCTTGCCAACTCACCCTGGATTTGACCACTCTTTATTCACCCCAAATTATATTCTTCTGGAGTTAGTTTTTAAACAGTGAATTATGGAGTCGCAGTTTAATTTTTTTCCTTCCATCATCTCTAAGTGACACAGTTAAGCACAGCAGCAGATATTTTAGAAATGTCATCTCACTGAAAAATGAACAGGAATGGAGTACGCTAAACAGACAAAGCTCTTTTGTTCAAATAAAAATCAAAAAATAAAATTAATATGTTGAGTTGAAAAAGATTAGCATAAAAAAGTAATGTTGTGTGTGTATGTGTGTGAGTGTGTGTGTGATCCTGTGTGTGCATGTGATTGTGTGGTGTGTGGTGTGTGTGAGTATGTGTGAATGCATTCGGACCCTCATGAACATACGACTCTGATGGTGACAGCCTTGATAAATTAATACATTCCGATTAAAACCTGTACAGAACCATGAGAGTTCTGTACTCTGTGGGTGTGTAGGGTGTGGTAAGGCAAGGTGCTCTGAGCAGCAATTTGACTAATGGGAGAGACAGAACAAAAATTTAAATTTAAATTTCTAAAACATTTTTCAACTTCATTTAGGGTCTACTTGCAGTCTGGAATGTTGACACTTGTGTTTTCTAAAAATGTAAGTTCATCTATCTCTTCTTCTTCTTCTTCTTCTTCTTCTTCTTCTTCTTCTTCTTCTTCTTCTTCTTCTTCTTCTTCTTCTTCTTCTTCTTCTTCTTCTTCTTCTTCTTCTTCTCGTCCTCCTCCTTCTTCCTCTTCCTTCTCTTCTTTCTTTCTCTTCTTCCTCCTTTTAAAAATATTACCTATAAGAGTTGAATTTCATGATGATCAGCAATCACATTTCTTTAAGCATTTGCTATTAAAACACTCCTTTTCAAAATAACCATGAGTTTATCTATATTTCAAATACAAACATTTGACATGTGGAAAGAAGAGTGGATTCTGGACACTCACTATTTTCATATATAATGAAATCTAAAAAAATAGCAGTTATTGATGAATATGTTAAAACTTGAATAAGGGCTGGAGAAGTGTCTCAGTGGGTTAAAGTTCTTTCTCTTTTTCTGCTCCCAGCATCTACATCAGGAGGCTCACAACTGCCAGTAACAAGGAGTCTGATTAGTCCCTTCTTGCCTCTGCACACACCTGCCCTCACACACACATGCACAAATAAATAAAATAATAAAGAGGTGTTAAAATGTTAAGTAATAAAAGCATAATATTAAGAAAGTGCTAGAATTTTAAATTAAATAATTTGCAAATAGTTATAGATAGGCATTCAATAGACAAAATTCTTTTTTTAAACAACTTTATTTTACAAAACAAAGATAAATGTACATATTTTAAATATTTTTTGCTTAAAATTATACATTTTTGTCAGTACTGTTTTTTCAGACATTGAAATAATTTTTACATAAAACCATGTGAATATATTTTTTTAGTCAGTACTTGATTTTTTTCAAGGGCTTGACAATATGCGTTGAAAACCTAATAGTTACAATAAGCGTAAAGTACATGCAAAACAAAACGCAACATGGAAATAGTCAAAGTCTTCTTGTTTGTAAATATATGTATATTTTTTTTTGTTTTCTTTATTTCTTGGACTTCATACAGTCTGTGAGTTGTTTCTGGGGGAGTGCAAGCCTCTGGGGTTAGCATCCCACTATCAGTGACTGCATGTTATGTCTGTTCTTTTGTGACTGAGTTACCTCACTCAGGATGATATTCTCTAGATGCAGCCATTTTCTTAAGAATTTGGTTAACTCATTGTTTCTGGTGGCTGAGTAGTATTCCATTGTGTATATGTACCACAATTTTTGTATCCATTCATCTTCTGAAGGACATCTGGGTTCCTTCCAGCTTCTGGCTATTATAAATAGAGCCGCTATGAACATTGTGGTACATATATCTTTGTTGTGTATTAAAGTGTCTCTGGGGTATATGCCCAGAAGTGGAATAGCTGGGTCTTCAGGTAGTACTATATCCAATTTTCTGAGGTATCGCCAGACAGATTTCCAGAGTGGTTGTATTAGCTTGCAACCCCACCAACAGTGGAGAAGTGTTCCTCTTTCTCTGCAGCCTCGCCAACATCTGCTGTCATCTGAGTTTTGGATCTTGGCCAATCTGACTGGTGTGAGGTGGAATCTCAGGGTTGTTTTGATTTGCATTTCCCTGATGGCTAAGGAGGTCCAGCACTTCCTCAGGTGTTTCTTGGCCATTCGGTGTTCCTCAACTGAAAACGTTTTGTTTAGCTCTGTACCCCATTTTTTAATAGGGTTATTTGATTCTCTGGTGTCTAGCTTTTTGAGTTCCTTGTACACCTTGGATATTAGGTCTCTATCTGATGTGGTGTTGGTAAAGATCTTTGCCCATTCTGTTGGTTGCCGTTTTGTTTTCTTGACGATGTCTTTAGCCTTACAGAAACTTTGCACTCTCATTAAGTCCCATTTGTTAATCTTTGACCTTAGAGCTTGGCCAATTGGTGTTTTGTTCAGGAAAATTTCTCCTGTACCTATGTGTTCTAAGGTTTTCCCTACTTTCTCATCTAATAGTTTCAGTGTATCTGGTTTAATGTGGAGATCTTTGATCCACTTACACTTGAGCTTTGTACAAGGAGATAAGAACGGGTCTATTTTCATTCTTTTGCATGCTGAGTGACAGTTGGACCAGCACCATTTGATGAATAGACTGTCCCTTTTCCATTGAATGTTTACTGATCCTTTGTCAAAAATCAGGTGAACATATACATGAGGGCTCATTTCTGGATCTTCTATTCTATTCCATTGATCCACTTGCCTATTTCTGTACCAGTACCATGCAGTTTTCAGCACAATTGCCTTGTAGTACAGCTTGAGGTCAGGGATAGTGATTCCCGCAGATGTTTTTTTGTTGTTGAGGATGGATTTCGCTATTCTAGGTCTTTTGTTATTCCATATGAAATTGCACATTGATCTTTCCAATTCCATGAAGAACTGGGTTGGAATTTTGATGGGGATTGCATTGAATCTGTAGATTGCTTTTGGTAGGATGGCCATTTTTAAGATGTTGATTTTTCCAATCCATTAGCATGGGAGATCTTTCCATTTTCTGAGATCCTCCTCAATTTCTTTCTTTAGAGGTTTGAAGTTCTTGTCATACAGGTCCTTCACTTGCTTAGTTAGAGTCACACCAAGGTATTTCATAGTTTTTGTAACGATTGTGAAGGGTACGTTTTCCCTAATTTCTTTCTCCACATGTTTGTTTTTTGAGTACAGGAAGGCTACTGATTTGTTTGAGTTAATTTTGTATCCAGCCACTTTGCTGAACTTGTTATCAGCTGTACGAGTTCTCTGGTGGAATTTGTGGGGTCACTCAAGTACACTATCATGTCATCGGCAAAGAGTGATGTTTTTATTTCTTCCTTTCTGATTTGTATCCCCTTGATCTCCTTTTGCTGTCTAATTGCTCCAGCCAGGACTTCCAGTACTATGTTGAATAGGTAGGGGGAGAGTGGGCATCCTTGTTGGGTCCCTGATTTTAGTGGGATTGCTTCAAGTTTCTCGCCATTAAGTTTGATGTTGGCTGTTGGTTTGCTGTATATTGCTTTTATTATGTTTAAATATGGGCCTTGGATTCCTGTTCTTTCCAGGACTTTTAACATGAAGGGTTGTTGGATTTTGTCGAATGCTTTCTCAGTGTCTAGTGAGATGACCATGTGATTTTGGGCTTTGAGTTTGTTTATATGGTGGATTATGTTGATGGATTCCTTATGTTAAACCATCCCTGCATCCCAGGAATGAAGCCTACTTGGTCATGATGAATGATCGTTTTGATGTATTCTTGGATTCGGTTTGCAAGGATTTTGTTGAGTATTTTTGCATCAATGTTCATAAGTGAGATTGGTCTGAAGTTCTCTTTCCTTGTAGGGTCTTTGTGTGGTTTAGGTACGAGGGTTATTGTAGCCTCAAAAAATGAGTTGGGTAATATTCCATCTGATTCTATCTTTTGGAATAGTTTGGCGAATATTGGTGTTATATCCTCAATAAAAGTCTGATAAAATTTTGCACTGAACCCGACTGGACCTGGGATTTTTTGGATGGGAGGCTTTTGATGACTTCTTCTATTTCTTTAGGTGTTATAGGGTTATTTAGATGGTTTACTTGGACTTGGTTTAACTTTGGGACCTTGTATCTGTCTAGAAATTCATCCATTTCCTCCAGATTTTCCAATTTTGTGGAGTATAAGTTTTTGTAGTAGGATCTGATGATTTCTTGAATTTCCTCAATTTCAGTTGTTATGTCCCCACTTTCCTTTCTGATTTTGTTAATTTGGATACTCTCTCTTTGCCCTCTAGTTAGTCTGGCTAGGGGTTTATCAATCTTGTTGATTTTCTCAAAGAATCAACTTGGTTTTGTTGATTTTTTTCAATGGTTCTTTTTGTTTCTATTTGGTCTATTTCTGCCCTAATTTTGATTATTTCTTGCTGTCTACTCTTTTTGGGTATATCTGCTTCCTTTTGTTCTAGGGCTTTTAGCTGTGCTGTCAGGTTGCTGATGTGAGCTCTCTCCAGTTTCTTTTTGGAAGCACTTAGGGCTATGAGTTTTCCTCTCAATACTACTTTCATTGCATCCCATAGGTTTGGGTATGTTTTGTTTTCGTTTTCGTTGAATTCTAGAAAATCCTTAATTTCTTTCTTTATTTCTTTTTTGACCCTGCTATCCTTTAACAGAGCACTGTTTATTTTCCATGTGTATGTGGGCTTTTTGTTGTCTTTGTTGTTGTTAAAGACCAGCCGTAGACCATGGTGATCTGAGAGGATGCATGGGAGTATTTCAATCTTCTTATATCGATGGAGGCTGATTCTGTGTCCAATTATGTGGTCAATTTTCGAGAAGGTGCCATGGGGTGGTGAGAAGTAGGTGTATTCTTTTACTTTGGGATAGTATGTTCTGTATATATCTATTAATTCTAGTTGGTTCAAAGTCTCTGCTAGTTTTGCAGTGTCCTTGTTCAGTTTCTGTTTCCCTGATCTGTCCATTGGTGAGAGTGGGGTATTAAAGTCTCCCACTATTATTGTGTGGGGTGAAATGTATTTTTTGAGCTTTAGTAGGGTTTCTTTTATGAATGTGGGTGATGTTTTATTTGGAGCATACATGTTAAGGATTGAGAGTTCCTCCTGACAGATTTCCCCGGTAATGAGTAAAAAGTGTCCTTCTTTATCTTTTTTGATAACTTTTGGTTGGAAATTTACTTTATTCGATATTAGAATAGCCACTCCAGCTTGCTTCTTGGAGCTGTTTGCTTGGAAGTTTTTTTCCGACCCTTTTACTCTGAGATAGTGTCTGTCTTTGTCTCTGAGATGAGTTTCCTGTATGCAGCAAAAGGCTGGATTTTCTTTATGTATCCAGTCTGATAGTCTCTGTCTCTTTATTGGGGAGTTGAGACCACTTATGTTAATAGATATCAAGGAATAGTTGTTTCCGTTTCCTGCCATTATTGCTTTTTTGGGTTAAGTTGTGTCTATGTTTTTTTCTTCTTTGGTTTTCTTGTTTAGGAGTTTTCTTGTTCTTACTAGGCTGTATTTTCCCTCATTGTATTGGGTTTTCCACATATAATTCATTGTAGTGCTGGGTTTGTGGTCAGATATTGTGTGAATTTAGATTTGTCTTGAAATATCTTCGTCTCTCCATCGATGGTGATTGATAGTTTTGCTGGGTATAGCAGCTTGGGCTGGCACTTTTGCTCTCTTAAGGAGTGCATGATGTCTTTCCAGACTCTTCTAGCTTTCATAGTCTCTGTTGAGAAATCGGGTGTGAGTCTGATTGGTCTGCCTTTATATGTTATCTGACCCTTTTTCCTTACTGCTTTTAGTATTCTTTTTTTATTTTGGGGGCTTGATGTTTTTACTATTATGTGTCGGGAGGTATTTCTTTTTTGGTCCAACCTATTTGGAGTTCTGAAGGCTTCTTTTATGCTTGTGGTCATCTCATTCTTGAGGGTAGGGAAGTTTTCTTCTATGATTTTGTTGAAGATATTTACTGTGCCCCTTAGTTGATACTCTTCTCCCTCTTCTATTCCTATTATCCTTAGGTTCGGTCTTCTCATTGTGTCTTGGATTTCCTGGACATTTTGTGTTAGGAGCTTTTTGTTTTTTTCATCTTCTCTGGCTTTTTTGTCTATGTTTGCAATGTTGTCTTCTGCCCCCGAGATTCTCTCTTCAATCTCTTGTAATCTATTGGAAATGCTTGCTTCTGTGACTCCTGATTTCTTTTTTTCATGTTCTGACTCTAGGGTTATCTCTTTTAGTGTTTTCTTTATTGTGTCAATCTCTGTTTTAATTTCCCTCTTCCATTCCTTTATTTCTTTGGTTCTGTTTTCCTCTAGTTCTTTGAGTTCTTTGAGTGTTTTTCTTGTTTCTTCTTTAAAAGCTTCTGGATCTTTTTGCTTTTCCTCCCTTTCTTGTTTAAGTAACTCTATCTGCGTCTTGAGGCATGATTTCAGGTCTGTGTCTTCTTTTTCTGGAGTGTTTGGAGTTCCGGTTATGGGAGAGCTGGGCTCTGGTGTTGCTAGATTGTCTTCATCCCTTGGGATATACTCTTTCTCTTTCCTCTTGCCATTTTGTTGTCAGTGATATGTTCTTACCTTTCCCTTGTATCTGGTCTGTGTCCCTGGTTCTCCACTGGTTGAGGTGTCAGATGGGTCGAGCCCTGTTTTATGCCTCAGAGTCGTAGGGTGTGAGCAGAAGTTCCAACGTTCTGTTTCTGTTTGCTGGATCAGGCAATGCAGGGCAGGGTAAGGCAGGGGGTGCACTTTCCTTGTGTACTCCACAGAGATCTTTCTGCTCCTCAGCAGCCCAGGTCTCCCACCCACCAGTTGCTCAGCCTCTATGAGCCATAGATCTGCCTGGCAGGTAGGCCAGGCTCTGCTCTGCGTCCGGAAGTCGCCTCCAGGTGGAAACAGAAGTTCTAATTTTCAGTTCCCAATCGCTGGATCGGGCGGGGGGGGGGCAGGCAAGTTACTGTGTGCACTTTCCTTGTGCACTCCGCAGAGATCTCTCTGCTCCCCTGCAGTCTTGGTCTCCCACCCACCAGTTGCTCAGCCTCTATGAGCCATAGATCCGCCTGGCAGGTAGGCCAGGCTCCGCTCTGTGTCTGGAAGTCGCCTCCGGGTGGAAACCGAAGTTCTAATTTTCTGTTCCCAATCTCTGGATCGGGCAGGGCGGGGCAGGGCAAGTTACGGTGTGCACTTTCCAAGTGCACTCCGCAGAGATCTCTCTGCACCCCTGCAGTCTTGGTCTCCCACTCACCAGTTGCTCAGCCTCTATGAGCCGCTGATCCGCCTGGCAAGTAGGCCAGGCTCCGCTCTGAGTCCAGAAGTCGCCTCCGGGTGGAAACAGAAGTTCTAATTTTCTGTTCCCAATCGCAGTTGCTCAGCCTCTATGAGCCGCCATTCCGCCTGGCATGTAGGCCAGGCTCTGCTCTGCATCTGGAAGTCTGACAAAATTCTTAATTACATATCACCCTCCAGTAGCATGTATCTAGTGGGGTCAATAATTATATATATATTCCCGAGTTAAAGCATATAAAGATTTTATCATGAAGATAAAGGTAGAATATCGAAGAACTTTGTTGTTAGTATTAACAGTGCAATCTTGATAATATTTGCTCTTTAGTAGACACACTTTACAAAACTTAAATTTAATTTTCAAACTATGACTTTACTAGTGAGATGTATAAAAATGTGTGAGATTGCGTTTCTTAGTCAAGAACTGAATATCAAAATGAATAGGAATTATAAAAATTATACCAATCAAGAGAATATAGTTTTTTTTTAATAAGACGCTTATTGATATAACATTCAAAACTTCTGGCTGGCTGAAAAGACATAACTCACAGTATATGAGCAAACAGTTCATAGTTTGAAGCCTCAGGGAACCCAGGATGGATGGTTAATACATGCAGCTGCTGGAAAAAGTAGTGTGTACTTAGGCAAGTGAGCAAGGGATCCAGGACCCAGATGCTATTAAGTTCCTACTCACCTGGGGTAGGACACATCATGATTCTGTGCTCATGCTGAGTGCTACATGCTACGAGGGCTCCAGATTACTCAAAATTATAGCAAAGTTAAAAGCATAAAGATACTTCAGACTTGCAAAGATGAACAGAACATTTTGGAGCAGAGAAGAATAGCTAAGAAAGACTGACTCTTACTTTTAACCTGTCTTCAACAATTTGTAAACAAAATGAGAGCTGGATTTAGGTCACAATGAAAGAGTCTTTCTCCGCCCCTGGTGGAAGCCCAAGGAATACAGAGCTCAGTTGTCTCCTTAGAAATAGAGATCCTTTGGGCAGAGTGGTATGTTTAAGACATAGGATCATCTGTGTGAATCATAAGTATGAATTCTCAACATGTTTGAGAAGGAGATATGACACCAGTCAGTCATTTCTCTGACTTACAAGTGTAATGAATAGAAAAGGGATTTTTTAAGACTAGCAAATGACTATTCAAGATACATGCAAGATATTTGCTACAACATTTATTGTAAGTGTTAACATCCCTGAGGGGAAAGGTTTCCCCAGTGGAAGTGTTGACGCTCCAAAGAGAAAGGTTTCCCCTGTGTGAGTGTAATAGCTCTGAAGGGAAAGGTCATCTGGCAGTCAAGAACCAAGGAAGACCACAAAGTCACACCGCACAACAAACCTCACACAAGAGGCTTATTAGGAAAGACACAGGATGGTAGTAAAACAACTGAGTGGGCAACAGAGCTTTTAAAAAAGTGTTCTTGGGATTTCAAGCTCAGGGACTGGTGGGTGTTCAAAACGTGAAGTGGGCTCGGTCTTTTTATCTTCCATGTCTATTAAAAATTAGTCACTTTTTCTTTTTACCCTGTGTCTCAGCAGCAATTACAGTTTGTTGGTGTGCATTTCAGAGAAAGGAAAATAAGGATTTGAGGTTCCCAACAGTGCTTAAATTTACTGAAGGGAGATATTCTGACGGAAAGGAGATGATAACATGGGAAATGATTATTTAAAACTGTACACCAGTGTGTTATATACCCCCTCCCTTGTAAGTATCCCTGATTGGCTCCTTACTAATTTTTTTACTTTAGTGACCATGAAGAACTCATATCTGAACTTCTACACTGATATCCATATTGGTTCTTCCAGTTTGTGTTATCAGCAGCTGGTTTATTTACTCTGATCTCAAAGTCTCAAAGACTTTTTGATATAAGTATAAGGTATAAGTCTCAAAAGAGTTTTAATTGAATGTCTGTGATACATAAAACCTACTACTCAATACCCTTGTGGGGATATATATATTTTAAAGTTTAAAAGAAGTTAGCTTATTACAGACAACACTGGCTGTACTAGAAACGTACAACAGCTAACATAACAGAATTTTGGTCTCATTGGCAAATAAGATCCTAGAGGCCTCCAGAGTATTATAGGTTATTGCCAGTTTTCTTTTACTGCTCTCCAGGATTTGACAACAAGATCCTATTGTAGAAGTAGCTATATACTCGATTCATAAAACATGGAGAAATCAAGCTGCCATTCACCCGGAAGCTTCATCAGTATTGACTAGCTTTAGAAGGTGCTGTGATGCTACCAGCGGAGAAAGGTAAACACCACTCACCCACTCACTCAGTTGTGAGTCTCGCATACTACAACAATGACCAACCTGACAAGACTGTTACAATAATATCACAGAAGTCATGAGGGTAATTGACCACTTTCTGATTGTAGTTAAGGCCTGCTCCACAAGTTGAAAGTCATACTTGACAATAATGCCAGGGCCTAAAACCTAAGGCTAGACTGTTATAGACCCTAGTGGAGAACCTACTGCCATTTCTCTGCTAGATAGACGAAGTATTAAATTGACTCTTCACAACTTATTATTATACCTGTTGAACTAATGCACAAATCTAAGAAAAAAGAAAAAATCATAAATATTTATGAGTCAGTAAGCTGTGGTTAGAAGCAAGAATTAAAACACCTTGGGCTGATAAGGCTGTTTAGCTATTAAATATACTTGACATAAGCCTAACAACAAGTTTAGTCCTTGAAACTCACATAGTAGAAGGAAAGAAGCAAGTCCTACAAGAGATTGTTCCTCTGTCCTCCACATATGCACCATAGCAATTGTGTATGTGTGTGTGTGTGTGTGTGTGTGCCCTAACATATGCTAACACACTCATATATGTGTGTGCATGCACACACAAGCACACAAACAATGTAATTTAAAAACAGAACAATTAGAACATTACTTGATGAAATTTGTTGTTTTCTAATGAGGAGGCACTCAACTGCATCACAATGGGTAGTCTACAGAAAGTGCGTATTTGGAAGGGCTCTATTTCTTGGTTGAGAACAGAACACAAAACATTAGTATAGATAGGGCTGGGAAAACCAATGGAGAAAGGAGTTAAAACAAGAGGCGTAGGGGGAGAAGTTTAAATATTTGTCTAAAATGAATTCCAAGGGGAGATAGTAGAAAGGAACAGAGACAGTTCACATTCTAAGGACAAAGCCTAAAGTTTCTTGGAGAAAGACCCCCCCCAAAGATACTGAGCTTATTTCCCCTAATGAAGATCGTGAGGAAGGAGACAAAACAATAGAAATGGAGTATGGTACAGCAGTGAAGCAGACAGGTGTTGGATGTAAATTCTAGAATGTGGTAAGATGGAAAGGGAGGCTGAGCTCACCTGTGTAACAACGACCTAGTTCATACCACTTGCTGTGGTGGTCTCTAGAGAAATGACATGAATTTACAGGGGACTCTGTGCTCCGCACTGGAAAAGAAGAAACAAATAAACAAGAGGGGATATTTTAAGTTTACCTTTATGCAAATATAAGCTTGTAAGAATTTCTGCTTAGAGAAAGTCTTAATACAAATTTCTAGGACTGACAGCTCAAATTTTTCACAGCATGCTTAGTAAATGCTGTATTGTAAGTGGAAAAGAGAAAAATGAGTCTTGGGAGACTTTTCTTGACTTGTATCACTATTTCCACCTATTTAGGTGTATTTCATCGAACTTTTGCCTAAAAGATTATGATGCATTTCCAAGGGTATTTTGAAGGAATAAAAAAACAAAAGTGAATTCTCCAAAGCTGAAATACAGGTGTGAACTTAAACCACACCCAATGAACACTCAGTTGCCCATCACCCACCTCTGGGTATTAAGTGTTCCCCATTAACAAGCAGAGTCAGTTTCTACCATGTTCTATTTCGGGTATAAATATCTTTTTCTCCTTGGCTTCTTTTTGCTTTTTGTAAAGCTTTGTTTTATAGTTGATAGGTTTTTCTCTGAGAATTGTTTTAAAATCTAGTGTTGGCACAAGACACATAATTTTTGGTATGAAAATAATGATCACGCAATTAAAACCATTTAATATTACAACAAGAGAAATGCCTCTTTATCCTCAACATGAGTCACACAGAGTTCTGCCAGGCAGCGTAATCCAAACTGAGCACTCGTTAACAGCAGGCAGAAAATGGCTACCCTTAGTTACAATAATCCATGTGTGGTATTGGGTTATCTCTAAGGTATCATTTCCCCCTCCCCCAGTATACTGTTTAGAGGTTTAGAGATAGAAGAAGTTTCCTTCAATGATAACTCAAAATTTCCCTACTCACAATTCTCATGCTAAGTCCGGATCTATTGTGGTAACTATGACATCTTGTGGTCAAATCCTCATTTTTCAATGTTAAATACAACCCATAGTTGCGTTTTAAGATGAAAGAGGGTAAAAGGCCAAAAGACGGTGTTGGGTTCCTGGAGCTAGAGTCACAGGTGTTTGTGATCTGGTCCCCAGCAAGAGTGCACGTGCTGGTGACAATGGGGCTGTCTTTTCAGCATGTTGTTGTTATTTTAAATGACACACTACTGCACAGATTTAAAGGCTACAATGTGATAGTTGAATTCATACATAGAGAGTACAGTGAGTAGGTAGGTCAGTGGTAAGACCCTTGCATGAGAAACTGGTTCCTAGATCTAGAACTGCTGAAAAGTGAAGTTGTGTGTGTGCGCGCGCGTGTGTGTGTGTGTGTGTGTGTGTGTGTGTGTGTGTGTGTGTGAGTGACAGAGAGACAGAGAGAGAGAGAGAGAGAGAGAGAGAGAGAGAGAGAGACAGAGAATTACTATATATGCTACCCTGCTATAAAACCCTAGAACTTAATCTTCCTACACGTATTTTCCAATTCAGAAAATGTTTCAATTATATAAAGTAAGTACCAGTGAAACCCATTATTAGAAGAACGCCCGAGCGTCTGTTTTATTTTAAGTTTGTGGTTTTCTGTCATTTTCCATTGTTGTCTCACATTTTATTTCTTAAATAAACTGTCCAAAGGAAGCTTAGAATACAGAGTTTCTTAGGACCCAAAGACCACTTCAGTGATCATATTTGATATATTTACTTACTGAGGATTTTCTATCTTATATAAATTCAAACTTAATTGATGCTCTTTCTAGATCTGTGACACTTTCTCTGTCAGTCCAAGAAGGGTTGGAGAGATTTCTCATCTGAATGTTGAATATGCTGTCAGATAAAGATGAACCCTTTTTATGTCTTGACAAGAAGGAAATGCTAGAAAAGACATAAATCTTGTGTCCTTTGTGGGTGTCAGGAGTCATCTCTCTGAAGTACAATCAACTCAATTAAACAGCAACTGCTTTTGGTAGTTGTCATTTAAAGTGGTGTCTCATAAGTTAGAAGAGAAAACAACACTCCATGGGGATACCATGTCTTTTTGAGCTTCTCTACATTTTGTTTATGTTAACATAATCTTACCTTTCAGTTTTAAAATATTTAAATTAATGTTTGGAAGGGAGTTTTGAAAACCCCATCAACATTTTCAGTTTAGAGTCCCATGTTAGAACATCCCAGATCTGGAAAGAGAAGGCATCTCTTATAATTCTCAAAGTGCTGGTATACTAACATTTGATTTTGTTGAAATAGAATTTCTAAAATAAAATGCAACTCCCAGATAAATATAAAAATGGATGGATATATAAGATTCTCCTTAGCTCATTTGTTAAAGGAAAAAATCAGAAGATGTAATGACAACTTTAGAAACTACATACGAAATTGGTTTGTGTTAGTCCTTATAAACACAAGGATTAGGATATGTTTTTATGTGGAGACCCATCTGGGGCTATCTGTTCCCCAAATAAAACGTACTTTCATTTCTATGGGACAAAACTCTGTAAGTTAACTCTGCAAATCAACAGACACTATTGTTAAGTTTGGGACTTTTAGAAAATAATGAAATGAACTCAGCCCATCCCTTGAACAGTCCTGAAGGACTTTTGTCAGCACAGGTTATTGAATATTATCTCTGTTCATCTTGTTTTGGGCATTATTTTTGGATATTATATTTATTTACATTTCATATGTTATCCCCTTTTCCAGTTTTCCCTTCATACCTCCTATCCCATCTCCTCACCCCCTGCTTTTATGAGGGTGCTTCCCCACCTACCCACTCCTACCTCCCTGCCCTGGCATTCCCTTATACTGGGGTCTAAAACCTTCACAGGACCAAGGGCCTCTCCATCCATTGATTTCTCATAAGGCCATCCTCTGCTACATATGCAGCTGGAGCCATGGGTCTTTCCATGTGTACTCTGGTTGGAGGTTTAGTCCATGGAAGCTCTGCATAGGGTCATCTGGTTGGTTGATATTGTCCTTCCTATGAGGTTTCAAACCCCTTTAGCTCCTTCAGTCCTTTCCCTAACTCCTCCATTGGGGTCCCCATGCTCAGTCCAATGGTTGGCTACAAGCATTTGCCTCTGTATTTGTCATGCTCTGGCAGAGCCTCTCAGGACATAGCTATATCAGGCTCCAGTTAACAAGCACTTCTTGGCATCACCAATATTGTCTGGGTTTGGTGTCTGTATGTGGGATAGATCCCCAAGTGGAGCAGTCTCTGGATGGCCTTTCCTTCAGTCTCTGCCCCACACTTTGTTCCTATATTTCCTTTAGACAGGAGAAATTCTTGGTTAAAATTTTGATGAGGACATAAAACATTGGAGGGGGTTTTGCGGGGCTTGCTGGATACAAGGATTGATGAAATACCCTGTCTCAGAGGAATGGAGCACAGAGTGACAGAGTATGCATCCAATGTTCTCCTCTGTCTTACATGTATTATGGGAGTAAACACCTCACACACAGTTGTATATAACACCCAGACACTCACATACACAAATACACATATGAGAGGGGAGCCGGGAGGAAGCGAGTTTTCTAAATGACATTTCAATTTTAGACTCAGTTAAAGTATGGATTTATTAAGTTATGTCCTGCTACCAATGAGCTCCAATTTTTCCTTGACCTAGGCAGATAACTTATTATCATAGAAAGTAGGTAAACTAGAAATATTTGATTGGAGACAAGTAACTACACTGCAGTTTTCTTTGTGAGTTCACATAAGTCTTCTCAATTTATTGCCCCTGGTGTGGAACTAAGATGGGCAGTCTGCTTTTATGTAGCGTGGATTGACAGTACATAAAACCATGACTATTCTACTGGTCCATGAGCAAACTGCACGGGCAATGCCAGGTTGAAATCCTGTCATCCTCCTAGGCCTTGAAGAGGACTTGGCACTGTATATTTCTGACTGGTCATGTCCATTAGGTATATACAAAGAAACAAAGAATGGCTTGAACAAATGTTTGGTCATGACTAATGCATTGGCATAGTCAAGATGACCGGAACAGAGGAGAGCACAATTTGTTAGCAGGATTTTATAAACTTCAACCAATATTTTCTCAGGAGTAAGAGCACAGTACAAGGTGGTTTGAGACACCCCCAAAGCATTTCAGAGAAAGCACATGATCCTGAAGTTTTTATATTCACATTACCTTATGGACAGCTAAAGGAAGAGCGGGATCCATTTAACAAGCAATTCTCTGCATTCCTTGTAACAATATTCAAAGCATCAAAATGAAATCACACACAGGCATGCGCACACACAATTCTATTCAAGATGTTTCTGTGCTTTTTTTTTCAAGTTAAAGAAGAAAATGTTGATTCCTCAGGTCCTTGTCAATTATAATTCTATAGATGTTTTGTAGGCTAGCCTCCCGAATGACTTAATTATTTGCAAAAATGGCTACCAGCATAATGTAGATCTATGTGTATATAAAGAATTTGATATAACTTGTTAAATAACAAAAGTATCATATACTATGTTTTGCTAAGAAAAATTTAAGAAAGCATGTAGATATTGAAAATTTAATAAGAATGTGTTAGAATAAAAATTACCAAGTTAGAATTTTTAAACTGGCTAATGTCAGGTCATAAATTACTGAAGCTATAGGCCAAGTAACATTTGCTCTTGTGCTAGATGGCCTTTGTCAACTTGACACAACTGAGTCACTGGGAAAGAGAGACCTTTAACTGAGAAATTTGCTTCATCAGATTGGCCTGGGCAGGATTTTCTTGATTCTAATTTATATAAGAGGGCACAGCCTAGCGTAGGCAATACCACCCCTAGGCAAGTGAGTCAGGGCTCCATAAGAAAGCTAAATGTGAGCCTGGAAGTGAGCCAGTAAGCTTTGCTTTTGCATTTCCTTTGCTTCAGTACCTGCCTCCAGGGACCTGCCTGGAGCTCCTGCCCTGCCCCAGCTTCCCTTGATATTCCTATACATCCTATAAATTGAAATAAACCCTTATCTGGCTACATTGTTCTTGTTCATATGAGTAGTTATTGCAGCAACAGAAAGCAAATTAGAATAGATCCCAAATTACAAAATTCAACAAATCCAAATATCTTCTAGAACTTTAATTGATAATTGAGAACAAAAACAAAAACTGAGCTAAACTAAGTGCAGGACCTAGACCACGGTGTTCCATAAGGCCATTACAATTTATCAGTTTCTATTTAACTGTAAAGTTATAAAGTCAAATTAGTAAAATTCGAAAACAATATAAAAATTCCCTTAGTTGTAGTTTTAAGTTTCATCTGTTTGTTTGCTTGCTTGTGAGATGGGATTTGCCTATGTAGCCCAGGCTAACACAAGATTTGTTACTCCCCTGCCTCAGCTTCCCAAGCTCTAGGACATGCAACACCACATCTAGCATATTGCATTTTACCTGACAGAACTATAGATCCATTTGAAGAAACATAATCAATGGGGTTAGAAGACTTGCAAACACTGCTTTTCAAATATTATTAATTTTCCTTTTTGGCAAAAAGGAGATAAAAGGTTAACACACGCATTCAAGGAAATGTGTGTACAGTTCACGTGATGGGCACCTTTCTCACTTGTGTTTCTGTCTGTGTGAGTAAAGTGCCTAGCTCAGCACTCTCGTGTTCCTCTGGGGTCAGCTCCTAATGCCCCACTCTTCTCTCTACTTACATAAATTTCTCGTTTAATATCATTTGACATCTGAATGTCAATGTTCTATAACTAATACTGTCAATGAGGTTGACCTACTTGGTCAATAAAGTTGTCACTATTTTTCCAGGCAAGGTCAGAAACCAGTTTTCTCTGACTAGGTAACCACAGCTTCGTTAAAGTTAATAAATTAATCCAAGACATGTTCCTTGTTGACCAAACAGAAACCTACTTATATAGTACCTACTTATTTTCTTAACTCTCTTGGCACATTAGATTGGCATCTTTCTTAGATGCCAATTAGATTCATCACCTCTTGTGATATGGGTATCTATGTGCTATGAATAGTTTTTTCTGCCTATTTTGAGATCTTTACTAGAACGTGAGCATCTAGGAGTATGTATTTTCACAACTTAGCATCTGGCAAAGAGAGATGGTCAAATATGTTTATCAGAGTGCTACAAATGAGTGGTTGTGGTTCTTTAGCTTGATCTGGATAGAAATCACAGATAAGCAAGTAACCGTGCCTCAAGTGTTGACAGCCCTGGAGGCTCACCTGCTGAGCATCCAAACCAAAAAGCTTTCAGAGCTAAGTCTGGAGAATTAGAGGCTTATGACTTTTAAGCTTTCAAGCCAGAGGCTAATTGCTGGAAGTACAGGTGCTTATTACCCCAGCTCTGTGTGCCAACACTTAGTGGCTAGAGCACAGCTTCTTGATGTTGAGAATAGAGCCCAACACTCTGTTCTCAGCAGTTCTTCCATGGACTCCTCTACTGACTGGGGGTGGGGGTGTGCGAGGGGGTGGGGGGGCTGTAGCAGCAGCTCTCATCCTTGGCTCTTCACAGGTTCTCTTCCCTGTGATCTTGCACCTTCTCAATGCTTCTACTTTCTGCCCCATCTAAGGTTCTGCCCTCAGTCCTTCTCTGCAACTCCTCGACTATCTCCTAGTGTTATATAAAAAACAGATACCAGAGTTTGGCAAGGCAATTCTGCTGCAGCATGCATCATATAAAATAAGCCATCTCCTTTCAGGGTACAGCTCAGTGAGGGTAGAAGAACGCATCTCTCAGTGTAACTACAGTTCTAGTCAAGATCAAAAAGTATCAGTCTTCTATCCCTTTGCAGTTAACCCTGGCCTTAGTCTGACCCTGTTATACTGTTGGTCACTGTATGTCTTAGTCAGGGTTTGTATTCCTGCACAAAACATCATAACCAAGAAGGAAGTTGAGGAGGAAAGGGTTTATTCAGCTTACAATTCCACATTGCTGTTCATCATCAAAGGCAGTCGGGAGAGGAACTCACACAGAGCAGGAACTTGGAGGCAGGAGCTGATGCAGAGGCCATGGAGGGATGCTACTTACTGGTTTGCATCCCAGTGGCTTGCTCAGCATTCTTTCTTATAGAAGCCAGGACCACCAGCTCAAAAATGGCACCACTCACAACTGGCCCACACCCTTGATCACTAGTTGAGAAAATGCCTTAGAGCTGAATCTCATGGAGGCATTTCCTCAAGGGAGGCTCCTTTCTCTCTGATAACTCCAGCTTGTGTCAAATTGACACACAAAACCAGTCAGTACACGATAACATAATTTATTCCTTCTGGAATTTCATATACATAGAATTGTGGAGTACATACTTTTCTTCGTGTTCAGCTACTTTCCCTTAGTGAGATGTTTATGAGATCTGCTTAAATCCCTGCACATATCCACAGTTCAAGATTTACATTGTTTATTTCAACTTCCTAACATTATTTTACCACATAAATAAACCCATTTTTTCTTCATTATCTTATTGATGCATGTGTGGGAAGTTTGTTGTTTTGGGGGGGGGGGGTTAATAGGATAAAGTTGCTATGATCCTTTGCATAGCAAGTCTTTGTATAGACATGTATAGGCACATCTGATATATGTATATCTTCTACTGAGAGTTGTTTATTCAAATACTTTTGCACACATAGATATCTAAGCATTCTCTCCATATTATAGATATGAAACATTTGCAAAATGTAATATGTGTTACAAATATATTCCACATTCTGAAATTTGACTAGTCAGTTTTATAACAGATCCCTTTCTTATAATAATGATTTACATTGATAATGTCCTATTTACCCATTTCCCTTTTTTTTTCTATTTCATAGACTGTTGATGGCTACAAAAGTTAATTCATCCATGCTTACTGCTAGAAAATTGTAGTTACCCAAGTGATATTTTTACATGATGGTAACAGTATGACTTGCCCTATACTGTTGACCACAGTGAGGTTCCTTGTCATCTAGTCTCTGGATATTGAAAAAGCCCCAAACTCTGATATCTAAATAGGAGGAATTCTAGACCCTCAGGGAGGAAATGACATGATGCTCTCTCCATCTCTACACTGAATAAAGGTTCTGCTGTCAGGCCACTTTTCTAACCCAGCGCGCTTTTCATTGCAGGCAGCATCGTGGCATAATTCATGTGAATGTTAGAGCAGGAGAGGAAATGAGAGACTTGTCACCAATTTTTCACTCACAGGACACCTGCCTGAGTTTCACAGCTTGACAGAGGAACATCTCCAGTAGGCATATCACTGGCTCTCAAGTGGAGTCAGGCCTCCAGAGCAGCTAAAGTGACCCCATGGGGCCAGAATGAGATTGCTGTAATCAGGCATGCATGCTGGATTGGCAAATTGGGCAAGTCGCTTAAGTATCCTGAACCAAGGTCTCCCTCTACTGCAAAACTAAAAGCTGAGGCTCCATGTTTTGTTTTATAAGCTCTTCACGAAAACCGTTTTTTCCCTCTTAAGGACTGGAGATATCAAGTTGAGGAAGAGATTCTCTTTTCTCTGCTTCAATTTTATTAACAGGAGAAAGAGGGCCATGAAATTGATGGGAAATAAAAAGGAGATAAAAAGTTGGTCTTTGTTTTAATAAATCCTACTTAGCTTTTTAAAAAAAAAAAATAATAGCCACCATCTAATTGTGGTCTACATTTATAAGTAGCATTTAATCTTGTTGGTCATGTATGTGTGGTAAAGGACCTTGATATATAAACCTAAAAGCCACATGATGTCACAATTATTTTCAAGGTATGACAGACACTAACAGAGCTCATGATATCCTGTGGGGTCATTTAAAAATTTAAGTGAGTGATTTAAACAATTTAAACAATGCATGAAAAGCTATAGTAAGAAGTCTAACCTATTTTCTTCTTTAAGTTTCAAATCGGTCCTGGACTCTACCTCACTCCCCCCACCTTGGTCCTGAAGCCTAAGTACCCTCTACTCCTTAGTGTTTCTTCATGCCTATGTAGGTAAAGATTTATCTACACTTCCTTTCTTTTCTGATATGTGAGTATGATATGGATATTTCTTAGGTATCTACTGGCTTTAAAAATACACGCATACAAAGTAGCATATGAGCCATAACGTTCCCAGAATAAGGTTCTAAGAAGTTTTCGACGGGATGCAATATGCTGCCTGACACAGCTGCGCATGCGCCAGTGTCGGTGGAACATGGTCTGCCTCCTGGACCCATGGCTTGATTCTAGAACCTACAGGCAGAAGGTGGCAGTAAATTAAAACTCAAACCCCAGGTTTTGAAGACTTTTTCTAGGGCTTAACTACATGTGAAAACATGCGCGGAGAATTCTGACCTTCTGGCAAGATCAGTCTTGAGGGGTTGGTTCTAACCCAAAGGCTTCTGCTGCAAAGGAAAGGTGTGTCCCCGGATCAGAGGAGGGCACTACTCTTCAGTGAGTGAGCACTTTCATTTGCAAAGCTTGAAAGGAAAAAAAAGACCCCAAGGCAGTCTTTTTGTTTATTTATTTCTGATTGTTGTTGTTTGGGGGTGGGGGAATTAGAAAACACTTCTAAGAAGACTGCTTGTGAAGGTGAATTAATCATAACTGGAGGAAGATGGCTGCCTATCTGAGCGTTGTCTTCCCAGATACTTACATGGGTAGCTTTAATAGTGGGGACCGGCGCTACAGATGCTATCTTAAGTGCAGTCTATCTCTTTGCTAGAGTGTCTGGACGTATTTCATCCTCCGACTTGACAAAAGTCCAAAAGTATATGTATATATAATTACTTAAGTCTACAAAAAAAAAAAAAAAGAAGGAATCTGGGATCTGTGGTATAAACATTAGGTATAAGGTCACTTGAATAGTTCATGTTTTCAGTAAGAATTAATGTGCTGTTTGTACAACAGATTTATCCCATCCAGATATTTTTTTGCTTCTGCCGCTAAATTTATTTGCATCTTTGTGAGTACAGAGCAAGGAATGTGATGAACAGGTGTCCTGGAGACAGCTGAATGGTGGGTGTAAGGCAGTCTGGCTCCCACATTTTCTGTGTTGCTAGAGGGTGACAGAGAACACAGCAAATCCCGGGAACCAAACCACAGGGAGAATTCTGCCAGCTCGAATCTCAAGACCAAAGACTTTCCGGTTGCACAACATTTGAAAGCCTCTGTAGATGCTGGCAGTGTACCAGGATACAGGATAGGTCTGTCTCCCCAAACGTATGCTCTGCAGTGCTGTAAAACTGGCATCTGTGTCACCGTGTAGAGCTTAGGGGCAGCTTTACACAGGGGAAACGGACCATAGTCTACTTGGGAAGGTCTTGGGAGCTATCTGTCCTCAAAAATGAGCTGTATAGCTAGCGTTGGGAAATTCAGCAGAAGATAACCCCATCTGGTCCTGCAGTCTTTTAGCATGCAAGGACGTCGAGGTTATTGTTTATGGCAGTGATTGTGTATCTGATCTCTAATTCATAGTATCATGGACCAGTCGGGTACCATGTTGTTGAGTTCTTACGATTTCAATTACTTTTCCTTTCCGCACCTCAAGCTTTGCCTCCCCTCTACTCTTGACATCACAAAAATAGGCTTGGGTTTTAGAGACAATGCCAGTTATTAGACTGTGAAATCAGAATCTCCAGTTTGAGCATTTTGTATGGTTTTTATTGAAGCTCTCTCCGTGACTGATCTAATCCTATTTGAAATTATAATATTGTTTTGTATCCAGAAAATCATCTGAGCCCTCCGAAGGATTACCACATTTCCTGAGAGGATTATGTCATTAAAAATATAAACACAGAAGGGTTATCTTTGAGAGTCTCCCGAAAGCCGGAAGGATGAATCAGTGAATTTGATGAACTGAGTTTTCCTTACAAACCTTATTCTGTCCTACAACACACTTTGGGGGTTCACTGTAGTGAATGCCACAGGCAATTTCTTGTTAACAAAATGAATTTATTTTAAGTAAGCTGGTTTAAGTTTAAGTAGAGTTAAAGCCCTCTTTAAAAGAATATGACCCTTGGGTGTGCAGGGAAAGCAGTAATTGTGGCCTTTTTACATATGACCTAAAACAAAGTCCTCAGACTATGGGGAAAAAGAGAAAGGGAGAGTTGTATACTCACCATACAGTCTTTGAGATTGACGTTCTAGGTTAAAACACAAAATGATTTTTTTTTAATGTGCATATAAAGGGTCTGGAATAATGGTTCCATTAAAAAAGCATTTGGGTGCTTTCCAAAGGACCTGGGTTCAATTCCAGAACCTACCAGACGGCTCACAACTACCTGTAACTTCAGTACTAGAGGATCAAACATCTACTTCTGGCCTTCCATGGGCACAGAACACATGTGCTGCACAAACATAAGAAAAAATGAAAAAAGTTAAATGTGTGTGTACAGATGCATGTTCACATGTATTTGGACACGGGGATCAGAGAACAACTCTGGGTAACATCCTCAGGAATAACACTTATTTCCTTTGAGACAGAATTTCTCACTGCCTGGAGGTCACCAATCAGCCTAGGCTGGTTGGCCAAATGGCCTCAGGAATCTCCTGTCTCTCTAACTGTAGGGATTACATGTGTATACCATCATGTCCATTTTCTGATGTGTGTTACTGGGTCAGACACAGACCTATTCCTCTTACTTGCCATGCACATGCTTTGGGGGCAAAACCATCTCTCCCCAGCTCACAAAGTGATGTGAACAGTCTCCTAAGTGATTCTCACACAGGAGGGCAGAGTCTATGTTTTCAGACCCAGCAGCTCAATCTCACCCAGAGTATCTAGTCCCAAACAGAGCTCATGGATCCCTCCCAGCTTGAGTTCTTGTTCTCACTCAGGTCTCTAAGACTTTCTGGGGTGTGGTCAGCCAAGGGGTGTCGCGAGCCCTATGTGCCGCCGGCAAGAACGGCGTGCGACAACAGGATTCTTCTGCAAACAACCTTTATTGTACAGTACTCTGAGCAGGGAACCACGTGGAAGAGAAATGCACTGCTTATAAATGCCCAGTAGACTCGTGTTGCTACCTGATTGGTGCGCCCTCTAGTAACTCATTAGCATGCCCCGAGAGCGGGCTGTGATGTGTGTGGCACATGCGCACTACGTCCATCGGGCTGGACAACAGCTCTGTTTGCTGAGTCATCGGTAGGAAGCCGGCACCATCTTTGGGTGCGGCACAAGCGGCTCCCAACAAGGGGGCTTTGGTTCCTGTGCTGCTAGCTGCTAGGTCATAGCCAGGAGTCACCCTTCTATTGAGATACACCATCAGAGCCTGCAGAGAATGCCACCAAAATCACTGTTTCCCACCTCGAAATAGGAGGAAAGAAGGAAAAGGCATGTTTTCTTTGTAAAAGGAATGTGTTCCACGTAACTGAACAAGGTACCACATGAGTAAGAGCGAGAGAATTGAAGAATGAAATTATCTGTGATTTCCGGCGTGTAAGAAGTGATGCTACAGAAGAAAGATGTTCTACATATTCAGAGTGCACAAAGAAGCACTGTAAAATGCCAGCGGTCCCCAGTGTGTATCTACAGGTTCTTAAAGAAATGACTCTCAAGACTCTGATCACTTCCATTTGAGTTTTTGTTTAAAGAATATTACTCTTTTCACATAGCCACATCTGAGTTAAAAAGGCAAAAATGTGTCCAATTACATTTACATATAATGGAAGGTCAGATTATCTTCCAGTTTCCAGTACAGTGTGATTTCCCATTCGAATACTTAAGGGAACTGTTTTCTTCAATTGTTAGTTAACAGAAGGAAGATTCCTTTCAGGACCTAAGAGTGACCTGTGATGGTTTGAATATGCCCAGACCAGGGAATAGCACAATTAGTAGGTGTGGCCCTGTTGGAGTGGGTGTGTCACTGTGGACATGGGCTTTAAGACCCTCATTGTAGCTTCCTGGAAGCCAGTATTCTGAGAGCAGCCTTCAGATGAAGATGTAGAACTTTAAGCTCCTCCTGCACTATGCCTGCCTGGATGCTGCTACAATCCTGCCTTGATGATAATGGACTGAACCTCTGAAACTGTAAGCCAGCCACAAATAAATGGTGTCCTTATAAGAGTTGTCCTGGTCATGATGCGTGTTGACAGCAGTAAAACCCTAACTGAGACATGACCCAACTCTGACATGGAGCATCCTATTTACTCTCTATTATGTGGCCACAGAGCTTTCTCTTCTAACTTCAGAACTCTTTCATTGTTTCCTTTGGGCCGACAATGAAGGATAACGTGCTAACTTTACTTGAGCTTTTAAGGTTTAAAGTGTTCAAATCGTATTGGATGATTAAAGGGACAGTGGCCTTCCTTATTCTTTTCCTCCTTCCTTTCAGTTTTTATTGTCAGCGCATCTTTTCACAGGCAGGGCGCATGGTTAGCAGTGAGCAAACAAAAGCACATGAAACATACCCTTTGACTTGACCCATTGATTTAATAGCCTAACCGAAGAGACAGAGGAAGGACACAACAAACACAGTGCAGAGTAATAAGTGCGGTGGAGGCAAGGCATGCTGGGTGCAGTGGAGGAATCCGATTGGAACTCAATAATGTCTCATTGAGCGCAGGCTCCGCCTACTAAAGACACAAGTGGGCTCACTGAATACGAGGAATTCGTATTATAAAGTGAGGTGGGGATTAAAGTGTAATTCATTATGATAAGCAGAATCATAAGGAAATGCACAGGCTATTCTGAATCTGAAAGCACGGATGATCCTGGGAGTAAGGAAAAACCAGATAGTTTCCTGGGAAAAGAAGCAACAGAAATGGATCATGAGTGATGAGATATCCAAACAAAAAAGGTCAAAGGTGCAAGGTACAGGAAAAGTTTAAGAAGTAGAAGAAGCATAAAACTTTGGGAGAACTGAGCCCCCGACAGAGGCTGGGGACAGTTCTGAGTGGAGAAGATCATGGATGAGTAGGAGAACAGTAGAGACAGAACTCTAGGTCATCAGGCAAGGTGAGGGGTGGGGGAGAGTGTGTGTGTCTGTGCATGAGTCTAAAGCAAACAGCTGATGCACTTGCTTTGGTTGTTGTACACATAATAACATTCGTCTGAAGAGCAGTGTAGAAGAGAAAGATAAAAGAAGATAAATCAAGGATGAAGGGAAAGAGATGAAGAGAGAAGGCAGAGTCTTAGCGTGGGTCGCTAGACTGGTAGATGGTGCTTGTAACTGGGAATGTGGGGTCAGGAAGGAATGAGGTGGTAAGCATATTTCAGATTCATTGAATGTGAAGTGCCTATGTCACTCCTAGGAGAAACTCGTCACAGTCCATTAGAAAGTTGGACATGCAAAGGGGTCTAGGAAAGTTATTAGATTTGATAGTCTCAAGACTAGAGAACATCAGGGAAAAAAAGACTCTGATGAATTCATGAGTCATTAGGATATGCGAGTATAGTCATAGACCCCAGACATAAAATTCAATGAGATGTGTGCTTGTGAGACTAGAAATCTATATGTGGATAGAATTTCTCTCAGATTATGAGTTATGATTAATAACACGCTTAAATCTACCCAGGTGCTCAAGAAATATGCAAAAGAATGAAGGAGGCACAGGAGAAAGATTAATAGAGAGCTGAACATCCATTTATTAGACTTTGAGAAAGTGGCTAAGGAAATGGCCAAGAATCCTAGGGAACATGAACTCAGGATATGGTTTCCGAAATGGCTATGTGTCTAATTACCACTTTTCTGGGGCTGCCAAGCAATGGTTTGCACTGGTTGAGGGGTCCTCAGTGGCTTGTGTTCTTGGATCCACGTTGTGAAGTTAGGAGAAGGACAGAACTCTTTGAGCCAAGAATGTTATACTGGTTGCAGTGCTTGAGTCTGTCGCTTTACAATGTACCAGCAGGGACCTTTTTGTACTAGTTCATGTGTAAATTGAAACAGTGGGAAACTGAGTGAGCAAGTGGCTGGAGAGGAACCTAGGTGGATTCAGACTTGAACTGTGGCTACTGACCAGAATCATGTCACCTGAGAGTCCCTAGAAGAGTGTATGAGGGAGGCCCACCCTTAAGACATTATAACATAAATTGCTGTAACTGGGGCCCAGGCTCGGCTCTGTTTTAAGAGCCTCTTGGGTGCCTTTTATTGTGCAGACAAAATTGAGATCCTGGTTAAAAAGCAAGGGAATGTCCATTTTGCCAAAGCCAAGTCACGTAGAGGAAATTAAACAAAAGAGGAATGTGTTCACCATGCGGTCACATGCTGAGGGGCCAACAGGGGATGAAGGAGCAAAGTCCTGGGAAAGCAGCAAAAAAAAAAAAAAAAAAAAAAAAAAAAAAAACCAAACAAAAAAAAAAAAAAAAAAAAACCCAGCAGTTCTCTTTTGAGACCATAATTACAATTCTCCCTTCCCTTTCATCCCTCGAAACACTTCTGATATATCCCCCTCCTCTTTTTAACATTCATGGTCTCTTCTATATCAATTGTTATATTGCATGCGTATTATTATGTCTATATATGTGTGGACAGTATATATAGATATGTACATGTATATGTACGTATATATGTGTGTGTGCATATATATTTTTCTTAATATAACCTAAATATAATGGTATAATGTGAACTGAATGTATGTTTTCAGGGATGATTGTTTGGCACTAGACACCAGTAGGTGTGCTCCCCCCCTGAAGAAGAACACTTGTCCTGTTCCCAGCTTTTCTTGGTTGCTACAGTTCTTTGTATAGGCCTAGTAAACTGTTGCTGTTACCCCTGTTCAGATCACCTTGGCAGGCATGTTGTTGAGACTTTATGGTAAGACCTCTGGTTCTCAAGCTGCTGTAATCTTTCTGCCCCTTCTTCTCAGACTGTTTTGTTGATGTAGTCACTGGAACTGAGCCCCATAGCAATGTACTTTGATTACTCATGGTTTTCTGGAGTTGTCTCCTTTGAAGACTACTCTTATTTGTGGGCATAGAACAAGTATTTGTAGATTTTAAAAAAGTGATTATGCTGGTTTAGTAAATTAGTGGTTGCAGATTATCTTCTAATAATCATGATTTCACTAGCACTGAGGAATTAATGAGGTTGCCAGTACCAAGCATGGCTTCCCTCTTAAGTCCAATTAGAGAGATTTTGTTTACAAGGTATGTGTGCTGTACTGCACGCACCGCTTACAGTTGTTAATGAAATTCGTAGACAGCAGTGCTGGGTAGAACTGTTGGATGCTTTTCTTTGCATGGCGCCTTCTGGTGCTGTGAAGCTAGTTTAGGGACCGGGCATTCCGGACAGTTCCAGCTCAGGGGTTTCAGGGTCTTGTTTTCTTTGTTGTATTTTGTCATTAAAGAAGCCTGTGGCAGAGTAAACAACTGAGTGAACAAATAGGCAGTGTAAGAATCCATCAGTCTTCAGGCAGCAAGATGGGGACATCCTGGGACTAGAGCAGAGGCAGTCTGGAGCCCTCACCCCAACTCCACAGGCTACCTTTCACCTACCTTGGGGTTTCTGTCTCTTGTCTGTTTTCTGTGTCTCTACTTGGCTTTTTATCTTTCTACACACTCTCAAGACTCAAATTTCTATGCACCCCAAGACTTCTAAGCACTTATCCTTACTAAATATTCTACTTTGGGCATATTATTATAATTCCTCTAGTTTCTCTTCCTCATCATCTGTGTGTATGTTTGTAGTGAGACTTAAGTTAGATACTGTACCTAAGATATTTATCCTAGTGTTAATAAGTCATTGGAAAGATTAGCATTATGTTTTAGGGTACCAGGAAGTGAAAGGGAACCTAGGATTTTGTGCATGTTTGGCAAGGGTTCTACCACTGACTATATATTATTTTGAGATTCAATTCAATACTTCAAATAAATTCATTGATTATTCAGCATTTATTTTACATAGATTTGTACCTGATAAAAATATGCCTGTTAAGGTATCATAGTGTATCCGATGATTTAATATAATGAAGAGATTTTAAAAGGACATAAAATAGTGCTTTGTTTTAGCTGATTCTTCGAAACTTACATAGAGTTTATTTCAATACAAACTTATTCCACTTACTCATATCTATCACTTTTACTATTTTGTAAATGAGTTATTAATTAACTACTTTGTTATTAATTCAGAATACTCCCCCACAAGCACATATACCTGATGCTGAGAAAGAGTTGTTCCAGCAGATCTGATGCTCTTGTCATGTGTCTTCTTGGTTCCAGAGAACCATGAGCTATAGTAGCCATGTGATGGAATTATTGCCAACAGCTCCATGAAGAATTGACTCTGCAGTCAGAGAAAAGGCTGAAAATGGGGCACCTTCCACACAGAGTACATCAATCAGCCAGCCCTTTGCAAGTGTTTGTTTACCTCCGTAATACATAGTAAATACATATTTTAGGAATGAGTGTGTGTGTGTGTGTGTGTGTGTGTGTGTGTGTGTGTGTGTGTGTGAATCAGTTGGTAGGGTGATTGTCTGAATGCACAAAGCCCTGGTTTTGGACCTCAGCACTGTGTAAACCTGAAGTCTTGGTGAACAGATAGGCTATAACTTACCTCTGGGAGGTGGATGCAGAAGAATTGGAAGTTCAAGGTCATCCTCAAGTGTATGACAGTATTTAAGGCCAGCGGGAATGAAGGAGACCTCATCTCACAATAAAAATCCAAACGTGTTTTGAAACTGGTTGAATTGGCTCACGCTTAGAATCCTAATACATTAGAAGCTGTGGCAGGAGGATTGCTCAGAGTTCAAGGCTACATAGTGAGTTTGAGATCAACCTAGGCTACCATGTAACTCTATCTCCAAAATAAAGCAAAGAAACAAATTGCTTGAAGCTTTCACCGAAAGGGAGACTTTGTATTCAGATCTGGCACCATGCTATATGATTGATTTATAAAAATTCATATTTCCTTCCTTCAGTGATAATAGAATCTATACAATTGTAAACCATGTTCAGAGATAAGTAGGCAGTTTCCCATTCAGGCTTCTTGGCATTTAACCTTCTCAGAGCTAAGGGGACTATAACACAGGACAGATGAGTGGACTGTCAGGCTGAACAGTGAATGCCTTACTCTGCAAATCTGTTATCGGGATGTTCAATCCGTTCTACCATTAGTTTGAACAGTAAACAGGCTAGCTGCATCAAAGGCTCTATCAACCTGTCAACTGGAGGAGAAAAAGTTTACTTCATTCTTTTTCTGTTTACAAATGACAAAGGAAAAAAAACCAACAATAACAACAACAAAAAGACAGGACAAGGGTAGAGTCTAGTGACTGTGCACTGATGAATGATTGTCATCAATTCTCTGTCACCGTTGTCAAACAAATTCTTATAGGAATATAATATGAAACCACAATAATGATACTCAACATTGGTGCTAATGTGTCCAAGGCCCTAGGGGCAAGCAGGAGGCTGGATGTTTTGTGGTTTACTGGCCATTCATTGGCTTTGTGTTTCATGTCCTGCTCAGGCCTTGATACCCCACTGACAGGAGACAGAGGCGTCATCAAACTTCAAAAAGGTTTGTGTAAATTTAAAAGCATATATTAAAGCATAGCCTGAGCACCGCTCTCTGACATCTCATTTTTAAAAGAGGTAAAACAACAAGAAATGCTCTTCTGATTTCAAGCATGTTGTGTTCTCCCTGTGAGAACAGCTGATGCTTCCACACTGCAGTTGGTCCATAAACCAGGTCTGAGTCACACTGTGACAATTCTCCAACAAACTACAAGTGTCTCGCTCATGCTAAGGTGTGACACGGTGCTCTGCAGCTTGTCTAGTGAGAGAGAAGTGAATAGAAAGATAACTAGAAATGCTGGGTAACGTGCACATCAAAGTGGTAGGAGAGAAAATGAGTGTTATTTTATTCATTACAGGAAGATTTAATTACCTCCTACTTATAAGTTAGTCTCCCAGACACTGGAAGATAATCTCTGCTGATACAGATATGGCCCTTTAACTACACACTAGTCAAATGGCCAAGCACACTGTACATTTCAGGCTGAGATACATGTTAAAAAAAAAAAAAAAAAAAACACATACTATGGCATCACAAAGGTAAACAATCATGGTATGTGATGTAGACTGATGGACCTGAAATTTGAACTAAGATGTGATGGCTAAAGGATGTGAAACTAGAACGCTTACTTCAGACCAAGGTTGTAGGTGGCAATATAGGTACAGGAGAGCCAGATGAGAAGAAATAGCTTCTGTTTCGGGTGGAGGTGGGGTGTTGGGTTTTAGTAGGAACCTCAAATTTTGTAATGAGATAGAAAGCCACAGAAAGAGTCTATGTAAGGAATAGGATGATTTATTGTATACTTTGGGAGTAAGAATCTGGTTCTCATATGGAGAATAGATGGCAAAGTTTAAAAACTATATAAACAGGGAGGCCAGTTAGGAGGCTCCTTTGTCTTTGCAGGCATGATGGGCTGAAACTTAGACATGACAGGGCTAGAAACAAAGGAAGGAGGAAAACATGGTGTATCACTGTGTAGCAAAATATAAAGAGTAAAACTTAAGCCAGAACCTAAAGGGAAAACATGACCAGGAAGGAAGAGCAGTTCTGAGGATGCCATGGCTGATAGGACTCTTTGAGACTTTAACTGAAAGGCTACACTCATCCTATAAGGAAGTGCAAGTAGAAGATTTTGATGAGAGGAATTGAATACCAACCCAAAGAAAGGAAGGGCAGTCCTTAGACAATATATAACAAGACCCACTTGAATGGGCAGCGATGGTCCAGGGAGATGCTATTTGCAGTGGGAGGCATTTTTTCTTTATTATTATACACTGAGTATCAAGAGCTGTGCTTGGGAATCTGATGTCCTACTGGGTATATTTTATAATATTTTATTTTCTTCATTCTTCCTGCAAGTAGTATCTCCTGAGAATTCTAATTTGGGGAGTAAATAGAAATTTCTGCCTAAACTGTTACCAAAGCATTCAGAAGCTCAGTTTGCACCTAGCTATTCTCTTTTAGCTAAGCTTGACACCTAAGGCTGTTTAAGATTCAGGCTTTTGTTTTCCTGCTTAGAGAGGTGAGATCAATTTGGTTCTCTAAAGAGAAATATTTTCACTCAAATTTAGATGCTGTGAATTTGAAACTGTTGTTCTGCTCTTAGAATTTTTGTGGGAAATATGACAAGTTTATCTGTTCTGGTTATACAAATACATTTCTAGTATCAGAATACTTATTTTTAAATTTTTGCTCTATTTGAGTTACAACAGCGAATTTACTAAGCCATAGACATTCTGTCAAAAAATGACTTCTTTAGAATTTTATAGTGTATTATAATAATTTCACTCCTCCCCTAATGTCTCCCAGATCCATTCTCCCCACCCTCACCTCCCTATGCACTCAATGTATTGGGTTTTCTACCTATAATTCGTTGTAGTGCTGGGTTTGTAGTCATATATTATGTAAATTTAATTTTGTCCTGGACTATCTTGGTCTCTCCATCTATGGTGTTTGAGAGTTTTGCTGGTTATAGCAGCTTGGGCTGACATTTGTGTTCTCTTAGGGTCTGCATGATGTCTGTCCAGAATCTTCTAGCTTTCACAGTCTCTGTTGAGAAGTCAGGTGTGATTCTGATTGGTCTGCCTTTATATGTTACATGACCGTTTTTCCTTACTGCTTTTAGTATTCTTAATTTGCTTTGGGCACTTGGCGATTTGGCTCTTATGTGTTGGGAGGAATTTCTTTTCTGGTCCACTCTATTTGGAGTTCTGTAGTCTTCTTTTATGCTCATGGTCATCTCATTCTTAAGGGTAGGAAAGTTTTCTACAATTTTCTTGAAGATATTTCCTGTACCTCTTAGTTGATATTCTTTGCCCTCTTCTATTATCCTTAGGTTTGATCTTCTCATTGTGTCCTGGATCTCCTGAATATTTTGGTTAGGAGCTTTTTGGCTTTTGCATCTTCTCTGACTGTTTTGTCTATGTTTTCCATGTTGTCTTTGGCCCCTAAGATTCCCTCTTCCATCTCTTGTAGTCTGTTGGTGATGCTTGCATCTGTGACTACTGATTTATTTTTTTAGGTTTTCTACCTCTAGGGTTGCCTCTTTTAGTGTTTTCTTTATTGTTTCCATTTCCATTTTAAATTCCTTCTTCAATTCCTTTATCTCTTTGGTTCTGTTTTCCTCTAGTTCTTTAATTTCTTTGAGTGTTTTTCTTGTTTCCTCTTTAAAAGCTTCTATTTCTTTATGCCTTTCCTCCTGTTCTAGTTTAAGGATCTCTATCACCATCTTGAGGTATGATTTTGAGTCTGAGTCTTCTTTTTCTGGAGTGTTTGGCATTCTGCTGTTTGCTGTGACAGGAGAGCTGGGTTCTGATGTTGCCAGGTTGTCTTGGTTTCCATTGGCTAAGTTTTTTCGCTTTCCTCTTGCCACTTGTCTGTGATTATCTGTGGTCTTGTTGTCAGTAATTGGTTCCTGTCTCTCCAGTGTACCTTGCCTGTGTCCCTGGATCTCTGCTGTTCCTGGTGGCAGATTGCCTGAGAGTTTGGTCCATATGCACGGGCCCTTCGGGAAGAAACCAAGTCCCTATGGCAGAGTTCCTGTTCCCCTGAACCTATGGGGGGCACTTTTCGAGCACTTGGCCCAGACCTCTTTGTGCCCTGGCTACTCGCAGCGCAGTCTCACCAGGCCTGTGTGTCTCCCTATAACATATTTAGCCACAAGTTCTTGACTCATTAATAGTGCCAGATATGTGCTGTGTCTTATGGGTCAGTTTTTTGATCCACACAAAAAATGGTTAGTACTCTTCTAACATTTGTCATAGCTAATCATAGACAACAAGAATAGGACCTCTACTTCCTGTGCCTATATACGACAAATGTAAACCATCACCTCTGCTCTATCCTCTGCCTATAGCCAATTCAGTAGACAATAGCATCTGCTGGGTTGCCATACATCAGGCAACACAAAGTTACTAATCCAATGTTTCCTGAATCTAACTCTTTTAAAGCTAGATCTAAAGTAGGAATTTACTTCTTATCACCTAAATATGCTCCCAATTCAAGCCTTCACAGTCTCTCTGTTGATAACTGACATTTGTACAATACCCTAACTGCTATGATTATTTCTTTCTCTTTACAGTGGATCAAAGGGTACTCTCTAAGGTTCAAAGCCACTCTGAAGCTCAAAGTGTGATCCATTTGTAATTGTAATTAGAGTAATCATTAAGATAAGATACTTCTGGAAAGGGATAGTTCCTAAATATACCATGAAAATCTGTATAAGAGACATAAAGAGGCTGGAAAGATGGGTCAGCAATTAAGGGCTTTGACTTCTCCGGAGGACCATTTCCAGCACCTACATTGTGGTCATAACAGTCTATGGCCTATACCTCCAGTCCCGTGGAATCTGATGCCCTCTTCTGGCCTCTGAAGGCACCAGTCATACATGTGGCATACATGCAGGCAAACACATCCATAACACATAAAATAAACAAATATTTAGAAAGAGAAACAGAAAAGACATCCATGCACTGAGGATTTCTAATAATGGAGATAGACATTGGAGGGAGGCAGCTTCAAGGTAGTAGGCTAAACCCTGCCAATAAGAGGTGAGTCTCCACACCCCCCCCCGCAACACACACACATAAACCCCTGCAAGGATCTTCAGAATATACCAGCACTGTCCATAGCCCAATGCCAGATTTCAGATGAACGTTTGTACTTTGAAACTACTTGACTTATGACAATGGTCGAAGGAAGTTGAGAAGAGTTCCACAGTCATTATGGTCCATTCTCATTTTCTTCTGTTCCCCTCTCTGTTCCCTTAGCTTTGTCCCCACTGGCCTGTTTCCTGTTCCTTGAACAATCAGACTGGATTCCTCTCTCACTTTGCACTAAAATTTCTCTCGTGATCCTATTTTCTCATCAGACGTGCCTGTGGCGCACTGCTTTCCTCAGAGATGCTCCATGCTTCTGCTTTTCCCTAATAACTCCTTTCAAATTGCACACTTTCCAATTCCTACTCAACCATGCCACTTTTTCAGGACTTGCTACTGCTCTCCTCGGGACTTAGCACTCTCAAGAAAGTATTTTACTTTGTCTATGTTTATGTGGCTTCTTCGATATTTTGCAATAGCACATGCATAAAGAGTTTACTGTTTTGTTCACAATATCATCCCCAGTACCTGCAACAATATGTGTCACTCTTTGCACAGGCATAGATGAATAAGTGTGTTAGCTAAAGAATTTTCTTCTACTTCAAATATATGTTCCTTTTAGTATCTTTACTTGCTTAATCATGTGTCTGTGTGTGTGTGTTGGAGGAGGTGAGTGTAGGCTTGCATATGGTGGAGACCAGTTGTCTAGGAGTCCAGAAGGTCAGACGATACCCAAGAGCCAGAGTTGCTGGCTTTTCTGAGCCACCATAACTGAGTGATATGGGTGCTGGGAACTGAACTTGGGTTCTTTGCAAAAACATTAAGTGCTCTTAACTGCTAAGCCATCTCTCCAGATCCTAAATGTATATTTTCTGATTAATGCATTCATCCATTCATGAAATATTTACAAAGTGACTAACCTCAGTGTTTTGTTGAATATCACACAACTGAAAATGTGGTACTTACTTCCTGGGAATTTACAAGGCTAAATGATATAGTCGAAGACAGTAAGTGAGATGATGGAGAGGACTCAGAAGTGAGGCTCCCACAGTTCTCATTCTACGTGATTTTTAAATTATGTTAACACCTAAAAATAAATTTGTGATGTTTGACCAGTATTTACAATCTCCTTATAAAACTAAGAGGAGAGAAGCCACTTGAGGGTAAACGTGTTCAGGAAAGATTCCTTAAGGAGGTGTTATGCAATGTCTTCTACAAAGAGCTTTTGCTGTTTTGGCCATGCTGCTTGCAAGATGTACTGTCTGTGCAAAGCTTAGTGCTGGGGGCGGGGTATCAGTTTTGGGTTGCTGGAGATTATCAGCACATATTCCACAGAAAGCAAACAATATCACTGACCAGGCTGGTGTTCTCTGTCCAGCCTTAGGGGAACACTAAAGTATCCTGACCACTCTGCTGAGCTTACGTTCCCAGGAAATGCCAGGAAGAAATATGAGAAGTATCCATGTGATGCTGAAATATTTGAATGACTGCACATTTTAGTTTTTCTCTGAAAAATTCAATACATTGTTTGTTTCTTAACTATGTAAGTATTTTTAGCATAAGCTTGACGTTCAGCCCAGGACTCCAGCAAGGATCTCATCTTAGGTGTCAATTGACAGAATGGATGGATAACAAGAATAATAGAAACTAGTTTGCCCTTTTGGTTTGCATCAAGGTAACAGTTGGCTCTCTCTCTTGAGTTCTGTATGCAAATATAAAAGCAATCACATCTGTACTGAACCTGTACAGATGTCCTTTCTCCTTCACACAGTTCCCTAAACAACAAAGGATAACAACTATTTAAATAGTGTTTACAACTCACTAGTCCATTTAAAGTACACCTGTAGATGTGTGAAGTTTTTATGTCATGGACATTTGAAAGGGCAGAGTTGGGTGTCTGTTGCGAATAGATTGGGGATCCTGCAACTAATTTGCCAAAGATCCTGAAGAACAGCTGTACCAAGTAGGAAAGACTTATATGTTCTCATTTCCTGCTTGTTTGTGGCATTTTTCTTCTCTAATAAGACATCCATTTGTTATCTCATGTCTCATGTGAATTCTTCCTTCCCATCACCCCTTTCTTATCAGTAGGTTACCCACAGAGCAGTAGATAGAGGTTTATTTGGGATGGAGCCTTATTGTTGAATTATTTTTTTTCCTGTGCCCTCTGCCCATCAGTTACTGAGCTTGGCCTTAGTGTTCCTTGATGTTTCATTAAATCACAGACCCCAGGAAAGGACAGGCACAAGATCAGCACGTGATTATTGAGTATGAAATCAGCATGAAGCTTTAAACTTTCACCATGCGCTAAACTGCATGGGTCTGTGACTATTTGTCCATGCGTGTTTGTTCTGTATGTTCATATGTCTATATGTGTGCCTGTTGTGTAAGAGCATATTTGTGTGTATGCCCATGTATGTTTTGTGTGTGTATGTGTATACATCTGTGTACATGTGTTTGTATATTTGTTTGTATGTGTAATATGTATGTATGCATCCATGTAGGGGAATGCATACATGTGTGCATGCATGTGTGTGTGTGTGTGTGTATGTGTGTGTGTGTGTGTGTGTGTGTGTGTGTGTGTGTGTATGTTTAAAGCAAACATCTAGTGTTCCTGGTACTCACATTTCTCCCTTATCAGATGAGAGTGATATTTACCATATCCACAACACATTTAGAAAACGCTGAGTTAGCTATGTAGGATTTAAAAGCATCCCTGCTCTCCCTGTGTCACTACCCTGGGGGACAGAATACTCCCACTGGGAGTCTACCATTACACCTCAATACCGAATCTCACTGCAAAACCCACTCCCTCTCAGAACCTTTTTGTGGATGGTGCTTTACTCAACCTCCTCATTCATCTTGTTTTTCGTGCTCTTCTTTTCATTGTTTTCCTCACCCAGCCATGCCCAGGCTTACTGACTGCTCCTTCAAAACATATTTCATATTTGTCCACCTAAAAGGGAGGGCTTATTTCAACCTTACACCTCGTCTTCTAAGTGGAATGTCCTGTCAGTGTCCTTTACAACTCCAAGGCATCACCAAGCTGATTAGAAACAAAAACCGTATATTTGTTCTCTGCTGTGCCTCTTGTATGCATAACCGTTCCTTCGATTTGGTAATAAACCACCTTAAAATGCCTGTTTCCTGCTCAGGTTGTGTACAGGATTCTAGGCATGAGCAGAGAGAAACGCAATGCCAAGGGAGCTCTGAAGCTGCCATTGGATTTCTATGTTCTTTGTCTATCCTGCATGGCAAAGCTTATTTTTTGCACCCCTATAGCACAATGCCACTCTAGTCCCTGCTGGAGTTCTGGCTTCCACGAACAGCATATTACTCTCGTTTTAACTTTAAACTATTATTGTCCATTCTTTTCCCCAGCCCAGAGTGTCTTTCATCTGTTAAAGAATCATACTGACCACCTTGTGCAGGACACTATTATCTATGTCCTTCATTGTCTAATGACCAACATACCTGTACCAGTTATTTCAGCCTGAATCCCTAATGCCTTCCTGGGAACCACAGGGAAAGATGGGGTGGGGAACTGAGTTACTTATTGCTTGTGGCTTTGGTTGGTAGTGGTGGATCTTACATTATGACTGTAAACTCCAGAAGTGAAGTGTCATTGCCAATTGCCTATCTACTTCATTCCCCTTCCTACCACATGACAACTCCAGGAAACACATTGTGGATTCTTTTAAAATAAAGTGGAGAATTGGAGAACCAGATACTAGCCCAAAGCCCTTCGTTCACCATGATAAAATAACCTACTGATGTGTGTTCTGCTAAAGATTAGTTTTGTCAGAAACTTGTGTCCTCCCCCCCACCCCAAAAAAAGAGTTTCTGGATTCAAATACATTTGAAAAAAATAATATATCAAATTGAGCCAATTTGAGTGCAGAATAATTTTTTAGTTCCCCTGTATTTAATATACTAAAAACACTGATTTCCCCCCCCCCAAAGGGAACAATGATTTTCTGAAGCTATTAACTTAGAAACTCAACATTCATCTTGTGTCACTTTCTAAAATGCAGTGGTCAATAATCACACCTCTGTAACTGCAAATAGAAGCACAAAGTCTGCCTGTAGGTCAGTTTCTGATTTGTCGTGTACTCAGTGTGACATATGGCTTCGTTCCATTTTAGTCCTTCATTATTTTTATGGCAGACCCTTCAGGCATTCTCAAGAACAAAAACAATAGAAAGACAAAAATATCATTATCAATGCATTATAAATAAGTTCACTTATCACTTGGAAGGGACAATGATGGTTCCATATATTTAAGTTGTGGAGTCTGCCTCATAGATTGGGTAAAAACTAACAGGCTAAGCAAAGCTGATGCGCAGAGAATTTAGGATACCTTAGTCTCATGCCTGGATTTTCCCTAAATGCCCTAAGACTTGAATGGGGAAATTAATGTGTCTGGATTGTTGGTCTAGTCCTTACCCATATATAAAATAAAATACCTATCAGGTATGCTGTTTTTAATACAGATTCTTTACATTTTAAGAAATCCATGAAATATGCCTAAGGGTATAAGCACAGTAAGTGCTTAGCAATCAATGGAAAGGTGTGTGTGGATGACTGGTTCCTGTCTGTCTTCTCTATGTGTGCTTGTTCCCCAGAGCTAACAAGCTCAGCCTATTGGTTTTAACTGTCATTTTAATTACTCCTTCTGAAATAAAGAAGTCAGAACTATTTAGGGAGTTTTAATATGAAGTGTGGAAGTGAATCATCACTAACATGTCATAATGTGACTTTTTTAATGTTTTTTTTCCCCCTGCATTTATGACCAGCTCATTTTGGGCCTTCCCTGTAGTCGTGCCAAATCACAAGAATAAATGTGTTTCCCCACAGCTGACTAGGAAATTTTGAATATGCTCTAATTCACCTAATTTGTGAATTAACACAATTTTCAACTCTCCAACGGAGAAAAGTGAGGAAAAGTTTGTCTATTACAAAGATAAAAAGTTAATAATAAAACAGGCAAGGTACTAAATATGTTTTCAAGTTCTGACTTGCATTGGTAACATGCTGCTTACAGGAGGCGAAACACTAGACCATGTTCTGCCTTTACTGTCTGGCATGTTTGTTTTAATACTCCCCAAGCTGGTTTCTTCTTGGGTAAATACCTTGGAAGGTCAAGTAACTCCACACAATCAAGGTTTACTCAGTGGCTTGTACACATATGTGAAGGGCATATTGATTTTTCAGGAGTGACCCAGTTATTCCAGATGGAGTGATTGTGAGTCACAGTAGAGCCTTCTGGTGGGGCTACAGTTTCTATAATCCAACTCTATATTTTATGAAGAACCATCAATAGGTGGTAGCTATTTATTGACTCTTAGCAACAACTACAAGTAAAATACCACAGCAAGGGGTATTTCTTGTACCAACATATTCATAAACAAAATGCAACTATCATTATATAGTTTAGGTGATATTTGACAATAATGCAAAGTGTATCAAGCTTGTTTAATACCATTTTAACCTTAGTGAAGTATCACATATTTTTTTATATTTAACATAATTCTGGTTTCTCTACAAAACTGGACACAGAACTTGCTTCTTTTGCTTGTTTCTCAGCTCATTCAAGAATATATAAAGTGCCACTCCCTCCTGGGGGGTTGGGTATTATGGCATGACCTAACTTTGTGGATATGATGAAATCAGTGGTGTCTCCAAGAAGTAATTAGACTGCAAAGGAATCTTTGCTCTATAGAAGTGAGCTAAAGTCAGGTCAGGGAACATGCGTGGGGGTTGGGAGCTAGCGGAAGAATGATGATAAGGATATCAGGTCAGATGAGGTATTCTCTTTTTCAAGAACCTCGAGCAGTAGAAATGTGAAGGGAAAAAAAGATGCAGCAAATGACATGGCAGCAGCATCTGGCAGGCCACTGCAGAGTAGAGAGACTGGGCAATGCCGTGAAGGAGAGCAGACTTGAGCTCATACCGCAGGGGTAAACAGGGGTGGATCAGGTCATTACGGGGAACAAATGCATCAGTAAATGCGCATCCAGGAAAAATGTAATCAGAGAGTGGAGAGTGTAATGCAAGTGGAAACTTGTTCCCTATGAAGTGTTTGTAAAGCTATAGCTGGAGTGACAGGCCACAGGGTGGAGAGCCTCCCCTCGCCCGTGCCTGTATCTCGAAGTGTTTCGCCTACATTTTCTTCTTGCTGTTTCACATCTCCCATTAAGGTTTCTGATCCGTTTTGAACTAATTCTTGCTGAGAGTAAGAGCTATGGATCTACCCTATTTTTATGCCAGGAGACATCCAGTTTTTCTGATGTCATGTATCAAAATGTTGGATGTTTCCAATGTATTTTGTCACCTCTGTTTAAACAAAACAAATAAACAAAAAAACAAACAAAAAAATTAAAAAAGCAAATAGGTATGAGTTTATGTTTGACTATATTTTACATGCTACAGTCAAGTCTCTAAATCACATGGTCTTTATTCCTTTGTAAGTCAGATTCTATTTCAGTTTCTTCTAGTTAAATAGTGGGTTGGGCAACACTGTTGATTAAATAAGCCACCCTCTGAAAACTGAACACACCTTTATCAAAGGCTATGTTCTGGATTCTGGGCTCAGTCTGTGGATTCTCAGCTGTGTTTGTTTGATCAGTTTTACTTTCCCGTGGCGTCTTGTTTTATTAGTGGCTTTTCACTATCTAATATGTGAGGCTCCTCCCTTTACAGTCTTATCTAACTTTTCTCTATGTCTTATTTTATATGAATGCCAGCACCATTTGGTCCAAATAAAAGTTTTTTAGTTGATTTCTAATTAGAATTAAGTTACTTAATATATAAAGTAACTTTGAGATCAATGATACCTTTCTCATGTTTCCTGTCTTATTAACCTGAATGATCTTTAGGTGTAGCTAGAGAGAAGATCAGAGACTTAGAAGGTTTAGTGAGTGCTTCAAGGTGCTGAGGCATGGATTAGAGTAAGTTACAGCTTAATAACAAAGACCAGTGCATGGACTCAAAGGAAATGCTTTGACAGGCTGGACAGATACTGGATTCAAGTCTGTGACATGAGAGAAATGGGACATAGTAAACGTGTTCAAATGCAGGGAGAAGGAGCCCAGGATTGGCCACATTGCCATCTGAAGTACCTAATGAGTGGACTGAACTCAGAGCTTGAAAGAGAATTCTGCTCTAAGCATAATACAGAAATCAGAACATTGTCACAGAGATCACAGAGGTGAGAGCAAAGTGGTGTGTGTTCCTGTATCTGTTTGTGTGTGAAGGAGACCAGGGAAGGCACACACTCATAGAGGGGGGGGAGACAGCGAAAGAGACAGAGAGACAAAGTGAGACAGTGAGACAGAGAGGCAAAGATAGGGGGAGGAAGTAAGGAGGGGAGGGAGAGGCTGATATTCCCAAGAAGACCTTATGAAACAAAAGATAAATATTCATCAAATCAACAGTCTCAAGTCCTTTTTAAAACACCCCATTCAATGCTCAACAAAGAGGCAATAGCTATTTCTATTAGTAAAGAGGCCAGGTGGAAGGCAAATCTTCACTTTGTTCTACCAAAATAGCTAGAAAAGGCAGAGCCCAGTTAGCCCTAAAAATTATTCTGCTCGATGCTGGCAAGAATAAATACTTGTTTTGTTCATGAAGTTGAGAAAGACTCATCTTTAGGTTTGGCAGTTAAGAGAAAATGCGTACCGTCTCTATTGCTTGATGGAAAGGAGACTTTGTGCAGCATGCACATTCATTCACGTGCACACAAACGCACACAGACACTTTGAAGAGGCTCCCTTTGATTTCTTCATGTTGTTTATGCTTTCTGGTGGGCTGCCATGTTTGTTTCTAATGATGAGTTTCCTTGGGGAATGTGTCTCTTCACCTCCAGTGATAATATTATCAGTACAGTCACATAGAGGTCCTGGATGGGGACCACTTTGTTAAATGACATTTGGCAACTGAATGGTAAGGTTTAGCCAACTGCCATGCCAGATATTTAGTGACATAATGTATCATGGGTTAGATGCCAATGGTTCTTGGACCATTTCCCCTCTCTGATTACGTGTGATGGACCCAGGGGGTGACTAACAAAGTGGCACACTCTATTCATCTGTGAATAACGGCATGTGCAAATGAAGCCTGGGAATTAGAGCACTCCTCCTCTGCTGGAGAAGAGAGAATGTTCTGGTGGCTCAGCCTCAATTCTTCCTTGGCTTCTAGGCTTTATCCATATTGATGACCCCCACATTTCCATACAGCTATTTGAATCAAAATGTGAAATCTCTCATTTTAATAGTTACAGGCATCCAAATTTTAAACAATTCAGGATGAGCATAAGAAAGCAGTTGCTTTCAATTAATTACACTGAATCGAGAAAATGAAAATCCTTTCTCCAAATTTAGTCATTTAAAAAATTATTACAAAACAACAACCACAACAAAACAATTGCTGTGCTTTATTCTCAGTATACTACATATTTTATTGTATGTGGCATACTTCTTATTTCCGAATTTGCCTAGTAAAACTTCGCTGGGGGCGTGTTTTGTATGTTGCACTCACTGTCTGCAATGTCTTTCTCTGCTGCTCTCATCAGTGTCCCTTTTCCATCATACAACTTTTCCTCTACTCTCTGGAAGAGTGACATCACTTCTCTTTCAATATTAACTCTATGTTCTTTTCATGAACTTGTCGTAAATTATTTCATTCATGAGCAACCTCAAGTCAGTGTAGTTTTGGAGTTTTTAGGCTGTTTAGCATTTATCGTTATTTCTGTATCAGCTTTTTAATCGTCACCGGTTCTCCTTGGCTCATCCACCTCTGACTTCTTTTCTAGACTTAAGTGAATGAAGCAAACGTTGGTTATCAATTTTCATTTTAGAGAACAGGAAAGAAAACAATCAGCATTTTAATGAGTCAGGTTAACAGAGATTCTTCTTTTGCGTTTGTTATTCATATCCATGTTCTCCAAGGATGTTTTGGGATCTAAGTGTGAAATCAAAGCTCAGTTTCACTACTGGCTTGCCAAATGACTGAAGTGGCTGTAGACGCAGAAGAAGTAACTGGATGAAGATTACAGGTAACTTTAGTCTAACTATCCAAAATGAATCCATCCACTGAAGCTTAATGGCATAGGAAGAGATTTTTTTCTATGGGATTGAGTCCAGTCTTTTTCTATGATGTAGCAAGGTAACTTGTGTTGTTCTCATGGTAATATTTGATAAACAGTTTCTCATCCAGGCAACTGGGATTCCCTGCAATCTTATCTTCCAAACATATGATGATGTATTACTAAAACACATAGGTATGGAACTTCTTTCTCATAATGAATCATACTCTCTAGACAAATGACATATTGTACATTCTTCTTCTCAAAGGTAGACAGTGTTTACTAATTTAACATTTAAATCATAGGAAAACACAGTTTCTTGTTCTTTTCCTGTTGTGTTTTTTGCCATTACATAACACACAGTAACCAGAGATGCCACTGAGAGTCCGGATGCCAGTGAATAGCTACACTAAGCATGGCATCCCTGCCAATTTGTAACCTCCCCCGCCATCCTATCCTGTCGCCATCCAAGGCTAATACTACAGGGAAAAATTCAAAATAATGTGACTTCTTAGAAGTAGTTATGATCTCAGAAAGCTTTGGTTTTATGCTAGGAAATATTTTCAAAGACAGATTAAAATGGATTCAAGATAAATACATGAACTGGCCTCTATTCAGTGTGCCAGAAAGTAAATCAGACCCCGAGTCTACACTATTCCATTTATTCTCCTAACAGTCTAACATGGAAATAATATTATTATTTCTTTTCACAAGTAGGGAAATAGAGTCAGAAACATTAACAAACTGTCTGGCTATTGGAATCTGAACAATAATTGGAAGTATTAAATCGAAATCTAAACACAGGAAGCTTGACAGAGTATGAAGCTAACTCTCCTAGTTAGTGTTCAATAAGGCCAACTTCTAACAATCATCCTTACCTTGTTAAAACATGTCACCAGCAGCCTGAAATGCTGACTATGTCTACTTACTGACCTTTAGACAATCAGCTAGGTCTCATAGTTACAACTGAAGAGAGACAACACTCATTTCTGGTTGTTCCATATGGACGATAAGTAATTCAGTTCCTTAAGACCCCAAGGAATGTGGCCATCTTTCTTTTCCTTTTCTGGTCTCTTGTTTGTCATCTCTCCTCATGGAACTTTGCTCCATCTGAAGGAGCTGATACTGATACTGTCAACCTCTCATTTCATCAGTCTCTGTTCTATTCTGATCTCCATCCTTAGAGTTTAGAACTGTACCTCAGAAATGTGGACACGTAACAAGTTGCTGTTCTGTGGTTGATGGAAAACACACAGAAGCAGCGAGTAGCTTTCATGAACTTTCCATCTCTGCTCTTGTATCTTGTAGGGACAATGACATTTGTATTTGTATTATTTCTTCTGACAACTTGAGCTTTGAGCGGGGCATTCTGTTTCACACCTGTATGTACCTTGGAAGAATTTTCTCCAGTTTTGTTTTTGCCTGAGCCCTGCCTAGAAGAGGCAGTGATCACAGTTCAGAAGTAAGGTAGCTCTGAAATCCTGTCTGTGAAGTCCTCTCCACCCTCTTTCCCATTAGCTGAGTGACAGAAAGAAGTCCTTGCCGTTGAGACTTACAACTTAGATCTGGAATTGGTGCCAAGTTAACAATATTCCATCAATTTCCCTTCCAGGACACAGGTTGAGTTTCTTGGCTTAATTTTCATCCTCAGCATTGTATTGCCAGTGAAAACGTGTCCAGGGAACTTTAACTGCCCCAGGCAACAGTATTGCCCTTTCCTTACTCCACCACTCTCCCTAGTGTGGCCGAATTCTGAATTCTGGCCTTCAGCGTCACTAATCTATATTACCAAATTGATTTTGACCCCATAATTATTTGTTATGATTAAATTGAATGTCTTATGCAGTGCTTCCTGAAATTGAATCCTTAAGTATTGCTTCATCTTCGTCTTTGTGGCCCAGTGGAACTATCTGTAATTCCTCCGTGCCAACTATCCTGCCTCGACTCCCACCTCTTATTCAGGGTGTTTACCATGCCTGAAGTGTTCACAGAACCTCTCCTGGATACCTAATCAATGCCTCAGCTTCCTTGTCATCTTCATCAACACTCTACTGCTCTTCTTCAGTGTGTGGTCCATTTTTAGGGCACCTCATACTTGTAGTTTATCAACAAAGTGCTTGCAGTGCCATACATGGAGAAACAGGTTTGTTATGAGGGATGTTCTGACATCTCTGTAAATGAGCTTTCATGAAAACGATGCTAAAGTTAATATTTTAACTTAAGTAAATTACTCAAAGATTTATGAGTTGCTTAATCAGGAAATAGGCAATATATTACAGCAGAAAAAATATGAAGTATCTGTTCATTTCTTGATATAAACCTCATTCATTTGCAAATTGAAATTGTTTAACTGTAGTCTTTATAGGAAACAGAGAGAATAGAAAGAACTGAGTATTCAACATCTTTATTGCAAAGGAAGTTACTGCTAATGTTACCAGAAAAGAAAGTTTAGTAACCAAGTGCTCCCTACAACTCCCATCACCACCAGCATCAAAGCAAGTTCTGGGCTAAAAGCATGGACCTGTCCTTTCCTACACTCACTTCTGTATCCCACCCCAAAGAAACCCATTACACATACTCTGAGGCCTCACCTTGAGCCATGACTATAGGTAGACTGAGGGTGGCCTGAGCCACATGCGACTATTCTCACGACATGGGTTTTTGAATTAACAGAGACAAATAACTCCTCCCTAGTGGGTTTCTTACATTGTTCCCTGGTAATTCCATCCATTGTTGTTACAAGAATCCAGAAGGATTCATGGATATTTGGGGAAGAAATATCTGATGAGCATTGCCAAGGTACCATGTACAGATATTTCTATTGGTCACTTAACTTTTGTTTCATGATTGTCAAAATATACCTCTGTTGCTTGGACAATTACCATCTTTGAGTGTTTATTCATCTTCCTATCCTCAATACCTAAATTTCTCTTTAGCTTCAATTCAGTCATGCAAAAGCAGCATGAAGCCTAAACTCATCTGATCACAATAACAAATAGCATTCACAGAACTAGGGTGCTTAGATGCATTCTTTATTTTTATGGATTTAGAGAAAAATAGAATAAATCTCCCCATTTACCGTAATTTTACCATGTGAGTTAAATCATTACAGCACTGAAGAATGTACACTTTGTCGAGGAAGACAAGAATGGTACGATGAGATGAGAAAGGAAAAGAGGGTCCATGCATTCAGAATCCAACAGCATGCTGGTCACCTGGGTACCAGGATGCAACCGGTGATAAATGAGACCTTGTTTCTAGAAATCATTGACAGGAAAACTGGCTCTTCTATAAGAAACAAAGGCAGAACCTCTGCAGTCTAGTGTACTGACTGAGCACCCTGAGCCTGTGGAGACTTGAATTCTGTGGAAGGTTTGCACATAAAATCTGGAAGGGTTTGGAAGAGATGCGTGATGCAGAATGGGGACGAGCTATCCTCGTTGGAAGTCACTGGACAAAAGAAAAGAGCATGCAGTTTGTCTATTCAGGAAATCTACTATATGTTCTCTTGACTGCAGTTAAGGGTCACTACATTTAACCGTAGGTATTAACTTCTGTTTGCTGTTTATTTTAATGTCTTAAACTTCTTAAAACATAGATTCATATTGTCAAGTGTACTTTCTCAATTTTTTGTGATATAATCAAAACCTAGCTCTTCCACAAATTTCATTAAGAAGAAAATGTGTTTTTTTAGTATTTTCTTGATATGATGGACTAGCATCCCCCTACTCCAGTCTCTCTCGTTTGGTACTCTGTGTAGCTCTTATTGTTGCTTGTTGACTCTAGTTTATAAAAAGAACAAAACATACGTAAATATGAATCACATCAGACAAGGAAAATTTCTACAGAGTAAAATTTCTACAGAGGTCACTGTGATGTGTGAAGTCCCCAGAGCTGTCTATGTACTATACAATTTTTAGAATGAGTGTTTATATAATTTTTTTTAACTTACAAACCAATTTAAGGTTGAGGAGATTCCATGGTGTTGGTAAGCAATGTCTTTTAATTATACGTGTCATGACTGTAATTGTATTTCTCCTTCTGCTTCCTTCTAGGATTAGCATTTAGGCATCTTGTGGTCCACAATACCCAACCCTAACCTCCACCTCTCACCTCTTTAACACGTTTAAAGAGAATTTTTCCCCCTCCAAAGTAAACCATCTTGCTTGTGGTAACTAGTTTTGATTAGTGTTATATAGAGTTGCCTGGGAAGAGAGACTCAATGTAGTCTCATCTAGATTAGATTGGCCGGTGAGCATGCTCGCATGAGAACTTTTTAGTCTGGTTAACTGAGGTAGGAGAGGCACCATTTCATAGAGAGATCCTGGTCTGACTGAAAAGAAGAAATGAGCTGATCACTAGCATGCATGGATTAACTTATTTTTCTGCTCTTGACTAGGAGTGTAATATGACTAGTCTCTTCAAGTTCCTGCTACATTGACTCTCCTGCAATGACAGACTACAGCCCGGGACTGTGAGCCAAATACTTTCTCCCTTAACTTGCTTTTGTCAGGGTGCTTTCTCACATCAACTAGAAAGGAAATTAAGACAAGCCGGGATCTAGATTCTAACCCAGTTCAAATTTTCTATTCCCATTTCTCTTCTATACTTACTTTCTGAAAACAAAAATAATTGAGGACCACGTGCTCTCAATACTTTCCAAGCTAGAATTTAAAACCAAGCAAACACAGTTTCCCTTTAAGTTTTCTCTGTCGGGGCACTGAATCACAGCAACAAGAATGGAAATGAAGGCACATATCTGTACCCGTACATGGGACCAGTGCTGTGGCAAAGTGACCATGGGAATGTTAGGCCTTTGAAAGTGTGTTATAGAGGACAGATGGGTGAGTTTGTATCTTTGAGCTAGAGAAGCTATCAGATACTGTAAGCAAAGCATCATGAGCTACTCCAATTGAGCCTTAGGAGTCAAGAATTCTGAGAGAAATGTGACAGACAGAAATCTAGGTCATTTGGGTTCAGGTGAGAACAGGAAACTACCAGCACCTGGGCTAAAGACCATTTCTGTCATACATTGTCCTGCATTTTTTCCATGTGTTGGGAACTTTAGTAAAAAGTAAATTTAAAAATAATAGACTAACTTGTTTGTTGTGGCTGGGAAGATGTGTGTGCAAGGCTAAGGTTTTGGACAAAGAAAATAAGAGCAGTAAAACAGCTGTAATGCTTAAAGAGATTAAAGAGAAACCTAGCACTCCCACCGGGACAACAGGGAAGTATCTCCTAAAAGTCACTACACAGAAGCTGGTTCCAAGGGACCTGGGCTGCATCACTAGCTACTGGAAGAACTTGACAGTGACATCCACGCTGTACAACTTTTGAAGGAAAAGAAAAAAGCAAGGTTAAGGGGGTTGAGAGAGGGGGAGGGGAGAAGAGGGGGAGCAAGGAGGAAGAGAAAGGGGGAGGGGGAGAGAGGGAAGGAAGAAAGGGAGGCTGGGAGGGAGGGAGGGAGGGAAAGGAGAGAATGGTAGAACTGGTGTACTGTGGAAAGTCCCTGAAAGGCCACTGTGTGAGGCTTTGAAGGTGAGTCCTAGCTGCATTAGAGATCCCACAATAGTAGAGATGTCAGGACCATGGAACTTCATCAAGGAGTGGGAACGAAGAGGAGGGAGAAGCCTTATCCCATGAGAAACGTTGTCTCTGCTACACTTGGCAGATGGAAACGTGGGGGTTACTCAAGTACTTTAGACCTCATCTGATTTCAATCTGAACCCCCCCTACGCTGGGCATAAATCAGCAGGATTTCCTGTTTTTAGAGTTGAAACTGGGATTTTAGTCAGTTACTCATTGCTGTGCCTGAGTCTTTTTTTTTGATATGACTATATAACTCAGTTTTAAAATTTAATTTTATAGAAAATTGCAACGAAAAGTTTTGGGACTTTTAAAGTGTTGCAATTTATAGACTATGAGGTCTTTTACATTGGTCCATATTTTACATTATGAGGTGAACAGGAGACTGAAGGCACAAAGGATTACAGCTTAAAGTAAGGTATACGTGTGTGTGTGTGTGTGTGTGTGTGTGTGTGTGTGTGTCTGTGTGAAGTTGACAAGAGGTGTGGTTGTAATGTTTAGTTTTGATAGTTGCTTTGACAGGATGTAAAATTATCTTAGAAGGGAGGCGTCGTCTGGAACAGGCTGACTTGTGGACATACAGGTGAGGGACTGACTGTCTTAATGACTCACCCTGAACAGAGGTGGCATTATTCCACAGGCAGGGTTCTGGAAGGAATAAAAGGGAGAGAGGAAACTGAACACTAGCCTGCCTCCTTAACACATTGCCCTCTGTTTTTCACTGAGTGTGCAAATTGACAGCTGCTTCCAGTTGCTGCTGCTGAGACTATACTGCAAGATGGACCATAATCTGGAATTATCAGCCAAGTAAACCCTTTCTCCCTTAAGATATTTTGCTGGGATATTTTATCACAGGACCAGGAAATAAAGCTAAGACTTTAGCCAACTTGCAAGTTTTCTTTCTTAGCTCCCTTACTGTTCCTCAACTTCCTACAGCGTATGAACTTCACTCTTCCAGGAAGAGCGTGGCAGCATAGAGAGAGGCGATGCATTAGTCTTTGTATCTTGGCGTTCTAGGTTCAGATTTGACTCTGACACTCGGGCAATTCGATGAACACTGTGAAGCTATAAAGAAGACAGTGCTGGCAGAAGCCAACTGGGTCACACAAGGCTTTGCATTGTCTCCCACTACTCTTAAGCAGCTTCTGTTTTGTTCCAGGCAACATGCTTATTCCTGGGGAAAAGAAATCCCATGTGTAGTTTTAGTAAATGAAGAACCTTAAAGCTACAAATAATTATGATCTTACACCTCAAGCCGTGTCAATCCCATCTAGCACAGGCTCTTATTTTTTCTTTGGTTCATTGTCCTTCAAATAAAGTTGATCTTCACAAGGTTCCTACATGCTCACATACATGCTCATCTTTCTACTTTGTCCACTGTGGTTCGATTATTCTAGAAAGTCTTTCTCTTTCTCTTTTGTTTCTTGTCAAGTGTTTGCTGGTTCCCTTGAAGTCACTATATATACATCACCTTAGACAAGAATTCTTTTCCTCTGAAATCTTGTACTTGTAGTCATCAATACAGAGGAAGGCAAAAACTATGGAGGGGTTCTTTTCAAATGGTGTCCTGGGCTTCATTCTACAAACTAAGCTATACCTCTGTACTGGTGGTTTTCAACCTTCCTAATGCTAAGACCCTTTAATTCTGACACCTCCTTTTGTGGTAACCCTCAATCATAGAATCATTTTGTTGCTATTACATAACTGCAATTTTGGTACTATTAAGAAGCTTAATGTAACTATTTGATATGCAGAATATCTGAACCCTGTGAAAGGGTGGTTCAACCAGGGTTGAAATCTGTCGCTCTGTTCTGTATAACCTTGAGGTCAAAGTTCAGAGTTTGAAAAAACACTGCATGTTTTGATGAACACTGAATTTAAATGCCTCTAGAAAATGTTTATCTGTTTATTGGGAATGGTATATTTGGTGACTGGTTGATATTAGAACACAACCTAATATCCCTAAACACGGTAACAATTATACTACAGCTTACAAGATTGGGAGAAAGTTCCCAAGTCACTGGGGTCGTACTGTGCATCCATGGGGTGAAATTCTTCTATAAACACAGTGGGTAGAAGTTGATTTCAACATCACTACCTGTCAAGACCTCTGACATCTAAGGTGCAGCAGGAGACCAAGCACCTGCCACTCCTGTATCCTTAACAGGAAGCTAAAAATACTGCAACAACTGGTTCCAGCTGCCTGCCTGTTTGGACATTTGACAATGCAGTCTTTGTTTCTGGCAGTAGCATCTAAGGCTAAAAGCACCTCCCCAGTGGCCTTTTGCTTGATTTCTAAGTGTCGGTTTTGTTGATAACTGGGTGAGGACAGAAGGCAGTGGAAGGGAAAAAATGAAATCTACCCTTGTCTACAATTGGCTCAGCTAGCCATTGTTCTTGGCAAAACTCTGAATTTGACATCCTCTATCCTTTGTGAATCAGGAGCCAAGGTCTATTTATTTTGCTTAACGTAGTATGCCCTTCACCCAGGCCTTCACAGTACACCCAATCCTGCCCCACCATTAGGACCCTCGCCTGAATTGGGCTTGAATTCATGTTTAAAGGTTAGAAATGGTGATGCTAGGTTTGGATATTGACCTTTCCCCATTTTGATCCATTTGTAATCTGGCTCCTTCCCATGGGCCTCTCCCTGCAGGACCGGCCATACGGCTCACAGAATTACAATAGCTCATAATTGAAATAGCTGGTAAGCTTCTTATTGTTAGGCAGTTGCTCTACAGCAAACTATAATCAGGTCATTGGATATTGTCCTAGTCAATGTTTCTATTCCTGCACAAAACATTATGACCAAGAAGCAAGTTGGGGAGAAAAGGGTTTACTCAGCTTATACGTCCACATTGCTGTTCATCACCAGAGGAAGTCAGGACTGGAACCCAAGCAGGTCAGGAAGCAGGAGTGATGCAGAGGCCATAGAGGAATGTCACTTACTGGCTTGCTTCCCCAGGTTTTACCAGCCTGCTTTCTTATAGAACCCAAGACTACCAATCCAGGAATGGTACCACCCACAATGGGCTGGGCCCTCCCACCTTGATCACTAATTAAAAAAATGCCTTACAGCTGGTTTTCATGGAGGCATTTCTCTGTGATAACTTCAGCTTGTGTCAAGTTGACACACAAAACCACCAATATAGATGTATATTTGTTTATTCAAAAATAAAAAAGGGGTTATTGGAAGGATTGCCCTGTCATGGTTTATATTTCCAAGACAGTTTCTGTTAAATCACAAAGCTAAATATTACAGTCACGAAAAGAACCCAAAAAACTACCAATTTTCAGAACTATGTGTCACTAAGATTTTAAAGGGAACCTTAATGAATTAAAAAATAATGCGTTTAAAATATAAAATGCTGGGAAATTATTAATTATAGTGACATTTGGTACTGAAGTACAAGAGGTAGGTTTTAGAAAGTTAATGAGAAAAATTATTTGCTCTTGACTAACATACATATCAAAACTTATCATTCCATTATGCCAATTTACCATCCATTATGTAAATGTGTTACTGTTGGAATATTCATCATTCTAAAAATAGTAATGCCCAGGGTGTAGTTATTATTTTGATGTAAAGATTATGAGAATATAATAATTATGAAGCCAACCAGGCGTGCCATTTTCATGTTTTGTTTGACAAAGAATATTGAAACGTGACTTAGAACAGGTACTTAGCATGTTATTATACAGATGAAAAGGGTTATTAGTGTAGCCATAAAACAGAAAACTTGAAAGGGGAGTTCATCAGTCTCCAAGAGACTTAAGTGGAGAAACAATTCAAATTAGTCACTACCCAGAAAAGATGCTCTTTTGTAACAGTTCACTGTGAAACAAATTCCTAGAACTTTCTCTTCCTCTGTTGCTTCTTTATTTCTCTTGTGGTGTAAAGCAACACAGCTGTGATCTCATGGTATCCTGACACATAATTTGTTATTAATTGTCATAAAATATAATTAAAAATCCATAAATAGCTCTCTAGTAATTTTCAACCTTGTTACTAAAATTGCAATTCTTTTTTAAACGTGTTTGTATGGCTGTGCCTACACAGCCTGAAACTTGAGTGCAAACAATGCTTACTTACTCTTGCACAGCTTTAGAAATCCATGAGAGTAAATAGTGACTCACAGACGAAGCAACATTGTGAACAGGAGAAATATGAAGCATTCGCTTTGGAGAGGAGTAGAGGAGACATAGGCTGTACATCCTCCATGCCAGCCATTTTGGTTTTCTTGGGTTCATCGAACCACATGATAGCTTTTTATTTTCCTTGGGAATTCACCAAGTGGATCTCATGAATATCATCTTTTCAACTCTTTCTGAGTATAAAGTATGCATTTTATCTCCTCCCCTGCTGTGATTTTTGTAGTCTCATTAGACGTTTCTTTATATATATATATGTATGTATATGGTTTAAACTTTGTGAATGTTTTAATAAATAATCTTTTGAGCTCTAAAATTATATAACCTCCATATGCAGTAATCATTTTACATTTGGACCCCTGGTTGTCATGTCACTTACATTGAAGAACATCTGATTGTACTTACCTCCAAACCAGCTGAGCTCTTGGGAAGCAAGATCCAATTGATTTTTAAGAGTACGATGGTGCCTAGTGAAAATCAAGGAAACTGGGTGAGAGAAATACCTGGGAAACAAGTCTGTTGGCCCCTTCTCTCTTATCGTGATTCCCTTCTGTATACAGACCACATTTTGCCACAAGCCTCTCTGGCAAAGCACAGATGCTGAAATATGTCTGGAGATGACATTCGCATGCCTCAAGAATCTAGACCAACTGTGTTTGAAGCCAAGTTACAAACACCATTGTGGAGCTTCCCACGAAGTCAGCTTGGATTATGCCTCACTTGGAACCAGTACAAGGGTCGTGGTTATCCAAAGTACCTATGTGTGAATAAAAGAGAGAGGGAAGAAAAGGCAGGTTCCAGGGACAAGGAGTCAGAGAGGCAGACCATAAAAGGTCTACTACAGTAGATCAAGTTTATCGTATTTCAGAAATAAAATTGCTATGCTTGGGAACTCATGATTTGTTGAGGCAAAGAACAAAGAAGCCAGAGTGTGGTTAGAATTGAGGTATAAAGTCCTGTTCTGATTCAGGTTTGTAACTGAGGCAAGAAACCAAATAGCTTCCAAATCTCAAATTCTCTTTATTGAATTTCGCCTCTTTTTGTTTTTCACATTTTCAATAAATTTTTCACTGGATCATTATTGGTTGATGTTGGTCATAGGTACCACAGTAGAGAGAAAGCTCACCAGGATGCTAAGCCTTCGTTTCCAGAAAAAGCAGAAGGGTTCAGCTTTCTCAGAAAAGATTGACGCCACACGGCTAGCTCACTCCAGTTATTTTATTCGATTATCACACACGGTTAATTGGGGCTTAGAAAGGTTTTTACTACCAAGGTTATCTTACTTTTGCTGCCTGAGTGAGCAGACAACACAGACAAATCTCAGTCCCTTCTGACCATGGTTAGCTATAATCAAAAGGACTCTGGGTTTTCCAGGAATGTCTTAGGAGGAAGGTTTGTGTGCTATAATCTCTCAAGTTGCCCCAAGTGCAGACTTTCCAGGAAGACGTTTCTTCAGGGTTCAAACAGGCTCAAAACAATTTGTCAGCATCTACTGATTAACACAAGCATTTCACTGGAATCCAGAACCAAAGGCGTCACTATAAATATCAGTCCACACCATCTTGAGACACACGTCATATTACGCCATGGTCATCCTCCATGGGAAAGCATCAGAGGCCTCCCTGAGCCCTGAAGGCGTTCTTTCCTCTCTCTCTTTGCACATGCTTCCAGACACAGTGGCCTCCCATGTTACCTCAGGGCTATTGCACCTGCTCTTCTGACTAAAGCAATCTTTGCTTCCTCGGATCTTTTTTAAATGCAACGTTGATGATGACATCTGGCTTAATCACTTCTTTAAATTCTTTGTTTTTCAAAGGTAGAGTATTTGTCTATCCTTTTTAAGTTTCTGGATTTAATGTTTAAATAAAAGGGACACCCTTGAATAATTGCCCTTCTCCCATTTTAATTTCCTTTGGTAAATTCCGCTTATAAATAGTGTGGGAGTATAATTTTTGCTCATGACTTTCTTCTGCCATCAGAGTAGGGATCCTTGAAGATTAGGGGCTTTATTTTCCTTTGTTTTCTACTATACATAGGTATATATGTTTTATATATATACCTATGGCATTGCCAGGAACAAGAAAGGGTTTCAGTAAACACAAGTTGTTTAAACAACTATCTAAGATCAAGCCACTAAAAATGATTTTACTATATCTCCCAGTTACAAACATGGAGGCCCTTCCCCCCCCAAAAAAATTAGTTTTCTATGCACTTGGAACCAAATCCACTATGAGTGATCAAGTTCTAGCTTCCATTTCTGCCTAATATGAAGATTATAACTGGACTGGATAAGACCTTCCAATACTTCACTGCATCTGATTCTATACACACACCCCAAATCTATACCACATATAGTAGATATAAGAATAGAGATTGAATAATCACACAAATTTCCAATAAATTATTATATGAAATGTGAGTGTGACAAAAGTTCCAAAAATCTAAAAGCCATGGTGAGACCTACTTTCTCAGTCAGCTGGTTTTTGTTTTTTAATAATCTCTGAAACATTTGTGTCTACAAATAAAATAATCAAGGTTTATTAAACATAAATGGAGAAAGTGTATTTATAAGTAAATTAAATTAAATAAGCTCTTAGTCTATAATTAAGTGGCTTTATAATTTATCACAAAGTATTTTTATCCTGCATGACACTATTTAAGCACATATCTGTATCAACAGCAATTAATAATGTCCTGTTGTGCTTAAATACATTCATTAGCAAGAAGTTGAGTCAAATTCACTTACTTTGCTCGATATATCCTTCCTAACATAGCTTAACACTTTAAGACAGAGTGGAAATAATGAACTGTGAAACCCCAGAATCTGGCCTGAATGTTGAAGATGGACCAAAAAGGATGTAAAATAAATATTTAGGATCAAAGTAGACAGAAATGATCCAAAACTCTTTTGTACCATGTTAGTTTCTGACACACATCACTCTCTCTTTTTTTTTTTTTATTAATTTTGCATTTTGAAGGTAAAGATAAGAATTGTCTATTTTAGGGACTAGAGAGATGGATCAGTGATTAATACTACTTTCTGTTCTTTCAGAGAATCCAAGTTCAGTTACTACCACAATCATGTTGGGTGGCTCACAATGGTCTATAATTCCTGGTCCAGAGAGGCCTTCTCTTGTTTGCTGTGAGTATCGATGCTTATACACACACATACACAGAGAGAGGGGGGTGAGGAAGGGAGTAAGGGAGAGAGGAATATATATATATATACTTTCTCTAGGAGGCATCAATAACTTTGTTTTGAAAGGTTAATGTGTTTAACAAATGCAGGAGGCTGGAGAGCTTTAAACAGAGCTTTCTGCAAAAAGACTATTTATCAGTCATAATATGCCTGTCTCAGTCACTATCCAGCTGATATCAATTGATTCCAGTGATAATCATTTTCCTGCTTTGCAGTCACAAGATATTCCCCAGGGCTTTCGTGTTCCTCTCCTGTTTGGGAGAGTCCAAGATATTCTAGAGCTGTGCTTTATTGAGGTTAAGCCTTGTTGCACCAGATCTTGAGTGTTCAGAGTGTGTTTTGTTAATTACTATAGCAGTGTTTTAGTTTCCAGAAAGGTCTGTGGGTCTGGTTTAATAATAACCAGGAACAGCTATCTTCCAGTCTCATTTGGAACATCTAAGTTGTGCTTGAACATGAAGAAAGGGGAAGGATCACATTGCCTCCTGTTCAGGGCGAAGGCCTCATTTATTGATTAACAGACATAAATTTTGATGTACCACTTGCAAATATAAAGAGGCAGATACAACCTAAACAATAGTAATGGAAACATTAACTTCAGGGAACAAAATAAAACATAGAGAATTCCATAGAGATCTGTATAAGACATCACAAAAACAAAACAAAAACCATTAATGGCCAAAAAAAAAAAAAAAAAAATGGAAAAAAAAAAAACAAATCCTCTTACCAGTTGTTAAGTCTGTGGTGAGACAGTCATAATGAGGTTGGTATCTAATTAATGGCCTGATCCCCATATATGATTCTCTAGTTCTATAAATAACTCATGCCACATGACCTGTTTATAATGACACTTTCCAAAAACAGTTGAAATTTGCTTAAATTTTCAATAAAACAGTCAGTTAAAGCAATGTCAGTCCATCAATATCTGAAGCTGCCCAATCCTCAACTGCCACTCAGAAGTATCTATTCTTGGCTCTAAGATAAGACAAGCTGAAGCCTATGCTCCTGGAGTGTATGAGCATCTATGTTTTAGAAAGAGCTTTGCCCATGATCTTCCTTGATTATTTTTCCCAGATGGTCCAGGAAAATAATTCAATGACAGGAATCACCCCTGATACAAATGTAAAAGGCACATTTAACAAGGTCAAACTAGAGAAGTTTCCTTGGAGGAAAAACAAGTTTAGAGATATCTGAAGACTCCCAGGATTAGACTGGGCAGATGCTGATTATACCAGATACTGATGCAGTAATGATTCAGTTGATATTTAAGAGCTCTGAGATTCTGACAGGTGTTGAATGTCTTATTTGACCTTTGACCCACTTTTTCAGTAGTGAGACAAAATCAGGAGGCAGGGAGTAAAAGAAATAAAAGAACCATTCATTATTTTCTGACCTCAAATCATGACTCCTCTGTTCTTTAAACAGTGGGGCTGTCTACATATTCTTCCAATTCTAGTCTTTAATGTTCAAGAAATGCAAAATTCTAATCTATTTCCTTCTTTAAATTGCCATAGGATGAACAGAAGTTGAGAAGGAAGTAAAAATAAAATAAAATAAACTTTACAAGACATCTTACATTTGTGAGTGTCAAAACTCTGACTTTCCCCCTGGTGTCAGCAGGCAAGGAGTTGTTCTTTCTTGTGACAGGGTCTCACTGTGTATCCCAGACTGGCATTAAGCTTGGAGTGATTCTTTGGATTTATCCTTCTGAGTGTTGAGATTAGGTAATCCGGTCACTGAACCCACTAAGGAGGGCTAGTCCCTAGAAACTCGGCATAGCAAGCTGTAGCATAGAATGCTGTGTAACACTGGACTCCGGGCTTGCATGTCATCGAACAGAGAGCTAAAGAAAGAGTGTCTTGGGTAAATGATGTGTACTGTTTCATCAGTGAATAAGACACACACTGTAAACAGTGAAGTAGGAAATTTGTGGCTTCTGTTTAATTCATAATTCTGATTACGTGTGGTTCCCCCATCCATATCCAAACAATATTTTTTTCCTCAATATTGGAACCAATGATCTTCCCCAAAAGGAAGATTTTAACCATTTGAAAACAGTGATGTTTATTTTAATATTGAATTTAAAGAAATGTAAAGTAATTGAGTTAGCACTCTGAAAATGTCTAATTAAAAATATTTGTTTCTATTATCCGTGTTTGGGAAATTTGCCTGCATGAATATCTATGAATCATGCACATGCATTGCCTTCAGAAATTAAAAGAGGGTGTCAGATTGCCCATATTAACTATTTTTTACCAAGCCACACAATGAGGCACAGCGTGACTGGCTTAAAAAAGTGATCAATATCTTCTAAATTAATATGTAGATTGCTTAAGTAACAATGCCTTCCTCTCAAAGTACAGGTAGTAATAAAAATCAACCTAATTAATACATACAGAGTCATTACTACAGCTGAAAATCTAGAGAATATCACAGGCTTTAGTTACCAGTGCACATACAGCCACTTTAAGAACGCTCTACAAACTTTCAGCCCCAAATAAACACATTTTGCATATATTTTCTGAGTGCCATTACCAATGACATTTCGGTAAGAGTATGTTTTCATTAAATATAAAGTTGAGAATGATCAAAGTAAGGTTCAGGAACTGTACTAAAAGGTATGACTTTTACACATGATTAAGTAGGTACAGGGAAATGCCAGCCACTTTGGTACAAGCTCTTCCAGAGAAAAAATTCTTTAGCATCCCCCCAAAACATGTACTTTGAGCCTTACATGTAGAAAAGCTGCCAATCTGAAGGTAAAGAGGTTATTCATAGAAGTTCTGTCTTTGATCCCCACAGTACTGGAAAACCATTGGAATAATGTCACTACTCTTTCTAGTGAGAGTTCACACACAAAAAATAATCTACTTCCAAGCTTCTTTATACAGAACAAAGTCTTGGAAACTATCCCTTATGACAATGAGAAGTTCCAGTTAGACAATGGGAGAACCCCCTTTGGAGTCCAAGGAGCCATGGCTAGGATTTCATATTCCCCAACTATAATTGTCTAGGGTTCCTTATTCTCTGTGCAACAGTGAAAACTGTAATGAGAAGCAAGTATGCCCATCATATGGTACACATTATGCAAGCTTCTGGATGACATGGCTGACTTCTATTCATACGTGTTGCTGTTTGCACCCCTTTGGTTTATAGCAAGTACAAGAATTATTTTTCCAAAATGAGGGTTTTTCTCCCTCATACCTGTGCGTCAGCCTGGTTTTCTCTTTGTTATTAACTTAACAACTTTCCAATCATAACAGTAGAGTGGAAGTTAGCCTTGGAGTGATCTGGAAGAGAGAAAACATGAACATGTGATACTTATAATAGCTATGATAAGAAATAGTTAATCTTTTAACAGGATGGGAACAAAAATGATTCACTAAGAGGGCAGAAAGCAAGAGTAATTGTAGTCTTGGTCCCTCTTCAGAATCTGGAATGTAGACTTTCTACCCTATTGACTTATAATGTAACAAAGGCCTCTAACTCTTTCTACACTGAGAAAACACATTGCCAGACTTATTAAAGCATATGAAAATGAGTTGTACACAAGAAAGGCATTTTACTTTACAAGTTTATGCAGACTTTTAAAAGTTTGAAATTGTTCATAGAGGTTCTATAGCTTTATGAAAATGTCAAAACATTATAGAAATGCTTTCTCCAAAATAGCTGCACCAGAGTTCACATTTTCCCCATTTATGAAGACAGACTAAACAAATAACTCTATAAATAGATTTACCAATGACCTATGTCTGAAATCTAATAAGGATCAGATATTAAAGCATTGCACAATAATTTTTAGCCCTGTGATTCAAAGGCCTGGCTTTTCAGTGGATTCAGCTGAGTAGTAGTTTCTGTTTTCATGTAAGCCAAGAGCAAGTAACACTGCTAATTTTTGTATATTTTGAAAAACATCTTATTTGCATAATGATAGTTTTAGATTAATTTAGTATTTTCAGTTCCTCAAATGTCCCCTATGTCATTCTGTCTTGACGATCTCAACACTGGTTGCACAATGAAAATACCCAGGAGACTTATTATTTTAATTCTTGCTTACTTAGTGTCAAGACTCCCCTGGAAAATCCTAATTTAGCTGGCAGGGATGAATCTGAACATTGATAGCAACCGCCTCATCTTAGTGGTATTGCTCTGTTCTACAGTCTAACAACTGGCTGTTCTTTGTGTCTCTATTTTCTCTTAATATTACCCATTGAGCTCATTCTCTTTCCCCATAGCATAGTGCTTACTTCCTATTTCCTGAGAACTCCAGGCATACAAATAAATATTCATCTCAGACACACCTAAATAAGGGAGCTACCCTCATCAAAGGCTGTGAGACAGGAGGAAAAAAAACCTTCAGGGATCGGATGTTAAAGTGTGGTGCTTGGATTGTGCTATGAAATTGTAAGGCCTTGTGTCTGGAGGGATGTTAGCTTCTGTGTTGTTTATTTCTTCCATTTTCCCCATAATAAAATAAAAGTGTGAAGACGTAGGAGGCCAGAATTAGTCATTGTAGAGCTCAGATGAGAACCAAGCCTGTGGTTCTTCCAGAAATTCTCTATCTATTACCATCAGAGAAAAGATGAGTCCAGATAGAGAAAATTCATTGAATTCAGTATAGGTAGGTCTGCCTCCACACATGCCTTTCAAACGCAATAGGTTTATCAGGCGTCATTTTAACTATCAACTTGACACAACCTAGTCATCTGGGAAGAAAAAAATATCTCAGTTGAAAGATACCCTGTATCAGATTTACCTATGTCCATGTTGATGAAGGATTGACTTGATTGGTGGTTGGAGAGTCCAGCTGATTGTGTTTTGGTACCGTTCCTAGGCATGCGATTTGGGGCTGTATAAGAAAGCTGGAAGGGAGAAAGCCAGCAAACAGCATTCCTTCATGATTTCTTCTTCAAGTTCCTTCCCTGCTTGAATTCCTACCTAGACTTCCATCAGTGATGGACTGCCACTATCAGAGAATGTGTGAGTGTCTTCTATTCAGAATAGGGGATTCATTTGTGGTCTTTAATCACAATACCATGCCTGACAAGTATAGGCAAAATAAATCCTCTTGTTTAAGATACTTTTAGTCACTGTTGCTTTTAACACAGAAAGAGAAAGTGAACTAGATTAAAACCAAGCATCTTTCTTTAAATTTTTTATTGAATATTCTCTGTACTTACATTTCAGATGTTATCCTCTTTCTCCCAATCCCATCCTCCCTCCCCTTACCTCCATGAAGGAGCTCCCTCTCCTAACCACCCTCTTCCATCTCAGTACCTTGGCATTCCCCTACACTGGGAAAGCAAACCTTCACTGAACCAAAGGATTCTCCTCCCATTGATGCCAGAGAATGCTATCCTATGCTGCATATGCACCTGGAGCCATGGGTCTCTCTGTGTGAACTCATTGATTGGTGTTTTAGTCCCTGGGAGCTATGGAAAGTTTGGTTGCTTGATAATGTTGTTCTTCCCATGGGGTTGCAGACCCTTTCAGATCCTTCAGTCCTTTCTCCAGCTCCTTCATTGGGGTCCCCGTGTTCAATCCAATGGTTAGGTGCAAGCATCCCTATCTGTATCAGTAAGACTCTGGAAGAGCCTCTGAGGAGGCATCCATATCATATTCCTGCCAGTAAGCACTACTTGTAATCAGCAATAGTGCTTGGGTTTAGTGGCTGCATATGGGATTGATCCCCAGATGAGGCAGACTCTAGATGATCTTTTCTCCAGTCCCTGCTTCTCTATTTGTCCCTTTATTTCCTCCCATGAGTGTTTTGTTTTCCCTTCTAAGAAAAACTGAGGCATCTACCTTTTGGCCTTTTTTCTCTTTAAGCTTTATAAGTACTGTGAATTGTTTCTTGGGTATTCCGAGCTTTCGGGGCTAGTATCTGTTTATCAGTGAGTATATATTGTGAGTGTTTTTCCATGACTGGGTTACATCACTTAGGATGATAGCTTCAAGTTTTATCCATTTGCCTAGAAATTTCATGAACTCATTGCTTTTAATAGCTGTATAGTACTCCATTATGTAAATGTACTACAATTTCTGTATCCATTCCTCTGTTGAAGGACATCTGGGTTCTTTCCAGCTTCTGGCTATTATAAATAAGGATGCTATGAATGTAGTGGAGCATGTGTCCTTGTTAGATGTAGGAGCTTCTTTTGGGTATATGCCCAGGAGTGGTATAGCTGGGTCCTCAGGTAGTATTATGTACAGTTTTCTGAGTAACTGCCAGACTGATTTGCAGTGCAGTTGTACCAGCTTACAATCCCACCAACAATGGAGGAATGTTCCTCTTTCTCCACATCCTTGACAGCATCTGCTGTCACCTGAGTGTTTGATATTAACCATTCCAACTGGTGTGAGGTAAAATCTCAGGGTCATTTTGATTTGCATTTCTCTGATGACTACAGATGTTGAGCATTTCTTTAGGTGCTTCTTAGCCATTCAATATTTCTCACTTGAGAATTTTTTGTTTAGCTCTTTACCCCATTTTTAATAGGATGATTTGATTCTCTAGAGTCTAACTTCTTGAGTTCTTTGTATATATTGGATATTAGCCTTCTATAGGATGTAGGATTAGTAAAAATCCTTTCCCATTCTGTTGGTTGCCCTTTTATCCTTTTGACAGTGTCCTTTGCCTTACAGAAGCTTTGCAATTTCATTACATTTGTTGATTCTTGATCTTAGAGCATAAGCCATTAGTGTTCTGTTCAGGAAAATTTCTCCTGTGCCTATGTGTTTTAAGCTCTTCCCCACTTTCTATCTATTAGTTTCAGTGTACCTGAAAACCAAACATTTTTATCAGAAGCAATAATCCAGACTATGAATTTTCATCATTTTGAGACAAGCTTTTATCCCATAGAAGATAAGAAATATTCTAATAAATTATGGTTACTTTGTCCTAAGAACATAGATTCTTGTTACCCCAAATTCCACATTCCAATGTCATATCAATTCTATTGATTTTTATAGAAACAGAAAAGAAAGCTATAAATCAAGACCTTTTTTAAAAACACTGAACTCTCAGGCAGGTCACAGCCTTCAGAGAATGTTTTTGCTTTCACTTAAGATCCTGTTTGATGACATTCTTAGATTTTGGGTTGGTAAAAGTTGAGAGAGTTGGTTTGCACATTCCAAAATAGATTTTGCCAGATAATCAGTAAGGATATTATATTAAACACAGACAAAACATGGGGCAGTACATGTGTATTTAGGAAGCTAAAGGTAGCCCAAGATAATTGGCTCTGCACTTGCAATATTCCAGCTCTCAGAATCACAGAGCTTATGGTCAGCCCTTGGTAAGGACAGAAAGAGAGAAGGCATCCCATTCAGCATAAGTGGCTCAACTTGCATGTATGCTGTTCAAATAAAATAGAACATGAATGGCAGCAGTAGTAACTTTCCAGAGAAAAAATTAGAAGGAGAATGGGCCTCACCCAGGCTCAAGGCTTCCAAGCTGCAAGCTCTCAGGCTAATTGCTATTGCTTATTTATAATTTTATCATTTAAAAATTATGCCATTCAGTATTAATATAGTTTAGCCCAAGCTTTATCAATTCCAACAATATGTATTTATTGAGTTAATTATTTAACTTTAAAGGATTATAAAAATATTAAAATCACTGGTGGGATAGAGATGAAGGCAAAGATCAATTTCTTCATTTATCAGAGCTTCATTTTAATCATGACTGGGTCATTTTTGAGAAGAATATTTGCTACTGTATTTTTTCAGGACTTTTAACCTATAAGTAAAAAAAAATTGCCATTATTGGGTAGCTTTTACCTGATGCAATTTCTTATTTTAGACTGTGAACAGATTTGATAATGGAAAGGAAACATTCTAGAGACTGGAACTATGGCTCAGTGGTTAAGAGTGCTTGCTTGGCCATCATGATCCCAGCAACCATGTAACAAGCTATACACAATACTCTTAAATTACATGTTATTAAAGTTTTAAAAATTACAATTTATCTGTGGTTTCGTGTTTTTCAATGTGTGTGCAAGTGTGTATGTGGCAAGGACGTGTGTATGTCTGTCTTTGTGTGTGGTATGTGGGGGGCAGAAGGAAGGACTAGCTCAGAAGAAAACATGTAGGAATTAGTTACTTCTTCCCACCAGAGATTGTACTAAAGTTGTCTAACAAAAATTGTTCACCAGCCGAGCCATCTCACTAGCACTAGACTAAGGACTATTTAAAGATAAAATAATGATTCATTCACTTTTGGATGCGTATCTGTTGATGGTGATAGAACCTTTGGAGAAATATATGTTTGACTATATAGTTTTGGTTGATTTAATTTACCAACAAAGACAGAAAATGTCTTCTTTTCTAACTTAATGAGAAATTTTTCCCCTTCTGATGAAAAGAGACATAAATAAATCAACTAGGATTTTCTTCATTCTTAAGAGATCCATTGAAATCTAGTGCATTAACTTCACAGACCATGAAATGCACCTCTATAGAAAGTATTGAGTATGGTTCCCCTAGGGGATGATATGCAGATGTCTTTCAACTCAATATATATTGTATTACACAGGATTTAAGCATTAAAGCAACAATTTATGGTTATGTAGAACTTCTGTTTCTTGTTTTCTTCTAATACAAATACATACTTGAAATATAAATAGGATAAATTATAGAGGATTGTTTTGCAGTGTAATGATGACTTTCCCTCTGTTGAAATACAACTTGGACAAATAACTGGAGAATGAACTAATGAGGGTCTTCTTCTTCTTCTTCTTCTTCTTCTTCTTCTTCTTCTTCTTCTTCTTCTTCTTCTTCTTCTTCTTCTTCTTCTTCATCATCATCTTCTTCTTCTTCTTCTTCTTCTTCTTCTTCTTCTTCTTCTTCTTCTTCTTCTTCTTCTTCATCATCTTCTTCTTCATCTTCTTCTTCTTCTTCTTCTTCTTCTTCTTCTTCTTCTTCTTCTTCTTCTTCTTCTTCTTCTTCTTCTTCTTCTTCTTCTTCTTTGCTTGTTTGTTTTTGAGGTGTTGGGAATGAAACCCCAGCTCCTATCAATGCTTATCCTACCCTCTGTCACTGAATTATATCCCTAGCTTGTATACTTTTATTATATGCAAGAAAATGTCATAACCTAGTTTCCCTTCAATAACCTATTCCCCCACTGTCTTTGGCAGCCATACAACCTTTGTTGTGGCCCATAGTACAATCTGCTGAATCTTTTGTGAATGAACTTTATGTCTTTCCCCCATGTATTGCCACTAAAAGTCATATTATATTGAACAAAATCATATGTACTCCATATCTATCTATTTAACCCTTCCCTCAAGATACTTCTATTTCAAATAGGAACTGTAGATTCATCCGTAAAAGACTATATACTCTGGAAACCATACATTTTGAGATCGCAGAGAAGGTTTTTTTCAAACAGTGCATTATAACCCTCCACGCTGTGTTTTTACTCACCCACACTGCATACTTAATAAAGATTGTATGAAACTTTTGTATGAAATAAAGATTGTATTGAAATCAAGTATAAAACTGGTTTACATCAATAATTACCACTGAAACGTGGTCTTCCCCTCTCTTCGAAACTTGACAAACCTTTCATCAATGTATACTTGTTCACCGCCTTACCTATGACACCTACATGTATAATATCCAGCCTCACTGCTGTGAATCTGAACCTGTTGTCCCTGAAGCAAGACTTCCCAAATCTGTCAAGTGAATTTCTAATTTTTAGCTGTAGGTTTTCAACTTTTATTCACTAGATCTCACTAGCACATGCTCTACCACACACTTGTGACAACCAACTAATGCTCAAACTATCACTAAGTCCTCTGAAAAAGAGCTTGTGCTTGTTTCTTTGAAGATTACACTCTTAGAATTTGGAGTATCTTATGGTGTTCCAAACATGTAGAAAATGCACACTCATTTTATAGTAATGGTGGTCACATTTTGCTCTCCTAGCTTCAAATCATCTTCTTGGATGTCTCGTGAGTAGTTGCGAACTAGTAGGAATGATATTTGATTTGGGCCTTGAAATCTAAAGTAGATGGGACAGTTTATGGCCTCTTCTAAGACAATAAGTGTCATGTGAATTAAGATGAGACATTCTCAGGCTCCTCTTGAGAAAGATATGTGATTGTGAGATTCTATCAACTGTAACACCTGTACTCCCATCAGTAGATTGACCACAGATGTAAAGCCAAAGATCAATGTTACTCAAAGTTCAAGGAAGTCAGGAGTCATCTAAGCTCTCAGAATCCTCTGTGTTGTTTCTGGATAATCATTATAGAAATTTTATTTTCCTTTCCAGCATTAGGGAAAGTGCACAAAAAATTACCAACCTGAACAAGGTGCTATTTTGTCTCTTGTTCCTTTGCTTTGGAAGACTGAGGTTTGTTGACATGTAGATGTTGTCACTGTCCCCTTCTTACTGTTGTTCTTTGCTTTCTGACTCAGGCCTTGCTCTTATATCACTTAAGTGATAACTCATTATTCAATATCTTCCCCATGGGACTAGCTGAAGAATATTGTTATACCCAAACTGGATTCTTTTTGTTTTGACAGAATTAGTACCTCCATGTTTCTTTTCCTTTCTGAACAAACTCATCACCTCTGTACTCTTATGAAAGAATTTTAAATTTCTAGTTCTTTTGGTGCTCAACCTTCTGTACTTTCTTTAACTGCTGTGACAGTTTTCTTATTTGCACATTTATACTTTTATTGTTATATTCATGGAATATAGTACAAAAGAGAGTTTAAATGTGTAGACTCATGTGGAACCCAAGACAAGCAGAAGACACCCCTAGGACAAAAGGTGAGGTGACATCTTCCTAGGCTGTGATCACTTTCTGAGCCTTTTCATTAGGTTCCTTAAAATAACAAAGAAAGATGGGTCAAGGACTGTGCATTGTCCAACATCACTCCATCTTTGTTGATAGGATACATGATGATTTGAAAAATTGATACTAATAGTTAAAGAATATTGGTGGTATCAAAGAAAATCACTATTTCTCTTTCTTGGTCCTTTGTTTAGCATGCTATTCATTCATTTATGCAGTTAGTATTTACTGAATATTCATGTTCTTTTTAGCACTGGAGCTAATTAAACTAAGTAAAACTGGAAATAGAATTTCTTCCTTCATGAGCATATATCTCCTGAGGGAAAGGGACAATACAGTGAGCAGATAGGCAACATGGCTTCGTAAAGCAACTGTGTCTATGACAAACACAAGTCACGTGAGAACAGCATGTAGGGGCTAGAGAAGGTATTTTATTTTATTACCTTTGTAATTAAAATATAATTACATCAATTACATCATTTCTCCCATCCATTTCCTCTCTCCCAAGTCCTTCCAATACCTTTCATGTCTTCCAACTCTCGAATTAATAGCCTGTCCTACTATGATTATTAGTGTTACACATCTGTATGTCTGTTTACACAAGTATGTACAACTTTCTGAGTCAGTGTTTATTTGTGTGCATATGATCCCGGGGCTGACAACTTTGTATCAAGCAATGATGGGGGCTCATCCCTGGGGAAGGTTTTCTCCCTGTCTCAGCAGCCAGCAGTTTCCTGTAGTTCCTTATCCAGAAATGTGGCCCCAGTGGGATCCCTTCCTACATTGTTAGCATGTCTCTTGATATAGCTACGTTTCAGATCTTATTTTGCAGCAGTTTCTGTAAAAAAAAAAAAAGTGCTTCAAATCAGATTTCTAGTATTCTGTCTCTTATAATCTTTCCACCCTGTTTCTACAATTTTCCCTGAGTCATAGATGCAAGAGTTGAGTGTTAGAAGTGTCCACTGGGGGTGGGATCCCTATGAGCCAGCATTTCTGAATTGTGTCTGTTGTGGCTTTATATGATGGACTCCATTTACTGTAGAGAAGCGTCTGAGGGGTGAGGGCTACACTTATTTTGGAAAGAAAGATAAGATTTAGAGTATAGTTGGGAATTATGATTATCTAACAAAGTGGTGATAGATTCTCATCTAAGGTCCAAGGCAGGCCCCAGGAAGTTTGCTGTGTTTCTAGTACCAGGAACGGGTTCATTCATATTGAGTTGTTAGACAGATGTTGGTTTCGACCCTGTGAGTACCACTGACTACAACTTTAGATATACCTTATCGTGTTGGTCATTGTTGTGGTTCATAGATACAGCTAGGTACAACAATTAATTGATTCCCTCCCTTGGCAGCTTGCCTATCATCTTTACTTACCATAGAAACCAGGTTGTGGGACAGTGGAGAGGTGGGCGGGAAAGTCAAGGAAAGTGAAAGAGGAGGAGAGAAGGAGGAGATTCAAGGAGAAAAAGAGATGGAAGCAGATGTTTGCATTTCTCTGGGTACATCTCTGGCTTGATGAGGTTGTTATTATTATTTTTAAGAGTTTCTATGGGTCTTTTTATCTCCTATAGGACAGTTTGTATCTTTGTCCATTGACTGTAATCTTACTGTTAAGAGGATTTGTAGATTGAGAGTTTAATACATAAACCTGCTTGATGAGCTACTGGGCTTTGGAGTCATGTTCGAGCCAGGCGGTGAAGGAAAGCAACATGCCAGGTTGGTTGTATCCACCTGGGACAGAAGCAACAGGGCAGACGGCATGACATGAATCGCCTTGGAAGGGAACCATGTGGAGAGGGTGGCTTGTGTGTGGGCTGTGTGACAGAGTCTGTGCGCAGGGCTCCACACTGGAGGAGCTCCCACAGAGTAAAACTGTGGGGGCCGATAGCAACAGAATCATTTTATTATTTACTGCAACACCAGGTAGCAGGAAGGAGGCTTTAAGGTCAGCTAGAAAGTGTTATTTTAGGTAGGCAATCAGGGATCTGGAGATGAGTTCTGAATCACAAGAAAGGAGTGAGCTATGTAAAGCTTGGGGGGAAAGTCTATCAAAGAAAGAAGGGGTGTAAATCCTGATCAGAGAAAGAAAATCAAGAAGTACATTGTGATCAGAGGAGAACGTAGAGGAAGGAAAGTCTCAAATGTTATGTGAACGATGTGAGCCCCTTGGATTGTTGTCTCTAACTGCATATAATGAGAGGCATTTAGGAGAAGTTTTTTGGCTGCTGTTCAGAGAAAAATGAAAGGAGTGAAACTAGCAAGTAAACAACTGTCATGGCACGGCAAGAAATGAAGGATACATGGTGTTCATCAGGAGCAGCAGACACAGAAGCACAGAGCGCATCGAGGATGTATCTCCAGCTAACCCTGTTACTGAAATAGCTAGAAAGCTAAAGAGAAACCACTCAGGGCTGCTTTCTTAGCTTTGATATTTAAGTCACTGGGTGAATGAAACCACTCGGAGAGATGATCATATATTTAATTACGACAGTGTTGAGGGTTCATTGAGTTATTGGGAATGAGTCAGGTAATTATTTGTGGGAAGGGCAAAGAGAAAATTTATTTGGTGAAAGCTAATGACAAACATTATCCAAAAAAAAAAAAAAAAAAAAAAAAAAAAAAAAAAAAGAGTAGAGTTAAAGAGCTGTGATCAGAGGGCTAGGAGACTTTTTGGACTACAGACAGATCTCAAAGAGGACAACACACAGGCTTGGGCTATGAAAATATCACAGCCATCCAGCATTTTCCAGATAAGCTCTTCATAGTTGATACAACCACCATTGTCCTCGCGTCTTGCTAACAGTATCTTAACTTACTTCTCTGTTGTCTTCCCACCTAGACTGACAGTGATACCATAGGTTTCAGGCTCCATGTTGTTAATAGCCTTGCCAACCACCCAAAGGCCTTTAACACACTCCTCACTAAAATTCCTGGTCCTTGTTCTTGGCCACAGTCTAAAGCATGGGTAGGAAGTGTTCAAAGTCCAGCACCTCTGCATTCAACTCATCGCCCTTGGGGTTCCCTGTAGGATTAGTACCCCTCTTCTAGCCCATTGTCCAAAGGTAAGAGAGAACATGTGGTAAATAGGACAAGGGAGTGTGGAACTGTTTAGAAGTAGTTCTTTAGCAGCAATTCTGATCTCTATCAGGATACCAGCAGTCCATTTCAGTAGTGTCAGGATACTAAATACAAATCAGTAGTGGTGGCATGATCCAGCAGAAACAGCCAGGCCTCTGCTGAATTGGAACAAGTCAGTGGGAGCGACCAGAACAAGCTGGGAAGCCAGCAGAAGTTCTTTGCTATGCCTCTATCAGCAAAGTGAAGATCAATGAAGATGTGAGACCAAGGAAGCTGTGCAAGGCTAGCTATGCAAGCATGATGTCACTGTCCATTGAGTCTTATTTATACTCTTTCCAAACATCATGTGTCCTCCCATTGGTCTTACCTCAGCAAAACATCACGTGAGTTTGTATCATATGACATATCTACAACTTCTACTTCAGTTCCCTAGGACCCTGAGTACCTGGGCATTGGTACGGTTCTGACACAAGGCCCTCATCATATCCTCATATCCACTCTATAAGATTCTGATGTCACCTGTTTAGTCAAAAAGCCTGAAAAAGTCTTTAATTCTGAAGTTGGGCCCTTGGTGAAGTCACGAATGTTGACCTTTCATATCTTTGGGACATTTTCCTGCAGTAATCAGAGAATTGGTTCTGGTACTAAAATCCACAATTTGGAAGAGGTTTGGATCTTTGGAAGTGATTGTATTAAACCATCATGAAGGATTGATGTACCCAGTCATGATGGGCAAGATGTCTTAGATACCTGTGCTGTTGCTTTGACAAATGCTCTGACAAAAGCAACTGAAGGGAGAAAGGGCTGTTTATCTCACAGGTGCAGGTTTATCACGGCAATGCAGTCATCACACCAGTGGGAGCTGGTCCCACTAAATTCTATCAGCAGTGAGCAATGAGGATGTGTGTGCCACTTCTCAGTTTGCTTTTGTCTAACTATACAGTCCAGGATCCCATACTTAGAGAGAGATACTTCCCATAGTATGGCAGGTATTTCCATCTTGAATAATACAGTCAAGATAACCCCTATAGATATGCTAATAGGCTTATGTCCTATGTGATTTCAGAGTTTGTTAAGCTGACAATTCACACTAATTGTCACAGCAAGCAATGAGTCCTAATTATATACCCCTCTTCTTATTCAGTATCCCCTGGGCTCTTCCTATTTAAAATGAGCTCAGCACCATGGATGGCCTGAGGGCCTGTTAGAAATGGAGAGACATGGATCTCACCACTGTCTAACCGAATCAGCATCTGTGCTTTACTGAGCCTCCCCAGGAGATGATAATGTCAGTTAAAGTAGACGGTGAGGAGGGAGTCACTCAGTCATGAAGAAAGATCAGATAAAGTCAAACTGGAAGACAGATGACAGGGTATGAAAGGAAAGTCTCCCAAACTGTCAAGATTGTAAGAGTTAAGGGAGGAATGGAGATTAGTTCATTAAAGTAAAATAAGAGGCATATTAACCAAATGCAACTCTATCCTACCTGAGAAGTGCATCTTACCATGCTAAATGAAATACCTGGTCAAACGTGAATGGATCCCTGGATGAAGGAGATACATTATACATACATACATACATATATATATATATATACATATATATGTATATATATGTATGTATGTATGTATATACACACACAATGGCATATATATATATATATATATATATATATATATATATATATATGGAAGACCTTTTATTAAAAGCATGTTTGAAATGTCATAGGCAAATGGTTTCTTTTTTTTTAGTTTTTGCTGTTATTTGCTGAGAACAGACTGAAAGAAGGTGTCAAGAGTTCCCTCCATCCAAGTGCATGTTGAGGCTCCTTGCATCTTCAGCTAGCAGGTAATCCTCTATCTAGGATCTGTAGGCACTCTGCACAAGCCCCCTTCATACACTGCTGTAAATGGCATCCCAGGCAAGGAGATACATGTCAGAGTGATAACCAGAGAAAACTCATGGGTAAGATTCACAGCAATATTTAGTTCCAGGTAAGCCTGAAACTCTGTCAAAATATAGCTCCCAGCCAGACATTTTACAATTCATTTGGTTTCTATTTATGATTGTTTAATGTTACAGATTTTATAGTGGCCTTTTTTGTGCTTAAATAATTAGTTTCTTTATATTTAAAGTTGATACACTTAGTGACCTTCAGTACTAAGGTCACTTCATGGACTCTATACTTCATGCCTGTAGTCTCGGGAAAGTACGACACACAGACTGAAAGTTAAGGCCAGCCTTGGCTATTGGGGACTTTCAAGGCCAACCAAGGCGATGAATAAGACCCTGACCAAGTCTTGCATATAACTCAGAGGTAGTGGATTAGTTACTCTTATCACTGCTGAAAGTGAAGAGGATATAAATTTGTGTGTGAGAGTGTCTGTCTGTGTGTGTGTGTGTGTGTGTGTGTGTGTGTGTGTGTGTGTGTATGTGTATGTGCATGTGTGCATATGCATATGCATGTGATTTCGGATGCAAGGGATTTTACCTCAGGTATTTTTTTCAATTAAAAGAGTAAATAACTGTTACATATTAATAGAGGTGAATAACATCTCAAGGCGAATTGTCCCATATGAAGTAAAGGTTTCTAAACTGAAGGTGAGGTTTAGAGATATTGGATCTCATGTTGAGGAATAACATTGTTTCAGAGACATATTTAATGATACTTCTTTAGAAATGTCACAATTTAGAATCGTGAATGCATGGACTCAATAAGCAGACCCTACTCTGTGAAAATGATGTCCTTATCATTCTTAAGCCGACACAGAAAATCAGATCTTCCAATCTGAAAATATTAAATTGAAAAGCCTAGGAACAAAAAAAAAAAAAAATCATTGCTTCAAATAACTTTTGATATGTCACATTTTTATATTTTTTCTGATTTTTCATTCTACCTAATTTTTTAAAAAAAGAGTTTCAAAATTTCCAATGAACTTTTAACTTCAAATGGTAAGAACAAGAGCTTTTAGCTTAACTTTATAAATTCAATCTGGCGTATGAGATAAACCCTTGAAAAACATGACATTTGAAAACTTTTCCCTATCAACAGTTGAATATGCATGAAAAATAATACAATGATTAAAAGGTAATTCGTATTTAATGCAAAATCTCCACGGAGTAGGCTTTCTCTTAGTTTATGTGTATTGGAGTTTGTCTGCATGTACATGTGTGTGTACCTGGTGATTCAGAGGCCAGAATATGGAGTTGGATTTCCTGGAACTAGAGTTACAGAAAGTTGTGAGCCACAGCATGGATACTGATACCTAAAACCATGTCCTTATAAAAAGCAGCCAGTAGTCATAGCAACCAGTGACCCATCTCTCCCTCCCCAGCTCTACTGGTTTGACTAGACATCACCACTTAAGAAAAGTTTAAGGAAAGTTTAAGATCAAATTCTTAAACTACTTGAATTTTTCTTTCTCTTCCCTAAGATTTTCAAAATGTATTTAAATAGGTTAATTTAACATATAAATAATCACAATTTTGATTGAATTCAGAATGATTTTAGAAAAATAAAACAGGAAATCATATTTTGGTTGGCTTGAGAGAAAGTATTGTGTGTGTGTGTCTGTGTCTGTGTGTGTGTGTGTGTAGATATTCTTAAAGGATACTTTGCTTAATTATTTTGATTTTAAAGACTTCAGATAACTATATTTGTATGGCGGGAAGTCTATGTAGGAGTCAGCTGCTTGCAACCTGAAGTATCCACAGGGGTCTCAGAATAGAACTCATCTCCAACACATGCAGAGACTTGGGTCCATGTGTTCATTCTGCCGAGCCACTCCAGGGGTGAGCATCTCACTCCAATGTCCCACCACATCACATGATGCCACTGAATGGTGTATTCAGTCCACTCGACTGGCCTATGAGCAGTGGGACTTGCTTCAAAGCAAGAAGCACTTTGTTGCTTTTTTAGTTCTTGTTTTGATGCCCACGGTCTGTGTTCTTTAGAGAGTGGCAGTGTTTGGAACACACTGACAGCCGGTACAAACAACATCTTCAGCTTTGGGTCAAGGACTGAAAACCGGCCGCTACCGGCCACTAGTTTTATTATCTGCTCAATCAACACAACACTTCTGTGCTCCTAGTATGAGGACGCCTGGAGAGGCCCAGAGCTCTTGTGTGTGGCTTATGGTGTGCACAGCGGGATGATTATCAGAAGACCAGTCTCTTCATATCCCCTTCTCTGCTCTTCACTTTGATTTCAAGTACATACAGACATAAAAGGCTCAAGTGAAAAATCTAAAAATTACAACATAATTCTCTTTTCATTTATATTTTAAAAGCTTAAATTTATGATTCAAAGATTATTTTTAAAGAAAATTCTGTGAATGGAAATGATCCAAATCATTATATGGCCCCGGTGTCTTTTTTTTTTTTTTCCATAGTCAGTCACTTGAAGCGTCAGTGTGACTTGGGCATGGAGAAGTTCCTAGTAGTTGGGCTGCATTTGTCTGGGCCCTGAAGGTAAAGAACCCGTTTGCGCCACTCTTGTCAAAGAACGGAGGACTTACAAGGGAGTTACCAGTGGCTGTTGAAGGTAATTTTTAAAAACAAAAAACAAAGCTCCTTGAACTAATTCTATTTGGCTTTTTAGTTTGTTTGCACGCTGTTTGTTGCCCGCAAATCCGTCTCTACAGAGTGTGTGCTCGGTGTCTCCTGAGGCCAGAGGAGGGAGGTGGCTTTTCTGAAACTGGAGCAGCAGTTGTGAGCATCCGTGATGAGGCTAGGGATGGAGCCAGAGCTTTTCTGCCCTGATTCCATTTGTTTCTGCAAAAAAAAAAAAAAAAAAAAAAAAAATCCCCCATCCCAACTATTCCTAAATTTGTCTACTAAATACTACTAAAAGCTATTGGTGACTCTCATTTTTAGGAAATAAGACATAAGAAACATAATCTCTAAAAGTGAAGTGAGGATACACACCTAAAGTTTAAGAAGAAACACATACACACACACACACACACACACACACACACACACACACATACACACGCATGGCTTAAAATATGTATACAAAAAATTACTGAAAGAAATTGTAGTAACAAAATGCATACTGTGTGATTCCATTCATTGGGTATTTATTCAAAGACAAAGGTATAGGAACAGGCTTGGGTGAGAGAACATGCAAGAATCGTGTGGACCGATCAACGTGGTTTTTATCCTGATGGTACTGACTAAATGGTTATATTTGTTCACCAAAATTTGCAACACCAAAATTGGAAGTGATAAAATTGTGGCATTTTAATTACATCTTTTAAAGGAAAAAAATCGTACTTAGGACCTTTTGGGAGAGGCAATGCATGTATAGGAGCCTGTGAATGAGATACTGTGAAATCTATCCTTAGCCAGAAGTTTTCATTCTGTGGAAAGTGGGCCCTAGAGTGACCAGGGTGTCAAAGGGGCAAGCCTGAGAGTTAAACCTCTCCAAGCGCTTGGGGCACTACAGGAGTGACCACAATAACTGAGCTCATACCACTGAGCCCAAACTTTGACAACAGCCATTCCCTTGTTGACCCTGCTGCACCCTTCTGCTGGGAAGGAGGCCCACAGTGTTAATGCTGAGTGCACGTAGGTGGTGAGCCCTCTGTGTGTCACTGGGCATAAAGAATGCCCAATGCTGAAGAGGTTTCTTCACTTCTCCCTATAATCTGTTTGCTCATTGAGGAATGAAAAATGAGACAGACCTTCTGTGCTGCCTCCAGTTACCTAGTAGAGACGGAAGTAAAAGGCAAATCAAAATGGAGTATGCCTTGCTAAGTACTGAGCATCACAATAAACCTTCATGTGCCTCGTTTCACAGTGAGATATTCATCGGGGATAGGAATTGTACCCATTCACCACAGTCTGTCACAGAGAGATCTGTCAAAAAAATGTTAAGAAAACAGGGGCAAGGAGGCAGAGTCAAGTGTGTTTACTAAGGCTGGAGAATGGTGTGGTCAGACATGGAATTAGAGCTGTCATATCCTGACACCTGAGTCCCTCACCTCTGAAAAACCAGCACAGTGCTGGGTGGAGTGGGGTCTATTTGACAGACATTGACTCTGTGAGCATGCTGCCTTAACCCACTGTATAACCGCATTTCAAGGCATGTGGTCTGTTTCAAATGAGAGAAAGATTACTTACTGAACTAAATCTTCTATTGTTAGGATAATAAACATCCAACAGATAGGCAGATGGTAAATATTTTAGGCCTATAGATTATGTGGCAACTATTTTGTTAGTACATTCAACTTTTTCTCTATAGCAAGAGTGAGCAAGAGTCGAGCTTCTTATTTATAAACTGCTTTTATTTAATAAAACCGACCTTTAAGATTACTTCTTCTTTATACATAGTATATACTGAAGATTAGGATTATAAAATTTAGTCCCTTGGATCCCTGGGGAGTCCAGTTAGTTGATATTGTTATTCTTTCTATTGGGTTGCAATCCCTTTCAGCTTCTTAAGCTCTACCCCTAACTCCTCCATTGGAGTCCTTGTGCTCAGTCTGGTGATTGGCTGCAAGCATCCACATCTGTATTGGTTAGGCTCTGGCAGAGCATTTCAGAGACTCCTGTCAGAAAACACTTCTTGGTATCAGCAAAAGTGACTGATTTTGGTGTCTGCAGATGAGATGGGTTCCAAGGAGGAGCAGTCCCTAGATGGCCTTTTCTTCAGTCTCAGCACTTTTTTTTTTTTTTTTTTTTTTTTTTGGACAGGAACAATTCTGGGTTAAAATTTTGGAGATGGGTAGGTGGCCACATCCCTCATCTGGAGGTCATGTCTATCTAGTAAGGTGACCTTTACAGGTTCTCCCTCCCCTTTGTTGGTCATTTCAACTAATGTCATCCCTGTTGGGTCCTGGGAGCCCCCAGGGACTGAACCACGAACCAAAGAGTATACATGGATGGGTCCATGGCTCCAGCTACAAATATAGCAGAGGATGGCCCTATCTGGCATCTATGAGAGGGGAGGCCCTTGGTTCTATGCAGGCTTGATGCCCCAACATAGGGGGATCCTAGATCAGTTAGACAGTGGGTGATTAGGTGGGTGAGCAAAGGAGAGGGAACTTGGATGAGGTGCTTGTGGAGGGGAGACTGGGAAGGGGAACAACATTCAAAATTTAAAAAAATTAAAAAACTAATAAAAACGAATTATAAATTTTTTTAACTCAGATAACAAAAATATAAACCAATAAGGAGGATTTCTGAGGAAGTGTGTCTTGGTGTGTGTGTGTATGTGTGTGTGTGTGTGTGTGTGTGTGTGTGTGTGTGTGTGTGTGTGTAGAGCATCATTTTACTACTTAGAACGTGAGAACATTATTCTAAACATACTAAACTCTAATGGTGATTTTATCTTAGTTCACTACACAGTATCTTATATAAATTCTCCTACTCACTCTTTCCTTCTTTCTTTTTCTCTTAAAAAACAGTTGTGTGCTAGAGAAATCGCTCAGTTGGTAGAGTACAACCATGAACATGTGAGTTTGATAAATAATGCCCAAGTAATGAGTTGGGCATGGTGGCTCACACACACACACACACACACACACACACACAGTCTTAAAGAACTAACTGGATACACTTAATTGGTAAGTTACACAGATCCCCTCACTAAAGTTATGAAAAAGATCATGCTTGCTAGGTGTATAATGAAATACAACTTCCCAACAATGGAGTGCTATTAACACAATAACCAAAAGATAATAATATCATCTAAAACCAAGCCCATCTTTTTAGTAGACTTACAGTAACACTTAACTTGAATAGCCACTTTTAAATCTGTGACTCCACCCTGCAAATATTTTATATTGGAAGACACTGAAGTTGAGAAAGTTTGAATGTTTGTGAGTGTTTTTTCTGAGTTAAGATTTATTTTCTTATTTGGCTCTGTGTGTTGTGTGTGTAAACTCACACCGAGTGTGTACAGTTGCCCTCAGAGGTAAGAGGATCATTGAGTTGGAGGTGCAGTGATTGTGAACCAGGCAGCATGAGTGAGAACCAAGCTTGGGTCCTTCTCTTAACACTGAGCTCCAGCCCCAAGATTTTCCTTAATCACCCCCTTCTTACGTCTCCCACCCTACATAAGGCCTTTGTAGACCTTTTTCTTCAATTTTATTTTCTTACTACAGCTTAGCAGACTAATTTCTTTGTGTATTATATTATTACTGTTTCCCAAGGAAGCTGGATAAGATAATGACATCTTTACATTTAATTTTCAGAAAGAAATCCTGCCCCCCAGGGGCAATGGTACTTAGTTAAATATGTGTGGATTATACCCACTTCAGATTTTCTTTCCTGGGTACTACACTAATGCCAACAGAAATTTAGAAATACCATTATTTTGTTGAGGGAACAACATAAACCTCTTTGTGGAGAATAATACAGTGGTTTAAACATGATCAGAAATAGGGTGTTCTATAAAGTCAGAGGCATGCATCAGACTTCTCAGTTTCGTGATACCAGCTTCCTACACTGGTTCCTATGTAGTACATGGGTAACCTTAACAAAGAAGACATTATGGCCACTTCCTGAGCAACCTTGGGGTAACTCATTTTCGAGTCCTCTTGCCTCAGAATGTGATCTCGTAAGTTCTTTGCTCTGACATCACTTTCTTGATTAAGTCAAAGTTCATGAGCACCAGTTTGCCAAAAGCTTATTTCCCATTGAACTCACTTGATTTTTCTTCACGATTAACACCATTTCTCAGAGCTGATGGTAATTTGCAAAACAGCCCCAGGCACTCCCATAAGTATTTACTATAAGAACATTCCTCTAGTCAACTCAGGGCGAGCAGAAAGCCTCATTCTGAGCATAAAAAAATTTTCCCTTCAGTTCTAATCCTGTGGATGAATTAAGGTTTCTCTTGAGCAATTCATTTGTTTGTCTTTACCACGACACAGTGAATGAATCATGTTTCATGTATGAAGTGTGGCTGTTAGAGAAGGCCGCTCTACTAGCCCAGTCTCCACTTTATCTTTTCCTTTATCCTTTTCCTTCCTCGTCTCATTTGAATATGATTTTGTTGTTATCTTGCATTTTAAGGCGAAAGACCACAAAGTAGACAAGTGTATGCAAACCGTAAAGCTGGATGAATGGCACAAAAGAAACACAACGAAATACCAAACAGATGAGGAAGAAGCATTTTTAGAAACCCTTGTGACACTTCTCAGTCATGGTCTAAATAGCAGGATAACCACTGTCTTGATTTGTAATGTTATGGATTAGATCTGCTCCATTCTAACATTCTTAAGTATCAAACCCCACAGAATAAATTATTGTGCTTGAATTGAGTTATTCAGAATTATGCCAATGCAGTTCACTAACTTCATTGCAGAGTTTATTCTTGCTGCTGAATAAAATCCTATTTTGTGAACATATATTATTTTTAATTGTATTCTTAATGGACACAAGGAGAAGTTTTAAATCTGTGGTTGAGAGGCAGATGTCATAAATGACTTCTGCTAGGCTTATTGCAAAGCTCTAGGCATCCTGCACATCCATTTAGAACAGAGTCTATCTAGTTGGGGACAGTTTTCTAAAATATTCAAACCTAAATTTACAACCCTACTAGCAGGAAATAATTATTTCTCTTATTTTATATCCTCAACAACCGCTGGCTATACCCCATGACATGTGCATAGGCTAGGTGTTTTCTTTTGCATTTTCTGATAATTGCTAATAGTGATCACTGTTCCCTATTAACTGGGTCTTTGGATTTTTGTTTTGTTTTTGGTTTTTTGGGGTTTTTTTCCTGTTATATAAAATGTTCACTCTGTTATTCCTTAGAATTATCGGGCTTACTTTTTATGCTATTTTACTATCACCAAAAAATTTAATGTTTTTCTATAACAAAATGGCCCCCAATAAAAGAGAAAATGTAAAAGTAAAACCAGATGCCAAAGGCCAAATTTACCATAAACCAAACCCTCTTTGGACAGAGGAGTTCAGAGTTTACTGCCAAGAAACCATAGTTGAGACTCACAGGGTTAACCTTGAGGGTTATTAGTCACACCATTTTCATTCGGGAATGACACTCTGTCTGTCCTGACCCCAATATGAATGTAAATTCTCAGAGATCACTTGTGCTGAGCAAGATTTAAATTATCACTGAAGAGCCAGTCCATTCAAAACAAGAAGCCTTACACGAAAAATGAAAAAAGTAGCAGCCTGCTTATGTCCAATGCCCAACAAAACAAGATATTCCACAGAGAGAATTTTACTAAGAGTACTAAACACCATAATATTCACTAAAACAAAATTCACTAGGGGTGGTGGCACATGCCCACGATCCCAGTGTTTTGAGAGGGGGAGGCAGGATTGGCAATCCCCAGCATGGCTATGGGGACAGCCTCTCTACAGAATGATTTCCCACTTAAGAGAAATATTGTCATCATGGATATAAACATCAAAACTTAATTCAGCTCTTAAAATTTTATATAGATGAAAAAACATCATAATGAGCTAATCAAAGTACAAATGTAACAACTCCTGTCTTGCAGTTGTATATAATTATAATCTTCGCCAATGAGACAAGAACGTGAAGTTGAATTTTCAAGGATACAGTATTGAAGTGTTTGGCTGCTGTGATATTATTATTAATTCACCAGATGAATCAAGGTGTCCATAAACATTTTTAAGTTTTGTTTAAGTGTTTGCTTGTTAGGATCGAGAACCTGTTTGTGGTCTTCAACTGATATATTGACTATAGTTTAGTTATGCATAACACATAAATTCAAATTCGTGAATGTCTACATTTCCTGTCTCTATACCGGAAGGTATGGTCACAGCTTCTCTGGAGTTACTGAGAATTGGGTACTGTGATTGATCTATCTGTGCCGCCCTGATCGTTGGGGGTCACTAGGAGACCTGAAATGCTCTCTGAACCCCCTAGGGCCAAGTTGAGAGTAAAAAAACCTGCCTCAAATCATACAAGACACAAAATCATATGGCTAAGGGCTAATTGAACTATTTACAGTATTTCACAAGCCTTTATTTGAACATTTTAAATTCAGTGAATATGTGTTTGAACCGAAAAAAAAAAAATAAGTGAGGGATTAGCTTAGATAAAGTTATACTTTAAATAGTAAAAACTTGTTGATCATTATTAAAAACAAAAACGGTTTAGCAAATATTTTATTTTTTATTTCTAAATCTAAAATGAATGTTTCAAGGAAAATTTCATCTTGACAGTGGTAGTCTCAAAAAAAAAAAAAGAAATGTTTAAAAAAAGTGTCAGTATGTATGTATGAGTGTTCGCATGTGTTGTTACTCTTCATAAATGGGTTTCAGGCTGGTATTGAACTTGTAGAGCCTTCCTCAAGCCTCACTCTCCTGAGTGCTAGGATTACAGCCACTGTGCCTGGCTGTTGTAAAAAAACATCCACAGTTAGTTGGAGAAAACGGATTCCAAACAATGATGACAACTGAGAACACAGTGGTGGGGGAAAATCAAGTATGTGCTGTTTCTGACTGTTATAAACCTACTTTTGTTACTAAAGATTTAGGCCAACATTGTGTATCCAAGAAGACCCAAGGCCTTTTGTGGTTACTTCTTCACATGTCAAACTGTAGGAAAGGAAGAGGCTAATATGTTAATTTAACTGTGCCATTACATCATAAAGAAATACCATGAAGGCTTCAAGGCTCCATGGCTGATTTTCATGGAGAAAATGCACACATTGCATTTTTATGTAGTGTCTAAAATCAAATTGGCTAAACCAAGACACAGACTAGATAAGCACCTACACATATGACTATCAAATGTGTCATTGCAGAAGCTGATATAGGACAGTATTTAATTTGTATGCAGAGTATTGTCATAGTGACTGTCTTAGGGTTACTACTGCTAGAATGAAGCACCATGACCATAGCAAGTCTGGGAGGAAAGGGCTTATTTAGCGTCCACTTCTACATCGAGGTCCGTCACTGAAAGGCACAACAGGAAGTCAAGCAATGCTAGAACACAGTAGCAGAAGCTGCCGTAGGGGCCATGGAGGTGTGCTGTATATTGGCTTGCTCATTCTGCCTTTCCCAGCTTATTTTTTATAGAACCCAGGATCACCAGCCTAGGGCTGGACCCTCTCCCATTAATCACTAATAAGAGAATGCTCTACAGTCTTGCAAATAGCCCAATCTATGGAGACATTTTCTTAATTTTGTCCTCTCAGGTGACTTTAGTTTGTGTCAAGTTGACATAAAACTAGCAAACATAGTGACATAAAAAAAGCCATATTTTCCTAGATGTTTAATTCTTTTAAAACATAACTTCCTTCTATTTACCACGTTGTCATGGTTATTGAAATGACTAAACAATGTCTTCTTGTAATTGTGTCCATGGTTAAACATGTCAGAGCCCACTTATACGGCGACTTCTTAGAAATCAGAGTATTCTGAGATTCAAGTTGAATGCAAATGTTCTACACAAAACAGAGCCATCTTTGAAGTATATTCCTTTAACATAGGAAAAAAGAATCCAACATAAATTACAATAAGCTCCAAATTAGGTTTCCTCATTTTCACATTCTAAGAAAGTGAGGCAAAATGAGATTAGAAGTTACCATAAGGTCATAGCCCATGGATGGCTCAGATTCAATTGTAACTGCGTGCCCAGTGTGGAAAACATGGCTAAAATAGTTTCCTGACCTTCACAATCAGATCACCCTGCTCTCTAAAGTTCTAAGCATGCATATGTCTGGAAGTTACATCCTAAGCAGTAGGTAGGATAACCAGCATAGCCTGGGAGTCCAGTCTTGTGACTGGTTAGTCATGCTGTGCAGTTTCCTCCAACTGGGGAGGAGCTGATTTTATTTGTGATTAGGCAGACTCCATATGAACTAGCAATCAGAAGAAGGTGGAGGCACACCCTTCTGCCTGCCCAGAAAACCCTACCTTCCCTGTCATTCATTGCAGGATTAGGGTGATCTGGAAACCCTGAAGTTCAACAGCATGGGGTCTAAGCCAGAAGAACTTGTGAAGAGGATTTTAAAGACTCAGAGTCAGTATTAAGCCTGTAAAGTCTGTGGCTCATACCACAAAGGGCATGAGAGAAGAAATCTAAAGTACTTGTTGCTTAAATCTGTCTGTCTGCCTGTCCGTCCATCCATCCATCCATCCATTCATCTATCCATCCATCCATCTATCCATCCATCCATCCATCCATCCATCCATCCATTCATCCATCCATCCATTCACCTACCTATCTACCTGTTCTTGAGCTGAGGGTTGTACCACACATGCATGGTCTCATTAACCAGTAGGTAGAGGTAGGAGGAATATTGTATTTGTCTGAAAATAATCTAAAACAAGAAGACAAAAGTGAGAACAGGACTTGGTAGAGAGTGAGGAGGATAGTCAGAGGGGATCAAGGGGAGGGCATATCTAGAATTAATTATATATGTATATTACATTGACAAAAAATAAGTTCAGTAAAAATTAATTGAGGAAAAAAAAAAACTCCTTAAAAGGAATGGAAAACAGACTTAGTTAAGAGCACCTCCCACTTAGGGTAGCTAACCACACCCTGTAATTCAAGCTCCCAGGGGCTCTGATATCTTTTACTGCCCTCTGCTGACATGAGCACACATACACGCATGTGTGTACACACACATGTGCACATGTACAAACACACACACACACACACACACACACACACACACACACACACACAGGGATGCTGCTAATGTATCTACAGGTTGTCCCCCATCAATCATGGGCTCTACTCCACAGGTAAATATGTGATTCACTTCATGTTTCATGGTTCTGTTTCATATTGTTAAATGGCTTGTTAGCCTACTAATTATTATTCAGCCATCTTACACAACACTCACTAACTCTATGTGATCATAACTGAGATGCACTTAGCTTGCTTACACATACACCTACCCAGTATCTCCCTCACCCCACCTCCCACATGGACTTTTAGTGCAGTTTGGTTCGTGTGTGTGTGTGTGTGTGTGTGTGTGTGTGTGTGTGTGTGTGTGTGTATGTGTGTGTGTGTGTGTGTGTGTGTGTGTGAATATTATACTGATTATATTCATAACAGAACAAAACAGAATTCTGTCTTGTATGTCCCTTCACATACTACTTTGTTTTGTTTTTCCTGGAGTTTTTAATGTACTTTTAAATGTTATCCAGTACTTTGTACAACATACTCAGTTACTCAAAATTGCTTTCCAATTGTGTCAGCCAGAATAGTCTCTAGTTGCCATAACAGCCCTTAAAATTCTAATATGATCATACAAGTTTTCTTCTTGTTCATGTCATAGTTTAAAAGTGGTGGCTGGGATTCTGGCCCTTTGGTCATAGCTTTTCTTCCTCTAGAAAGGTTACCATCTTGTAAGATTTCAATGTGCTTCCTCCTTTACTGTATCTGAGTGCTATTGGGGGCAGGAGGGAGCCAAGGAGGTATGTGTAAGAGGAAAAGGGGTTTTCACAGGATGTAGCCTAGCACGGATGCCTAGCATATCTACCAAAGCCCCTTGGCTGGAACTCTACTGAATGTGTCCTAACATGCATGAATGAAATCTAGAGGAATGCTCGAGAAGACAGGGGTGCTATGGAGAGCGCCTGGGTGAACCGCATGGCTCACTGCCATCTTTCCTTTGATGGGAGATGGACCTAATGCAAGCCTTCTTCCTGCCTGTCCCCTGGCCAGTTTTCTGAAAACTCTTCTAGAGAACTCTAATTTCTCTCTCATGTTAGATGTGGGTTTTCTGCTCTTCCTCTTTCTTGATATATCAGCTTGTTTCAGGGAGACTGTTTTTCAGATTCTATATAAATGAATGAAGAATTTTAAGTGCCCAAAAGCATGAAAATGCTAACAATTATTGGCTACTAATAAAGGCTAATAATAGCTAATATGTGGCTAACAGTGAATTTGTATATGCAATTCTAGAGTCAAAGTAAATTCATTTTAAAATGTAAGAGCCTTCAAAGAAATACCTAGATTTTCTATTACTCTTGTGAAATTTTCAGCACATTTTTTCCTATTTAAATGACTTGCCTTGCAGCTCTGGAAAACATTTTAAATATTTGTGAGTTACTATTATCTCAGAATGGTGTATATATAATTAATGAGTAAATTTAAAGTGAGAACTTTGATCTCATATGTTCATAGTCTTTACTTGTGGAATTGTTGGAACCTTATTTCTTTTCAATTGATTGCTTTTCCATCCCTTTCTGCATATAAAGAACTCTTATCTGGCATTTTCTGGTATTGTTTTTGGTCCCTTTTTTCTATAACATTTTAGGTATCGGTTTTGGTCCCGATTTGCTCAGGATTTTCAGCTTCTGACACAACTATCAGTCTTGAGCATCTTTAATATTTTCAATCTGGAGGGGTTTTGCATTGCTGCCGTCTTGTATATAAATTTCTTTGTTATTTATTCTCCTTGGAAGCAGAGTCAAAGGGCCTGTGTTGAACTCATAGTCAGCCAACCATGAGACTTATTTTCATTCTCCAGAACAGTGCCCTGGTCTTCCTGGGGCTGGAGGAAGCAGATAAGGGAACTCGGTTGATAACATGACAGTGGAGAGGAAACATCAGATGGAAGAATTCTGTGTACATGCCTCTGACCAAGCCCCACACTGCGCTGCCTGTCACTAGTCTGCACCAGTATTTCTGCCCTGTAAAGTCTTAGCCTGCTGGGTTTTGCAGGGAGAAGTGCTGCTAATTGCTTGTCCACGGCTCCATCCACAGACAGGCACCGTGCAAAGTGCTTCATTAATCAGCACCTGCCTCCAACTGGTTGAACTTCTTTCTAAAATACATCACAATTTATTGTTCCTGGTGATGCCTCTTGTCTCTTTTATTTCCTTTTATGGTTTAAAGATACTTTTAGAAGTTCTAAGTGGATTTATTTTTGTGTTCAAGGAGTTTAAGGAGGGTAAAATGCAGGTGATGAATTTGACACTTTCTCTAGAAGGTTCCCAATTATGACGTCTGTATACATATCAGACCTGATTTGTTCAATGAGGCAGAAACTTTAACTTTTTGTGTCACACGAGCCCCAGGTACAAAAGAACCTTTAAAATTATAAACTTTGCATACTTCTTTCTCTGTTAGAAGAACCAAACCAATTTTTACGAGTCATATGATACTGTGCTGGAGAGTTGACTCAGTGTTTAAGAGCACTTGATGCTCTTTCTGAAGACAGGGGCAGGCTTTGGTTCCCAGCACCCACATGTCCAGTTTCAGGACAGCTGATTCCTCTTGAACACCAGAAGCACTTACAGTGCACACACACACATACACATACACACACACACACATGCATATATACCTTCATATATACATAAAGTCAAAACATTCATATATATATATATATATATATATATATATATATATAATAAAATAAATACGTTAAGACGTTTTATAAATCAGATAGTACCTTGGGAGGTTAGGGTAGGTTAAATACACTGAAATAGTAAGTGTAGCCAATGCTTCTATAGAATTACCTGCCAGGCACTGTTCTAGACTACCTACTTGAATTAACTGTACTGATCCTCACCTCCAACACCAACCTTATCTCTTTTTTTTGACTTTGAGACTGCAGTCTAGGCTGACTAGAAGCTAACATTGTAACCCTGACTGGTCCTATTATTTTAGCTTCAAGGAGGACACATCTTTGTGTTTGGGATATGATTTGGGCCTTCCACAAAAAAATGTCTCCCTAGCAGATCTTACCAGTGCTTTAAACTCGAAAGCACCAGGCCAGCGATGAATTAAGCAATTAAAATTTAAATTATCAAAAAATATATAAGTCGCTATCTGCCGAGCTCTAAGGTAAATGCAAACAACAGATTTGGACTATTTTCTTTGGGAAGGAACATGTCAAGTGCGTTTATGTAATATCCAAAGGCTACCCAGGATCTTTACTTCCTGGGAAAATTCAAAGTGTTAAGTGTAGGACTTGCCACATACTGTGAACTTAATACATACGTGTTCGGTAGCCTTGTATTTTATTTTGTTTAGCAGAAACTCGCTGATTCTGGATTGGCTTTTAGCGAGTAAGGATTCCATCGGCGTAGACTGATTCTTATGTCTGTGACCGACCGAACTTCAGAAATGCAGCTTCTTTCTAATACCCAGTCTAATCAGACGCTTCCCTCTGCTCCCTACCTGGAAGCCAGCGAGCTGTGTGTGAGAGCTGGTCTCCCCACACTGCCCAGGGTTCTTTGAAAGAGATGTCAGTGCAAAGCCAGGAAAATAAGTCAATGAAAATGAGCCTGCCACTAAGGCATGCACTCCCTCAGCGTGGAGAATCCACCAGCAGCCAAGTGTGTTTCTTGTTGCAGGGTTGAGTCACCAGCCAGACTGGCCCGAGGTGAGCCAGGCACATCCGCGTTAGGACTCAGAGGCACGCCTTCTTCTCACACAAACCTTCCTGATCCCAGCCGCCTAGGCGGACTCCCGGGTGGCGCTACCAGCCTTGCCACTTGCAGTCTTGACCCGCAGAGGTTGGGAACTGCCAGGCCTTGCACCGATCGGGAGCTACAGGTTGCAGACGCAGAGATCCGCCCGTGCCCATGACTGTGACTCTGTGAGGCTGGCTGCTGGCGCGCGGTGGTTGCTGGCGGGTCCCCGGAGCTGGGGAAGACCGGAGCGGGCCCGAAACCTGACACCAGCGCCCTCGCTGCCGCCGTTCCGCGGGCTGGTGAGTTGGGGAAGGCCGGCTGGAAGCTGGAATGCGGTTCCACCCACTCGGGGTGTCTGCGCGGCTGTGGGGAAGTGGGGACAGGGAGGGCACAGGCCCCGCGCGCGGCAGCTGAAGACCCCCGGCAAGCATATCTGGCGAGCATAACCTGGGGGTCGTGCCTGTTCAGATGGCCCCCTGCAAACTCGATCTATATGCACCCTGCTTTGGTGTGTGCCTATCTTACAGCTGATCAGAGCCAAAGCAAAGCAAAACAAAAACGCTGGATAGAGGGACGCGCATCCATATTCCCAAAAACAAGCTGATTAACAGCAGCAAGAAGGAGAGTGGCACTGGGGAGAAAGAACCAGGCAAGAGAGAGGACTTGTCTTAGTACTTCCTGGAGATGATTCAGCCACAGAAAGTGAAGAGTGCTTTCTGTGGTCCAGTGTTTGCAGTATTACTTTAGAATTCTGATCAAAGTTTCGCATCTTAGGGATTGAGAGCGGAAAGTGAGTGCTATTCCAAGTGATCCCAACACATTCGCTACTAAGATCCACCCCCCCCCCCCCAGCTGCAACCTCATTGTCTTACTAAGTCTCCTGAAAACATTGTCTCAGTGTTTGGTTAATGCCCGAACACCTCGCCAGCTTGTGTGTGTGTGTGTGTGTGTGTGTGTGTGTGTGTGTGTGTGTGTGTGTGTGACTAATACATCTAAAACTAATACTGTGAGACTCCAGTTTAAATGGATTGTGTATAGCATCAGGGTTAATAGCGAAGACATATGTTTTGAGTTGCATCTGCTTAGGAGAATGCCCATAGTTCTCAATATTTAGTTACAGGTATACGTATTCGCATATACATAATGGACTGGTTAGTGGTTATAACTCGTGAAAAGTAGACAGACTATTTAGCTATATTCATACTCATTTGCAGATGCATGTAATGTACTAGTTAGTTGTTATAACTTTCGAAAGTGACGATCAGTTTGAAGTTATAAAACAAGAGAAGTGCTTTTCTAAGGTCACCCTGCCCACCCCCATAGCGGCTCTTCATAGTTTCCAAGGGTAGTTCCTTACCCGCCTGGGTTCACTAGTCTTACAGGCAGAAATGTCTATGGACCATCTCAAGGTATACACTTGCCTGAGACTCAACAGTAAGGGGACTTCCCTGGGTAAGGGCTGGCTCCGAACTACCATGCCCCTTACTATCATTGGTCTTCAATGGGAAAAAAATTTCAGATAAAACTGGATAAACCTGTTCTCACCTTTGCCAAATGGCAGTGCAAAGAATCTGTCAAATGCAAGGGAAGCACAGCTCTCCCACCTCGAAGAGGTGTGTGTGACCTGATACAGAAGGTAACCTTGGAGAAGAGATCCTTTTAACTCGTGACGTCCCACATGATACTGCCACCTCTCTTCCAGTTTCAGGATGGGTGTTCATTAAGGTAACTATTCCTCCAGAAACATGGATGCCCCAGTCCCAGGTGGACCAAGCTGGCACCTGCTGACCCCCTGACCCCATTCTTAGAAAGTTAGGACTAGGCTTTCAGCCTCGGTGCCCAGTAGAGAACGGACGGCACACTGACCGCTCTCATGATGTTCATCTTGAAACGCTGCACGTCCAGTTTCTTCCGCTGATTCACTGAGGCTAGCTTACCAATAGTTCAGCTCTGAGGCAATTACTTGGTATGCTGAGATGCCAGAGACCAAATCCAATAAAAAAAAGACAGGGTAAACCAGATGTTTACCATGTATTATGTGTAGAGATGACTGCCAAAGGGGAGTGACTAGCTTTCTTTATGGTTAGGTAAATAAGGTATAGGGTGAATGTTCTATAATACAGGACATAGTGACATTACAAGAAGGACCAGTTTTTAAATTTTTTTTATTATTTTATTGGATATTCTAGGTATTTACATTTCAAATGTTATCACCTTCTTTCTCCTCCTATGTCCCCTTTCCCCTCCCCTTGCTTCCATGAAGATGCTCCCTCTCCCAACAACCCACTTCCACCTCATCGCCCTGGCATTCCCCTGCACTGGGAAAACGAGCTTTCACTGAACCAAAGGTTTCTTCTTTCATTGATGCCAGTCAAGGCCATCCTCTGCTACATATGCAGCTGGAGTCATGGGTCTCTCCATGTGCACTCATTGTTTAGTGTCCCTGGGAACTCTGGGGGATTTGGTTGGTTGATAATGTTGTTCTTCCCATGGAGTTGCAAACCTTTTCCTTTAGTTCTTTCTCTAACTTCTCTATTGGGGTCCCCGTGTTCAGTCCAGTGGTTAGCTGTAAGCATCCTCCTCTGTATCAATAAGGCTGAGGAGGCATCTATAACAGGCTCCGGCCAGTAAGCATTTATCTGGGGACAAAAAGCTAACAAGATGAACAGGTTAGATCTATGACATATGACTCACAGGTGCTAAAGTGTATGGGGCAGGAGAGAGTTATTCCATAAGTTTCGGTAGTGTGGGGGTGGGGCCGCCAAAGTATCAGGTTGCAGATTAAGTACCAGGGTGAGCCCTACTAAGAGGCTATTTCAATGTTGATCTGGAGCAATTCAGGGTGTAAACCTTGGGAGACTATGCTAGACTGGACAACCAGACAGCTAGGATTTGCCAGTCCTGTTTCCTGGTACTACTAGGGCCAGGCCATAGAGGGCTCTGAAGGTATAGATAAGAAGTTGGTTTAGAGTTTTCACTTTGGGTAGTAGGTTATACTAAATAGCATGTAAAATATTTTCAACACATACTTGTCTAGCGTATAATTAACAATAATCTTCTAAGCAACATGGATAAGAGGAGCTAATAAGACAGAAGGACATTGCTATATACACATTATGTCCTAGAGTGTGTGTTGGGGAAAGAGGGCAAACAAATAAATAATCCTGCAAGGTTTAATATTAAGAAAAGCATTGTAAAGAGTAAAAATAATGACATTGGTCAGTTACCGCTGGCTCTCTTTGTGAGCAAGTTCAACCATCTTTAAATAAAAACATTGCAAGCTAAATCTTCATCTGTATGAAGCATGTCCATGACCTTTCTTATCATGATTTCCTGAACAATCTACTATACAAGCTATTTATGCAGCCTTTCTACTAAATTGGGTCTGACTATTACACAGATGGTTTAAGACATAGATTTAAAATATGTTTTAATATTTATATAATATATTTAATATTTGATATATTTTAATAATATAAAATACATAATACTTGAGCGGGTTGTGTGGAAAGTACTGTGCATCTGTATATATAGGCTGATGCTTCAATGCATGCAGATATCCTTAGGAACCTTGAAATCAGCCCCCTGCATAAGCTGAGGATACTATGCATTGTGCACTAATAAAATAGAAGTGTTGCTGTGCTCATTACTTTAAAATTTTACTATGACTTTGTTCTGAAAACATAATACATCTAATGGGTTAATGTTTTTAAAAGCTCTCTCTCTGGCTTCCTTGCAGACAGTGGATTGTAATATGACCACTGCTGAAGAAAGATGAAGCTACTGACCATCGAAGGCAACAGTATAGATTAGCACTGGAGCTGTGGCATCAGATGAAAGTAGATTCATTCAGAGAGTATTTAGAATCAGAGCTGATAGGGATTACTAATAACCCAGGTAAAAGTAGGGATAGTGGAAAGAAAGATAGAACGTGGTCATCCAAATGCTTAAAGAACAACCAGTTAGATGATATGGCTGTATCTTAAGAATGGGAAGGATGGGGAAGGGAAAGACTCAGGAGGGAAGCGCAGACTCTGTTACCAAGTGTTGGAAGAATTTTCAAGCTTCTGGGTGGAAACAGCCAGTTAGGCTTCTCTTTTTGTAGAATTCAATATCTAGTGTAAGCCAACACATGGCTAGACCCAAGGTCTTCAAGACATCAACTGGAAAGACTAAGATCTAGATCTGAGAACTGACCTCTGGCTGGATATGAAATAGACAGATCTCGACCCAGGAAGCATCAGAAAACTAGTCAAGTGATAGGGCAGTTATCAGATAACACTGCCATTATGAACCCAAGACAGAAATTTTTGCAGAACACCCAGTGGTGCCAGATGTTGCTAAGATAAAGACTTATCTTGAGCTGAGAAGTGTGTAATCATGTCGTGTCAGATGGGAAATTTTGACAAGAGATGGACCTCTCAAAATCACATATTCAGAAAAACTAGTATAAAATTTTGTAAGTAACTTTTCATTTGATCCCAAGAAAAATAGAAATTTGAGGACATCAGAAAAATTTACATTACATTCAGACTCCAATAAAATTAATTTTTAAATGTGCTCATAGAACAATAAGGTCAGAAATACTTAGAAAAGTGTTGTGTGAATTCTCAGTGTACTTTGAGGAAGAACAAAGCAGTCAGTGAGGGAGTGTCTCACATCATTGAATCAATGTGAGAAAAAGTTAAGTTCATCTCTCTGTCCTCCTCACAGTCTGATGCTGGAGACTGAGCCCGGGGCCTATGGTGTGCTTGAGCTAATACTGAGTTCCATCCCTGGCCTCCTGTCATACACAGCTCAGCATGCTGCCTACACTTGCCTCCCACTTCATGCAACTCAGGGTTCGCATTCTTCTTTCTGAATAAAGGAAAAGAGTATTCTAACGGAAAGCATTGGACTGAAAGAAAGACTGCTAACATTCATCACTAGGGAAAGAAAAGGAGGAGGGGGAGATAATGTGAGCAGGAGATTTTTGTGCAGACCCAGAATGGAAGTTGAGACCTAATGACCTTGATATGTTCAAGAACCTGAGAGAAGAGACTGGGGAGTAGAAATCAGGGGACACTGGGAGCACAGCTGAGCTTGGCGTGCACTGATGGGAAGCCATTGCTGAGACTGGATAAAATCAAGAAAGATGACACACAAGAATTTCTTACCAGAGGTGTTACAGACATGACCCCCACTGAGATATTTAAAGCTGTGATCAAATGTGTCTGAGAACATAGCATTACAATAGTTGGTAGATAGTCGAGATAAAAATGTAGAAGTGATGGCCAAAATCTTAGTTATGAGATATAAAACAAATAAAAGAATATTAGGTTGGCCCAGTCTTATACAATTGTTTAATATTCAAATGTGCACAACTATTTTATGTAGGTAAAGCTGTTTCATTGAAGGCAGATATAGGAGCACGCCTTGGTGGTTTTTAGCAAACAGCTAAGTTTACCCGGTCATTAAGCAAACCTTGCCAGGACTGTGTAGTGTGTGTAGCTTAAGGACGTGACAATCCTTCTCAAGACTATGACTCTTCTGTGCAGAATGAAGGGGGATGCTGATTGTTCAAATGCTCTACACCACTGCTCTGGACCTGGGGAGGCTACATGTCTTGCTCCATGTTTATTTTCTTCTATCTTTCCTCTTCTTCCACAATTCCTTCTCCGTATCTATCCATCTAAGGTATAGACAATGTATGTGTAAGGTAAAAAGAATGGGAGGAGAGTCCAGGAAAGGAGAAGCTCTATAAAGGGGAAATCATTTTAGTAGGTTAAGCCACAGGTCTTTGTTTAACCTTTCTCTGTAGCACATGCACTTGGTCTCCAATTATAGCGACTCAGGGTCAGCACAACCTTCACTTGTTTGAGCTTACTTAGAGACCTGGATACTGTATTACATCCAGTCAAAGAGACACACCAAAAAAAAAAAAAAAAAAAAAAAAAAAAGCTGATTCATATCACATTTCTCCACTCTTACTTAGACGAGGTAGTCAGGGCCCAAGAAGCTTATTAGAAGAGTTGCTCGGTACTTTACCATTTCTTGGAGTACATTATTTTCATTAGGAAAACAGGGTAGATAAACATTCATGGCCACATCAAAATACATAAAATATAGAATGAAATTAGCCTTTTTTTTTTTCAGTGAAAAGAGTGAGAATTAAAAGTTGGGTCCCCCATTCTTCTTGAACAGCCTCTTGGTCTGGAGCTCATTCAAGCTGATCTTGAGCTCTTAAACACTTCTGATTCAACCTCAGTACTGGCTTACAGGCATGTGCCACCGTGTCCCATTAAAATGAGTATCTCCAAGTGTTTAAAATAGACTATTTCTGATATACAGACTGGATACATCTTGAGTTGGCTGCCTCCTTGGTTTGATTTAAGCTTCTGATTTTCTAAAGTTTCCCTCCCCCGAAGGCCACAAATGCAGGAGCAACACCATCTTACTAACTTTGTAAAACATGAGGCTGCTGAAACTCCCTATATGTAAAGTGTTGTCCTCAGTCTCAAGCCCTTGGCTTGTCCCCTCCATGTTTGATTTTAATCTTTCCAGGGATAGTAGTACATGCCGTACCCTCAAATGTTGCTGGTCAGTGTTGGGATATGAAAGCTTTATTTGACACAGCACAGAAAAATGACTATAATGAAAATATCCTCACGTGTGTGTGTGTGTGTGTGTGTGTGTGTGTGTGTGTGTGTGTGTGAGAGAGAGAGAGAGAGAGAGAGAGAGAGAGAGAGAGAGAGAGAGAGGAGGGAGGGAGGGACAGGGAGAGAGAGAGAGAGAGAGAGAGAGAGAGAGAGAGAGAGAGAGAGAGAGAGAGGAGGGAGAGAGAGGGACGGAGAGAGAGAGAGAGAGAGAGAGAGAGAGAGAGAGAGAGAGAGAGAGAGAGAGGAGAGAGAGAGAGAGAGAGATTGAGAAAAACACAGGATGAAACAGTGAGTCACAGAAGCTAGACTTTCTTTGTAATCTTCCGTTGGAAATAAATTCTCACCGACTAACGCCACTCAGTAGTTATCTCTTGAGGGTGCCACTTAAAGATTCATTTTTGGCTAAGGATTTCTTGAAAATAATACTGGGTGCTTCTTCCTTCGAAATTACCCTATACCATCTCCACACACCTCCTTGTTTAATTTCAGTTTCTCACTTAGCCAAGTGAACCAAGGGAGGGTGTGTGACTCAACAATAGTTCCTGTTACCCTTAATTTAGATGCTGTCCTTGTCACTGTCAATGCTGGGGACTGACAGGCTTGATGAGAATTCATCCCATTAAGATTATGAAGAGTGGAAACAAAGATTTCCTGTCCTTCAGTGGGTAGAGTCATAACCGCCTGCAGATGTGGCTCTCTCTGCAGACCTGAGAAGCCCTGGGCTGCATGTTTCCTGTGTCACTGAATCCAGTGGTGTGGTTTCTCTGTGAAAGACCACAGGATGGTAACTGTTGCTCCAACGAGGACTCTCACTCTGCTATAATGCTCTCTCTGGCTCCCAACAGTGATTTTAACATGTCTCAAAGGTGGGCATCTTTGCAGCACCCACCCTTTCAAAATCCTCTTTATCCCCTAAGTAGAGCTGTATCTGAGACCAAGGAAGCAGTTCCCGGAAGGATATTCAGTCTTGATACCTACATGGCCCAAGTAGACTATAGAACTGAGGTGGGTTCTAAAGTCAATCAGGAAGACATTCATGTAACTAAAGATACCAACTTTTCACTTTGAGAATAACATAGAAGGAAAATTCTAGAACCATTCAAACTTGTATGTGTTGAGTTCAAATAACTCTTGATTCAATTTCCTATTTTACCTCCCACTATATAACTATATAGTTATTCCCTGTATAACTTTGGATGTTTCATTTATCTTAAATATTGAGGCACTTATTTGTAAAAGAGTTGGTTGGCTGTGAATACCAAAGACACATTTTCTTCTAATATAGATAGACACTCAACAGACTAGTTAGCTTGCGACCGAATGAATCGTCATTCTTTCTATTAATAGCTTAGAGGAATATCCATTTCTCTATGAATCTATCTCTCTATCTCTTTATCTCTCTATCTCCCTATCTCTCTATCTCTCTATCTCCTTATCTCCTTATCTATCTTTATCTCTATCTCTATTTCTAGCTCTATATCACCCCTCTTAAAGACACAGTTTTTTTGTGCAGCCCTGGCTGCCCTGAAACTTGCTTTGTAGACCAGGCTGTCCTCAACCCCTAGAAATCTGTCTGATTCTGCCTCCCATGTGCAGGGATAAAAGACATCCACCAGGCCCATTTCTCTTTTGAAATGCTAATATTAACAGAAATTAGGACAGATAGATGAAGGGTTCTTTTATTACGCACTCTCAAAAATATAAAATCTTCAAGATCAAAGAAAACACTGCCGAATCTGTTTTTTTCTTCAGCTCTTTAAGGCAATCCAATCTTATATTTAAAATCTTAACATGTGAACCACCAAGAAGCAGGGAGAAAGCGGTAGGGGAAAGAGATGACTTAGAAGGAAATATGGTATGTATATGAAATACCACATTGAGACCCATTATTTTATTTGCTAATTAAAAATTAATAGAATGTACATTTAAAAACATTTACTAGGACTCATGAATGTTGGCTATGTACCCATAAGATGTACTACTTGTGAAGCAATATTTTACAACCAGTAGAAACATTTTTATATTACTATTCTTCCAGGAATCCCATTTAAAAAAATAAAAAGTAGAATGTGAGGGCTAAAAATGTCTCAAAGCTGCTTTCAAGTTGATTTTTTCCCCATATTAAAGATATGCTGGGCACAGCCACCAGAGCCAAAGGAGGAACACAACTCAAGAAACTGAAGAATTATTGACACTTGTTGGGTGGTACATGTCCTGACTGGGATACCACGGTGTAAATTGTAAGGAAAATCTTGTTAGTTAAATTGAACAGTGCCATGTATTATGACAAGAAATTGGCTGCCTGTTGATTCAGGAACCTCCTCAGATGAATGCAAACCTTTGATTTCCCCACCCCGAAACATCTGCGAATAAAGGAACAACACATGTAGTTCAGTGATTTCCTAATTCCAGAGTGCACTAATGGTACGTAAGCAATCCACTACATGGGAACTAAAAACTATTAGCCGCCATCCGAGTGCCTGCCCCACCCCTTCAAGTATTGCATTTTTACCACCTTAAGCCTGACAGTGGCAACTTAGTCTTCAATATAATGTAGTTCCTCTTAAACAACATAGTAAGTACCTTTTGTGTGGTCGGTGCTGTGTTTGTGACTTTCCCTGTAAAATGAACAGTTCAAGTCTCTTCCCTCAGAGGACGTGGAACCTGTAAGGTCCTGTGAGCAGGTAACTGTAACCTAGTGGATAAGATATGCATTTACCAAATTCATCCTTAGAAGGCAGTGCTATACTCATAAAGAACAGAGGCAAACACATGAGATTTGAGGTGTACAAAGGCTTGTCTGTGAGCAATGGAAATGAAAAGATCTTGGCTTAGTGATTAGAAAATTATGGAAGGGACCAGATAAGCTTGGGGGTGGGAAGAGGGAAAGAACTCAATGCCCCCATCTTAATAAAGAATTTGGTGGATTAATAATGTATGTTGCACAAAACTCAAATCCAGAAAAAAAGATGAAACAAATGGGAGAGAAGATGTAACTCCATTTGGGGTGCCCATGGTCATTTAATTAGAACTATTCAGAAAAAATACCAGTGGAGATATAGGCCTCCCTGGAGAATTTATAGTGGTATAAATTAAAAATAATGGCAGACAGAGGGTAGTCACTAGCATCCATGAGACCAGATATCATTCCTCAGGATGGCCCCAAACTGTAGGGAGAACAAGCAACCCTATGGAAATGATGGGAGAAGACAGCGTACGTGATTCTATGTGCTTATCACCATTGTGGAAGTATAATATTAAATACACAGGCAGCTCCTCATTTATGAGCATAGCACCATCATTCTGTCTACTGTGACTCATCTCCGTGACTCTGCCTCCCAGGCACCTTGTGAAATAGGACAAGTCACAGCTCAGATGATTGGAACATGCAGTACCTCGTGGGATCCTCAGAGACGTCTAAAGTGATTGAATAAGTCCATTTGGTTTGATTAATATTATGTTTTAATAATAGATACCAAGCCACTATTAATTTCAGCCCAAATTAGCTTTCTTACATTTTCCCAATAGCTTTATCCTATCACTTTCAGGACTAAATGTAATACATTTTTATTGGTTATTATATTTATTTACATTTCAAATGTTATCCCCTTCCCAGTTTCCTATTCACCAACCCCCTTTCTACTCCTCCTCCTTCCCCTGCTTCTATGAGGGAGCTCCCCCACACACCTCAGTCCCCTAGCATTCCCCTATGATGGGTCATCAAGCCTCCATGGGACCAAGGGCCTCTCCTCCCAACCATGCCAGATGAGGCCATCCTCTGCTACGTAGGCAGCTGGAGCCATGGGCCCTGCCATGTGTACTCTTTAGTACATTTTAAACAGAAGAACAGTCTACCAATGCATAATAAAATTCATCTTAATGCTCTGAAAGAACTAAGGAATAGTTCTCAGGTAATAATTATTTAATAGGTTTTAGTAATATATAAAATTCTGCTCATTGATTGACATAAAAATTCAAGTGATCTGACTACATTTAGGGAAGTTACTCTCTCTGGCCTTCTCTCCTCCTCCTTGTGTTAAATATCAATCTCGAGTTCTTTGTAAAAGCTTAGAAACTGCCTGTGTAGAATCATCTGGCTGCCTTTCATTCTCCATATGTGTTTTTTGGTTATTAAACAAGTTAGAGAATATACTGGTTTTCTCCTTAGGTGACCCACTTGTCCCCGGCTGCCAGTCTCCTTCACCCAGATGTGCAAAGCTTTCTTTGATATGAATTTGTTATGTGAAACTTAGAACTCTGACCATGTGTGTTTTTGTAAAATCTCCTGGCAATTTATCAGTAGCCCCCTTGTTCTGATTATTATAGACAGAAAACAAAATCCTAAGAAAATATTGACTGTACATGCATCTTAGTGAGACATGTAATCTATGCTTGTACATTTCTCTGTGTGATTAGAACAGTGTTGATCATGATTTTTCCCCTGATGCATTTTGTGACTTACATTATTCACTAAGATGTGATCCAAATGCAAATATTCTAAATTTTACCAGTTTGTAAATTCATCAGTCTTTCATATTCTCTTAGGTAGGATCAATGTGATTTGTTTCTGATTAGTTTTGGCTATATGTAAGGTAACCATACAGCTAGCAATCTCTTCTTTGCAATCAATAGAGTTGATTATAGGATAAAAACATGAAGAAAAGGCATAAATAAATACTCTTCCTAGTGGGAAAACAAGTTCTTCTTTAAAAAACGTACAATTATTTTATAAGTCAGTTTAAGTTCCATTGTTTGATCTGGCTGTCAAGGGCCAAAGCATACACTGCCATTAAACCATTGATTATGAACTGCCGATCACTTCTGGCTTGGCATTTGTGGCTCTCCCAAGAAAGTGTACTTTCTTGTTAATATGAAGGAAAATTCCAAAGTTAAAAACAGATTTGTAGGAACCATTTGGGGGTGGGGGAAGAAGCTTAAAGTCGTAGTGTCTGTGTGGCTGGTATCAGAATAGCTTTAGATCTGCCTTCATTCCAACCTCTATTACATGAAAGAAGTTCGACCCCATGATCTAACATGTGCTCACTCATAGAAAAGGCATTGACTCCCATGGCAATGGAAAAGAGCAATCTTTAAGACAGAAGTTGCTCTTAGTGTTTGAGTCTTTGCCTCCACAGTACACGGGTGGCGAGGTATTTGCAATAAGATACCGGAGAGTGTTCTTAGCACTTGTAAGCTAACAGGTGCTGTGCGTATCCTTTAGGCTGAAATAGTAGGAACTGGCCAGGCAGTCATGTATTCTATCAAGAAGAGTGACTGTTTTCTCAGAGACAACCTCAGCTATCTACTAAAACATGAGGTAGGCTGATAAATACCAATAGGCTCTCCGAGTAGGCCCACAGTCGCAAACCAAACAGCCAACCTCATGCACATACAGTAAAAAGGTTCTTAGATGACTAAGCTTTGGGGGGTTTGCAGCAGTCTGAGAGTGATTTTTGACCTCTATTTGTTATCCTTTGCTTCCTTTAGAAATAGAAGCCAGTGTACTATTCAATTCAATTTATAGGCCGCCAGCCTAGACAAACAGACGCCTTGCACAGAATGGAGGATTAAAATTGAGACATTGCAAAGAGGCAACACTTGCCTTTCCTTAACGACAAATTCATACCTTATTAATTACAGGGAGCAAAATGACATCTGGCATTGTCACACTAACATGTTAGAGAATGTTGTGAACTGTTGAGTAAGATCAAATGTCTTGCATATCTAACTAATAGACTGAAAGCAAACTTAATTGATTCATCACGGGAAATGCTGTTTCTGGTTCTTCTTAAGGTTTATTTGGTCCTGATTTCCTGCATGTATTGCCTTTACCCTCAGTAATAATCTTTTTCAAAACAGTGAGGTTTATAATGACAATGATGCAATGTTTGCCTCGCTGTTTGTAAGGGTGAATGGGAGAGGGAGACCTGATGGGAACACGGGGTTGAAGTTTGGATGCCAGCACCGGCCTAGCCAAAAACATAGAACTCTGGATTCAGTGAGAGACTCTGCCTCAAAGGAAAAGGGCAGACAGTGACAGATGAGGCCTTCCCTTGGCTTCTACAAAGAAAACAAGTGTGCGTACCTGCAAACACACTTGAATATATACAACAAACATGTAAATACACTTGCACATGCACACACAGCATGGATGAACAAGGGGGGCGGGATCTAAGTAGTTTTTTGTGTTATTGCATCAAGATAAGAGCCTGGGTCTCCGATCACTATTAAAATTCTCAGATTGTATGCTGTTGCAGTAAATATTAAAAATAAAAAGGATTTATCTCTCTATTGGCCCTGAGGTCTCACTCCTCAGGCCCGATTAGAGGAACTGTGCTCTCCTCTGGCACCTGGTCCGAGCCGCCAACCCGGCCCAACTTGACATGCAACTCCCTTCTCTGGTGGTTTTCTACCACCTACTCTCTGCCTCTGTCCCGGGGTGTTTCTCTACCCCAAAATCCCACAAACACAACTCTACAGCCCCATAGCTTTTCATACAGGTTTATATATCCAACTCTCAATCCACAAGCCCTCTACACAACAAGATTACATCAAATAGATAAAGATACAAACTGCCCTTCTATAAGATACTAGACCTGGAAAATCCTTAATGTTCATAGCTATTTAATACCAATAAATCCCACCTGGGTCTAGTTGGTTTTGAGGAAGCTTCATGTTGCAACGACCTTCCCCCTCCATCCTCTCACCACCTCTGACTTCTTGCCCTCTGACCTCTTGCCCTCTGACCTCTTACACCTCATTTCTCTGCTCCTCCCTTAACCCCGCCCAGTCACTGGCTTTCTTTTATTTTACTAATTAAAATGGGAAGGTTTAGTTGGAGTCCTGACTAGGCAGCCCTTCTTGAGAAAGTGGAATTAACATTAAAATATATACAGCTTCAGGACAATCTACAGTATGCTAGTTTCTTTGCTAGACTACTAGGACACTTAAGCATCCTGACATAATTTACAGTCTCATTTCATGGCATGCAGTTAAGTTTTTTCCAAAAAGGTCCCTGTAAAGTTGTGTGCTTAAAGAAAGTTTGTGCAGATATTTTTAATCAATCCTGAACCATAACAAAGGTTTGCAGAACACCTTCAAGTACCTATCAGTATGATAGAAGGCAATATTTTTCCAGTGGGTCTTGGTAGAAATCAAACACTGACTAAAATATTGATAGTTGTTGCTACCAGAAGTTAACTGACTCCACTCTTCAGAACCAACCATATTTAAACAAATAATTACTATTGGTTTGCAAGGGACTCTGCGACTGATAATCTTGTCCCAGCTTTGCTAGTTTCAAGCAAAAAAAAATTGTTCAAAATATCTTAAATTTACATATTTTTTGAAATGAATAATTCCAAAAAATGCCAGGGCCTATCCTTCAAATTTATCTGAGAAGTTAATATAGGGCATTATGTCATCAAGAGACATTACCCAAATGAAGTTGACAGTAAAAGTCTGTCTGCTGATTGAAGTTCTGGAAGGCATAGAGATAAAATGGTGCCCTATAAAGCTGACACTTATTAAAGGCTAGTGGTAATGACAAACTTACAACTCTAGATTTTCAATAAAATCCCTTCTTTGATTAATGGTGGTAAACTCCTCTCTACTGAAAAGATGCTGGATGCTTCCAACTCAGTTTTTAAAATAACTTACCTTGAAGCTGTTTGTTAAGTAATATTAGGAATGGTTTTCACTTTTCCCCCCTTTTTTTCTTTCCTAGTTCTATAGAAACTGAGATAGTCTTAAACACACTGGACAAGTAGCATGGCATGTGAAAATCAATTAAAATAATGGGAACAGTTAAGCCACCCTGGTGTGGACCTGCTGCGTATCAGCAGAGTCAGGAGATCAATGTCAACATATTATGAAAGAAAGTAGAGCAAACTGACTTATGGGGAAACCAGACAAAGCCTAACCTTTAGCTGAGTCGGCTTGATTCTAACACTTTCAAGTACCAGACAGTAAAAAAGAGACTGTGTTCTTCTAAAATATAACATTAATGCTAGATTTTGTTTTTACAATAGTTGCTCAAGTTTGACTGAACTGGAGTTACTCATTATTCCTTCTTTCAGATTACAAAGTACAGAATATTTAATTTTTACAAAGCACAAACTTGGACTAATCACCCCTTACAGGCTGTCATCATAGGTCGATCATCATATGGATAGGCTTAGTCAATGCTCTGTACACAGTACAGGAAGGATAAGAGCCAAAGAATGGAAAAAAGTCATTCTATAACCAAGCTAGGGCTTGTTGTATGGCAATGTTCCTGGGGAATCATGAAAAAAAAATGTGTATTTACCCTAGATAGGAAAGTTGTAACAGACCAAAGTAACATTATTACCAAATTCCACCTTGCTGAGCCAATTAATTTAGTAAGGTTATTTATAGAAATATGGACAGGATTATTTTTTGAAATGGTGTGTACAATTCACCAATAACTGTATCAAGAATAGACCATTCCAGAATGGGAATGTCTGGATGAATGTCTGGAAAACTTGTAAGTAGCTCCAATTGTTAGGGTTCAATATTTGTTGAATGTGTAACTTTGGGGAGGAAGATGGGGCCTTGTGCACATGATAAGTTTCAGGAACTTCCTGCAAATTATAAAATTACTTCCCGAATCTTGTTTCAGCTCCAAGGAAATACCTGCACAAAATGGCTATAGGAAAGATACATAAATTCCTTAATAATTGAGGTGGGATCTAACATTTAAAAAAAAGCTGTACAACGGTACGAAATCATGTCAAATTCATATATAAAGCAGACCATATAATTATGTTTTATGCATGCAGAAGATACTGGGTTAATTATTGGCCATAACAAATGACCATCAGTTAAAACACCAGTACTTTGAGAATGTGAATAATCGCCCAAATTCATTGGATGAATGATCTGCAAGTTTTAGTTAGTGCTGGAGAAAAGTCCAGGACAGAAAAAACCAGTGAATACTCATTTTATGAGATAGTGTTAATTTAGAGTTTCAGCTCATGTAGTTGGTCCCTGTGACTCTTTCTCACTTTACCTTGAAGGAGTGGGCTGACACATTTATCATTCATTTTGCCTCTTTATCAGTTTTTACTTTTTTAAATCTTTATGTTGACATCAATGTGAACAGGGAGTTATGGTGGGGACCAGAATGCAGCTGATATTATATTGAATGTCTTTACATCATTGTATTAGAAAGCTAATCTTGTAATAGAAATTGTTATGTTTATTTTTTTAATTGGATCAAAACTCATTATAATTTCACTGAGGAAGCTCAGCACCATGATGACTGGTCATATAGCAAGATACATTGTCTACATTAAAACTGGGGAAATGTTTATGAAGAAAAAATTTCTCCTGGATTCTAGCCCAGCAAGAATTGTTCTAATAAAATTCTCACTTGAAAAGACAATTAAATTGTGAAGTTAGTTAATATTGTTTTCCACTTAACTTTTTTTAAAAATTATGTTCTGCAGTGTTCTAGATAAAGTTATTTCATGGGAAATATCTAGGGACCTGGGCACCCAAGACTCATCTTGCTGTTTTCTTGGGTCTGCACCTTGTCTAGTTTTTGGACTTTCTCATGCCCCTACAAGGGCTGCAAAATATACATGTCTCCAGTTCATTCTTACCTGTCTTCCCTTCGACTTGTTAATCTGGCCTTTGAAACACTGACAGTTATAAACACTAATAGTTAAAGTATGAAAATGTTAATTTCAGAGACTATATGAATGATTGATAAGGCTTCATTTTAGATTTTGTCTACTGAATAAAATTTACTTCTAACATCTAAATCAATATTTAAGAAACCCTTTTTAGACTTTCACAAAGAGGAATTTTTTGAGTTATCCAACTTAAAAATTCTGGTTTCTGCCAAACAACTTGATATAATTCAGTTTTTCTATCTATTTATTTATTTATTCATTCATTCATTCATTTATTCATTCATTCATTTCTTTGTTTGTTCACATGGCTTCCCATGCCACAGCACATGTATGAAGGTCAGCGTTTGACTCTGTCTAGCACATTTTCTCCTTCCACCTACCCATGGGTACTGAGCATCTACGTCAGTCACCAGAATAACACAGAAGGTACCTTTACACACTAAATCATCCTGCCAGTACGGATGTGTTAACTCTGCTGATATAAAGAAATGTCTTCCAAGGACTATTGAACATAATATTGTTCAGAAGTAGGTATTTTTAGAAAATAGCTTCTCTGTTTAAAGTAGCTATCATACAGTTCTGAAACATTGTTAAGTGTTCAAGAAATCAGTAAAGTGCCTTTGAGGAAAAAAAATACAGTAGACAGACGTTATTCAGGACAGTATATAAAGCCTATATATCAAGTCTAGTATAAATGAGTCAATAATACATATTTAACAAGGTGTCTTTAAGCAAAACACAGAGGATGAGGGGGGATACACATTATCTCACAGCAACAGGCCTCTCCCCCTCCCCCCCCCCCGCAGAAGGGCTTGTTATTATCTAATTTTGAGGTTGAAACAAGTTTATAGACCCCAGTCACTCTGAATATCAAGAATCAACTGCATTTACTTCCTTCCACCAGAGGATCTGCAACAGTTTAGAAATAAAACTGCCATCAGCTGCCTAAAGGAAGAAGGAAAGCAGGTCCTTGTGCGCGTTTTTAAACACACAAAGAGCAAGGCCTCTGACTGTTATTTTGTAAATGAAATGAGAAATATCTGGTAGAACCTTTTTCAACAGTTACAGAGCCTGTGGCAGTGATACTAAACAGTATCACTTGTTATGTAAGGCGATTTTTGCAAGGTTTTAAAGCTATGGAACTCTGATACAAACTTAGATCTGTCCCCCACTGTTTAGCATCTATATACTCTTCTAGGAGCCCTGGAAGAAATAACACTCATCATATAAATACTCTATTCTCTGGCAACAGATTTAAATACGGCTATTTTCATTTACTTAGTTTTAAATTTATGAGAGTGTTTTGCCTGCCCATATGTATATGCAAAGTTTGCATGCCTGGTGTATGTGAAGGCCATCGAGGAGACTGGATTCCTTGGAACTGGAGTTATTGCAGATGGTTGTGAGCAGTCATATGAGTACTGGGAACTGAACCGCAGTTGGTTCTCTGGAATAGCAGCCAGCACTCTTAAACGCTGGGTCTTCTCTGTTTCTAATGTAAACCACTGTAAGAGGAGAACAGCTGCATTTAACCTATAGAGTCCTCATTGCAGTCATGACATGAGAGGCAGGCGGAGTCTCTAACTCACCACAGACACTCCCAGGAGGAAATTGATGTTAATCAAAACTATCTTGTTAATCATGAGGCAAGGTGTTCTTGAAACTTCCTCCTTTTAAATCTTCAACTGTTTTTTATTTATAATTCATCCTAGCATTGATTCTAAGAAGACTCTGGCATAATATGTAGGAAAGTACAAATTATAAGCTCAAATAATATGAAAAATTAAGGACAAAACAAGATTGAATTAAGACTTATCAATTCATTTAAATCTTCCTGTGTCGATTACCCAAATTTGTGAACATAATTGCTCAGATTCCTGACATGTAATTATTGAACCCACTATTGTAGGCAATAATAAAAATAGATACTTGTCCTATTAACCATTTTTTGTAATTTTTACATTGAACATGCATTTATACAAATGCAATATAAAATTGAGAAAACTCATGGAATTTTTTCATAAATAGATAGACATCTTTCTTCAATATTTGAAAAAGAAGCCTTCAAGTGAAAACAAAATGCTGATCCATTGGAATCAAGGTGGGGAAAGAGGGCTTCCTAACAGGGAGGGAAAAATGTCAAACAATTAAGGTCATGAAGCCAATTTTAATCCAACACCCTTCTTTTTCAAATTGCCAAAATAAACAAAAACTTGACTCAAATAAATATAGTAAATACAATTATTTTGAAATATATTTGACTTATTGAAAATGACATAATTTCAGTATAGGCTCTGAAGTGTTAACGTGTAACAGGAGAAAATACACAACTCGGCCATGGGCTAGTCAAGGTTGCCTCAACCTTACTGTGTTCTACTTTGGTTCAAAATCAACTACATATGACTGTGACACCTGCTTAAGTATCCATTCATGGTATGTTACTGATTAGCCATTCAGAGAGTCAACTGATATCTTCTTGATGAAGTAATACCTTTGGACAAACTGTTTATAAAACTGCTTGAAAGAGTTCTCCCTACTAGTTTTCGATGGCCATATTCATGAGGTAGTGCTTGCTTCTTGCTTCCTACAACTACTGACAATTCAGAAGTCAGACCCCAAGGATATGGAGAATGTACACTTTAGAAGACAGACCCTGGGATATAGAAAGTGTACATGGCAGAAGATAGATTTCTGACAACGTAGAGTACAGAAAGTAGATGTGAATGAAATATTTATAAAACCATTAATAGCAGAAAACTTAATGACATCAAGCATGTTCCTAGTTTTGATAAGCTATGGAAACAATGCTGGCCTGGTAAGCTACGTGGCATTTTGTTTCTATCTAGCAAATATTGACTCATACTTTTCAAATAATAATTAGCTAAAGGTAGGCTGAAGGATGTTTAGTCTCAGTCATTAAATATTCTATAATTTATCAAAATGTCTTCCCATAAAAACCAGGAATTGCTTTTGTATCAATTCATTTAACTTTGAAGGATAATTAACAAACTTCTAGACTATTTACTTTTGTGCCATATTTGAACCGGGGTCAGTCTCCCTATTGAAAAGAGCAGAACTTTCTGAAAGACAAATTCCTGAACAAAATATGGTACATTTGCAAAACTTTTGTTCATATGTTGCTTTCCTGGAACAAAGACAGTGCACAGGGTATAATTGTGAATTTGCTTTAAAAAGCTAGGAAGAAGAGAGAAAGAAGGGAAGGAAAGAACAAGCAGAAGGAGAAAGGACAGAAAAAGGACAGAGAGGGAGGGAGGGAGGGAGAGAGGGAGGGAGGGAGGGAGGAAGGGAGGGAGAGGGAGGGAGGGAGGAAGGAAAGGAGGGAGAGGAGAAGGGAAGAAGGGAGGAAAGGAGGGAGGGAGGGAGAGGAGAAGGAAAGAAGGGAGGGAGGAAAGGAGGGGGGAGATAGGGAGTGTGGATTTGCTTGCATGTCGTATCCCACAGGAAGCACTGCTGACATGTGAAGGTGTTTACTCATCACCTTTCCTTCTGTATGGATCTGCACACCCAGCATTCTGAGTTGAGAAACCCATGCTCTGCAAGACACTAAAGTGTCCAGTTGTATTTGGAAGGAATAGGCTGGAGACTGTGAAAGGTTTGGATTCAAATACCAGGCCTGACTTTAGCTATATGGTCTAGGGCAAAAAAATCTTACCTTTTTTTCAGTTTCAGTCTTTTGCTTTGCAAAATCCCAATCATTCTTCTGAGAATTGAATTAATTAATAGATGTAAAGAGCTAAGCATAATAACAATTCAGTGAGAGGTTGTTGATATTAATTTTCACTGCATTCTGGCAACTCAACAAGTAGTTATCAGTACTAATTCTGTTTACATATAATGCTGTAAAATCAGGGTACAATAAAAGCAAGTACTGAATAATTCCTGTTAGGTTTTTATATTCTTTTTCTCTTCAATTAAAGTACAATTACAACTCAATATTTTAATTCTTTTCTCCAGTGGTCTCCATGTGTTGCAGAGATAGATGTGCTGAAGCAGTCAAGGGGAAGACCACAAGGGTCAACCCTACACAAAGGAATCTATTAGCAAGTAAGGAATGCTGACAGTAAAGAAAATAGCCTCTCCTTGGGAAGAACAGAGCAATTGGTTATCCAGCACCGAATTGTCATCCCTAAAAATATGTCTGTGAGTAACATTACACAGACTGAGCAAATGTGTTTAGGAATACATGCATGTATATACATATACCAGACATATACATAAAACTACAATTAATGGGAAAAGAGGATCTAAATTTGAAAGAGAAGAAGGTAAGGTATGCATGTGGGAGAGTTTGGAAAGGGAAGAGGAAAATGATGTAATTATGTTATAATTTCAAGAATAAAAGAAATTAATCTACATATATATGATGTAATCATATATATGTATAATTACATCATTGGTCTTAGAGCATAAGCCATTTGTGCTCTGGTGAGGAAGTTTTCCCTGTGCCCATCTGTTTGAGGCTCTTCCCTGCTTTTTCTTTTAGTTTCAGTGTATCTGGTTTTATGTGGAACTTGTTAATCCACTTGGACTTGAGCTGTGTACAAGGAGATGAGAATGGATCGATGTGCATTCTTTTATATTTGAACTGCCAGTTGAACCAGCACTATTTGTTGGAATGCTGTCTTTTTTCCCACTAGATAGTTTTATATCCTTTGTCAAAGATCAAGTGAGCATAGGTGTGTCATTCCTGGGTCTTCAATTCTGTTCCCTAGATCTACCTGCCTGTCGTATACCAATATCATGCAGTTTTATCATGACTGCTCTGTAATTACAGCTTGAGGTCAGGAATGATCATTCCCCCAGTTCTTTTATTGTTGAGACTAGTTTTTGATATCCTGGGTTTTTGGTTACTCCAAATAAATTTGCAAATTGCTCTAACTCTATAAAAAACTGAGTTGGAATTTTGTTATAGATTGCTTTTGACAAGATGGCCATTTTACTATATTACTCCTGCCAATTCATTATCACGGGAGATCTTTCCATCTTCTGAGAACTTCTTCAATTTCTTTCTTCAGAGACTTGAAGTTCTTGTCATACAGATCTTTCTCTTGCTTGGTGAGAGTCACGCTAATGGCTTATGCTCTAAGATCAAGAATCAACAAATGGGTCCACATAAAACTGCAAAGCTTCTGTAAGGCAAAGGGCACTTTCAATAGCACAAAACGGCAACCCACAGATTGGGAAAGGATCTTTACCAATCCTACATCCTATAGAGGGCTAATAATATCCAATATATACAAAGAACTCAAGAAGCTAGATTCCAGAAAATCAAATAATCCTATTTAAAAGAATGGGGGACAGAGCTAAACAAAGAATTCTCAACTGAGGAATATTGAAAGACCAGGAAGCACCTAAAGAAACGTCCAGCATCCTTTGTCATTAGGGAAATGCAAATAAAAATAACCCTGAGATTCCACCTCACAACAGTCAGAATGGATAAAATAAAAAATTCAGGTGACAACAGATGCTGGTGAGGATGTGGTGAAAGAGGAACACTCCTCCATTGTTGGTGGGATTGCAAGCTGGTACAACCACTCTGGAATCAGTCTGGTGGTGCTCCAGAAAATTGGACATAGTACTACCTGAGGACCCAGCTATACCATTCCTGGGCATATAACCAAAAGAAGCTCCAACATATAACAAGCACACATGCTCTACTACATTCATACAGCCTTATTTATAATAGCCAGAAACTGGAAAGAACCCAGATGTCCTTCAACAGATTAATGGATACAGAAAATGTGGTATATTTATACAATGAAGTACTATTCAGCTATTAAAAACAATGACTTTCTGACATTCACAGGCAAACGGATAAAATTAGAAAATATCATTCTGGGTGAGGTAACCTAGTCACAAAAGTACACACATGGTATGTACTCATTGATAAGTGGATTTTGGCTCAAAAGCTTGGAAAACCCAAGATACAATTCACAGACCACAGGAAACCCAAGAAGAAGAAAGATCAAAGTGTGGATGTTTCAGACCTTCTTGGGGTGGGGGGCCAAAATACTCACAGGAGGAAATACAGAGACAAAGTATGGCACAGAGACTGAAGAAAAGGTTATCCAGAGACTGTCCCATCTGGGAATCCATCCCATATACAGTTCCCAAACCCTGAAAATATTGCAGATACATGCTGACAGGAGCCTGTTATAGCTGTCTCCTGAGAGGGTCTGCCAGACCTGACAGATACAGAGGTGGAGGCACTCACTGCCAACCACTGGATTAGAGCATAGGTACCTCAATGGAGGAACTAGAGAAAGGACTGAAGGAGCTGCAGGTGTTTACAACCCTATAGGCAGAACAGTATCAACCAACCAGACCCCCATCCCAGAGCTCCCAGGGACTAAACAACCAACCAAAGAGTACACATGGAGGGACCAATGGCTTCAGCCACATATGTAGCAGAGGATGGCCTTATTAGGCATTAACGGGAAGAAAGGTCCTTAGTACTGTGAAAGCTTGATGCCCCATTGTAGAGGAATGCTAGGGCGATGAGGTGGGAGGAAGTAGGCAGGGGGGTGGGGGAGCACCCTTATAGAGGCAGGGGGAGGGAGGATGCGATAGGGCGATTGCAGAGGAAAAACTGGAAAAGGGAATAACATTTGAAATGTAAATAAAGAAAATATCTAATAAAATATACATCATTTTGCCTCCCTCTGCTACCCCTTCCGTGTTCTCCTTCCCTCCTAAGCTCATATACTCCTCTTCTTTGATTGTTGTTACATCTACATAAAAATAACTAATATGTAAGTACAACCTGCCAGACCTGTCAGTGTTATCTGGATGCGTATGTTTCTAGGTCTGACCATGTGACGTTGGATAACCAATCAAGGGGCTCATCACTAGGGAATGCAAATTCTTCCTCTCCCAGTAGCTGGTCACTGCGTGTAGCACTTTGTATAGAGCCCATGAGACCCTCTCTCATTCATATTGGGATCTGCATTATGAGTTGGTTTTATCTTCAGACCTCAACTCTTAGCTTCTTTTAGAAATCACATATGCATTGTTATTCGTTTTAAAATATGTATCATTTTTTGTCATTCAGAAATTAAAAGACAGAATAATTTTACAGCAAGGGTGGCTTTTCCTAGACTGCGTAGATCCATCCATTACTCTTGTTTTGTGCATGAATTAGCAAACTATGTGGGGATGCCAAGGGATATATAGGCAATCCAATTAACTTTTTCTTACTCTATACATGGTGTTTTAGATTATATTCAAATACAACTGTATTTTCTGATTCTTAATTGCTAAATCTGACATCGTTGCATTGCTGATTGTATTAGATCACCCAGAATAGTCTACAACTCCTCACACATGCCAGATCATTTTACCAGACCCTCTGAAGGCTGCCATTTTATGACTTTCTTTTGAAATTATGGGGAGTTTTACCTAAGAAGTGACTCACACTTGTCCACATGTACCCACACCCACACGTAAATGTACTCACTTCAAGTTTCTGGTTCAGTTAGTTTTAATAAACAACATATACCTATTTTTACTAGTATATTTTCACCAACCCCTCAAAACTAAGTCATTCTTTTTTTCACAGGACATGAACATTCTGCAAATATCCCTTACATGTGCACTCACCTAACCTAAAGGCTCTTTACTGATCGCTTCAACTACATGGAAGTTTAATGTACAAAGGAAGAACCATTATTAATGATTATTTGCTGTTGTGAAACTTACACAAACTTGTGTAGCAAAGGAAAAGTACAAAAATTGCAAAGAAAAATCTGGTGAAGTATTTTATACAAAGAGCTCAGCCCTACCTACTGAATTCTTACTCTCTGCTGGGCCTCTGTTCACTGTTGTGGCTTGTTCTTGCCTATCATGAATGTACAAAGGAATCTAAAACCAAGGCTGAAGAAAGTGCTCAAGTAGCTAGTAACTAGGCTAGATATGATTCAAACTACAATGGGAACCCAAAGCCTTTATAAAGTTCTGTCTCAGTCTGCTGCCATTTTGACATTCCTCCTTTCTGAACCTGACTGACAGACTCCAACTTTTAACGTGGGCAATGAGTGCAGTGCTTTCTTTGTCCCCGCTGACAAAATACCTTCTGGAAAGAATCAGCCAATCCAAACCAAACAAATAAAATTCTGGCTCAGTTTTCTCTCATTTCTATGAAAGCCTTTTACAAGGTGGAACTGGATTTTATATTTGTTGGTTCACCTGCCTGGGATCACCTGAGCATGAAAAGCTAATGATGCAGGGTTGAAAGGACATAATTATTACAGGTGATGATTTAGGGGAAAGGAAATTGGTTCTTCCACTAAAGAACTTTACCAGTCCCTTTAAATTGTGTGAATGTCATACCCTTGTCACTACATGAGGATGCAATAAAAAAAAAAAAAACTTAATTAAAATGCTGGGCATTGATATCTTGTTCCTGTGTGCTCTGAGCATCTTCCTTTTCCTTTATACATGTGTTCTTTCTTTTTGGCATGGGCAGTGTGAGACAAGCCACAAAACCATGGGAGTTTCTACAACAGAGAACACAATGGAAGCCTGTGTTTCCAAGTCATTTCCTGATAATGTCTTCCAGTGAGCTTGAGTCATAAATTCAGAGAGGAGAGAAGTAACTGACTGAGCTAGGTTCAGTTGTCTCCAAATCTACAGCAATTCTGGGATCCTCTTGCAAATAATTGGTGTTTGGTAAATGTGTGTTGAATTTCTTGAACTATTTTGATACAGTCTTAGGAAACTGAAACTCTTCTGTATTCTGGGTTACTTAGGAAAACTAGTACCATGTTGATGGTTGTTCAAGTGTTCAGGGACTGCAAAGCCAAAACTGAATCTTGATTTATCTTGATATCAACAATCTTAGTTTACTTGGAAAACACCCTGAGAAGGGCAACTGCAATTCAAAAAAACGAAAGTCAACATTCAGCATAAAAGCAGATGGGAATACAGTGGAGGCTCCAGGAACATCATCACACTGAGAAAGTTTGGGATGCCTGGCAGTCTGTGGCAAGCTGTGGACTGGCTTTTACCAGAACACAAGAAACCACAGTTTGAATGATTCTAGTAATTAGGGATTGAGTGTGAGCCCAGAAGTCATGGAATAATGCTGCTACAGCAACAAAGGAACTTAAGCACCGTTGACAGCAGAGGTCTGCAAAGAAGGTTCAGTTTTGGAGCTTGTGCCTCTCTGACTTCTCCAGAAAAGGTGTTGGTTTTGTGTGCTATCCCTCCTGTATGGTCTCACGCCGGTCACTGCTGCTCTCCTTTCTTTTGGTCAAAAGATGAAATGTCACAGGCTCTTGGAGGGACGCATAATTCTCATCAGGACTCTACCCTCCCCCATGCTTGGTCTCCCTCAGACCTTTAGGTGTCTGACCCCCATCCCCAGCTTTCATTCCATGCTCTCCTCTTCTGTTGGATTTTATTTCTTGTAGCCTTTTCTTTGTCGCCTTCTTCCTATGACTTCCTCCACATGGAGAACCCAGTAAGGCTTGCATGTGTCTGGATAATCCCCCTTCGCCCAGCATCAAGTTACTGCATCATGGTTTGAACTTACGCTATCAGCAAAAGTCTAGATTGTTACAGGTTCATTTAAGTGGCACCAGTGAAGACAGGACTATTTACAAGCCCCTTTTGCATCTGAAGAGCTCAACAAATATGGGGTGAGGTCAGCTACTGCACAGACAGTTCGAATTTACCATAACTTGCCCTTAACTTAAAGCACAGTTTTGGGGGGGGGTATGGGAGCTGGATTTTGGAACTCCTCTTACAATTTTTTAAGTGTCCCTTCAGGTGTCAACCCCCCTTATTCTAATTAATGCTAATTTCTCTTCAACTTTGTCACTTGGGAACTTGTATCTTAGATGACAGTTTTCCCACTCAAACCCTTTCCTGTTCTTTGCTACGCCATGAACAAAAACTTCCTAGCCCTTGTGACTCGGAATACTATTGATCCAGGTGGTCTTGTGAGTCTTGGATGATCATGGGAGGCGGTAAGTTTAATGACCTAATCAAGAGGAAGAGAAAGTGGTTAGTATATTCCATCCACAGTGGCTTCTTGCTCTGACAGTGTTCGAGTTGCTTTTGTCCTCTAGACTTGTTAGCAATGCCTATTTCCCATGAGGACTTCAGACTGAGTGGCTCCACTCATGCTCAGGGCCAGGCAGGATTTCCAGTATATTCATAAACTGTCCACGAAGATCAGTGCTATGGTCAGAGAATATGTTTAAAAATAAGATATTTCTGCCAGCCTGACTTTGTCACATATATAACCTCATTTTTGAAATATATGGTGATTGGATCATAAATCATGTGAATTAAGTACCAAGTCTATTGTGGAATCTTTGTAATAGGAGTCACAGCAATTCAGTGTAGTTGAAATCTGGCCTTGAATCCAGTTCCCTAGAGATAAATCAGATTATCCGCTGCCAGAGTTAAGCACAACGTAAAAGCAATGACATCGACTCCTCCATTGTGCTAAGAGGAAGGAGTTCCTTAAGATTTCCTCTCTTGCCATGTTTGGACATTGGAAGCAAGACTTTTGGTTTCGTTTGAACTGTGGGTCACTTGTATTATTTATTACTAATATTTGATGTCCAACATAATGATGACTTCATTAGCAACTTTACATGTAGCTAGAAGACGGGGTGGAGCCAACATCCCTCTCTAGTGGGCGTTCTCTTTCTAATAACCTTACTCTGCAGCATTTGAACCCCCCAGACACCCTAGCATTCTGCCATCCCAACACATTGTTACTTGGTAAGGAACCTAAGGAAGCAGAAGTATAATCTGTGTGCTGCCTCACCAGGGCCCTTTCTGATGGAGGATTAAGCTATAAGGACCTCATGATGGGATTGTTATCCCCGTTTCTTCTATGAGTTTGATATACATGGTGAATTTGAGGGCAAAGATACTCTTTCTCATGTCAAAATTTCAGGTTTAATTATTATACAAGATGAACCTCTCTAGGATCCATACGTTTACTACACAAACCAGAACTAGCAGGACATATGTTATGCTCATCAGACATTAGTTGAGTACCTATTTATTCCTCTCTGAGTCTGAGCTCCTCATGAAAAGGGGAGTGATAATATGTAAAAAGACAGTTATTGGCCAGGTACCAGTTCTATGCGGTAACTTGAAATAGAGAGAGTCATTAACCAGTTTTAGATACAGATGGATGTCCACCGGATCATTCTGAGAAAGATCTTCTGTAGCTGAGAAATAAGTGATCATTAGTAGAGAGTGAAATGCAGAGATGTAAGCATTCGGACCATGAGACAGGATGGGACTTGCCTCTTTTAAGTAGGACAGTAAGTGTAGAAACCTAGTGGGGAACATGTTGGGGCCAGATCACGGAACACTCTGTGGGCCAGACAGGTCTTTCGGTTCTGTCCTGTTCTCAGTTTAATGGGGAGCAAGAGGACAAATTAAGAGGCTTCTGTTGGTTGCACAAACCTTACAACTTTTGCAAGTGAAGACCCACTTGAGGTTGGAAATGGACTATGAATGAAGAGCTGGAAACTCAGCCTCTGCTGAACATCTGTGGTTTGTGGCATAGAGATGGGGGTTGGGGGTGGGGCTTATATGCCCATTTCCCCAGTACAGTGGATGCTCAATGTTTATGTGTTTGGTGAGTGAATCTAGGGGCTTATTTTCCTTGCTTTATTTATTTATTTATTTATTTATTTATTTATTTATTTATTTATTTATTTTTAAATACCTGTTTTATTTATGTGTATCGTATTATATGTCTGTGGTGCCCTACCCTCCTCTGTCTGTCCGCCTCTTTCTGTCTCTCTTTCTCTGTCTCTGCCTCTGTCTGCCCTCCCTCTCTGCCTCCCTCCCTCCCTCCCTCCCTTCCCCTCTCTCTTTCTCTGTGTGCGTGTTTAGTGTTGTATGTTCTACATATATACAGGTTCCAAGGAGGCCAGAAAAGAGCATTAGATCCACTGGTGCTGGAGTTACAGTGTTTAAGAGTCTCATAGGGTGAGTTCAGAGAACTCACGTGTAAGCACAGCAAGCCACTGTTAACAGCAGAACCGTCCACAGGCCCCAGGCACTTGTTTTATAAATGGAGTTGGGCTAATGTATTGTGGAGTAGGATTCTCATCACATGACCCACACACAGGGTTAAGTTCATTTTTTTTCCTTTTTTTTTCTTTCTCTTAATTTTCTGAGACAATATTTCACAATGTAATCTAGATTGACATGGATCTTGGTATTTAACTCAGACTGGCCTTGAACTGATAGCTATCCTTTTGCCTTGGCCTCCTGATTGCTGGATTTACAGGCCCAAGCTAATATACCTTGTTTGTTAATTAACCCTTTATGAGAATTAGTTTTAAAACTGTTAAAACCACTTTTCTTTCTACCTTTTTCTTTATTTCCTCTCTTCTGACTTTAGTGTTAGACACAGATCGATTTTTTGGCTGTTGATTATGCTCATTGCATCTAAGGTGGGGTAAGGAAGAGCCTTAGGGGTCTGTGGTCAGGCAGCTCCGGTATCTTTCCTTCGCAGCATCCACTGTCACAGCTGATGCTGAGCCCCAGGGTCTCCAAGTGGGCAACCTGGCAGGGTTCATTGCACAAGGTAGTGGTACGTTTGTCCAACCTGTGTCCTAACACACACAGTGTCCAGTCTGTCCTCCTCTGAGCATTTGCAGTACTGCTTTACTTCCACAGAAGGCGACTTAGGAAGAACCTGCATAGCGTCCTATCTGACCACATACCTTTATATCTCATCTAAGCATGGTGGTACGTCTGTAACACCAGAGCCCAAGAAGTAAGGCAGAAAAACTATGATAAGGCCATTCTCTGCCACATAGGTAGATCATGTCTCAAAATAATAATAATCATATGAAGATTTTTTTCACACTTCTGGTTTAAGTCATAGATATAGAAAAAAATTCCATTTAATATTTTTTAAAATTTGTGTGGTAAGTTAAATACATTTCTGAGTTATTCCTTAAACTTTCAAAGCAGAAAAGATCAAACAAATGGTACACTGGGTTTTAGGGACTGCACATTAATCTGGTAGTGGTTCAGCTGTGTGCGAGCACATGCATGTTCCGGTGCTAGTGTGTTTGCATGCGTGCATATGTGTGAGATATTGTTGCTGTGCAGGTGAGCCTACATCAGCACTCCCAAGGATACTGTGTGCCTTTTTCAGCAAGTGCATGCATAGCCTAGTCTATACTGTTTGCATGAAAGCAGATATTTGAACCAGCATCTCCATCATTGCTTCTCGTAGTTAACTTTTTTTCATCCGAGTAGTACTCGGAAATGTCAAATCTACTGTGAGACAATGCATGCTGTTTGCTGACACCTGCGATTCTTTTACCAAACGTTTAATTTTTAATTAAACTTAGAAGGCTAGTTTCTGCTCTAGAAACTAGACAAAAACCATCTCCTTCAGATCATGTTTAAAGATTTTTAAGGTGTGTGCGATCAGGCCTACCCTCCTCCCAGTTTACCTAATGTCAGTCTTTAATTTTAAATACAAACGAGATGGTTAGCCACTGAGTGACATTATCAGAGAAGGGCAGTGGCAATCTTACGTAAAAATATAAAACTCTCCATTAGTCACACACAACACCGTGCTCACTTTACTGTATCCTCAGAAATATGAAGAGAGACTTGTGACATTCTGGTCTCCTGTTCTATGCAATTGAGATGTATGCTACTGGAGTTTAATAGCTTTAGCCTTCATAACCTAGAGCATCTCTTTCTGGTACTATCATCTATTAAGACAACTTTCAGCAGCAGGATCATGCTTTTGTCTGGAAGGAATGTTCCAAGTACAGTTGAGGTTACTGGAGACTGGTAAAGGGGGAAGGGGAAAGGCAGATGTGTATTTTCCTTTGTGAAACGTGAGGATGTGCAGGAAGATTGTTCCCACTGAGAGCCAGAGAGTTCTTTGAGATGCAGATGATCAGTAAAAAAAAAAAAAAAAAAAAAAAACTGTCAGCTGAAGAGTGTGTACTCTTAGTGACTACCTACTGCAATTGTTCCCCAGCCATTTACCTTAACTTTTCAGTGATTCACTTAGAGTGCTGAGTTTATTCATTGTTTTCCTTTAATGTCTCAGAAATTAATAATTCAGTCTTTATTTATTGATTTAGGGGCTGAAAAGTGGGAAGGAGATACACATCCTTGTGTATGGAAGACAGATAGACAGAGAGAGAGAGAGACAGAGACAGAGACAGAGACAGAGAGACAAAGACAAAGACAGAGACAGACACATACAGAGAAAGATAAAAACAGAGAGAGGAGAGAGAGAGAGAGAGAGAGAGAGAGAGAGAGAGAGAGAGAGAGAGAGAGAGAGAGAGAGAGAGAGATACACAGAGGACAGCTATTGTCCTTAGCACATTGGTCCTGGACATTGAAGTTGGGTCATCAAGCTTGGCAATAAAGACTTTTAGTCACTTTGATATCCTATAGGCCACAAAGGCTTATTTGTTTTCTTTTATTAATTAAAGATTTTATTGCTCTTATTTTACACACACACACACACACACACACACACACACACACACACACACGTGTGTGTGTATGTTTTCTGAATTTTTGTAAGTATACTGTGTGCATTCTTGGTGCCTGCAGTGGCCAGAAAAGGGCCTGATATTGGAGTTGCAAGTGTCCACATGATGCTTGGAACTTTGAACCAAACCCAAGTCCTCTGGAAACGCAGCACATGCTCTTAACCAATGAGCCACCTCTCTAGCTCTGATTGCTTCCAGAACTGTTTTGGAACACTCTTGCACTTAACTACACGTTAGTTCCTGGTTTTGCTTTTCCTGATTTTGATCTTCTCGAAGAAGAATCATGATGTTTATGAGCAGTGGAGAGAATTGAAACATGGCTTTTCAGTTTTGAGAAGAACTAAGCAAAAGTACAACCCGAGGTTCCATTAGAAGGGTCTTCACAGATGTAATTTAAGCATACTGCACTTGGCAGACCCACACCATCATCATCTGAAAGCAAACACTGAGAGTATTAGAATTGGTGAGAGGGAAATTGGGTTTTATCTCAGGCCCAGAACCTTGAGAATATGAGGAGAAACTACTGTTTTCCACACAAAGAGCATTCTAGGGAACTCAGGCACAGAGATATGCTTTCCTTCACAGGAAGTAAAGGTGCAAAGGAACTGCTATGCAAGAAAACTCTCTGCTAAGTGAGGGCTTTCTTACCTGTGGCTGTTTCTTTTTCTTTTCCTACAAAGGTGACAGAGGGTCTTCATTTTCTGTTCTTAGTCCCCAACATTCTTAAGATGAACAGGATGCATTCTTTTCTTGAAAAGCTGACACCATTCTACCATCGATTAGAAAGCCGCGAGCCATGCTCTCTGAAGATCTTTGGGTGTTTTAGGTTATGAAGGCTGAAGAACAGTTCTCAGTAAGGAGGTCTTGGGACCACTGTTTACCTAGTTCATTTTGTTGCAAGAGTTGACTCCAAAAGTTAGGGCCTTGTTCCTTCAAAGGCATTTATGTTTGAAATTTGTGATGCTGGGGACAGGAGAAGATAAAGATGAAGCTAAGAAATATGCTACTAAACCAAAAGAAACAAGACCTTTACCCCAACAGTGGCCTTGCTGCTGTACCGAAAACACTTTAAAACATTTCATGAAGTCTAAGCCAAAACTGTCAGTAGCCAACTTAATGTGGTTGAGCTGAGAATTACACTGTCTTTTTAGAATGCCAGAACCTTGGCAGGCTCTGAATGGGATGGCTTCACTCCAATTAAACTTTATTTATTTATTTATTTAGTTAGTTAGTTAGTTAGTTATTAATAATTATTTACTTTCTATCACAATCACAGCTTCCCCTTTCTCCTCTCCTGCCAGTCCCATTCTCCCCCATCCCATCCCTCCCTCCCTTTAAAAGGCACCAAACAGAAGGTCAGAACCATGTTTCTGAATGTTAATGAGAGTTTACCCCACCAGGAGCAGCTGGTGCTGAAAGGTGACAAAAAATGTATTATAAATGTTTTATATGGGAAGGTGTTAGGTGAGTGTAAGGCTTGCTTTGTGGATTGGATTATTACCAAGAAGTAAAGAATGGTTTCATTAACCCTGTCCTTAGTCAATCAGTACATAGTTGTCTTGAGTCAGAGCTCCATCAGGGCCCTGAGTACCTGAAATAATCTTGTGCTTCCTTAATAGAAGCCAAAGCAACTGTTTGAAATGCAGCTTATGTCTTTTTTTTGGGGGGGGGGTGTTCTACATTACCTTTGTTCTGAGAAATTTGTTGGCCTTATTTTAGGTTCAAATATAAAACAAAATATTAGGTTCATGTTCTAAAATTATTATGGCTTCCAGTTTCTTGGGAAGTCAGGAGTGGAAAGAAATCCAGAATGCCTAATTATCTAGATATGCATTTTACATGCCTCAAACTACAGATTTTAGAACAAAACAATCTTTTGAACAAAGGGCTAAGTGATTCTCCATGTATGTAGAAAATGTCAACAGTAATATTTCTAAACCTTAAGATATGCCCACTAATGCCGGCCTCATATTAGAGCAAAAAAGTCAGCACTTAAATTCTGGATATCCAACTTCATCAACCAAGGCCACCAGAACCCTTCATACATCAAAACCAAGTCTCCCACGCTGAGTTCACCCTATGCCTATTCTCAGCCCAACGTGCTTTGTCTCCTTTCTGTCCTCAAACTCCAGCTCTCATCCCACCCTTTGAGAAAGTATTCAATCTGTTCCCACCTTGTTCCCCGTGAGTGTTCCTCTCCTTTGGATTCTGACCAGTCTCACAGCTCCCAGACAAGGATTCCCCCCGACCCAGAAGTAGAGTGCAGACTCCGTACTTTCCTTTAACCAAAGACCCCAAACTGTGAGGTGTCTTCTCTTCTTCTCTGCTTTAACTCCATTCCCTGAGGATATACTCTCTCTATCCCCAGCACTTGTCACTCACAAAATACTTATGAAATATCAGCTAAAACAATAACCAATAAATACTACCTCCCTGAACCATCCTGGAAATTTATACCTTTCTTAACCATAGAATGTCATGATTTCAGGAGCGTTTCTAAAATTATGCTGGAATGGAAATTCGTAAATTTCCATTTATCTTCTTTTCATAGATACCTGCCTATGAAGCCATAGGTGCTATCTGGTTATATTTTGCATACCACAGAGGTGGTGTTTATGATAGATACTTTGACTAACATGCCATTTTGCAGATAATTAAGCAAATCAGAAGTCTGACATGACTTTCTCGATGTAGCAGCCTGCTGGATAATGATCCCAGTCTTCAACATTAATACACTGACATTTGAAAAGTCAGTCAAGGATTTTATAACCACATAGGATTTTATCTTCCATATAAAGTGAAGGTCCCAGGAAGATTTTGGTCACAATAAACAACTGTTTAAGAGAAATGTTTAAGAAAACTATTGTGTAACATGGTTGTTGTGATTACTAATAACATATTTTATTTTAATTTATTTTATGTGTATGGGTGCTTTCTTTGAGAGTATGTCCATGTACTAGGTGAAAGGGCTTTAGTAGGCCCACGAATGGCAAACATGGCTCTAATAAGGCTAGGTCATGCTAAAACTTTGAGGTTACATCCCCCAAATTAGCCAACAAGGTCTATTCCCTTATTTGGCCACTTCTTCCCAAGGCTGACTACCAAGGTCCAACTATCAAAGTATTGAAGTCTAGCAATCAAAAGCCCCCTTTGTCTCGCCTAATAAATGTGCCCAATAAAATTAAACATCTCCCTGGGGATACTACATTCCAGGTTTCTGAAATGTCCTAGAGATGTAACCACCCACCATTTCCCTTCAGTCTTCCAGCCCTCTCTCCTTTGTTCTCCCTACACCAGCTTCTCCCCTCCACATTCCTTTTCCCATACCCTCTCCCACCCTTATCCCTCCCTCCATTCACCTCCCATGTCTATTTAATTTCCCCTTCCTCATGAGATTCAATTATCCTTCCTTGGGACCTCCTTGGTACTTAGCTTCTTTCAGTCTGCAGATTGTACCATGGGTGTCCTGTACTTTATGGCTAATATCCACTTGTAAGTGAGTATATGCCACCCATGTCCTTTTAGGTCTCCTTTATGTCACTCAAGATGATATCCTCTCATTTCAGTCATTGGCATGCAAATTACATGATGTTTATAAGGGTAACACTAACTGAGACTCCTAGCAATAGGAAATATGGAGCCTGAAGTAGCCAGGCAGGACTCCCAGTGGAGGGATAAGTACACCAACCCAGCACAAAACTTTAGACCCATAATTTATCCTGCCTACAAGATGGAGCAGAGACAGAAGGATTGGGCAGCCAATAACTGACCCAACTTGAGATCCATCCCATGGGTAAGAACCAATCCCTGAGACTATAAATGATACTCTGTTAAGCTTGCAGACAAAAACTTAGCGTACCTGTCCTCTGAGAAGCTTCATCCAGCAACCAATGGAAAGAGATGTATAGTCCCACAGCCAAACATTAGAGGGAGTTTGGATAGTCTAAGGAAAGAGTTTTAGGAAGGACCGAGAAACCCGGAGGAGAAGGGGACTCCACAAGCAAACCAACAGAATCAACTAACCTGGACTCTTGAAAATGCCCAAAGATTGAACCATTAACCATAGAAAGTAAACGAAGTGGAGCTATGCCCCCTTCCTCACATATATGTAGCAATTGTATAGCTTGGTCTTCATGCAGGTCCCCCAACAACTGGAGCAGGGGCTGACCCTGAGTCTGTTGTCTGCCTGTGGATCCTATTCTCCTATCTGGGCTGTCTAGTCTGGCCTCAGTGGAAAAGGATGTTCTGCAGTGACTTGATCTGCAGAATGGGTTGGTACTCAGTGGGGACTTCCCCTCACTTCTCAGACATAAAAGGGAGTGGGGAGGAAAGGAGGGGTCTTGTGAGGAGGTGACTGGGAGGACAGGAGAGGATGCAATCTGGATGTAAAGTGAAGAAATAAATTAATGGAGAAAATTTAAAGTTAAAATGTCAAATGAATAAATAAATAAAATTAAACACCTCATCCTAACACAGGAGTTCCTCTTTTTCCTTTATAAGTTCATTTTCCTATTGGCTGTGTCTGTCTCTACCCTCTCCAGAGGCATCTATCTGCCCTGGACTCTTGGAGGCTCCCAAAGACTGAACTACCAACCAAGGAGCATACAAGGGCTGACCCTATGCCCCATCCCCTGCATATATGAAGCCTCTGGAGCAAATTCCCCTTCTTTCTCTCCCTTGTTTACACCCTCTTCTCCTTCATTCATCCTCATTTCCCTATCTTTGTCTCTTATTCCCTGCCCTTTGTTCATCTGGAGCAAATGAATCCCCTCTGTGCTGAGTCTTGGGTATCTTCTGGTGATACCTGGTCTTTCACTTGCCTGCTGCCCAAGGAGACCAGAAAGGGGCATCGGATCCATTGGACTGGAATTACAGACACTTGTGAGCTTCCATGTGGGTAATAGAAACTAAAACTGGGTTCGAGAAAGAGCACCCAGTGTTCTTAACCATTGAGCCGTCCCTCCAGCTCCACATCTTTAACAGTTGCTAAAGGTGAATTTTAAACATTCTTATTAGAAAGATAATTTTATGAGTTGATACATAGTTAATTAGCTCCATGTAGTCATTTTACAATGTGCACATATTTCAAAATGTGTTGCACGTAATAATTCCTTAAAAATTTTGTCAACTTAAAAATAAAACACGTAGTACTGACTTCAGAAGACCCTGGAGAAGCACTCAGCTAGTATTTATGAAGCCTGAGTTCAATTCTCAGCAAGAAATAACTGCTTAAAAGCAAAAAACATGTTTAATTTGAAGCTGCATTTTTATATTTCCTATGTAACGATATTCCAAAAGTAGAAGTTTCACTTTACAATATAAATTTAATATCTTTTCATTTATCAGATGACTCAGCAACGAAGAAAGACGGGTTATCTGGTTCATAGTGGGCACCATTTTCTTACCAGGATGCAGATTTATTTGCTCAACGGAGGCCATGTCACCCTGGGCACAAAGGATTTCTTTAAAAACATAGGAGATCTACTAAGCAGGGAACCAATTTTCTGGTCTGTAACTGACTCAAGGGGGCACTGGCTCCCTACATACTTACAGCTGTTTCTACAATGATTAATCCTCTCCCAATATCTTTGATATTTTCTCAGTTTCAAAAGAACTATAATGGGAGAAATTCTTTGTAAATTCTGAGGAATTTACTCCTTTTTATTTTATTTTTATTGACTCTAACAGAAGTTCTAATTTAAAGAACCCAGTAGAGCTTTTCTTTCCTACTTTTTCTTAAAATATGACTTCTTTAGAGTAAATGAGTCATGCAGCCCATTAACCAGGCAAGCAGAAAAGCTTCCTAGGTCTAATATGCTAAATGTTCCAAAAGTCCTGGAATCTTGGTTTGTTAAATTGAGAGCTTTATGAGACGTCTTCTGTGCATATATTTTTGAATGAGTAGTTTATACGGTTTCAAGAGATTGCCAAGGAAAAGAAGCTTAGGCTATCAGAGAGCAAACCCTGCACAGCTGGGCTCCATGTTAAGGAGTGGGAACAATAGTTCTCTAGAAGAAGTCATCAGCCATTGCTTATGGCCAAGATCAGGGATCATTAACAACCAGAGGAAACTGTTTCAAACCCTAACAGGATCAAGTTAGATAAACAGACTCCTTTCTTTTCACTGGATTGTCTACAGTGGGTCCGGTGCCTGAAGGAATCATGGGTTGTCAACCTATAAACCTTTATCACATCATCGACATCTGGCTCAAGGTGAATTGCACTGATGAGGAAGGATACACCCATCTTGGCTGCCTTCTGTCTTACCCTAGCCGAGCATTAAATGCTGAGTACCGGAACCTACTTATGGAGCTTCTGGTCAGCCCCTCAAGGCTTGGATATTTGAATCTGTGAATTCCCCAGAGGATACGGGCAATCAGACTCACTATGAACATACAAGCACCTCGATGCTCAGTTTGCTTTCTAGTGTTACTTGATGATGCTCAGATACCAACCCACCACCTCTGTCTCAGACTCTCAGTGTCCTGACTTCTGCATTTGTTCACACAGTGGACTGCTTGTGAAGGTTCTGCCAAATAAGAACTAGTTTATGAAATGGAAGCATGTTGGCTTGTGATCATCATATAGAGAGTAGATATTCTGCAGAAAATGTACATTGGGTTTAATCCGATACTTTTCTTTGATTATACATGAAAATTACTGGCAAATTATTGTGTTGCAAGCAAAGATTCATTAATTTAACTAGTTAAAACATTTCTTGAAAAATACAATAATATTTACTCTATTAGAAACCTTTTGTGTTTCTAATAAATGGTTTTATTGAGATATATACAATAGAATAAATCTTTGAGGGCATTTAGTGCAATGGCTTTAGTATCTTCATCAAGTTCCAATGTCACTTTCTAAATCTGAGACATTGTCACAGAAGTCCATACTCAATATTCACCATTCATTACTTTTTCTTCACTTAGCTCCTGATAAACTGTCTCTATGCATTTACCTTTTCAATGTCTTTTATATAAATGCAATTGTAAACTATGTGGCCTTTTACTGCTGGCTTCTTTCACGTAATATTTTCAAGCCATATGGACGATGATGGCATGCGTTCATACTGCCATTGCTTTTTCTGGCTAAATAGGATTCCACTGTGGACATGCCTATGCACATATACAACAGGTGACCATTTGGTTTATGTCCAATTTGGAATTATTTAGAATAATTATGCCATGATTATGCATTTCTGTATACCTAAGTTTTTATTTCCCTTAAGTATACAACTAAAAATAGATGCAGAGTCATGTACTATGTCTATTCTCAGCCTTTCAAGGAAGTACTAAACTGATTTCCAGTGTGTATGAGCACTTTCATTTAACCCAGAAATAATGCAGACTCCCTCTGCATTTTCACTGGCCATGTTTGCCCACGCTCCTGGTACATTAGCCTTGGGGATGTGAATCCATCACTGAGGTTAAGATCTCTCTTATGATCGTGATCTTCCTGTCTTTTTATGTCATCTTTGAAGAAATATATGTGCAAGTCATGACCCTATTTAAGAATCTTGCTTTCATTTTAATTGTTTGGTTGCAAAGTTGTAAATATGTAGAAAGATTTTGTGTCTGGGGAGGGTGGAAGGGAGAAGGAGGAGAATTCCTTCCTCATATATGATTTGCAAAGATTTTTCTTCCATCTGGGTGATGTGCTTTCATTTCCATTGTATCTTTTGAAACAAAAGAATATTTTTTTACCTATTTCTTGTTTATTATGAATAATTCTGGTGTCATATCTAAGTAGTAATGGTGGCTCTTTATACTTCAAATAATTTAATCAATTAATTAAATTAATTTTTAATTAAAAATTCTGTTACAGTTGTACCCAACTGCTTGGGTTTTAGTTAATTCCAGATCTGATTACGTTGACAACCAAGAATAGCCATTACACAGTGACTGTGATGGAATTTAGTAGATATTGAAGAAGTCATGTTAACTGCAAGTTCATAATCTACTCAAATTAACTAAATGAAAAAGACCAGTAAATTTTAAGCTAAAAATGCAGCAATAAGGGTCCAACATCCCTGGTTGCCTTTAATTTTTATATAAAGCTGTGTTACAGCTCTAAGGGGAAAGACTTCCCCAATGGGGTGTTGTAGTTCTGAGGAAGGAGGTTTCCTCAATGAAGGTATCACAGCTCCATTCTGAGGGGGCAGGATTCCTCAGGGCGAGTGTTACTGCTCTGAAGGGAAAGGGTTCCTGGCAGTTGAGAACCAAGAATTACCATAAAATCACACTGTAGAACAAACCTCACACAAGAGATTCATTGGGGTACACACACACAGACACACACACACACACACACACACACACACACACACACATGCATGCATGCATGCAAGCAACAGTGACTGCCTCTGCTTGGGCCAAGAGCAGCAGGCACCTGAGCGGGAGATAGGCTTATAGGAGGTTTGTTGGGAGTAGGCATTTTCCAGGGCGAGCATTAGTGAGAATTCAGTCCAAGTCTAGGGAGTAGTGAGATTTCATACTCAGGGAGTGGTGGGTTCAGGCAGGGATTGGTGGGTTTGGGCAAGTTTCTTTGTTTTGTTTTTGTTTTACACCCAGAACTGGGTTTAGATATGTCATCCTAGAAGACCTACTATGCAATAAAATTTTTCCTGGGAAAATGCAATATACGGCTCTATTCACCCAGATAGGACACTTACAACAGAGGAATGCACAGATCCCACAAAAGTCCAACTTGGTGAGCCACTAAGTCTTAATAGGGGTGAGGGGTTACTTACAGGGGCAGAAATGAATCAAAGACAACTTCCTCACCAAGACGCGCCTTAACACATGACATTTCACCACGCTGGGAACCTGGAGCATACTATACAGTCTATAGGAGGCTCAACAGATTGGAGACTGTCCTTTACAGTTACCTCAGATTGTCTTAGCCTCATCTGGACAGTTTGGTCTCAGAGACTTGCTGGTAACTCAGCCTCACTCCATCTCAGAGGGACTCTAAACTTTTACTGTTTCCCCTGGCAGCCAACTGAACCTGGTCAATTTCAGGGACTTCCTGAAGCTCTGTTAAATTCTTTATCTTCCTGCTGAAGGAGCTTCCCTGTAGGAAAGAATGTTTCCATCTCAGAGGAGATTGTCTTGCAATATAACAAAAGTTGCTATCTTAAGTAACAAAAGCAGTAAAAATTCGAATGCTCAGACTTGAGGTGCCTGAGGATGTGTTATTTGGTTTTAGGAAAGTTACATAGCATAAAAATGTCAAGAAAAAAAAAAAAAAAAACACACAGCAGAGGATGGGAGGATAACACAGATAGATAATGTCTTATAGACACTGTATTCTTTAAAATTTCTGGAAGATATCTGTGTCCATATCAGTGTACATCAGAGAGCAAGCCAGAACTTAACCCAATTCTGAATGGGAATTTACATGGTAGAGATGGCGTTTCAAATCACTGGTAAGGAGATGGTTCACTAGTAAGTTAGACTGTGATGGTTTATTTGGATTAAATTCTCGACAGTACTAGAATAGAGTCTACGTGAGTTGGAGGTATAAATGTAAAATGGCAACTGTATGAAGACCACAGGAATACCAGAGAATTCTGATTTAAGCTTGAGGAGGAAGAGTTTTCTGATGACTGGGAACTTGACTTATACACCCTAAGCAACAGCAGGAACAACAATAACAGCAAGTCTTCTGTGTGACATACAGAAGCAGACAGACAATCAACATGCTTTCCAGTCACAAAAGAGAAAAAGATGTTACGATATATCACATCTGCTTTCTGACAGCCTGATTAAATTGGATTTTAAGATAGAGGAAATAAGACCAGCCCTGTATCACGGTTGTAGAAGTTGGGGGACGGTGTATGAGGAACATTATGTCCTGTAGTCCCTCAAATTCCTATGTGTGAAATCTCCTATAACATGGTGTCATAAAGTCGGTGTGTGTGGTCTCAAGACCCGCTCTTTCTGTTGTTATGTCGAGCACCTTGTCTGAAAGCAGCTTAGGAAGAAAAAGCTTTATTTTTATCTTATGCCCAATCGCAGAGGGGAGTCAGGGCAGGGGATGGAAGCTTGAACCTGGAGACAAGAGCTGATGCAGAAACCATTGCTGTCCATGCTTGCTCACCGTGCATACATTCAAATGACACCCAGTACCATGGGACCAGGGATAGCATCTTCCACAGTGCACTGGACCATTCAATATTAAGCATTAATCAAGAAAGTGTTCAACTCATGGGACCACAGTTTGATACAGGTAATTCTTCGAAAACTGTTTTTTCTTCTTGGAAGACTCTAATGTAGTTTGTTTTAAGTTGACAAACCAAACCAACACAATAAATTAATAAAATTAAACCAAACTAAAACAGCACTTTAGAGGAAAAATAGTTTACAGAGTTAAAAAAATGACCTAGAAATAAATTTAATATGTACAAATAATAATAATGTCAATATAAATGTATTCTTGTTAAGCCTCTCTGTTGAAATTTCTAGCCTTTACTACTAGTGCAAACCAAGTTTCGGGGATCAATGAATTATTAGTTGGTAATATTATAACCCTTGATCTCAAAAAAACAGGAAGAAAAACGAACATTTACTTTTTTCAAGTAGACGAATTCACCCCTCTTAGAATAATTTGGTGTAGTTTATTTAAGTTGACAGACACATATTTTTAGTCTGAACCTTTGGCATCAGCTCCCATTCATTAATCCTCAGTAGTTTTAGAGCTGAAGTGAAATTGAATTGTGATAAACCTCTGCAGCAGTAAAACAGTGCTATAGAAATCTACTAAATATATATGTGTATATATGTATATATGTATATATATGTATATATACATATTCATATACATATACATACACACACACGCGCGTGCGCACACACACACACACACACACACACACATATATATATATATATATATATATATATATATATATATATATATATACCTTTTAGAAGAGACTTTGACCTCGAAAGAAAATGTGATCCATTAATTTGTAGACTAAATGCCAACTTGTTGGGCTGTTTATAATTTTACTCTGGCATTCTGGACACTGGTGTTGTTATGGAAATGGATAGTTCAAGGTCAATTATGTAGAACCCCTCTCGGCCTATCATGCAGGCCACAAAGCACAGTCTATGGGTTTCACAAGTCAGCATATTTCTGCTGGAGCCCAACATAGCCAATCAAATACACGCTAGTGAGGAAAAAGTAAACAGCTGTTCGTTTTGGCAGCCTTATTTTGAAATGATCTACACTTGGCAGAAATAATATCATGAAGGCTTTGCTGTTTTCCAATGTCCAAAGCACCTTAAGAGTATTTAATTTTTCTTTATTAACTTAGCGAGTTCACACCACAAGGTCATAGTTTATCAGAGACTGTTATTTGGGGGACTGGCCAGTGATTTTACCCATACACTCCCCTTGAGTCTAGCCACTGTAGAAACACAAGGAGAGCATTGTCAGCAGCGTGAGAACAAGAGGTGCCAGTGAGTACGTGCTAGACGATGGGTTCTCAGAGCTATGCAAACATGCACAGAACATGTGTGTTAGAAGAACAAATAAACGCTCCTCGAGAGGAGACTTTTCTCCAAGCCCCAGCCCATTTAGGACAACCTGGTAAGCTCTATGTGAGCACAAATTATATCTTCAAACTATGCAGTTCTCCAGGGTTTTGTCTTTTCCAAGGTTCTCGGGACAGTTTTTTTTAAGACATAATGCTCAGTTTGAGGAAGATTTATCATGGGGAAGTTTCCTCCTAGAGTGGATGAGAACAAATGCAGAGACACACAGCTGGACAGTGTACAGAGAGGGACCTTGAAGCACTCAGTCCTAAACGGTGCATCTCCACTGGGACTGGGCTCCACAACCCTGCATTGTGAATGGTTTGTGTTCCTGGTGTGGTCTGTCTGTAGGAAAGATAAGTTTCCTTGATGATGGGGGAAGACTACACTTATCTCCCAGTCTGTTTCTAATATAGTACATGCAGGGAAGACATGGTATTTTGTTCAGTTAGAAACTAGTAGTCTCTCCTGAAAGCCCACATCCTCAGAGGAGTGTGCTCACATCTGGACATCGAGGTCCATGTGCACTTACTGCTCCCCCCAGACTCAGCAGAAGCCGTGGGTATGACAATAGTTTACATCTTTCTTCTCCTCTTCCTTCCCCGTTGCTGTCCCATGAGCTGTTCCAGACACAGTACCCAACCCTCTGTGCTTCTCTCTGTCCTCCTGGCCCTGTGACATAGTTGTGACACCGTGAGAAAGTCCAAATATCAGTCTCAGAAACATTATCGGCTTTTGGCTTTTTCTCCTTTTAGACCTGTAGAACCAAAAAAAAAAAAAAAAAAAAAAAGATTATCAATCTTAGAACAGAAATAAGCAATGTTTCTTAAACTTGTCAGCTACTTAATCCTTTCCAGATAAATTTCTATCCCACTTTTTTAGAGAAGAAAATTTTATCCAGGCGTTCTTTCCCTTTCTGTCTCTGTGTTTACCATGACAGAGAAAGAACAGCTACATCAATCATTTTAGGACTCAGAAAATAACGTAGTAATAAAAAGAGAAGTGAACCAAACACATTTTAGTTAGACAGATACACATGCATATAAATAAATGTCAGCAAGAAAGAGCAGATTATTAATGCTTTCAAGAGAAACTTAAACCATGCAAGTCCTATTTTAATAGGTCAAGCAGCTCACTGGCAGCACTAAACTACCCCCCCCCACAGGCCAGACTTTGTATTCATTTTCTGTGGTATCTGTGTCAAATGTCACAGTGTGTCCATCACTGTTCGTTCAGGGAGCAGAGGCAATGTGGGCCACAGAAAAACTATTCCCTGGTAGCCGATACTGCTCACTCTGGATTCGGTGCTGACTTGGAGGCAGCCTTGTTGGCCCAGACAGGTTGTATGCAATGAATAAAGGGCGAATTGGTTGCCAGTCAGGGACATGTTAGGTCATGTACTTGGCAAGTTGTTAATGGGTTCATACTGTAAGTGGGAAGGAAGGTCTCATGCAGCGGTTCCCTGGTTCTCACCTAGTCTGGAATCTTGCTGAGCTGTAAGATTGCATGTGAGTTCATCTTTCTCTAAGTCTCACTGAACATCATCATAGCTCATAAACACGACTACTTTGGATTCCAAGCACCACAATCATTCCACTCATTTATCACTCATATTCTGCTCTGGACATTTATGCTATATTCTCCTCGTGGGTGTTTTATTTTAAGTTCTTTTTTTTTTTCTAGAAACAGAATCTTTTCTATCCCAGGCTGGTCTCAAACTCACTCCATAGCCTAAGATGGTCTTGAACTTCCAATCCTTCTAAATTGAGCTCCCAGTGCTAAGCTTGTGAGCCTGCACCACCACACCCTATTCTATGCAGGGCTTGAGGTTGAACCCAGACTTTCGTTCATCTAAGGCAAGCATTTGACCAAGGGAGCTGCATCCCCAGCTCTCCTTGAACTCATGCTCACCTACTAAGTAGATGCAGGCTTCGCTAGAAACTAGATCTTTGTGGGGCTTCACCTTCATGCTCAGCACCCCTACTCTGATGGACTTCCCTGGATTTGTTAGAGACTTAGTCTCTCTTATGATTGCCAGCAATAGAGTAAAGAAGGGACCTGGAAGAAAATCAGATTGTACCAACACACCCTTTAGAGTAGCATCAACCTTTTTGGTTTTCCAAAGAACCATAACACGTTCCAGTATTACCTTCTATTTAGGGAGCCAGTAGCCCAGTTTGTTTCCTCGGTGGCAGTACTGATATTAGAATAAATTTAGGTCCTCCCTTTCCCAGAGAAAATTAGCAGTCTGATAGTAAACTGATACTCCCAGAGAAGATAGAGAGGTGGTAAGGCAGGCCTCCAGTAGACAGCATCATTCTATTTGGGCACCACTGTGGCTCAATGACCGGGTGCAGCAACAGACTCAATTATAGACCTCTGGTAAAATATTTAGAGTCAGCCAGTGTAGGACTAGATATATGTAGGCAGTCACTTACGGCAGACATGTTTAAGAGGAACCCTGAATCCATGGTTATCTGGGGCTTCTCAGTGAGGAAGTCTAGCTGCTGGGAGCTGTACATGCTTCCTAAGATGTGATCATACTTCGTCTAGATGGCGTAAAAAAGAAAACAGACTTTTACAATCAGCAAGACTTTACCCTGAGAGTTCTACGCTATGACAAAGGTAAATTACTAGGGAGGAAAAATTTAAGGGCAACAATATGAGTTGTTTTATCTCAAAATTTTTTTGATTAAAAAAAAACACATATTAACAACCAATTTCATCCTATTTAGCAAAAGCAATATAGTTAAAATTTGAGCAATTAGTTCTATTTAAATATATAAATCTCCAAAGCAATTTCATTTTTATTCATTATTATTTGATAAGTAATTAATTATTTGATACGTAGCTCATTATCTTCATTAACTTTTTTACCCAAGGACATAATGTCTTTTATCTTGAGCCACTATCCAAAATGACACAGTAACATCATTTTGGATTAAGTTTATTTACACATAAATCATGTGTATTCTCTTCTCAGTTGTTCAGTAGTGGGGGGATGGAACCCAGTTTCTCCCACATGCATGCATGTGTTGTGCTACTGAACTGCATTCCTATTTCTTTTCTTACTTTGTGACATGATCAGGTGGAGTTACTCAGAAGGAAACACTGCCTCGGCCTCCCAAACAGGATTTGTAGACCTGTGCCATCAGGCTATTTTCATATTTGAAGACAATTACCAGAGTATTTTAGTTCATGTTATAGGCTGTTATTGAAATGTAATTTTAACCATTGCAGAATAGGCTGTCTCAAATAATAAAATGTCTCCTGCATGTTCATAGATAGGAAAATATGTTTTTGTCACATATAAGCCAGTTTTCCATGTTAACAAAGTCTTTGTGGGCCTCCATCTTTGTTCTAGGATGGGGGGGGGGGCATACATTTCTATGATGGATGAATCAGAGAGTTGTGGCAAATCTCAGATTGTTGTGTGAACTTCCCCAGCAATAGAAGATGATGTTATTCAGATGAGTGTGCTGTTCGCCTTGGAATGACAGCTGCAGATGCATTTGCACTGGCTTTGGCTTGGTCCATAATCACAGTCAGCATAGACACAGAGAAGGGGGGCTACTGCCCTGAAATAATAAGGTGCCCATGCAGATAGGAGGCATATTACTGGAATGGCCAAAACTACCCCTTACAATAGTTCCTCTTCTCTGTGACACAGACATTGAGAGGCCTGGAATTTGCTACTGTGTAGCTCAGCACAGACTCATGTGGAAAGAGCCTGCTGGTTTCAGGAGGGAAGAGATCTAATAATATCTACGGCAGCATTTCAAATCAGTGTTTCCAAAGGGCCTCGTACACAGTTGATAAATTCTTAATACCAAAAAGGAAGATTTTGTGTGAACATGACTGGCACTTCCTTCATTATTAAATGCAAAAGTCTCCAACCTGATCGTTCTGCATGCAATTGAGATCACTCTGTACCTTTCCTGCCTCACTTCCCAGAGGGATTTCTGTGCTTGAACACCCCCCTCCCCCGCCTACCAGCATACCTCTCATCCTACTGAGCCTTGGCTTCTTAACTTCTTTTACTGTAGTGCCAATGTCCAGGTTGCAAATGCTTGATATGACATGACATTATTTAAAGTAACAACATGACAGGCAGACCCTCATGCACAAAGCTGCTTTGGCCAAGTTATTTCAGCATTTTGGCAAAATGGAGGCTTTTGATGTTGATGCCATTAATTAGATGTATGTTATATTCTGGACGCAGGCAGAGGGAATCAACCTTAACCATATCATACCTGTTCTTCTATGCAGACCCGCCAAGACCATCACTATGACTGATGGAGACTATGATTACCTGATTAAACTCCTGGCCCTGGGAGACTCGGGAGTGGGGAAGACAACATTTCTGTACAGATACACAGACAATAAATTCAATCCCAAATTCATCACTACAGTAGGAATAGATTTTCGGGAAAAACGTGTGGTAAGTTTTTAAGTACACTATTAACCTTACTAATTAGTCTTTTACACAAAATAAGAATTGACAAGCTATGTTGATTGCATTTTAAAACGTCTGGCTTTCCTATTAACCATATGAAACTCATAACCTCAGAGTGTTCCTTCTTACTTTTTCAACTAACTACCAATAACCTTTTGATAGAAAAATATTGAGTGACACATCTCCTGTCTTCAAAAAGTACACAAGGAATCACAATGATTATTTTTTAACTTGTGGATTATGTGTTTTCTAAGATTTCTTAAGGAATCTCTCAGATTTTGACTTATTAAAGTACTAGATGCATTAACTCATTGGTCCAAAGTAAATTCTTTAGACGTTGAAGGGCCCACTTCTGTTCTCCTAACAAAGAAGTTAAAAGTATGATTGGCAAATAGCTGGAGCATGAGATTTGTATGTTCTTGCTGCCTTTTTATTTCTGTGTAGCCTCAGCCATCAATCACCGGCTTGTTAGGAACAGAATGTGAGAGCCATCCGTGCTCTTTTCCATGATAAGGGAGCTTGAGTGAGAATCACAACACCACTTCCTCCTCCTATGCTAGACACTAATGACAGCAGGAAGTATATTGTGACATGTGAGGCGTGTAGCATAGGCACATAAGTGTAGCCAGATTTCCTGCCACCCATGGTATTATTGACTGCCAAGATGGCTGTGCCTTCCAGTTGATGTCAAAAATCCCACAGGAAATGCTTGGTGGAAAGCCACTGCATGAAAAGTTGAATGCTTTCCTATACCTTATCTGAGAGCCAATGGGTTCTGGGCATCTCTATTTCCAGCACTCCCATGATTCCTCTGACTTCTTTCCTTAGCAGCACCTACCAATCTAGGTACAAATCTTGTTCTAAAACCAAAAAAGGCATCCGTAAAAAAAATTTGCACTAATCTATAAATGTGATCCACAAAGACCCTCAAAAGAAGAGGGTGAAAGACAGAGGTTGAAGTGTCTCAGCTCAACCCATGAAGAAATTCTGTGTATGTTTTCTACCTAAGTCATTTTGAAAGTCAATCCTATGCTAAACACTACACAGGTCCTTGTAAAACAAATTTTGTGTAAAATGTTTTTTTCTGATTTGCAATTTCATTTAAGTCTATCACAGCTATTGAATAAAACAATCGTGGCCTCAATTTGCTGGTAAAATAAAGAATACTCAAAGTTTCAATGAAAAGTTGGTGTTTGAACCTCATGCAGGAGCTCTAAACTGATGCCTGCTGCCTCCATGAGGAAATGACAGAAGGTGTCTAATTTAAGCCTGCAGTATGCCCAAACTGTGTTGAAAATCATATGTGCTTGACATTTAAAAGTGAGATATATGTGATACTTCAGGGTAAAATAAAGCAAATATTTATTCTGCACTATGAACTTTGATTATCGTCATCAACAAAAACATGCTGAGTGAACCCGGAGAACTAGAACGCTGACAGACTCCAAAACCATATTAACTCAGAGGCATTGTGTTTTCCAGGTTTATGACACACAAGGAACAGATGGATCTTCAGGGAAAGCGTTTAAGGTACATCTGCAGCTTTGGGACACTGCTGGACAAGAGCGGTAACAGGAAATTACTTTATTTCTAGCTACCTATACCTTAGAGAACATTGAAATATGAGCCTCAAAAATAAATGATGTCCAACTTTTCTACCAATTTCAAAATAGATACCTATTCCCAGTATGAGAGTTCATTCCTATAACAATAGGAGGCTGAGGAAGGAGGATTGCTTTTAGTCTGGGGCCAGTCTTTGTTATCAAATGAGAGAAACTCTGTCTCAAAAAACTAAACAAATGAATAGAACAAACAACTAACGGACATTTGTATCAGGAAATAAAAGTCAGTGACTTCTAGTTCACTACCTATACTAGAAGTACATACTTAATGCCCATCACAGCAATCAGATTTACATAAATCTTCATATCTCCTACTGGGGGAAATCTTCTCCAGATTTCCTCTGGTGAAGATGGGGAATAGTGCTGTTGCAAATGTTGATCACAGTGTAGAAGAAAAGAAAGGTGTTAGCATCCTTTCTGTCTTTCTATTCTTCCACCCAGAATCTTTGTCACCGGCTTGGTGACTGCCTTTTCTCCATCAGACTTGGGTCACACCATTGCCTGATATCTAGAATATTTTTTTGAACTCCATATATGTCTGTGTATGATGTGTGCATGTTCACATGCATTATGTATGATGTGTTTATGTATGTAACCGTAAACATGCATGTGCCTAACAGGCCTGGGAAGGCTAACCTTGGATGTAAAAATGTAGGTCTTCCGATTCTACATTGCTTGAGACAAGGTCTCCTGCCTGTTATTTGCTGGAGATTACATGCCAGGCCAGCTGGCCCATAGGCTTCCTGGAGTCCTCCAGTCCCTATGTCCCATTTCATTAAAAGAACACCAAAATTAAAGACGCCCTCTACTATGTCTGGCTTTGAGCTCTGAGGATTCAAAATGGAGTCTGTTCGTGTGTCAAGCACATTACCCACTGAGCCATCTCCTCAGCCCTAGGCCCTTAACATCTTTCCCATCTTCCCCCACATCTGTCCACCAGCCTTGGCTCAAATTCCACCTTCCAGTGACGCCAGTAAGCAACCCCCGTTCTCTTTTGAAAACTAGTGACAGCCATGTTAGTAAATGAATGCAATGCCACTCTTTAATAAAGTAAAGTTTCCCTTTTCTTTTTTTTTTTAATTTTTGACTTCTTTTTATTGACTTTCTTGTGGCCATCTCATCTCAACAAGGCTGTGAACTGCATAAAGCCAGAATCCCTCCTAGTCTTTCAGCATCATCTCTGCTGTCCTACGCAAAACAACAAACAAGACACAGTACTGTGGGTTGCTTGGAGCTTGCAGTGATATCCCATTATTCAATGAAAACATGTTTCTTTGGAACCCACAGTTTCCAAGTGTTAAAGACCCTAATTCAATAAAACCTTCGGCTATCAGATTAAGTAAAAGTGACAACAGAATGACAGCAAAGATATGCAGATGACATCCTGCCCCTGCTTTGTATGTCTTAGAATGCTGATGCTTGGAAACACCCCTACTTTTGAAATGCATCCAAAATGTTCTCGCTTTCAGTGAGTGTAAACGCCAGGAGAGGTGCTGGGCCTCTCTGTTAGCTTTTTTGACTGTGAATTCCATTTACACACCCTTCAACACTGCTGGTTCTTCTGAAGTCATTCCTCAGAAGAGTCTCCTTTCATGTGTCAGCTTTGTTGTCAGGAAGATGTATGTTTTATAGACTGATTTAATTCATTTTTGAAGAAGCAATATAAAAAAAATGTGCTTCCCATATGTCCTCGCACATGAGATGTCAGCCTTACATGATAGCAGGCTGCTCTCATCTGTCCCCTTAATACAGCTGCATTGTGGGGCAACGGGGGGGGGGGGGTGATGGGAGGGGCTGTCTTAGTAACTCTTGGCTTATTCATCCCTTGAGAATTCTGTGTGCTGTGGATATAAGGTGTGGCTACGCAACAGTGTAAACAATACCACAGACCTCAGAGAATAATCCAGGTAAGGGTAATGGTCATTGATAAAAGTCAATCCTGGGAAAGCAAGAAACTACATAATCTTACTTGAGTGGAAAGGTTCCAGCCTTTATGCCTCTCAGGGGAGAAAGAATAAGATGTCTGAATTGGGGATCTATTGTGATCTGTGCTCTTAACTTTTCCCACCCTGCTGAGTCACTGACTAAATGAGATGGGAGAGAAGGGCGTGTGGCTGGATATCAGTTGCACAAATCTTCCAGGGAGTAATGGAAGAAAGGGTAACAAAAGATATATGGTCCAGGATGTTATCCTGAACCACAGCAACAGTGTTCTGTCTGTGCTGCTGTTAGTGAAGAAACTTTTGTTTCAGACAGATGACTACAAGAAGTATGCTTTTTAATTGGTATGTGCTCTGGGCAATAAGGAAAACAGCCCTCAGTTGTCTTCCAAACATACATGTACACACATCAAAGAAAAATACACATGAGTTTGTTCTACACACCACACACACACACATACACACACACACCAAAAATCAGTTTTCTCAGGCACAAAAGTATAATGAATAAGAAAGAATCCTATGGGCTCAGCTTTTCTGTGGAGAGCAGTATCACAGCATCCCTGTGATCTCTAAGAACTCCCAGGCAATGGCAGAGAAACACCTACGTGGATAAAAATGAGGAATGCTTCAGACTTAAAATCTACACCTTTTGGCATTGTGGTAATGCTTCGCAATAGAAATGAGCGCTTTATCTCCCTATATTTCAAAGTAGTTCCCTTTTGATGTTACATAAAATTGGTAAGAATATTGAATCTTGTACCATAGTCTGTCTTTTCCTTATTTTCTTCAATATCAAAATTACTTTATTATTAACTAGCATGTTCTGGGCACTGAAAATGGATGTGTTCTAAACTGGAAACACTACTCCTCCTTCCTTGGAGATTACAGATTAGTGTTGACAGCAGGCAATCTCAGCATGGCCCCAGGACAACAGTAGGAAGAGAGAAGTTGTAGGCGAGCCCTCTAGGAAGAGGCAGTTCCTATAAGGCTCCAGGAAGAAGCAGGGATTCAGCTGGTACGTTATATTTATACTCATACACAATACATGAGGGAGTATAATCCAGGCTCAAGGATAGAGAAAGAGGAAACACTAGTGTGAGGCAACCCACAGAACAGCCAGCAAGGGAGAGAGCCCAGGGGGACAAGTGAACTTTCTCAGAACTAAGCGAAGATTAGCATGCTTGTGGGTAGGCAGGAAATGAGGCCTAAGGAGATATAAAAAACTTTTTTTTGGCTTAGCGAGGTGTTTTGGGGCTATCCTAAGAGCCATATGCAGTCATTAAAAATGTTGTTAGTAAAAAAAAAAAAATCACAGAATCAACAAGAAGAAATAAGGGCTCCCCAAAGCTGGTCACAGGAGGCTTTCTAAGATGGTGCTTGAGGTTGAGAGATGATGCGTGTGAAACAGGCACACGTGGTGATGACATGTATAGATTGTGAGGAGGGAAGGGACAAGGACCTTCCGGCAGGACGTGGACTCCTTGGCCTGCAAAAGCAGGCAGGAAGGAGAGTAGTTTAGTTCATGATGTGTGATGCTAGAAACGCCTGGGTTTTGTCTATGTGGGAAAATCTCCGAAGCACACATGCAAAGAGCAGCAAGACGCTAAGTGTATACATCTTGGGCTGTTCAATGTACAAGCTACAGCACATCCAAGGAGATAAATTACTCCTCCAGTGTGTGTGCATCCGATGAGAAGGCTCCGGGACAGAGCTCTGAGAGCACCAACCTGAAATATTTTTAAAGCAGAATAGAGATAGCAGAAATCCGGAAACCACTGAGGAGAGCAGATCTGTGCTTCTTTATTTCAAAGCTATCTATAGTCCCAAACTTCTACTGTCAACTCCAAACCTTCGCTGGTCCCAGTGTGCGTCCTCCAGTCCTGCCCTGTGCTGACGTCATTGTGGCTTTCAGTCCTTTTTCATCTTCACTAAAGAAGTCAGGGCAGGGCCGGGGAAAGGGCCCATGAGAGTGAGTCTTAGCATTTGCACAAGAGTTTACTTTCAGTCCTCCTCTGCCGTGGATGGATAGTCTCACTTCCTCCCTCAATCTTCTGAGGTTTTTTTTTTTTAATCCTTCTTTTAGTTCACCCCCACCACTTCCAGATCCTCTTCCTCTTCCTCAGGACATTCACAAACCCACTTAAGAGATACTTTCACCCCCAAGAAGTCCTTTAAAGAGAGTTCACTATCCTTTCTGGTTGCTGAGCTGGGGCTGCCACTCTCAAGCTAATTATGTGTCTGCTTCTGTGCACAGACAAGAAAGTCTGAAAATCCTAAGGTAAAATCCACTATAAATAAGATAGGATGTTAATTGTGGACCAGAGGCTGCCGTAAGGCGAAATGAAAACAATTCCAGGAGGTTGCTATGGCCAGTTGGTGATTAAACGTAACTCTGTATTAGTGTCATGCCACCATAAAGTCCGAAAGAGGTCTTTAAAAAACATCTGCAAGCAAATCTTCCATCCCTGCCCTATAGTCATTTCTGGCCTAGTCTCACGTGTCCATCAAGTATGGTAAGGGCTCACCGTATAAATGGTGCGTATGTTTGTCCTTGATTGTCGGTCTGCGAACTGAGAAACAGTCATTGTGCTTCATCGACAGGTTCCGGAGTCTCACCACCGCCTTCTTCAGAGATGCCATGGGCTTCTTACTAATGTTTGACCTCACCAGTCAACAGAGTTTCTTGAATGTCAGAAACTGGATGAGTAAGTGGGTTGGGCAATACACTTGGGCAGCTTCTTTGGAACTCAGCAACTCTATTGGCTTGTTTGCTTTGTGGGTTGCAGCCACAAGTGAAGTCTGAAAGACACAGGCATAGCATAGCCTGTATCATCCCCTGAGGGGTGACTTGTGCCAATTAACAACATGTGTTAGAATACTGTTTTCCTTTGACATCCTTCTTAGAGGAAACCTATGTGGCTATCTCACGATTAAAGTCTTTAGTGTTCTAGTTAAGCAAGTACTGATTTCATTTGTCTAGTAAGTCTTAAAGATTTTTTACAAAGTAAAAGATGATACATATGGTACTAGGCTTGATTAGGTAAGACACAGAGAACACCCCAGATGTTTCTTGGGAGGGAATGCTAGCCCCTAAAAATGCTCAAGGATAAAAGGGTTAACTAGACTAAGAACTACTCCGGAGAGTAGTCAGCCATGTTGATAAGGCATGGTGCGGGAATCACACAGGTCATGCTAGGTTTTACTTGAACGAAATGTTGTTAAAGGGTGGTGAATAGGATGCTTTATCAGTAGAATGCTTGCTGAATAAGCATGAGGACTTGTGCTCAGGACGCCATGTTATACACCTCTACTTCCTAGACAACCATTCAATCCACGAGATAAATAAGTAGACACACAACACCTAAAGAATAGCATGATAGTGAATTCTGGTCCCGAAAAGCAAGGCCAGCATGTATGTGTGTGTGTGTGTGTGTGTGTGTGTGTGTGTGTGAGTGTGTGTGTGTGTACATGCTCGTGTGTGCACGTATGCACACTCACAAAAATAAACTCATTCCAGCTTCCAGCTCCTTCTTTTCCCAAGAACACTCGGAGTTTATAACTTTATATTTAACTTGGAATAAAAGCCAAAGTCCTTGAGCCACATCATGAACACTGAAGCCTGGCCATTGTCTTTGTTCCTTCTTTCTGAGACTAATCACTGCCCCTAGCTGTGCAGACTCCCAGGGCAGCAAAGTCCACTCCTGTCTTCTCCTCTGGCCTGGGTTTCACTTTTGCAACTGACAGCCCCACGCTACTTGCTTTGTCCCCATGATTTTGCCTAAACCTATTTTCCTCCTTTGAGAGGACTTTCCTGATCCACTGCTCCAGCTAATGGAGGACTTGTCTTCACTGTGTGTCTCAGCAACACCAAACACTCCATTTGGACACTGTCACCATCCGACATCTTTACAGGGTCCTACATTTACTGGGAGTATTTACTACTGTCTAGAATTCGTGCCCCGGAAAAGAAGGGGCTCCTCCCCTTTGTTCCAATGCACCGTTGTGTTCCTGAGACTTTGTAGATGCCTGGCATCTATCTGTTATCATCTATGGTTATATTGATGCTCTCTACTTATTACAGTGTATTATAGAAAACTAATAATGCACTAAATATAGTGATAGGTAACATTTTATATGTGTTTTGAATGTGAACTCAGTAAGCAGTTGCAGTCAATAGGAAAAATATCAACGAAACCTGCATTTCTTAATTGCCTCTCCAAATTAATGTTTACCCTAGGATCTGCCTTTATTTCCTTTGAATGTTGTATGTCCTTATCCAAATTCTGGTACTATGATTAGATTCTGTTGAGACCAGGAAATAAAAAGATTATTAGATTCTTTCAGAGAATGGTTTGTTTGCTGTTTTTCGAGGCAGATGGTCCTCTCCCTTAAGTCTCCAGGAAGATCTTATTGGGATTTAAGATAATTAATTGTCCTGTCTACTAACTTCTGAGTTTCTAACACTCTGATCATTGATATTACCAGATAAATCTGTGAGCCTCTTTCAGTCTTGGCACATAACAGGCTATAATGAGGTGGAAAACACAGGTGGACTGGTCTCATTTTTCTTTTGTTTTCTTTTCTTACTTCCTGTGTTCCTTTCTCCTTCCTGCTTAATGCTTCTGTCATTCTTTTCTTTGTGACTTAGTCAGTCAGTCAGTCAGTCTGTCTGTCTGTCTGCCTGGCCCCTCCCCCCTCCCTCTCCCTTTCCCCGCTCTGTGTGTGTGTCTCTCTCTCTCTCCATTAATACACACACACACACACACACACACACACACACACACACACACACACAGTGGGGGGGCTGCGGATGCTAAAGAAAAGAGAGAACAATGTTAGGTTCAACTTCTTTCTACATGAATTTCTGGTTTTTCAAAGATTTCAGAGATGATCACTCTGATGTGGGGAGTGGGGAGGAGAGATGCCATGAAATGAAAGAACCAAATGAACGTACCTGAAAATCATGTTCTCCCATCTCCACTTCCATCCCAGGATCTGAGGGCAGGAAGCTACATAGGTCAGAGGGCACCTTCGCAGGTGTAGGAATATATGTTCAGGGTATTGGTTCAGGTATTTTCTGCGTACCTGTCTCTCTGTAACCTGTGAGGTATCAGCTCCATTTTATAGGTTAAAAAAAGAAAAACATGATTGAGGAGAGGAGGCGACAAATGATCGGTGCTCGTAGCCAACAAGGCTGCAGATGACCAACTGGGTTTAGGAATCTGGAGGACGAGCAAACTCTGGCATCAGTTGTTTTTTTCTAACTCGCTGCCCCTCTGCTTTCTTACCAAGGCCAACTGCAGGCAAATGCTTACTGTGAAAACCCCGACATAGTACTGATCGGCAACAAGGCAGACCTGCCGGACCAAAGGGAAGTCACTGAGCGGCAGGCACGGGAGCTGGCTGACAAATACGGGTAAGTCAGTTTCCCAAGACACACGAGTGAAGGGATGCTCTGGGAACGGAAACGGTGGGTGGTGAGATCAAAGAGACTCTCCACGCTGGGGAGACCATTCACTGGGCAGAGTGAGGACCTCCATTTGGGTCCCTAGCACCCATGTAAGAGCTGGCATGGCAGAGTATGTCTATAACCCCCGTTCTGAGAAAAGCTAGATCTTATCTAGAAAATTTGATGAGTGTCAGATTCAGTGAAGGACAATGAGACTCACAAGGAAGCATGCTTGCACATACATACATACATACATACATACATACATACATACATACATATATACATACATCACACACCCACAAACATACCTTGTAGAAGTCACATTAAAAACATCTAACATTTGTCGAGTCTTTGTTGTGCATTGGCAATCATTGCTAGTTTAAAGTTGCTTCCTTAAAGTATAGATCTCCTTGGAGCTGCTAATCCTGAATAAATGTAACTCACATTCCCATGAATATTATATTTAATATATGTGGCATATCAAGTTTCTAGGTGATTGGCTGCAGGAAAGTAAAATGTTAGTGGTCCTACCAACCCCTGGTTCAGGATTTCTCTTACTGCCTTAGTTAATTTCATTGTGTTAAAGCAATGGTGACATCTTGACTTCAGCTTCCTCATTACCTCCTGGGATGGCTTCCCATACAACAGGTACCAACAGTGTGACAGAAAGACTCACCAAATTTTTATTTAGTTAAAAACAAACAAACAAATGAACAAAAACAAGAAGGAAGGCTGGAGAGATGGCTCAGAAGTGAAGAGCACTGGCTGCTCTTCCAGGGGCCTGAGTTCAATTCCCAGCAACCACATGGTGGCTCCTAACCATCTATAATAAAATCTGGTGCCCTCTTCTGGCCAGCAGGCAAACATGCAGGCAGAATGCTGTGTGCATAATAAATAAATGTAAATAAATAAATGTTTCCAACTTACCCGCAAAAACTGGTCTTAGGATCTCTTTACCATCCAGTGTATGCCATTGCCTTCTTTGTACCGTATCACTCCTGGCCTCACAGACTTCTTCCTCTTCACAGGCCTCTGGCAACAGTTGGGTTTTTTCTAGGTACCTCTCCTGTTAACCACTGTACTAAATTTAAATGTATGCCAAAAATGTTTGTTCTTAAAAGAACAAAACCTTAACCTCTAAATTTTTATTTACATTCCCTTCCCTTATATAACTGCAACCTGCTGAGCTCATTTGGTGTTGCTTGTATGTATATTGGGGAAGTGTATATTGGGACTGGCCAGTTGGGACAACCCTTAGGGTGCTAATCTCTGGGGAAGACTAAGTCTTCCTCTCTTGGCAGTTTATTGGTCTATAGCTCTTTCTCTAGGGGTGTGACCCTGTGCAACTTCTCTATCCATGTTTGCTTTTCAAAGGGTGATATTATTTTCCAGCTTTTACTTAGGCATCTATATTGTTGAGCTGTCATGGGTATAGCTTCCCTGTCATTTCTAGGAGAGAGAATCTCGCAGCAGACTTCCTCACCCTCTTCTTAACTAACCTCAGTTCTGGGACTTAGTCATTAAGAACAATTGGCATTCTTTCAAAGGACCACATGAGTTTCCAATATCCATTTCAGACGGCTTATAACCACTTGTAACTCCAACTCTAGGGGACTTGACACCTTCTTTTGGCTTTCTTAGGCACATGTGTACACACACATGTGTATACACATACAGACTCACTTACACAGTCACACATATGTCTATACATTAATAAAAACAAAATATTTTTTTAAAAATGATCTTGTGTGAGACTATTACTATCTGTATTATTCAAAAGTAGAGTTAAGTTCAGAATGTCCCAATGTGCTGACTGTATTAATTGATGGTACCATTGTGTTCTTGAGGAATGACAGCGTTTAGATAGTAATAAAACAGGATAAGCTCACAAAGTAATAATCCATTTTCTAATTAGCTAGAGCTAATCTCTCTGTGATAGACATGAACTTCAGAAGAATTTACTATATGTGATTCATAGATATCATTTTACAGGGGAGTTTGAAAACAATCTGTTTCTTGTTTCTTCATGCTAGCATTCCATACTTCGAAACAAGTGCAGCAACTGGGCAGAATGTAGAGAAGTCGGTGGAGACGCTTCTGGACTTAATTATGAAGCGAATGGAAAAGTGCGTAGAGAAGACACAGGTTCTGGACACTGTCAATGGTGGGAATTCTGGAAAGCTGAATGGGGAAAAGCCAGCAGAAAAGAAATGTGCCTGCTAGACACTCAGAGAAAGCAGCGATGGAGAGCTCGCCCAAACCCCACATCCTGAAACAATGACAAACCACAGCGTTGCTGCTGAGTAGTAGCTCATGAGCAATGGCATGCCTTTCTCCCCAACCGCGATCTATTTTAATAAAGCAGAATAGTCAGTAGTGTTAAAAGAACTGTACTGTTATTCCCGAGTCCCTTCCAAACTCGAAGTTGTCCTAAGGTGATCTCACCACTGTGGATGATCAGTTGTATTTTTATAAGGTTGTGTATATGGGGGAAAAAGTATCGGTGAGTTTTAAATAAAAGCACATATATTACTGTCAGCCTGGAGAAAGAAAGAGGCTAACTAAAAAGAGATTATAAAGGAATGATTTTTGTTTTCATCTACTTATGTGGAGTATGACTCATATTTCTTCTATATTTGCACTGGGGAAGACATATTCCTATAAATGGATACATAATGAATTCTCTGTGGGTTATTAAGAATGATTGTGTCTACCCAGTAAGTTGTACCGAGTTACTGACAAGGTCGTGGGTGGGTGAATGGAAGGCTTCTGTAGGAAATTGTGTAATAATGCCATTTTTATATTTCTAATAAACGTACAGGACCTTCGATGAAAAGGTCTGAGGGAAATTCCCTGGCAGAAATTGAAACATGGGAATATGGTGTTTGAGCAAGTTAAATGGAATGGATCTTTGAGATAAGTCTGAGAGAGAATTACTTAGACAAATGTCACTGAGGCACATTAGAAGCTAATATCACCAATTGTGATTGGTAATGCCTTCAGCAGCTCCTATTTTAAATAAATTCAGACCTTTAGCATTGTTTCTGATGGTGCCCATGTATACATTTTATTTTTATTTTTTTATTGAATTGATAGTCACAAGAAAAAAATAAAGCCTTTTTATTGTATATATACATATATCTTACTAGCAAAGAAAACTTAAGATTTAGTCTTACAGTTCCTAAGTATAAAATTTGTTGTTGAGAGAAAACAGAGTGAGTATTAATTGTGGCTTCTACTTCACTTAGAAAAGCAATGGGAATTCTAATTTTATTTTTCCTCTAGCCCACACTTACACCTGCCTTGAAGCTGTTATAGAAATGTAGGTGTGATCACATCAATACCATCAAAGTGATTATGGGTCAATAACTACAGTCACTCTGAATTTTCATGCCATCAGTCACCAAATATTGATGCTGCGTTCTCTGTTTTAATGTTTCTCACTTTGCCAGGAGGAAGAATAGCTATAATTGATATGCACTTTTAAAAAATAACAGGAATGGAGCCCGGTTTCAACTCATCAAAACTATACTCAGTGTTTTGTTTTTCTGAAAGCTATCCTTTCTTTCTAAAATTAATCACAGAATATTCTTAACATTGTGAAAACTCACATCGTATTTCTTTTTATTAATTGAAATCTGGGGTACACATAAGCCAATCTTAACAAAGCAGTATTTAAAACTGTCAATCAACTTTACCAATAACAAAGACAATAATTTACTGGTAACAAAGACAAACCACTTTGAGTTTTTGGTTTTCACACTGAGCTTACAACTTGGGACAGGATAGTTTCTCGTCCTTTGAAACCTTGTCAGTCTCAAAGTTTTGCATGCCTTGTCTTTTTTAACAGTGACAAACATTGCAAAATAAAATCCAGGGCCATATTCAACTTCTTCCTGGTAATTTCTATCAGCCGCTGAGTCAGACAGATCCAAGGACGTGTTTACATAAAATCTTTTAAGACAAGTTAGATCCAGAACTGTGCCACTAAGTAACACAATTTGGAGGCATGGATGGGGTTTGCCCTTAGTACAATTCTCAGTGTCAACATCTCAGCACTCCAGCTTGTACAATTCATTCTCCATTAAAATTTCCTTCAATTCTCACTGGCAGGGATGTTTTTCATGGTCTCAATGTCTATGTCATAAGGGTAGAAAAGTAACTGTCAGTTGTTGTGGTAAAATTAAATGGATGGCTTAACTTTTTATCAGCCCCTGCGGTCTCACTCCACAGATGCCGCTCTAGTGTGAAGCGTAGCGCAGGGACTCTGTCACACGGTTCTCTTCCCAGGCGGTTCACTCAGCCCACCCTGTTGCTTCTGTCCTGGGTGGATAGGACAGCCCCGACATATTCCTCTCCTCCACCTCCCAAAATAACCATGGTTCCAAAGCTCAGTAGCTTATCAAGCAGGTTTATATATTAAATTCTCAATCCACAAACCCACCACACAATAAGCTTACATTCAATGGACAAAGATACAAACTGCCCTTCTCTATGAGATAAAAAGACCTATAGAAACGCTTAAAATACTAATATCTACCACAAAAACTAAAAAAACAAAACAAAACAAAAACCTAAAAAACAATTATATCTACCTATTGCCAATTAAGACCACCTGGATCTAGATCCTCCTTCTCCAGCTCCATCTTGATTCCTCCTTCATCTCCCTTTCTCTTATCCTCTTCTGTTTTCTCAGCCCCCCTCCCCGCCTACCTCTCCACTGCCAAATCATGTATTACTTTAACATCAACCCACAGACAATTTTTGCTGCATGTCTTTTGGAAGCAAAGTGGAAAGAAATGAGAGTAGTTATAGCAAAATCCGGTGAATGCTGTGAGCTGAATAACCTGTGGTTTTGACTCTAGTTGTATCAGTGTTTCCTTAACAGGGACTGAGGAGTCCCATGATGGTGAATAGATTTCATCTCTCCATCTCTCTGTTTACCATTGTGCTCCAATTACATAATCAATTACATAACTGGCTTACTTATACAAGGCAGAAAAATTCATTGTCAGAGTATTTTCTATGACCTGTTTGAAGAACATCGTTGCTAACTAGCCTGAAGCAGAGGGCCATGATGCCTGTAAAAATGGAAATGTACCTTTTAGAGAAACAGGTATTGGGTAATAAACTCAAGAGGGTCGACAGAGCATTGACATTTCAAACTGCCAAAAATGGAAACATTCTAGTTATTAAACACTTGGTCTGGAAAGACTTCTGTCTGGAAATGCTGACATCTGACCTCCAAATCTATTTGGTCATGGTTAAAACGTTATTCTCCGGTGGTTTTAGGATTCTAGCTCTATCTACTTCATTATATAACTTTCAGTTGATCTGGTGCCATGAAAAGAACTATGTATCTCTTTTATCCCACCACAACATGTATCTGTAGCTAAGATATCTTCTCTTGACAAGTAACTCCCAAATGCTTTTAGTAAACCAACTGTATCTTTGAGTGTCTAATATATATGATACTTCTTTCTGATACAGCGCCCAAGTCTAGAGTGTTTACATTGGCTGATGTTTACACAGCCTGAACTCAGTGCCTCAAACTCCTCTGTGACCTGTTTTGTCACCAACCACATAACTCATTTTCTCTAGTTGGATGTCTCTGAAAAGCCTCACAGAGACAGTAATATGGCTGAGCACATCTGATATTGTTAGCAAAGGATGCAAAACCATTCTTAGGTTCTGGAGATCATTGCTGCCTTTTCCTAATGTGTCACAGATTAGTAATTGCTTGAAAGTTAGCTACAAATTGATACTATCTTATTTCAATCTTATGCAAGGACAGTCCTCTGAAAAACAGTGGTGAGAACATAGTGCTGGTCTTCTCCCAATTGTGGTCACTAGCTGTGACCAAGTAGAGAAAATGCTGTGTGTTGGAAAATTAATTTGTACCTCTCCATAATGGTTTCAACTTTTACTACTTTAGCCAATTAACTAATAATTTACTGCAAAAAAACCCACAGAACTAGAATTTCCTAAAGTATCTAATCTATTAATTTTTAACGGGATAAGGCATTTTATGCATCTGTGTGTGTCTTTGTTTTACTGTATTGTTTGCTAACCTGTGCAGATATGACAGGGCAAGAGCTCTTCAAATCGATGATTAATTGTCTTTTGTATCAAAACAAAAACAAAAACTTGCCCATAAATAAAGGCACGACAACATTAAAAATCTGTAACAACAGCCTCATTCCAAAGACATTTATGCTCCAGATTGAGTTTACTGGGAATCAGCAGATTTTATTAACCTGGGGCATTTTCTCAATTAGTGCCCAAGGGCAACAGGTAGAGGCATCTTTCCGTAAAGATGCAGTGTGTTCCTAGTGAAGATGAACAACGCCTGTGAAAGGAACCACTCGCTCTTCTGTACCTCACTTCTCTTAGGGGAAAATGCCTTCCTTGCTGTGTCTCACACCCAATATTTAGGGACATGTTGTCAATCAGGGGATGTTAAAGTTATATTCCAACATTCATCCTATAAAGAAGTAGCATTTCTAATCTTCGGTTTCTTGAGAATAGTAGTAATAAGTCTGGAGATGTGCAAGCTAAGATGTAGGGCCACTGAGTAGTATATTTGAGAACTTGAGTTTGGTCCTCGGGTAACAGAGAGGTGGAGGGGAGAGGAGGAGCTAATTTTAGCCAAAGTGATAGAAAACCTGATTTTCATCTTCTGCTACCAAACTTGACAGCATTGAAAGTGGCCTAGTAGCTCTGAGTATTTTAAAGAAAGCTTTATAAGTTGCTCAAAGATGTCAAGAAACAAGCTATAGTTGCCTAAGAATTTAATCTATTGTATTTTCTTCTTAATATTCTACCATGGTGATGTCAGCTCATTTCTGAGGTGTCTGAGACCTGACATTAAGTAGGGAGTAGTAACTGGGTGTTATCTCAGGGTCTGTCTCATAGTATAGAAATAACAAGCAATGCTGGGTATGGAGAAAACGTTCTCAAAATGGTCATTGAATTCTTGAATGGTGTCCAACCACAATGACATTGTTGATCAAAAGTTATGAACAGATATAAGAGTGACGAGCTAGCTTTTCAATAGAGGGGGAAATTAAGATGGTGATAGGTTGACTTAGGTGTAGGAAGAAAAGATTTATCATTTTTAAACTAAATCCATGGAAATATTTTCTCATTATTCTTATCTGCTTATGGAGTCTTTTGCCCTTATCACTGGGTAAAGAAAATATATGACTACCAAATATTTAGGATACTTAGAAATATTTTATTTACTACATATGAATCTGATACTTAGTAAAGTATTACTAAAAACTTTTCAGCAGTAGCATTTAGAGATTCATGATAGAAGCTTTCACTGCGCCAGCTGGTTATGGCTGAGGCTTTGTAATTTCGTATGTGGAAAGATCACTAGTAAAAGAATAAAGAAGAACTAAGGTAAAAGAGTCCTGAAACTATGGAACTATTTAAAAGAATTCCAACTCTTAGAGAACACCCATGGTTTAAATGTACTCTTCTGCCTCCTTTCCTTTCTGAGAGGTCCTGACCATGGTGACTAGCTGACTTGGTCTTTCAGGATCCTTAGTAGGTCCTACAGGAGCCAGTTTATCTGGCTTTAACTGGAAGGATCTCCTGTTTAACCAGCAACTCCTGTCCTCAGGCCAAACACTGTATGTGAAGGGACTCGGTCATACATGCTTATTGTTTTGTTGCGTGTGATCCTTGTTCCTCCATGCTCTTTAACAAAGACTCTGTCATAGAAAGGAAAACAGCTAGAAATAAGAACTTCAGGTCATGTGGCTTTGCGTATGCTGGGCTTAACAAACTTTGAGTAACTCATAAGGTTCAAGGTACATTCAAAACAAAGGCACAACAGAAACTTTCTTTAATAAACACCATTATCATAAACTAAGAATAATATATTTGCTCCTATCCTGGGTCACATGTCACAGTAATTGTAAACAGCTAAAGGACAGTCAGTCATTTTGAGGTCACTGTATTTGATTAAAAATGTATAATATATCTTATTGTTGAAAAAATATAAACTGTTTTAATTAATGTGTCATATTGTATTTCTTTCAAGGAAACCAATTAGATTCAATATAGGATATTTCAAGTTGGTTGAAATCCCATGTACAAATAAAATTTTATGTCTAGAAGATTCTTCTATTTGAACTTAAGAAAAATAAGCTATCCTGCTTTACTTTATGTGCAGAAATGAGGTGTTATAACAATATTGAAATGCTTCATGGTATCTCAAGAATCTCTTGTAATTTTATGCACCGTTTTAACCTGAGCATGTTTGTTTTGTCTGCTTTCTGTACAAATCTCAGTTTTGTCTAAGGATTTATATGTGACCCAAGACTTTAAGTGTGGATTATTTAATGTGCTCCTGAAGAGGTTCTGGTTCCTGACTAATGCTGCCAGGTCCTTATCTATTGTACCAAATTCCAGTGGCTTCAGAAATCACAGCATCCCGTGATCCTCTGGAATCTGGGTTTGCGTAGTGTTATTGACGACCGTACTTAGTGATTGCTCCCGCACACTTTTCAAATAAAAACACATTTTTACCAAGTATTCTGTGTGTGCAAATCAACTTTGTGTGAGTGCCGATGTTGGATGCACAGTGAGTAGAGAACAAGGTAACAAACGACACCAGCTTGAAGTGTTCGCAACGCTAAAAAATGAAATCCTTGGAGCAAGGTAAACATTATTTGAGTCCAGCCAAGTGACTCTTATTAATCTCACTAAATGTTCTTATTCATTATTTAAAAGTTGAGCTTTTCGGTTGAGATGATCTAATAGTTTTGAACCAAACATTCATTAAAACCAGAAGTGTGTGTGTTGATGTAGTAGTTCTGTGGTCCATAAGCACGTCCATGTTTCTTGTCCATAACAGAATCCTGCATCGTAATGGGCTCCACCTTGGCCACAGACCTGGCCGGAGCCTGGCAGTTCAAATCCCATTCTCAGCCACAGCCAACTTACATGTCTATTTGCCCACATTTCCTTGTTCCCGAAGCAGATCTCTTCCCATATGCTGCTTAGAAAGGCTTTGCCAAGACAATGATGAGATTTTAGTTTAAAGATCAACAAAGCTCGCTGTGTAAGCAAGTAAATCCTTGGCCTTACTCTTCTAACATTACTGCTCAGTATTGCATTTGCATTAAAGCAGAATCTTTACCTTCTGGTCTCCCTCTATATCAGTAAATACAAATCTCTCACGTTTTGGTTTCCAAATGTTTTGTCGAATTACTGTAAAGGTATGTACCATGTTGAGAGGGAAAAACCAGAGCATCCTAATATTTGTTGTTTATAATTATAGGACTACTGTGTTTAAACTGTATTTGTGAGATTTTGTATTATCCACAGATCTCTATCCTAAGAGAAAAGGTACTTTTAAGTGTTGGGGCTTCACACACCAAGGTTTAGAGGCCAATACTCTGATTTCACTAAGCCAGTCTGCTTCCTGGAAGGGGATTGTTATGTTAATTGTATTTTTATTTTTTGCAATTATCTTTGCTTTGGTCCATTTTCATGAGTCTTTGAAAGATGAAGGACTCTTTTACACCAAGTGTCTGAAGACAAAAGAAAGGCAGCAACAGCTGTAAAGTTATAGCAGACCTCCTCGGTGTGTTTGATTTATAAAAGAAACTAGACTAGGCATGTGTATTCACTGTGGGAAGTAACCCATACAGAGCAAAGAGAGCCCTGGCATGTAACATATTGAACATACATGTATACACCTTAATCCCACCCAGGAACCTAAGCCCTTTCTCGTCTCATTACTACTAAGCTTGGTTTATTATTGAAGTCATTGGTGCAGTATAACACAAAACCACTTAAAGGAGCCATTTAGGCAGTTTGCACTCACACCATGATCCCTTCCAAAGAAAACTGACAGAGGAGGGGGAACGTGCAGGCTCCTAAAAATCCTTAGCTTCTTCATCTCAGAACCCAAAGCAATAGTTGCAATGCAGATACAAGAAAAGGCTTTCATGAAAGAAATACTTAAGTGTGTAAGTACGGAAGGGGATTTGTGTGTGGAAGATGATAGAATTTATTGTTTGGTCTCTAGATCATGACTACACCTATCCTTTCCTTCCTTGGAAACTAGAGGGTTAGCCTGAGAACCAGAATGAACCCCTCTCTGGTCTAGCCTGCTCCCCTCACTTTCTTGTCTTTCCGTTTCTGCTTCAATATACTTCCAGAGAAAAGTTTGTTGTTTTATTTGGCTGTCAAATAATTGCCCTCTTTCAATCACCAATGTGTGGTTACCACTAGACCCCTGCATCTAACAGGGTGATACTGTCTCAGCAGCTGCTTGTCCCTGTAGACAGCTTCATGTTTTCTTCACCGGCCATCTTTGATATTATCTTTCTTGTCCACCAAATGTGTGCTGTTCACAGTCCTGGGGGGGTGAAACTGTAGGCCTCAAGCATGAAAGGCAAGTGCTTTACCACGAGCCACACTTCCAACCTGTTAGATATTTCTTAGGAAAACAGAGATATTTATTTTTCTATCTTCCCTGAGTCTATTTCTCCACCCTCTTGTCACTCTGGGAACTAAAACTGGGTCTGACCACCAAGAGACCTTTAACAATATTTCCTGTTCCCTAAAGACATGACTGGGTAAAATAGTTATCTGTGGCTCATTTTTTTCCTCGTCTTCCTCCTCCTTCTTCTTCCCTCTCCTCCATAATTTTTTTCCCGTATTTAATGCCTTATTGGAGTAAATATGTATGAAATGCATTGTATCATCATGAAGATATTGTACTCTTGATGTTTCTCTGTGCCTATATTCAACTTCTGAGTCTCTATTGATACCAATATGTCACTAGGAGATCATAAAGCATGCTTTTATTTTATGCAAGGCTTCTTTTACTTGCATCATAATTTCAGATTATATTAGGCGTATGTAATTGTTTGTTGGTGGCTTGGCTCTTTGGTGTTGTACAGTCGAGTGTGTATTTCTGTCACAGTTTCTTGATTGATCTGCCAGTGAACATTTGTTTGTTTTGATTTTAGCTTTTGACTCTTATTATGTGATTGAAAAATAAGATAAAAATCTACCTGTAGACATAAAAAATGCCTCAGTGTCCCTTTGTTAAAAAAACAAAACAAAAAAACTAGATTGAATGGCTAAACCATATAGCAAACATATGTAGAAATGCTTAAGAAATTACCAGGTTTCTTTCTGTTTGTTTGTTTGTTTGTTTGTTTGTTTTTAAAAAACAAAGATAAATGTACAGGTTTTAAGCATTTTTGAATAAAAGTGTACGAATACATTTTTGTCAGTACTAGGTTATTTTAAAGGTTTGATAATGTGCATTAAGATCTTCCTAGTTACAATGAGCATAAAGTACATGTAAAACAAGATGTAACCTGGAATAATTCAAAGTTTTCTTGGTGTGTAAGATTAAGCATAATGGTTTTTCATTTTCTTTTCTTTATCTTTTACTTTTCTTTTTTTTTCCCTGAACTTCATATAGTCTGTGAGTTGTTTCTGGGGTGTTAAGAGCTTTCTGAGATTAGTATCCAATTATCACTGACTGCATATTATGTCTTTTCTTTTGTGACTGGGTTATCTCACTCAGGATGATATTCTCTAGATGCATCCATTTTCTTAAGAATTTCATAAGGTCATTGTTTCTGATAGCTGAGTAGTACTCCATTGTATAAATATACCACAATTTTTGTATCCATTCATTGACTGAAAAGCATCTGGGTTCTTTCCAGCTTCTGGCTATTATAAATGGGGCTGCTATGAACTTTGTGATGCATGTGTCTTTGTTGTATGTTGGAGCATCTCTGGGGTATATGCCCAGAAGTGGAATGACAGGGTCTTCAGGTAGTACTATGTCCAATTTTCTGAGGAACCACCAGACTGATTTCCAGAGTGGTTGTACTAGTTTACAACCCCACCAACAGTGAAGAAGTGTTCCTCTTTCTCCACATCTTCGACACCATCTTCTGTCATCTGAATTTTTGATCTTAGTCATTCTGACTGGTGTGAGGTGGAATCTCAGGGTTGTTTTGATTTGCATTTCCCTGATGGCTAATAATGTCCAACACTTCCTTAGATGCTTTCTCAACCATTCAATATTCCTCAATTGAGAACTTTTTGTTTAGCTCTATCCCCCATTTATTAATACGGTTGTTTGATTCTTTAGTGTATAGTTTATTGAGTTCTTTGTATACCTTGGATATTAGGCCTCTATCTGATGTGGGGTTTGTAAAGATCTTTTCCCACTCTGTATGCTGCCGTTTTGTTTTCTTGACAGTGTCCTTGGCCATACAGAAGCTTTGCAATCTCATGAAGTCCCATTTGACCTTAGAGCACAAGCCATTGGTATTCTGTTCAGGATATTTTCTCCTGTGCCTGTGTTCTAAGGTTTTCCCTGCTTTCTCTTCTAATAATTTCAGTGTACCTGGTTTGATGTGAAGATCTTTGATCCACTTGCACTTGAGCTTTGTACAAGAAGCTAAGAAAGGGTCTATTTTCATTCTTCTGCATGCTGAGTGCCAGTTGGACCAGCACCATTTGTAGAAGAGGCTGTCCTTTTTTCATTGAATGTTTACAGCTCCTTTGTCAAAAATCAAGTGACCATATATGTGAGGGCTCATTTCTGGATTTTCTATTCTATTCCATTGATCCACGTGCCAATTTCTGTACCAGTACCATGCAGTTTTCAGCACAGTTGCCTTGTAATATAGGTTGAGGTTAGGGATAGTGATTCCCGCAAATATTTTCTTGTTGTTGAGGATAAATTTCACTATTCTAGGTCTTTTGTTATTCCAGATGAAATTGCACATTGCTCTTTTCAACTCTATGAAGAATTGGGTTGGTATTTTAATGGGGATTGCATTGAATCTGTAGACTGCTTTTGGTAAGATGGCCATTTTTACAGTGTTGATCCTTCCAATCCAGGAGCATGGGAGGTCTTTCCATTTTTTGAGATCTTCCTCGAGACTTGCTTCTTTACAGGTTTGAGGTTCTTGTTATACAGGTCCTTCACTTGCTTAGTTAGAGTCACACCAAAGTATTTCATATTGTTTGTGACTGTTGTGAAGGGTATCTTTTCCCTAATTTCTTTCTCCACATGTTTGTCCTTTGAGTAGAGGAAGGCTACTTACTTGTTTGAGTTAATTTTATATCCGGTAACTTTGCTGAACTTGTTTATCAGCTGTAGAAGTTCTCTGGTGGAATTTGTGGGGTCACTTAAGTACACTATCATGTTCTGAAAACAGCAATGTTTTTACTTCTTCCTTTCTAATTTGTATCCATTTGATTTCCTTTTGCTGTCTAATTGCTCCAGCCAGTACTTCCAGTACTATGTTGAATAGGTAGGGGTAGAGTGGGCATCCTTGTTGAGTCCCTGATTTTAGTTGGATTGCTTCAAGTTTTCCACCATTAAGTTTTATGTTGGCTGTTGGTTTGCTCTATATTGCTTCTATTATGTTTAGATATGGGCCTTGGATTCCTGTTCTTTCCAAGACATTTAATATGAAGGAGTGTTGAATTTTGTCAAATGCTTTCTCAGCATCTAGTGAGATGACCATGTGGTTTTTTTCTTTGAGTTTGTTTATATGGTGGATTACATTGATGGATTTCCATATATTAAACCATCCCTTCATCCCAGAAATGAGGCTTACTTGATCATGGTGAGTGACCGTTTTGATGTGTTCTTGAATTCTGTTTGCAAGGAATATGTTAAGTATTTCTGCATCAATGTTAAGTGAGATTGGTCTGAAGTTCTCTTTTCTTGTAGGGTCTTTGTGTGGTTTAGGAACGAGGATTATTGTGACCTCAAAAAATGAGTTAGGTAGTGTTCCATCAGATTCTAATTTGTGGAATAGTTTGTAAAGTATTGGTATTAGGTCGTCAACAAGTGTCTGATAAAATTCTGGGTTGAACCAATTTGGACCTGGGCTTTTTTTTTTTTTTTTTTTTTTTTTTTTTGCTTGGAAGGCTTTTGATGACTGCTTCTATTTCTTCAGGTGTTATGAGATTTTTAGATGGTTTACCTGATTCTGATTTCACTTTGATATCTTGTATCTGTCTAGGAATTCATCCATTTCCTCCAGATTTTTTCAGCTTTATTGAGTGTAGGCTTTAGTAGTAGGATCTGATGATTTCTTGAATTTCCTCAGTTTCAGATATTGTGTCTCCACTTTCATTTCTGATTTTTTTTAATTTGGATACTCTCTCTTTGCCCTCTAGTTAGTCTGGCTAAGGGTTTATCAATCTTGTTAATTTACTCAAAGAACCAGCTCTTGGTTTTGTTGGTTCTTTGAATGGATCTTTTTGTTTCTATTTGGTCAATTTCTGCTCTGAGTTTGATTATTTTTTGCCATCTACTCCTCTTGGGTGTATCTGCTTCCTTTTGTTCTAGAGCTTTCAACTGTTCTGTCAAAATGCTTGTGTATGCTCTCTCCTGATTCTTTTTGTTGGAAGAACTCAGAGCTATGACTTTTTCTCTCAGTACTGCTTTCATTGCAACCCATAGGTTTGTGTATGTTGTGTTTTCATTTTCATTAAATTCTAATTTCTTTTCTTATTTCTTCTTTGACCCTGCTATCGTTTAATAGAGCATTGTTTAGTTTCCATGTGTATATGGGCATTTTGTTGCCTTTCTTGTTATTAAAGACCAGCCTTAGACCATGGTGATCTGAAAGGATGCATGGGAGTATTTCAATCTTCTCATATCTATTGAGACTTGTTTTGTGACCGATTAAATGGTTAATTTTGGAAAAGGTGCCGTGAGGTGCTGAGAAGAAGATGTATTCTTTTGTTTTAGGATGATATGTTCTGTAGATATCTACTAATTCCAATTGTTTCATAACCTCTGCTAGTTTTACTATGTCCTTGTTCAGTTTCTGTTTCCATGATTTGTCCTTTGGTAAGAGTGGGGTGTTGAGGTTTCCCATTATTTTTGTGTGGGGTGCAATGTATTTTTTGAGCTTTAGTGGGGTTTCTTTTATGAATGTGGGTGTTCTTATATTTGGAGCATATATGTTAAGGATTGAGAATTTCTCCTGACAGATTTCCCCTGTAACTAGTAAAAAGTGTCCTTACTTATCTTTTTTGATAACTTTTGGTTGAAAGTCTACTTTATTCAATATTAGAATGGACACTCCAGCTTGCTTCTTGGGGCCATTTGCTTGGAAGGTTTTTTCAACCTTTTACTCAGAGATGAGTTTCCTGCATGCAGCAAAATGCTGGGTTTTGTTTGTGTATCCAGTCTGATAGTCTTTATCTTTTTATCAGAGAATTTAGTCCATTTTTGTTAAGAGATATTAAGGAACAGTGGTTGTTCTTTCCTGCTATTTTTGCTTTTAGAGGTAGAATTGTGTCTATGTGTTATTCTTCTTTTGGTTTTCTTGCTTGGGTGTTTTCTTGCTTTTACTAGGATGTACTTTCCCTCCTTATATTGGGTTTTCCACCTGTAATTGATTGTAGTGTGGGTTTTGTGGTCAGATATTATGTACATTTAGTTTTGTCTTGAAATATCTCAGTCTCTCCATCTATGGTGATTGATAGTTTTGCTGGGTATAGCAGCTTGGGCTGGCACTTGTGCTCTCTTAGGGTCTGCATGATGTCTGTCCAGGCTCTTCTAGCTTTCATAGTCTCTGTTGAGAAATCAGGTGTGATTCTGATTGGTCTGCCTTTATATGTTACCTGACCTTTTTCCCTTACTGCTTTTAGTATTCTTTCTTTGCTTTGGGCACTTGGTGTTTTGACTATTATGTATTGGGAGAAATTTCTTTTCTTGTCCAACCTATTTGGAGTTCTGAAGGCTTCTTTTATGCTCGTGGTCATCTCATTCTTAAGGGTAGGGAAGTTTTCTTATACAATTTTGTTGAAGATATTTACTGTTTCTCTTAGTTGATATTTTTCACCCTCTTCTATTCCTATTATCCTTATGTTTGGTCTTTTCGTTGTGTCCTGGATCTCCTGGACATTTTGGATTAGGAGCTTTTTGGGTTTTGCATCTTCTCTGACTGTTTTGTCTATGTTTTCAATGTTGTCTTCAGCCCCTGAGATTCTCTCTTCCATCTCTTGTAGTCTGTTGGAGATTCTTGCATCTGTGACTCCTGATTTCTTTTTTAGGTTTTCTACCTCCAGGGTTTTCTCTTTTAGTGTTTTCTTTATTGTTTCCATTTTCATTTTAAATTACTTTTTCAATTCCTTCATCTCTTTGGTTCTGTTTTCATCTAGTTCTTTGAGTTCTTTGAGTGTTTTTCTTTTTTCCTCTTTAAAAGCTTCTATTTCTTTATGCTTTTCCTCCCATTCTTGTTTAAGGATCTCTATCATCATCTTGAGGTATGATTTCGTGTCTGAGTCTTCTTTTTCTGGAGTGTTTGGCATTCTGCTGTTTGCTATGATGGGAGAGCTGGGTTCTTATGTTGCCAGGTTGTCTTGGTTTCTCTGGGGTAAATTCTTTCGCTTTCCTCTTACCATCTTGTTGTCTGTGATTATATGAGGTCTTGTTGTTGTTAGTGCTTGGTTCTTATCTCTCCCTTGTATCTCACCTGTGTCTCTGGATCTCTGCTGTTCCTGGTGGCAGATGGCCTGAGCAACTCTTCTGCATGCACGGGCCACCGGCTGTAAACAAACACCCTAAGGTAGGGTTCCTGTTCCCCTGAACCAACTGGGGAGCAATTTCTGAGCACTCAGCACAGACCTCTCTGCTCCCCGGATACTTGTAGCACTGTCTCACCAGGCCTGTGTCCCTGGATCTCTAATTACCAGGTTTCAAATGTGGCTTTGCCACTTTTCTGGTTCTGTGTTGGCTGGTTTTGTGTGTCAACTTGACACAAAGTGGAGTTATCTCAAAGAAAAGAGCCTCAGTTTAGAAAATGACTCCATGAAATTCAGCTGTAAGAAATTTTCTCAATTAGTGTTCAAGGGTGTGAGGGCCCATTGTGGGTGGTGCCATTCCTGGATTGGTAGTCCTGGGTTCTAAAAGAAAGCAGGCTGAGCAAGTCTGGAGAAGCAAGCCATTTAAGTAATATCTCTCCATGGCCTTTGCATTAGCTCCTGCTTTCTGACCTGCTTGAGTTCCAGTCCTGACTTCCTTTGGTGATGAACAGCAATGTGGAATTATAAGCTGAATAAACCCTTTTCTCCCAAACTTGTTTCTTGGTCATGATGTTTTGTGCAAGTATAGAAACCCCGAATAAGAGAGGTCCTAAAAGAAATGCATGGATCCGTTCCATTGTTCCAAATCTTCAGTACTAGGCAGTCCTTGTGATTTTCTCATTCTAATAGTTATTGGGTGGTTTTGACTTGTAAATTTCTAACAGTTAATGTATTAAGCATCTATGGGCTAAAGAGGCTCAACCATTAAAGGCCAGGCTCACAACCAAACTACATGTTGATGTGTGATGATTAGCATTTGTGTATCTGTCCTTCATATGTCATATTTCATAAAGTAATTACATAATCATTTTTTCCCATTTCTATCACATTATTTACTTGTATTTTAATAACTAGGTAGTCTGGGCTTTAAAAAACAACTGTACACATTGTGGAAGGCTTCTGCAATTCCACAGCTCTGGTGGTTTAAATGAGAAATTGCCTATTCTGCCACCAGAGTCTCAGACATTTCGACACTTGTTCTCTGGTTAGTGGCTCTGTTTGGGAAGGTTGAATAGTGCAGCCTTCCTGAGGGAAGTCTGTAATAAGGGGGTGGACTTTGAGATTAAAATATCCCTGTGACTTCCAGTTCACTCCCTGCTTCCTGCTAAAAGTTCAAGCTATGCTGTCATCTTCTGGCTCCCAATATCATGCTGTTCCCACCTTTGTGGACTCTAACCATCTAGAACAAGTAAGCCAAGACAAAGCCCCTCTTCTGTAAGTTCCATTGGTCATGGTGCTTTATCACAATATAAAAGGAACTAATACAGTGGCCTCTTTGAATTCCTTTTCGGTGCCTTCCAAAGAACACAGATTTGCATTTTAAGGAACCAGGTAGAATTTTAGTCTCTTGTAGCTCTTACTTTTTGTGTGACACTGTAGAATCTTTCCTACTTTACTATCACAAAAACATTCCCCAACACTGCTTAACATTTAGACTATTGTGAATTTAAGTAGGGTCATCATATGGAACATGAAGTAATTATCAATATTTTCCCCGAATTCCTAGAATCTTTAGGAGCATTAAGTAAACTTTTCTTTTCTTCTAGAGAATACTATTTTATGCTTTTGTCAAAAATAAATGACATGTGAACCAGTTTAGGTTTCTCTTTTCCACTTACTGATATATTGCTTTTCATTTTTTTTAATTGAACAACTTTGTTTTAAAAAACAAAGATAAATGTACAGATTTTAAGCATTTATGCATGAAAGTATGTGAATACATTTTTGTCTGTACTTGATTTTTTTTAAAGGTTTGATAGTATGCATTAAAATCTTACTAGCTACAATGAGCATAAAGTACATATAAAACAAGATGTAACCTGGAAATAGTCAAAATTTTCTTGGTGTGTAAAGATTAAGCACAATGGTTTTTCATTTTCTTTTCTTTATCTTTTACTTTTCTTATTTTCTGGAACTTCATATAGTCTGTGAGTTGTTTCTAAGGTGCTCAGAGCTTTCTGGGGTTAGTATCCAATTATCAGTGACTGCATAGTATGTCTGTTCTATTATGACTGGGTTATCTCACTCAGGATGATATTCTCTAGATGCATCCATTTTCTTAAGAATTTCATAAAGTCATTATTTCTGATAGCTGAGTAGTACTCCATTGTGTAAATATACCACAATTTTTGGATCCATTCATCTACTGAAAAACATCTGGGTTCTTTCCAGCTTCTGGCTATGATAAATGGGGCTGCTATGAACAAAAACAAAAACAAAAAAAAAAAAAAAACAAAAAAAAAAAAAAACCCTGCAAAGGTATTTATACAATTCTTTTTTTTAAAGATTTATATTATGTATATGAGTATACTGTAGCTGTCTTCAGACACACCATAAGAGGGCACCAGATCCCATTACAGATGGTTGTCAGCCACATGTGGTTGCTGGGAATTGAACTCAGGAAGGACCTCTGGAAGAGCAGTCAAGGGTCTTAACTGCTGACCCATCTCTCCAGCCAAGAAAATACCTGCAAATCTATTTTAACTTTACATGATACAAGATACCTTCAGAAGCAAATGAACACATAAAAAAAAATGGTAAAGCTGTGAGCTTTAGGGTAGATTTGATGATGAACTATGAGATATGTAGGAACTAACCTCTTTGCTCAGATCTTTTCCTGAGTCATTGTGTCCCCAAGAAAGATAATCCCTTTCTTCTACGTAGAGGGAGGGCACCCCTCAAATGAGGGAGACATGGGGAAAGATCAGGAAAATCCTTGCTTGGCTCTGTTACTTGCTCAGGAGTATGAAGAGCAAAGGCAAAAGTGAGGCCCTGTTTCCGCAGTTTTGTTCAAATACCAGAGTGCCAAAGGTAGGATAGTGCATATTAGAGTTGATGTGACTGTAGACATTAGTAAAAAAATTCAACATGATTGTTTACATGATGAATGAAATGAGGGAGAGAAAGAAAGAAAGCAAGGGATAGGAGAAGTTAGGGGCTATGGAAAAAGGAGGAAGGAGAGGGAGGTCAACTACTATAATTTATTTTTGCTTCAAGTAATTTTTTTATTGGATTTTCTCTCTGTAGTTACATCTCGAATGTTATCCCCTTTCCCCCCACTACCATCCCCCCTCCACCTCCACTTGCTTCTTTGAAGTTGCTCCCTCTCCCAATAACCTTCTCCACCTCAGTGCCTTGGCCTCTCTACACTGGGAAAATGCACCTTTACTGGACCAAAGGCCTTTTCTCCCATTGATGCCAGACAATGCTATCCTCTGCTACATATGCAAAAGGAGCCATGAGTCTCTCCATTTCTTTAGGTAATTCTCAGCCTTTCAGTATTCTTCAGTTTAGAATTCTTTGTTTAGCTCTGTATCCCGTTTTTTAATAGAATTATTTGATTCTCTGGAATCTCATTTCTTGAGTTCTTTGTATATATCAGATATTAGCCCTCTATCAGATGTAGGGTTGGTAAAGCTCCTTTCCTAATCTGTTGGTTGCCATTTTGTCCTCTTGTCAGTGTCCTGAGCCTTACAGAAACTTTGCAATTTCATGAGGTTCTATTTGTTGATTCTTGAACTTAGAGCATAAGCCATTGATGTTCTATTCAGGAAAATGTCCCCTGTGGTATGTGTTCTAAGATCTTCCCCACTTTCTGTTCTGTTAGTTTCAGTGTATGTGGAGGTCTTTGATCCTCTTGGATTTGAGCTTTGTACTACGAGATAAGAAAGGATCAATTTGCATTCTTCTGCATGCTGAGTGCCAGTTGAACCAACACCATTTGTTGAAGAGGCTGTCCTTTTTTCATTGAATGTTTAGCTCCTTTGTCAAAGATCAGGTGACTATAGGTGTGTGGGTTCATTTCTGGGTCTTCAATTCTTTTCCATTGATCTACCTGCCTGTCTCTGTACCAACACTATGCAGTTTTTATCACGATTGATCTATAATACAGCTTAAAGTCAGGGACAGTGATTCCCCTGGAAGTACTTTTATTGTTGAGAGTAGTTTTCAATATCCTGGGGTTTTGTTGTTCCAAATAAATTTGCAAATTGCCCTTTCTAACTCTATGAAGAATTGAGTTAGAATTTTTATGGGGATTACATTGAATCTGTAGATTGCTTTTCGCAAGATGGCCATTTTTTTCCATGATGATTCTTCTAATCCATGAGCATAGGAGATATTTCCATCTTCTGAGATCTTCAATTTCCTTCTTCAGAGACTTGAGGTGCTTGTCATACAGATCCTTTACTTTCTTTGTTAGTGTCACACCAAGGTATTTTATATTCTTTGTGACTATTGTGAAGGGTGTCAAGTCTCTAATTTCTTTCTTAGCCTGTTTATCCTTTGAGTAGAGGAAGGAAGTTGATTTGTTTGAGTTAATTTTATATCCAGCCACTTTTCTGAAGTGGTTTATTAGCTGTAGGAGTTCTCTGATGAAATTTTGGGGTCACTTAAGTATACTATCATATCATCTGCAAATGGTGATACTTAAGTGACCCCAAAAATTTCACCAGAGAACTCCTACAGCTGAGAAACTACTATAATTGCTTGGGATAACTACTTGAGTATTGTTGAGAGTTTTAGATTTATTTGGAGGTTTGTTAAGAGGTAGTAATTTCAAATGAAGGAAATATAAAATAATGGGAAAGTACGTATGTTTCTCTGTCTATTGCAAACATTGTCTTTTAATTTAGAGTAATAATTTAATTTATTATTGGATGTCTAAATAAGTAGGAGAGCAAGACCCCAGGTTCAAACATCAATACTAGGAAAATCAGAACATAGTTGATTTTTCTCTTTTAATCTTAAAGTTGGAGTTGGGGTGGAGTCAGAGAAAATAAACAATAAGAACAAAAAGAAAAATTTGAGAAGCTATTTGAGTTTCTGTTAATTGACTTTTAAGAAATCCCTAAGTTATTGATATGTCACGAACAATAAAAACTTATTCACAAAACTTTCGATTTAAAAAAATCATATACTATAATATTAACTTTCTTAACATAAAAATATATAATTGGTTAAGCTTGGGCTCTAAACATACTTTAATACTTTGTAACTATTTCTGAGTTCATGGGGAAAAGGCAGATTACTAGGGAAACATGATTAGAAAAACACATACTCATGCAACTAGGAAACAAATCCCAGGTCAAAGAATGGATACCACCCAAGTTCAACTTGATGAACAAGTGACGTTTACTGGGGTTAACTGGGATTAACAGCATTATGAGTGAGGGGCTACTTAGAGGAGCATATATCACTCACAAACAGCTGCATTACCATAGCCCACCACAGAGCAGCACAGTTCATGAAACCTAGAACACACTGTGCAACTTACCAACATCTTGGTAACTTGGAAAGTGGGGCTATCAGGAGTCAGATTATGCAAGCCCATTCTGGGTGGCTTGGATGGTTCTATAGATCTGAGCCTCTGCTAGGCAATTGGGCTTGTCTGAGTGTATCTCTCAGTAATTCAGCCTGCTAATAAAGGTCTGTGGAAGGAGAGATTTGCAGGAACTGCTCAGTTTCTTGGATTTCCTAAAGCTGTTCAGTTGTTAAATTTCTGAAGTTAGGGAGAGCTTTGCAGAAAAGAATGTTTCACTTCCCCTTAGATCATCCTCTTTTGCATTATGCTTCTCTCTAAGACAGAAGGTTTTATCTCAGAGAAAATTGCTGTGCAACACAGACCTATACTGCATTTTATTTCCTGGCTATGCCTATGGGTTTATGGTTCATCTCAGACATTCCTATCCAAAATATTGATTAGTATTATTAGAGACATTTATTTAAACCACAAAAGAGCCGGTCCTTTTTGCCTCTATTTCCTTAGAAGATACTACTTGCATATCAATATATTGTGTTTCTCATTGTGATCTTTCATTATTCAGTAAAGTTTGCTTCTGAAAACATTTCAAATAATAAAAGCCAAAAACACAAAGTATATAAAATGAGCCACACATAAGAAATAAGCAACTGAGCTACAAAGATGAACTTGTATTTGAAGAATCTAGATGTTTTTGGACTCAGAATGGTTCATCATTTTAGTGTTTGTTCATTCAGGAAATCTAAATATATTTCTCAAATCAACCATGCATCACATGTGACTCTCTCACCTGTAAAATTGCCAAACTGAGTTTCAGATTAAATATCAGCATACCACAACCAATGCAAGAATTCAACGGTGTCTTTAGATAAATTATTCTCTAGTGTAAATTATTGAAATCATTGGGCTAATTAAATAAGATAATCCCAAAAATCTCAACTTTCTTGTAATCCAATGTTCAAAAGTGTAAATGAGTAGGTGAGCACCAATGAAAGACAGGTTCTCTTGCTAAATGATCGAACCAAAAAATCAGGTCCCAATCTCCTTACAAATATGTCCAAGATATACTACAAAGAAATTCTTCAGTATAGCATAAAGTCATGAATAGAAGAGTTTAAAGCAAGCAGATTCTTAGCAGATATATTTGTCCACACTGAGCTTTCAGGATTTTGTGGCCTAACAGGTGAATGGCCCGCTCACCTCAAGAAATACTGATATAATCAGCACGCTATCTTCCTGACCACCTTCTCCAGGCTAATGCCTACAGCCAGCCATCAAGAGAGCTGGTCTCCTTACTGTAGTAAGAAGAAAGACATCAGAGCTGAGCACTATTGTGCCATCAACTGAACAAGCAGAATCCACAGTCAAGTCAAAGGGTTCAAACCTATGTCTACTGTTGGGATTGGGTCAATATCATCATTGTTTTCATATCTTTTCCTTACAGAAACAGGGACAATAGTTTGAACCTCTGTTTGAACTTTTCAGTAAAAAATAAAAGAATTAATACTGTAAGGTGCTTAGAACTATCCTGGCATGATTATATATATAATTAAATATATTTTTACTTTAAAATCTATAAATAGGTTTGGAGAGATGGCTCAGTGGTTAAAAGAACGTGCTGTGTTCTTTTTTGCAAAGAAATGGGGTTCAACTCCTAGCACCCACATAGTGGCTTACAACCATCTGAAACTTCATTTCCTGGGGCTCCGATGACCTATTCTGAACTCCACTATCACCAGAAATGTATATGGTGCACATACATACCTGCAGCAAAACATTCATACACATAAAATAAAATGAATAAATCTAAAAATAATTTTAGTAAATGTAGCAAACAATACACATGTCAACCAAAACACTGTAAAAATTAGTTATGAAACATTTCCAAGATGGCAGTAAGTGCCTGGATGGATTTATAAATATACCAGTTTACCTCACCTGTACATGCCTTTAAATACTTAAAAGATAAGATATTTCACATGGGACATGCATAGATTGGAAGCATCTTTCCTGAGATGTTAACCAAAAGCCTAAGGGAAATTTTCCTTTTGTGTGACTGTACTTGCTAGTTTTATGTCAGCTTGACCCAAGCTAGAGTCATCAGGGAGGAGGAAGCCTCAATTAAGAAAATGCCTCCATAAGATCCATTGTCTCAATTAATGATGAATAGGAGAGAGCACAGAACATTGTAGGTGGGGCCATTCCTGATCTGGGGGTCCTGTAGTTAATAAGAAAGCAGGCGAAGCAAACCATGGAGAGTAGGTCAATAAGCAGCACCCTTCCATGGCTTCTGCATCAGCTCAAGTTTCCAGGTTCCAGCCCTGTTTGAGTTCTAGTCTTGACTTCCTGGAATAATGGAGTATGACCTGGAAGTGTAAGCCAAATAAACAACTTCCTCCCCAACTTGCTTTGGTCATGTTATTTCATCACAGCGATAGTAACCCAAACTAAGAGAATGACCAAGTCTTCCCCCCCTCCCTCTCCCTCTCCTGCTATCTCTCCCTCCCTCTCTTTCTTTCTTTCTCTCTCTCTCTCTCTCTCTCTCTCTCTTTCTCTCTCTTTCTCTGGCTCGTTCTCTCTTTGTTTATTCAACAGAAGCATGGACTGCTCTCCTGAGTGTCAGCGTGCCTGAGGTTAGAGTTCATTTTTACTCATGGAATCCACAAACCTCACCTTAAATGAAATCCGTATCTGAGCACACTTTTACAAAAGCACCTGACATAGCATTCCAGCTCATGATTGCTCCTAGCTTAGATAGCAGCCGTTCTTCCACTGTTTACATTATTATGAAGATATGTAATAATTTAATAATATCATCATGTTCTATTTTCTACAGAATTATTTTAGATACCATTAATATCAAGAGGAAAATAAGAGACGAAGCCAAATGTGCCACTTAAAGCCACGTGTTGATGTGGGTGGTTTTCCTCTGGAACATCTAGAAAACTGTAGCCTTCTAAAGTGGTGCCGGGCAACCAGGCAGCCATGATTTTCAGCCTCAGAGGGCTGTGTTTGGTGTGAAATGAACCTTGAGAAATCTATGCCTTCCTCTTCACACCAACTGGTAGCAATGGATCAACATGGCAGGACATGAGAATGGCATGGTAAAATATTTATTACCTAAATGCCAGATTAAATTACATCATTTATTAATATATATTTACATGCTTCCCTTTTTTATACATATAAAAACCACTATCAAAGGTCAAATCTGACAATCTTAAAAGAGTCTTCTTTGTAAAATATTTGACGATATAGAGTCAAAAATAATTTTTTTTAGGATGAAAGAATAATTTATCTTCCATGTGGGGAAGATCCTAGTTTCTTGGCCTTTTAAGTTTTGAAAAAAGAAAAAAGTTTCTTCTCTCCAGTAGACATTTGTTGAGTTGCCTAAGATATCACCTTTTTATGATGTTATTGATGTATGCTGAGTTACATTTGGATAAATACTGGCATGATGTCTTTTCAACTTGGGAGCTGAAACTGCATTTTAAAGAATAGACAGACTCTGTAGAAGTCCTTCTCTATCAGAGCTGCAGCCACCAGTTCATTTTCGTAGCCGAATCAACATCAAATAGGGTGAAGCACCTTCAGTCTTGAACTCACTGTAGAAAAAGACAACATAAATTATGAAAGTGGAACAAGGTTGAGCCCCATAAGATAATAACTATACCATCATTAGCTAGGGTTAGGCCTAGTTGAGGTAGGTCTCAACTACCACCACACTGCAAGGTCTGACCTAAGAGACAGTTACTAATGTATATATCCTGATGAATTCCACATGGGATACAGTAAAATCATATCAAAACATCATATATCATCAACAATTTCATCTAGGTTGAATTAGGCAAGAGTGAGTGGAAGTGGGAGAAAGCCAAGAGTTGAAGCCTTTAAGTGCAGTGTTAGTTGACGCTGTTGGTCTTCCTGTGAGGTTACAATCCCCTTTAGCTCCTTCAACCCTTCCCCTAATTCTTCCACAGGAGTCTCCAACCTCAGTCCAAGAGGTTGGCTGTAAGTATCTGCATCTGTTCTAAAAGCAGCTAGCCAACACTATTGAAAATGAAGAACAGACTTTATGCCCTCAACACTGGAACTTTTATCTTTAAAAGAACAAAAAAAAAATGTTTAGGTTTAATATTTTAGTTAGGAAGTTTCTCTTAGTTGACTTTTTTCTGAGTCATAGAAAGAAAAAGAAACTTATTAACGTGTGATCTTGATGTGTTAATTAGGTACAGCTAGAATCTGCCACCGTTGAAATCATCTTTCCAGTGTATTGCCTCTTTCCCAGTCAAATTTGCAGCGTTCAATGCAAAATCATTGAAAATAGATACATCCAGCACTTTCTTCATGACCCCACTCTGCCTCTACTACCCCAGAGCCAAGGCCACTTGCCTCTGACATGATGCTCACCAAGTTCTAGAAAACAATTATGCAAGGCAGGAAACAGAACACTGACCACCCTCCCTTCTCTGGGAGAGCTGGCTTTCTCTGTCAGTGCCTCTAGGGCTTAATTCCTTATTACTTTTTAAGAGTTGTAATGCTGGTGACCAACAAGTTGAGCATTTTGCACCTGGAGATCTGAGAGAACTTGATTTAAAATGGCTTCATCTCTACTCTCTAATTATGTACGCATTAGCAAACTGAATCGTTGTTGCTAGGAGGCTTAAAGAGAAAGATGAATCAGTCTGAATTCCTAGACTAATGTTAATCATGGCAAGTCTGATTTTCCACCTCAATCCTGTTCCCAAGAGTCTCAGAAAATGAGATTCTGTCCTGTAGGGACCAGACAGTGGAATTCAAACGGAACTAGAACAGGAAGTTTTTAATCACTTTTTAAATGATTCATGTAATTACAAGCTATGCTTTCTCTTAAATGAACATTTCCTAGAGCTTCTGAAAATGAGATTTAAGTTCAGATTCAAATTTTGACTCAGTCAACAACAATAAGTGTCATAGACGAAGCAGTCCGTCTGGTTTTAAGTATCACTTTGATTGCTTCCTTCAGCCATTATCACTACTTGAAATCACCCACGGTAGCCGGGAGTTTTTGAAGTTATATGTTCTTAGCAGCATAGAGGATAAAAAGAAACAGAAGGACCTGTTCCTTTCCTAGGAATACTTACAGTCCATTTGGCTAAGAGCTGACATGAAAATTCTAGAAACAACTAACAAATCATGATTAAAACATCCATTGACGGCACAAAGAATAGAGCGGCCAAGGAAGAAGGAGAATAGAGAAAAAATATCTGTAATATTTGAAGAAAGTTCTGAAGTTAAGTTTGGGCTTGATTTAAGGCGGAGAAGGGGAGAAGATACACATTTATTTATTGAGTATCAATATATCCAGCCTCAAGTACTGAGGAGTGAGTAATTCGAGCAATACTGAACAGCATTTGGGTGACAGATGGTGTAGTGGTTGATCTTCATCATCAACCTAATGGGTTTAGAAGAACTGAGGAGATACACCTCTGAGGATGTCTTTAAGGGAGTTTTTGGAAAGAATTTAAGGCAGAAGGTGGGACTGAAGGGGAGACACCTGTACCTTGTAGAGACGGCCTTAGATACTGATGTCCTAGGTGATTCAGTCCAATGCGCCACCTTGGTTTTTAGTTCTTTATTCTAAAATTGGAAGCCAAAAGGACAGAGATCAGACATCAAATCCACAAACTGCCTCCATCCTCACATGTTCATGCTTGGCTCCCCTCCTGCCTCATGCCTATAGATAGAGGATGTTTATTGTGGTTATTTTATTAAAACCAAGGAAACAATATGTCAATGCATCCTGAAAAGTACATAACACACAAAAGAGTTAAAATATAGCACTCTGAAGTCAGCCTTTGAACTCTTTGAGTTTATAAAGATTCCTTTTCATGGGCAAATAAAAATAATCTTAGTGGTACACACGATATTGATTACATAATTATCTTGCTGATGAAACCTCTCGATGATAAATCTTATAAAAATAGGCACATTCTCTTCTTGATAGTTCATGATGTCTTCATCTTCACCTTTTTTGATGTCTTTATTCCTGGTAAATATATCAATGTTACCTTTCTTATATAAGTTACTATAAGGAAAAGAAACATATGATCAATGGCACATATTGATTCAGAGGAGCCACTAGTTTGAAGAAAGCTAATACTGAACAGAAAAGTTTTGAGAAACAGACATTAGTTTTGATAGAAGTTAGAAAATTAATGAGTGTCCAGGATTCCAGACTTTTGTCAGATATTTTATATATTACTTTCCTTCATTTGACTGACTTAGCTCGAGAAAATGTATTAAAAGATTCTTTATAATATGTAACAGATTATATAAAGTTAATACACATATTTTTTAACAGAATAAGACTAAATTATCTCAAATTGACAAAATAGCTAATTTGGGTAAACCACAGGTAGTCCATACAGCCCGCATACCCAGCTGTGGTCTGTTGGTAGGCTGTTTAACACAACAGCCCATTTTCTTTTCCCTGTAAGACATTAGGTTTTGCTAGGACCACCGAATCTAGCTCAACCTCCTCACTTTGCAAGAGAATAAGCAATGATTGCAAAAGCTACAGACATTTAAGAGTATCTGAAGAGAGTTCAGGTATCATAAAAATGTAACTTAAAAAAAAAGCAACAGTTAACTTAACTAGCCATTGAGCCTCATATCCCACACCTCAGTAATCTAGTACCTGCCACACGGACATCACTAATCCAATACCAGGGGAGGTAAAGGAGCCAATGAAAGCATTGAAAACTTCTCTTTCAATATGTAGGATGCATGTTATCACTGAAGTGACAGCAGAGAAAAATTAATAAAAAAACAATTTAGTAGATGTCATAAAACAATTAGTAGCTGATGGTTACAGAAGAAATGTAAACTAAATCAGATCAAGTGGAATCATTGATGACGTTTTCAGACACATACAGATTGAACTGGGATCTTGAAGGCAAAGGGAAATTGATGAAGTAGAATAGGGTGAAACACATGGCTGCTGTTCCTACTGTGTAAGCCCAGAGTCAACAACATCATCTGGGAACTTGTGGGCTCTACAAAGTCTCCATCCCTGAGGACCTGTGGAATCAGAACCCAAGTGCCTACTGATGAATATAATAAAACTCAGCTGGCCCATTAAGGGTAGGTCAGTTTTGAGAAGTAGCAGGTCGAGGATGAGTCATTGTCTTCAGCATGTATTAGAATTTCAAGGAGAACTTTAAGATGGAAGAAAGGGACAGCGTCACTAGACACCATTTCATTGTCCTATCTCAAGTGTTAAGCATGTACATCTCATCCAGGAAATATACTACAGATACGACAAAATGATACTGAACCTTGCCCTCCTTTTAGGAGCCCAATCTAATGTATGCATGCATGAATGCAGATTCATACCATAGGCCAAGTATGAGACTGAGAAAAGTGCCCATTTTCAGTATTTCATACACGATGAAGCAGTTGAAAACACAGTGCTACACTGATAGCTTTCATTGGAATAAAAATGTACTGTGATTAGACAATTATGCTGAAGCTGTTTGGATATTCTCCCAAACAAATCCCTACTTGCTCACGTTGGATCCCAAACACAAAACAGGAGCCATGGACTGACTGTCAAGCTTCAACTTGAATGCTGAATTCTTCCATCCAATCTTAGTCTGTTTCTAATCTTTTCTACTTTTTTCCTTATGACAGCCATGTGGCTAAGTCTTCATTCCATCCCCCATATTACAAACCTACAAACTATTGACCAGACTATGCCTACTATTATCATGACTCTATGCTATAGTAGTTCATTGACACAGAATTCTGGTGGAGCATTTTTGCACACTTAATTTTTCCCCCTGATACTTTGTGTGAATTGTATTTTAAGGGTAATGACGATTTCCTAAAGATAGATCTTTAATATTTAGAAGTGTCCGTGATTTCTGAAGACATCCTTCCCCATGAGCAGATCATTGGGAGTTAGAAATCCTGGGAATAGAAGGGGAATATTGAAACTATAAACTAAATTGATAGAGAAGTAGAAAGAGAAAAAATTACTTGAGTTGTGTTGAACAGAATTTCTTTTTCTGATATTTAAAGGAGTTTTAAATGGCTGAAGGGAATGCTTTTAAAGTAGGGTTTAGGAGTCAATTTTATCCCCTGGTTAGAGAAAGGGCACAAACATGGAGATGGTATGAAAAGGAAACCATGAAGGAAAACTTCTTTTATGACCAGAAGATTAAGTAAAATCAAAAGCATTTAATATAATAACTTTGATAATAGCAAGAGAACAAATGCGTTATTATATACATTTAACATAGCTGTTCATATCATTTGTTCTCTTTAAGATACATGTACTTTTTATTTTATGTCTATGAGTGCTTTGCTTGTATACATGTCTGATGTCTGTGCCAAGCATTCATGCCTGATGCTCTTCAAGGGCAGAAGAAGTCATTGGTCTTTCAGGAACTGGAACTATGGACAGTTGTGAGATATAATGTGGTTACTAGAAATCAACTCCCAGTCTTCTGTGAGAGATACAAGACCTCTTAACCACTGAAATGTTTTTCCAGACCTAACAATTCATTTCTAACCAATAAAGACGTGTGTTTCCATGTATGTTACATAATATGCATATACCTACATATACATTTATCTGACCACCTAAGGAGATAGTAGAGTAGGTCATATGCTTTAAAGTCAAGTACACACTCACCTGCAGTGGCCTGCAGTGACCTTCTATTTGTTGAGTGCTGTGGTTTGAATGAGAATGGCCCCCATCTGCTAATATTTCAACATTTGGGTTCTAGTCAACTTTTTAGGAAGATCGAATGTGTGACCTCTTTGGAAAGGGTGGGTGTGTGTCCTGAGGGTAGGTTTTAAGGTTTCAAAAGTTCATTCCAGGTCAAGTCTCACTCTTCTGCATTCACATGAGGATGTAAGCTCTCAACTACTGCTCTAGCATGGCAGGTTTTCTGTCTTCCACCACGGTCCCCACCATGATAAACATGGACCAATTATGTAAGCAAGCTTCCAATTAAATGCTTTCTCTTTAAAGCTGATCACGATCTCTTTACAATAGAACAGTAATTAGGACACTAAGCATCTTTTAACAAATTTCTTACTTTCTCTGAATCCCATTCACCACTTCTAAAATGAAAGAAAGGAAGAAAGGGGAAATGGAGAAAAAAAGACTTTCTCCTGGAGTCGGTTTGATAATTAAACATGCAAGTCCTGAGTTTCATCCCAAGCAGCTTGTAATCTTTAGACAGACCTCTAATCTCAATTTTCAGGGAAGCAGGGTGTAGTGGCAGAAGTATCTGAAATTCTTGGCTGTGTAGTAAGTCAAGCGTCACACACACACACACACACACACACACACACACACACGCACACACGTTAATGCTTGTGCTTTTATAGTCTTTATAACTCTCCAAGGGAATGACTATAGTGTACTCACAAAGAGAACAATTTCCTACTAAAGAAAATAAAAGTTCAGAACAGAAAAACCAGAGTTTAGCTGTACTCAGAGAATCTAGAAAAACACTGAAATGTGTGGTTACTATGAAGTATCCATAGCCAACTAACATGTTTCTGTGAGGGGCAATGCAGGTCTGCTCATGTCCCCACTAATGCCAATCAATAATTCCTGGCTAAATCTGAAATATAAAGGCGGAGAAGACACAAGTTCCCGGCCCCACTCCTGGACCTCAACTAAGTCAATACACAGGATCCAGGATAAATTATAATTAGCTTATTGGATGACAAAAGTCTTCTTGAGGGAACCCACTTTTGGAAGGCTTTCCTGTACTTCCTCTGAAGCAGAAGGAATCTACTGTAAATCCAGGAAGGGTTTTACAAGAGAGAAAATGAGTGCTTGGGAGCAAAACCATGCCTTCTCACGGGAAATTAAAACATGTTGGTTTTTTTTTTTCTATTTGTTTTTATTTTTAAGTCTTTATAATGACATTCAATTTAAATGGTTGTCCAGGATGAACTGTTAAGTGAAAACTAACAGAAGTGGAATTTAATGCCATTGTAAAATTACTTTGATTACATTTTTTAAAGATCAGTTTTTGATGTAACTTCAATGTGGTAAGCTCTTGGTTTTACCGTGGCAGAGAATTTCTCCTGTGAAGGAAAACTAATTCATGCCACTTTTCCAACCAACTCCCAAGAAAAGACTCCCACTTTCACTGAGCAGTAAGAACACTGAAAAGCCTGACATCAGCAGACTTTGGCTGGAGGCAAACCCAGTACAGCTATGGATGAAGGAGTCCTGGGCCAGGAAGAGGTAGAGATAGGGAAAAGAAGTCAAGAAGCCTTACCATCGGGCTAGAGAATTTACATGAGACGCTTAGAACAAGCCCTAGCCTAAGGATGATCCTGTCTTTCCAATACGGTGAGTAGCCAGGGTCAATGTGTATAAACCTTTCAACATTTATTTAGTGTCTAAAGCTAATAAAAATAATGTTGGTTCAATAATAAATTAGTCATAGTGTACTAGCTATTGAAAGTGAGCTATGATTTTTCATACATAGCATATTCATATACACTGATAAAGACACTGGAGACTCATACAAAACCCCATGGTGCATGCACTTACCTAGAGACACCAAGACACAGATGCAGTTTTACACACAAACACAGTCAAAGTCACACAGGCATAAAAACATGCACAGGCATGTGCATTGCAGTAGTTTACCATGTACACACCGGCATATGTTTACACATATATGCCTAAGCATGTACCAACACTGAAACACACAGCACAGATTCTCTTCTTACCTGGGCTTCAAGCACGGTGACCTTTTCTTTCAAATTTTCAATTTTTCTATCTTGTTCCTTTAATGTATTTTTTAGTCCTTCCATCTAGGAATCAGGAAGAACAATTGGGAAATCCTGTCAGATTGTGGGGAATAGTGACCTAAATTAAGAATTTCTGTGGTCAAATGATGTTCCTCAAATAGAAAGACACAAAACCAGAGTGTGAGCAGAGCCAGCAGGCCGCTTAAGATCACATGCCAAATTGGCACCCAGGGAGAAAAAGATCAGAGGTACGGCTTTCCCTTCCCATTTATAGGAGAAACCTGCCTGCAGGAAAATCCAGCAGGTGCAGAGGTGGGAGAAGGCTACAGCAGGTATCATGTCTCATCCTGCAGAAGAACTTGCTGAGGAGAAGGATTCCTGCTCTAAAAGAACCCCCACGGGGATTCACTGTTTATGAGAATATGAGTATATAGCAGTCTAACCTGCTCATGCCTGAAAGCCCAGCTACTCAGAGAGCTGAAGCAGGAAGATTCCAAAATCAGGCTAGCCTGGGCTACATAGCAATTACCAGACTACCGTGGTCAACTGAGGAAGACTGTATCTCAAGAATCAAAGGAAAATAGGGCTGTGGCTATGGCCCAGTGTTGGAGCACTTAGCTACCATATGCGAGGCACACTCAATCGAAATTACTGAAAAAGAATTGAATTCAAAAAAATCACACACAATCCAAAGAACCTGATTACTTAGGAAAGGTTTGAATCCCCCCCCCCAGTCTTACATACATCAGTGAACATCTCACATGGAACATGTACACTTGCACACACACACAAACACACACAAAATACTAAAATATCTAAAGAGCAGTTAAGCACAGTTTCTCAAACTCTCTTCATAGAGAATCTGAAAGGTGTTGACTTTCTAGGCAAGAGAAGCCCCAAGCCAGGTTGCACGAGGAACCAAAAGGGTACAACTGTGAGATGGCTTGCCCAGCTTTGGGCTTTGTGCTGTCAACCTGAGATCTCTCTGAGAAATGTGCTTGTTAGTCTGACCTCCTGGATGACGCTGCGCAGGTTCTGGTGCTGGGAGTGAATCACGAACTGTAAATGACAGATCTGTTCCTGGAGGATGGAGATCTCCGTTTGAAGATCCTGGCAACTGAGAATGCACACAAAGGTGGAGGTAGTGAGGCCTCTTTTGATACACCAGCCCTCCCTTTCTGCTGTTGAGCCTTATGTGTCTAAGACCCTGGGATCCACATACCATACCAAAAATCATGGAAAAGAACAGCTCTGTGCTCTGCTTGCCTATGAACTTGAGTGAGGTATGTGTCGAGGTCAGAAGCTGGATGAGGAAAGAGATTGTTCGCTATGATTACCTGCCATGCAGGTATGAGGACCTGAGTTTGGAGTCTGTGGGCCAGTGTAAAGCTGAATGTGGTAGCTACACTCACCTCTGTTTCTGTAACATGGCTCTGTAAAGGGTACGGTCCATGCACAGCAGAAATGCAAACCTCCACCTTTCTCTTAGAAAGAGGCACTAGGAATTAACCAATTACACGCACATTGATGTGCCTCTCCGTTCCATGTGCCTGGCAAAGAGCTTGGAATAAAACAAGCTAGATACATGCTCCCCATGGAAACATGTAAATTCCTCTGATTGGAACCGAGCGGACTGTAATCTCTCAGCCGTCTCATCCTTCCTCAAATTCGTGTCCAAGGAATGGCTGCTGCTACATTAGTTCACATCAACCTCAGAGTTCAGTTCTCTCTGGGCTTCAACAGGAACAAGTTTGTTACCAGGGCAAAGGAAGCTTGTGAGGGCATTTTGTGACACCTAGCGAGAGGTTCGCATGCCTATGGAAGAAGGAGTGGGAAACTCAGACCCCTCCAAGGACCATGAACTCTGAGGTCTTCAGACAGTCCAAACTGAAAATGAGAGAAGCTTCGAGCTAGAGGATCAGCGATTCTTGGGATTCAGGGAGGCTGGGCACAGGCAAGCAGGGCAGTTAAAACATCTTAGGAGATGGATGTACAGACCCTTGAGAAGGAGAAATTGTTGAGATTTGGAGGACGGGAGAATGCAGACTCTCAACAGAGGACAGTCTGAGCTCAGTGCAGGGTGTGAGGAACAAAACAGGGCAGAAGGCTATGGAAGTTGGTGTTAAAAGATCCTCCCGTGAAGGAGGAAAAAGAAGAAAAAGAGCAACAATGGTGTGCTCAGGGGTCAGATTGGCATCTCTTCTGAAAAGGAGCCAGGACTCTGGGTGCTCTGTCGAGGCAAAGGGCTTTACTACATATGTGTGCAGGTTACGGTTTTGAGCCAAGCTAGAGTCATATGCGCAGAATGAACCCACAATGAGAACGGGTCTCAACCAGGATCAGACTGTACGGTAGGCAAGCCTGTAGGAGTATTTTATTGATTAATAAAAACCAGACAGGTCGTCCTACCTTCTAGGAGAAAGTCGGCTGGGTAAGCCATGAAAAACAAGCAGTGAAAGCCAGTTAGCAGCATTTCTCCATGGCTTCTCCTCCACTGTCATACTGGAGAATAAGAGAACTAGTCTCCGAGGTCATAGAGGCTTTCAGAGATGAAAGAAAGGCTACCAAACCCCTCCATGGCAACATGCAAGGCTCTGCTGTTTCTGGGAATACCGAAACCAAAGGAGAGTAACGTCTGAGGAGCTAGGCACTCGGGACTCAGGCTCTCCTTGAGAAGCACATGAATGCAAAGGCGGTCGTGCTGTAAGCTGTGAAGTGCTTCACAGCAGACAATAGCCACAACAACAGGAAGTCAATTTTACTGTTAAGAAAAATACCAAGGAGCCTACATGGGACTGACCTGAGTCCTCTGCACATATGTTACCATTGTGTGTCCTGATCTTCCTGTGGGACTCCTTACAGTAGGAGCAGGGGCTACCTCTGATTCTTTTGGATGCTTTTGGGTCCCTTTTCCTCCCACTGGGTTGTCCTGTTCAGCCTTATAAGGAGAGGAGGTGCCTAGTCTTACTGAAACTTGATATGCCATCTTTGGTTGACATCCATGAAAGGCCTGCTATTTTCTGATGAGAAGCCAAGGGATGGATGGGAGCAGGCAGGAGGGAGGAGGGGTGGACTTCGAGGAAGGAAGAGAAACTGCTGCTAGGATGTCTAATAATAATAATTTTTTTAAAAAATGACCCTGTCTTTTTCTTACGTTTATCTAACAGACTAAGAGAAGTCTCATTTGTGGCTCACTAAACAAGCCTTTATTGCTTCAGTTTCAGAGTCCAATCCATACTGACCTCACCTTCACTGTCCCCCAGCAAAGTGAACAATGCCCCCACACACAGCTTAGAAACAGTGAGGAACAAAAGTGTCCGTGATGTCCACAGCCTGAGAACGAAGTACGACTGGATGTTCAGTCACCTTTCTAGAAACACAAAGCTCTCATTTCCCCTCAAGCGAGAGCGAGAGGGGTGGGGGGAGAGAAGGGAGGAGAAGAGAAACATCAAGGCTCAACAGTGACTATCTAAGATGATAGCAGGGGTAAGCTGCCCTGTCCTTCTTTACCAACAGACAGCGGTACACCATCACTCCTCTGCTCCCTTGGGTTCTCATAGGAAGGAGGAAGATAACAGCCCAATAGTATGATAGCATATTTCAAATATGTGTGTCCAATTTAAAGCTCAGCCTCTTTCCGGCCTTCATCATAAGTGGTCAAAAATGCACAGTAACCATCCAGAAGGAGGCAGGAGTATAAAGAAAGATGAAAATAGAGATAAAATAAGAAACGAAGAAGAAAATGTGTGTATGGGGGGGTGGAGTCAACAAATCGAGGAATAAAGATGTCTGTGACTGTAAAGCAATATAGATAAAGGATAAGGAAAATTTGTCCCTTGGAGACTCATAACAGTGCCCAATAGCCCAGTGACTGACACTGTTGTCTTGAGTGTGTGTTGTCTTGACTTCGGACACAGCATGACGATAGTGAGCTTAGAATCAAAAGGGAAAGATATCTCAGGAAATGTGATACAAATCAGGACTTACCATCCTGGAGGATGTCCTAAGAGCAACGGAGCACAGCTGCCATGGTGACCACCCTCCCCCCCCCCCACTCCCAGTAAGGACTGAGACAGACCCAGTTGAAAATTATGAGTATGGGCAAACCAGACAACAAACTAAGGCTGCTTTTCATTGGAGTGACCTTCTGTGGAATTTGAAGGGTGACAGCCTATCACAGGTTTACTCCATGACTGGCCCGTTTGACGAGGACAGCCACTCACAAGGGCAAACGCTCATGGGATAAAGATACCTCCAGCATCTTTGAGTACATGGAGAAGTGAACACGCTTCAGAAGACTGAACTCTCCAAGTCGCTCTCCAGTACTCTGGCCCGAATGTCTGTTAATACTAGGGATTTGCTATCCACTCCACTTCTGCTTCCTTCAGGCCAGTGGCTCTCAACCTGTGGGTCACGACCCCTCTGGGGTTTGAATCAGATCTCCTGTATATTCCTAACAGTAGCAAAACTACAGTTCGGAAGTAGCAAGGAACTAATTTTATGGTCTGGGGTCACCGAGGAGGAACTGTATTAAGGGGTCATAGCTACAGGAAGGTTGGGACACAGTGCTTCAGGCTTACAAAGCCAATGTGCCTACCACCCAGCGCAGCCACAAACAGGAAAGCTACAAGAAGCTGCTCCTGTCGGAGGTAGATTCTCCAAACCTTTTCGAATTCGCAGCGTTCGACTTGAGCTGGAGCAGCTTGCCTTCCAAACATAATTTTCTCTCTAGGAGTGTTTTCTTTTCCTACGAGGGGGAAAAAATAAAGATTGCAGCTTTTGTTTGTGTGCACGTGCGCTTGCAAACTGTTTATAATATATGTGTTTTGGGATGCTAGAAATATGGCCTGTGTTTCAGAGTTCACCCTTAGGAGTAACCATGTGCCACCAAGAAGCCTGGTCGGGCAATGTCTCTTGTGTTTCAAAAGTAAATCAATGCTGGGTTGTTATTATGTTTGGCATGGTCGTGGTTCTGCGTCTGGTTAATTCTAGCCCTTTGGGGGTTCAGCACCGGAGGATCAGGACCAGCTATCGCTGCACAGCAAGTTCAAGGTCTCATGAGTTGAGACCCTGTCTCAAAATAAACAAAAGTCTCTATCACTTACTCATTTCGCCTAAAAGAAAGAGCTCCTTTTCCAGTCCACTGCTAAACTGGAGCCCTGGTGGTACAACTTTGCCCACCCACCCTCCCATGCCGCCTGGATTACAAAGCCTGCCCGGCCTCTCCTGATGTGAATTCCCTTACCTCTGCACCTGCCTCTTTACCACATTAGGAGGATTGTTGCTACCCAAGGACACCCCTGCATGCCTTTGATGCTTCCACCTGCTCTCACAGCATCTGTCGCAGTGTAGTAAAGCCGTAAATGTACGCGTAATGAGGGCTTGAGGCCACAAATGTTAAAACCACTTCCTAATGAGGATCCGGGAGAAACTGTAAGACTGAGAAAAGACGCTGTGATTTATTTATTAAACCAAACCCGGAGGGAGAAGTGACGAAGTCCGTGAAAGACCAAGCGTGGGCAACCAGAGTTTGAGTTGCCAAGTTGGGGGAACCAGGGATGGCGGCAGGAGGCAAACATTGGTATTGACAGAATAGGAGGCAGAAGAGAATGGAAGTGTTTCAGAGCATGCGCAGTGTTCTTTCAAATCACTGCCCAGCACAGCGTGGAACCGGAGACTGTACAAAGCAGCGGTATTCCACCAACTCCAGAAAGCCCCTGCCATACACTGGTTTTGAGGCTTTGGCCAAGGTTTTAACCTTTCTCGACCTACCTTGGCACACTGAAGCAGGGGTAGCCATTGAGCCCATCCGGGCACACAGCCTCATGATAGGAAGGGCTGTGTGATCAGTCTCACAGAAACCTTCTCACATAACAAGCAGGGCAGATACAAACAGGGCGCTCAGGGTCTTTATGGCTGGAGCCTCCACGTTGGCAGGGGTTCCCTCCACAGGAATTAGTGACAGTTTCACAGGTTAGCCCTCTGTACCCCGGAGGACATTGGCACAGGCAGCCCCTTTCCCCTGTAGCAATTTCCCCCAAGTAGCAATTCCTTGGCGGAGGCTGGAGAAGGGTCTTTTAGGTCTTCCCAGTCTTTGTCCAAATGATTAGCTATGTTTAAGCAACCATTGTTGTCTTATGGAAACCCCTTGGGCACAGAATTGTTTTAGCAAGAATTGAAGAGACACCTGGTATTGTTTTTGTTGCAAAATGAATATCCTGGTGTCTCGGGTCACTGTAGGACGAAGTCCACCCTCTCCCTCTGAGCCAGTCAAGACAGCCCAGTAAGGGAAGAAGGATCCACGGGCAGGCAACAGTCAGGGAAAGACCCTGCTCTAGTTGGGGGACTGGCGATGAAGACCCCGCTGCGTATCCACCACATGTGTGCAGGGGCCTAGGGCCAGCCTTCGTACGCTTCTGTTACTTAGAAGTGGATTAATATGTTTCTGATCCCTCCATGATATCGGCAGATACATGTGTCTGCCCTCAAGGGTTTTCATTCTGGTGGGAACTGTGAGCTGGAAATCGATGGATAGGGATCTCAGTCTGCACGGTGCCTCACGTCAGGGTGCTCAAGGGGCGTACTCGTGATTGTACACCTGGATTTCTCAGGGACCTCTGTGAATTCCACTTTGATGAATGCACCAGTCAGCCATGTCTCCATGGAGCTCTATGTGTGGATATTGAAAACTACTACTACCGTGACTACACAGGTGGTGGATTCACAGGGACAGACTGTGAGACTCTAATGCATCGTCCTTGGTCAAAGCCTTGTCACAGTGATACAACAGGTGAAGGCACTAATGACAGATAGGTTTGTCACTGCTGTCCTACGTACACAGGTGCCCTGTGTAAGACAGACTTAAATGAATGCAGTAGCAAGCCCGGCCAGTTTTGGAGAGAATGTGCTGAGCTCTTCTCTTCTTGGAGGATCACATTGCAGGCCTGCCTTCCTCGGTCAACTACCTTGGAGCCTCAGGCTATGTTTGTATCTGTCAGCCTGGATTCCCAGACAGGAGCCTAGCATAAATGTCCTCTGAGAGGCTCCACCAAGCAGCTAACCAAGACAGATGCAGAGACCCACAGCCAAACATTAGAGGGAGTTTGGGCAGTCTTATGGAAGAGCTGGGGGAAGGATTGAGGGACCCGGAGGGGATAAAGACCCCACAACAAGATCATCAGAGTCAACTAACCTGTTCACTTGGGGATTCCCAGAGACTGAACCACCAACCAAAAAATATACAAGAGCTGAACCTAGTCCCCCACCCCCACCCCCTTGCACATACATAGTAGATGTGTGGTTTGGTCTTTGCTTGGCTCCCTCAAAAACAGGAGTGGGATCTTACCCTAATTCTGTTGCCTGCCTGTGAATCCTGTTTCCCTAACTTGCCTTGTCTGACCTCAGTGGGAGAGGCTGTGCCTAGTGCTGCAGTTACTTGAAGTACCAGGTTGGGTTGGTACCCAGGAGAGACCTCTTCCCCATCCTCAGAGATGAAGGGGGGGAAGGAGAAGTGTTTGTAAAGGGGATAGCGGAAGAAGAGGAGGGCTTCAATTAGGAATGTAAAGTGAATAAATTAATTGATTAATGGGAAAAAAAGTCATCTAGAGCATTAATCTCTAATGGCATGCTAGGTCATTGTTCAATAATAGGATGTGACCATTATCTTAGATTTCATTTATTTATTGTGTGTGTACACATGTGCCATAGCACACGTGTGGCAGTTAGGGAATAAGCTCTCTTCTTCCACCATACATGTCTTAGGGATCTAATTCAGGTTGACAATTTCCATGTTTATTACTTATAGATTAGGACCCGAATTCTCTTAAATGACACGTTAATTTAGATTTTTCTTTTGCTTTATTTTTGAGACACGCTCTCTTGCAGTACAAACTAGCCCTCAACTGACCATGCAGCCAAAACTGCCTTTCAGTTCATGATCCCCTTGCCTCAACCTCCTTAGTACTGGAATGATAGGTGTGATCATCCACGTCAAATTTAATTTATAGACTTTTATTTGGTGGAAAAGATCATCTTAAAGGTTGTAGTTTCATTGTCTTTGAGAAAATAAATTAGACATAGCTATCCTAGCAACACAACACTGTATTCTGTCCATCCTTGGGCCCACAACACATAATGCGTATAAGTACCTTATTTAAATGAATTTTATTATACTGGTTCCAAAATTAGTAATAAAATAAAAATGTATTCATTCTCTAATTATATGAGCCATGACTTTTAACTATATGAATATCCCTAAAATGGAGTTAAGATGGAGTAAGTGGAGACAATGTGTGTGGGGTGAGAAACCTACTCACTTCCCTGACAGATATTTGGATTTCAGTATTAGATAGAGTGACTTAAATAGAGTAATTTAGAGGTACCAATTACTTCCTATCCTGTGTGAGTGGCTACTTTTAATTATGCTAACTTACTTAAATTATTTTCTTAGAGCAATCTTTCCTCATAGAAATTATCCCATACTAACCATTCCTATGTTAGCCTTAAGTGTCTTCAACTAATTTCTGAGAATGTCAGAATTTATACCCGGAGGTTGACGTCTGTATTCTCAAAGAAACACAGGCTACAGACCATGAACTCAAGAGTTCCCTTCACTATTGATGAAAGTGGACTGACTGAGACATTGTAAATGTCAACATATGAATGCCTTGACAACTCAGAACACAGTCTTTTAAAAATAATCGCATTTGTTTTACATATTGTGTGTGTGTCCCGGCATGCATGTGGAGGTCAGTGTGTGGGAATGAGTTAGGGATCTAACTCAGAGTGGCAGGCTTAGTGGCAAGACACATTTCCTGGCCAAGCCATCTCACTGGCCCCAGAATATAGCATTTATCCCACCTCCAAAACCAGGCTATAAAAGGAAATGTTATGAAGTGGAGATGGGAGATTGTGAAATGGTTTCTTGTTTGTTACACCCTCCTTCATGGGCCCATGTTGAGGAAGTAGGTGGTCTCTGATGTGCCTTTGAGCCCTTAGAACCTAGTGGAGTCACATCAGTGACACCAGCAAACAAATGGGAACCAACAGAAACGCACTGCTGGCAAAAGGAACATATGCTGTGCAAAAATGCACTTACAGGGCGTTTCTGCTCACTTCTTGCTGTGTGTTCGGAATTCATTCTCGCCGCATCCCTGATTAAACTGGGACAGATGGCAGGGGCTTTAAGGAATGTGTTCATTACCAGATCTCCCAGCACTAATGGTGATTTGCTGGAGCGAGGCCTTGCTCAAGTGAGTAGCAAATGAATCCCTCTCAGGGGACAGCCACTGCTGGGAGAGCATCTCTCAGCCTTCCTGGTGTGGTGCTTTTCACCTTCACTTCCGCTTCCAAGCTGCGTCTGTCCCATTAGTACAGAGGCTGAGAATGCTCTCTACTCTTCCAATACGCACTCCTCACCCGAAAGACTTGTATAGAACACACATCTTCTCATTGTCTCCTGAGCCCAAGAAGATATCTCCGAGCTTCGCTGCTAGCTTTTCTCATCTCCACGCTTACGTGAAAAAGAGGGAATAAACATATAGGCTAAATGTATCTGAAAATAGTCTTGCCCATTATGACCTCTATTCAATTGCCATTCACCTCCATTAACCAGCGAGGCTCTAACTGCCCCACGTTAGCTATCAGAGACATGGAAGGTTGCCTTGCTGACCATGGATGACATCCTCTCTAGTTACTCTGTCACAGAGCTCTGAGGGAGGATCACAGCTGTGGGTCAGAATCATCGTTCTTGGATTCATGGCCCTAAGTGAAGTGGGCTTCCCGCTTCTCCAAACAACCGTTAGCAAAATGAAAATCAGGAAATTTGGCAAGTCCCTTATGCACAGGACAATCTAGTTATGCACACTGAGATCCTCATAAACAGTGATTCTTTCGTTCATTCACAAGTATTAATATATCTCCTGTGTCTGGCTCTGTGCAGCATACATATGGTAGCACATATTTTGAAATAACAGTACTCTACGCAACCAGGGTGGACAGGAGCTTGCCTCTAGTACAGACCCCCTGGAACTGTGGGAGGGGGAATTTACTTCCACTGTTCCTTTGCTAAGTTTGATGCACTCAGGGGTGGCTACCAATGAATGTTTGTTAACCTGACTCTGGGTTTTAGAAGGTAGTGATCTCAAGTCTCATCTCCCATTCTACACTGTTTAATCAGTAGTTTGGTTAGATAATTCTGTTTGCTTTACAGAATTGTCTTCCTTTTCTTAATGTAAACATGCACTGTGCTGTCTCAGCCCTTCAAATTATTTACTGAGATATAAGGATGCTATCAGGTATTCAACAACCACTGCACTTTTCCCAAGGAGTATAAACTTGCATGCTTGGGTAAGCAAGCTGCCAAAGACGATTCGGTGATTCTGGGAACCTAATGCTTTCACCATTAGGTCCTGATATCTCTGTGCACACTTCCTACTTCTGATTTCCTCTCGTGATCTTCATTAGGACTGTACATTTCATAGTCAGTGTTATCACATTTGATATTATTGGACTATATGTTAAAACTAATTAAGCTTCCTTTGGTCAGAAACCTGTATAGTACAGAAACGTAACACCCAAGAATTAAAAGTTTCCTAATGGTGAAAACGTAGGAGAGCTCACTGGAGGGAAAGCTTAGTGGATTCGGGGCCCTTCTGGGAGTATAGTGAGTGAGAGGGTGAACAAGTCATAACTCACTGAAAGCCTAAGGCTACATTTTTATGTACTTCCACTTTGGTTTCTGAGGTGTTTTGTGTTGCTAGTAAAGGACAATCCTTACTTTATCCAAATTCTGAATTTGAAGGCATATGCTAAGTTTACGTGATTTATATTGGAATTTGTAGTGCTAACCACTATGAGAAGGTATTCTATGAGACTGCCAGATTTCCTTCCACTGCTCCTCCAAAATAGACCTTTCAGAGTTCCAACAGCCACCAAGTTTTCGCACACATTTTATATAGTTTGTTATAAGCTCTGAGAAGTCACAGGCTTCGGAAAGATCCTACACTGGCTCTAATATATCTAAATGCTGGATTATAGGATCTAGTCTGCTTCTTCTCGTAACAGCATCATTTTGTGATTTAATTCATAATTTCATTCATAGCTGACCAAATACACACAGGGACTACAAGGAGAAATAAGGCGAGCTGTAAGTACAGAGCACATCACAGAAGAAGTCTAAGAAGAAAAGCAGAATCATGAAGCATCCCCCGCCCCCAAACTCAGACTCCAAGGAGACTTCCAGCTTGGTCATCTAGTCCCCTTTTTAGAACCCTATCAAAAGGAAATGCCTTTACCTCTTGGACTTACGTTTTCCATCCTCTGTACACGGTTCTCCAGTCCTATGATTTGCCCATGTTTTTCTTCCAGTTTTTCTTCCAATTGACTCAGATTTTCGGCACGCTGCTTCAAAGTCTGCTCTTTCTCAAGGTTGTTGACCTGTGGTCAGAAAAAAAAAAACAGTTGCTAGGCTGTTGTTTTTATTATTTATCTCTAACACAATATAGCATCTTGTACATTTGATTTAAAGTGCTTTCTTTCTTATAAGAAAATGTCCTAAAAGTAGGGTAGTTACCCCTTCTGCATCCCAAGGTTGCTTGTTAGCTATGTAGCTGGCACTGAAAAGTCAGTCCTGAGAGAGCAGTGTGCCCATTAGGGAGGGGACTTCAGCTGACTTCCACTATAGTACACATGCTTATCTGTGTGCATATATGAAAACAGAGCTCAACATGGCTCAGTAAAACATGAGTATATATCTGCCCTTGAAAACACCAGGTGAGCCTTCACTCCAGGTCACTCGGGTTAGGGCTGAGCCCCTAAAGTAAAGACACATACACCTGTTCCTGCAGGTCACACCATTCAGAGTGTATCCCCAGGCAACATATGGCTGGGTAGGGCTGTGTTCCCAGCTCCCAGGCTGTGGCTGAGGTAGTACCTGAAGTAAATGTTTACTGTCCTTGTGCCTTCTCTCCAGGTCTTCAGATTGTGTTTGGTAGTTGTCAAAGAGTCTCTGAGCCACATTTCTCAAAGCTGCTGCTCCTGCTTCTCTGGAAGCTTCCAGCTAGAAAAATAAAAGTAACCCTGCATGTTTTGATATTCCAAAATGAAAAAAAAAAAAGGAGCTGAATGCAGAACAGTTTTATGGTCAATGAAAAGGAGTACCTAATGGGAGAGAAGTTGCTGGTGTTAAGTAAGAGCAAGGCACCAAATGAAGTAGTCTCTGGTAGGGCACTGACTATGGGCATCTGACATGGTTAAGCCAAACCTGAGTGCTCAGCACAGCAGTACTTCACAGAGGTAGCCAGCACCCTGTCATTACCTTGAGCAGCCAGCCCCTTATCACCCGTGTTCATAGCACACTAACAAAAGCAGCTCTCTGAAACAGAAGTGGGATGAGACTGGAGAAGTAGGAGCAGTGGGGTTCAAGTGTCAGTCTATCAAGACTGTAAGCTGAGGCATCAGGGGTGGATGCTGACATTTAAATATCAAGGGAGTCACTGTGGGGATACATATAAAATAAACCCCAGAGGTGAATCATAAAGCACTCAGCAATAGGTTAACTAGACAATCAAGGAGGCATTTGACAATACAGGTTGGGATCAGTATTTGTGTGTAGGGGTATGCATGTATGTTCCCATGTGTGCCTGTGTGGTTGTGGATGCACAATTCCCGTACACACAGGAAGATTAGAAGAGTCAGCTTTGGAGGTCTTTCTTCAGGTACAATCAACATTGTCATTTCCCCACTAAAGATGGAGTCCTAAAGGCGGTGTCCTAAAGCTCACCAGTTCAGCTAGGATGTCTGATCAGCAACCCCAGTGATCCTCCTGCCTCTGCTTTCCAGACACTGGGATTGCAAGCAAACACTCTATGCTCAGCTGTCTCTGTTGCTGCAGGAGGTCTAATTCAGTCAGTCTCTCATGCTTGTAGAGTGAACCCTTCACTGACTAAGGTATCTGCCTAGCTATAATATTTCCTAAAGATGCAAAACCTCTTCAAAATGCATTATGATAAAAAGCAAGTTAGCCTGAGATCTCTCCCCTTAATAAATGATTAATTACAACGTGTGTTATAGTTTGTATAAGCTTGGCCCAGAGAGTGGTACTATTAGAAGATATGGTCCTAGTGGAGTAGGTGTGGCCTTGTTGAAATAGGTGTGTCACTGTGGGCTATACGTCCCTCATCCGAGCTGTCTGGAAGTCAGTGTTCCGCTGTGGCCTTCAGATGAAGATATAGAACTCTCAGTTTCTGCACCATACGTGTCTGGACACTGCCATGTTCCCACCTTGATGATGATGGACTGAACCTCTGAACCTGTAAGCCAGCCAGCCCAGTTAAATATTGTCTTTATAAGAGTTGCCTTGGTCATGGTGTCTGTTCACAGCAGTAAAACACTAAGACACGGTGTAAGTTTAATTTTTTTTTCAAATCCCACTTTTTTCTCCTTTCTTCTTTCTTTCCTTCCTTTCTTCCTTCTTTCTTCATTCCTTTCTAACTTCCTCCCTCCCTCCACCCCCCCTTTCTTCCATGCCTTCTTCCTTCTTTTCCATCTTCCTTTTTTGAAACTTGGTAAATTCAGGTCTTAAAATGGGTGACCAGTTGGGATTCTTCTGATCCTCCCAGCAAAATCAAACCAAACCAAAACAAAGCATACTAGCTATACTAGCTACAAATTCTACTTTTGGTAATGGTTCTTAAATGCTTTAACCTCCCTTTTAGTCCATCACTCACTAGGGATAGTGGAAAAGAAAACATATGGGGAAGTGGGCCTGTTTCAAATTGCTTTTTTGGAGCAAATCTCATCTGTGTGGTCTGGAAATCTTCAGTTCAGTTCACAGGTCAACAGTGGCAGCTCAGTCCACTCACAAACTCTTCACAGATGCACCAGAAGTCCAGTTCGGTAGATTTGGGAATAGCAGACAAGAGTCAGCAGAGGTGGCACTACCTAGCAGAGACTGCCTGGCCTCAGCCTCATTACAGGTCAACAGGAGGGACCAGGAAAAATGCCAGGAGAAGTTCTTAGCTGTGTCACTCTCAGAGATCAGCAAGGATCAGCAAGGACACAAGACTAACAAGAATTGCATTGCACAGTCAAGCTCAGCCTCAACCACTGTCCTTTAAGTCCTATTTATACCTCCAATCATCACGTATTCTCCATAGGTCTTGCCACAGTACGTGTGTCTGTAGCTGACATCACTCTGCCAATCAGCCTGAATCCAAGGAAGTGGCAAGAAAATGCAGCACACCATCAGAAATGGTGTGTGTGTGTGTGTGTGTGTGTGTGTGTGTTTCTCTCTATGGAGTCCTGACAAGTGCAGCTCAGCTACACAACATAAGGCAGACCATGTGTGTCCTTAGTGAAGAATCTTTTTGTCATGTGTCCTTTCACATGCTTGCTTTAGCAGAACATCCTTTCATTTTGTCTGCTTCAGGAAATGTTCCACCACAAGTCTGCTTTAGCCTTTCACCTGTGTCCACATCAGGAAAACACTCCTTCACATGTTTACCCAAGCAAAGCACCATCTAACACAACTGAATTTCCAAAGAACCCTTACAGTTTCCACTTCAACACAGTATAAGCACCCTTAGCTGTATGTGTCATGGTACACAGGAAGCTTCCAGAACTTGCTACTTTTTCATAAATGAAACTTTATACCTACGGATCTTCCAAAGATGTCTTCAATAGTAAAAGTAGTCTACAAAAGTAAGATTCAATTTAATTCCAAAAGCATTGTCATCTGTTTGAATATGTGGGTTTCTGTGTGTGAGTGGGTGAGTCCCAGTCTTTATAGACTATGAATAAATACTAACTACCTATGAGCTCCTAGTAGGCATACCTTGATTTGCAACACTTCATTCTCTTTGTTCATTTCTAGGAGCTGCTGATCTTTTCTTCTTATGTTTTCCATGAGCAGATGAAGACAGGTGGGGTCCATTGTGGAATCTGAGCCATTCTGAATGTTTCCAGATTCCTGAAATAAACAAGCACCAAAATCTTCAAGCCAACTCTCCCTTTCTTCTGTGAACATTGACAATAATGATTATCATTCCCTACATAAGACAAAGAGGATCCAAGCCAGAGAAAAGAACTCTTTGAATCTCAACTTTCAACAGTTACTCTAGATAAACAAGCTATCTTCTGAGTCTGCTCAAATTTACACAGTCTTATAAGAACATGCATTCTTTCTGCATTTTATACTTTCTACAGCTTTTAAGTGCACAGTTAAGAATATTGTACATGCCACACATAACCATGAGACTGGATTAATTAAAATCATTTCTACAAGAATATTTTGGTTAAATAGAATTGAATAGCACATTCAATGTAACAGTGTTTCCTTGCCATAATGTCATATTAAATTTCTAAACTGAGATATCAGAATAGAGCTGCACCAAGATGTAATTCTGTGCACTCATGTTTCTGAAGGTACACCTGGAACACGTTTCTCATAGAGAATCTCGGGCGCATGGAGGTGAAGAACAAACTAGAAAACCTCTCAGGCCACCAGTTTCACGGATGTGGAAAGTGAGGAGCAGAAGAGGCAGTGTTTGTGCATGCAGGTCAAAGAGCTGACGCAGCACCTTGATCATTGACTGCACTGTCTGCTTTCACCTTATTTTATGGCAGATAAAAGCACTGTCTCACCACGCTACATACCCTGTAGCTTTAATAACGACTTCTATTTGTTAAGCACCTATTATGTACTATGTCATCTCATCCATATATGCTTCTTTTCCTGGGAGCTTAAAATACATGAAAGTGTTATACTCCTTATAGAAGTAAGGAAACTTAAAATCACAGGTTCATAAATTCAAATGTTCTAGTTTAATTTTTGTTGGTGTGAAAAAAAAAAAAAAAAAAACTGCCCATCAAAAGAAATTTGGGAGATGGATGAATTTACTTTGGGCACACTTATCTCCAGATTCATCACTGGGGGAAGTCAGTGAGGGGGTCTAGTGTGGGAGCTTGAAACTGGAGGGAGATACACTGCATGCTGGCTCTTTCACACACTCAGGCATAGCTATACAACTGAGGGCCAGCTGGTCATGAAATGGTTCCACTCACCATGGCCTGAGTCTTACTACATCTCCTGACAGCCAAAACAATCTCACACAGACCATTCTGATCTGGGAACTTCTTCAGTTGACTTTCTTTTCTCAGATGAATCTAGGCTGTGTCAAGTTGACAGTTATAGCTAACTAGGACACCAAAGTGACACCTATATAAATAACCATGAAACCAGATTTAGAGTCTAAGATTCCTTAACAGCCAAACCTATCATTTTCCCACTATAATAAACTATCCATAGTCCAAAAATAAAAGCCAAGCACATAACATATACAGAGTAACTCCTTGACTTGTTTTTTTTTGTGGTCCAGACTTCCTGTACACCTTCCACAACCATATATAGATATATACTAAGGAAAAATTGACAGACACTTGGGGAAAGTTAAATTACTTGCTGTAGTTGACAGTTGTAAAGTGTCATAATAGGAGTCATCTGATGGTAAAAGGCTGCAGATTCTGAGTCAGGAGGTCTGGGTGGAGGCTTAAACAGTACAAATCCAATAAGCCTATAGAGATGCTGCTACCTGGCTACTTTACATGGTAGCAAGACCCTACATCACAGCAGCACCGTGTCCTCTCCATTCATACAGAGCTACTCCTAGCAAGGTCAACAAAATGCCAGTTCAATGGTTCCAGTGACCATTGGCCAGTTCTTGGTTAACATGACCCAGCAGCCACACTGCAGTTACTCCTTTTACTCACTCTCAGGGATTCCATCCTCTACCACTTTTTCTCCTAAGTCTCCACCATCCCCTTCAACCTCTGGGATAGATTTTCTTTTTGCACTGACACATGCTTTGGGAAGCTTACCACAATGTACTTAGATGATCTATCATTTCTACGTATACTCACGTGCTATAAAATCCCCTGCCCTGTCAAAACTGCTGCCTTTTATTATTTATTCTGGAGATAAAGTCTTGCTATTTCAAACAGGCAGGCCTTGTACTCTTGTCCTCCTGCTCAAATGCCAAACCCAGCTCCAGTTTCAGAAAGTTACCAACCATAATGCCCCAATATTGCAGCCTAAACCTTCTACTACAAATTTGTACTCTCAAAGTTAAAATCATATGCCCACTGTGTTGGTTAGAATATGCTTGGTTCAAGGAGTGGCACTCTTAGGAGGTGTGGCGTGTTGGAATAGTTGTGGCCTGGTTGAAGGAAGTGTGTTACTTTGGGGGCAGGCTTTAATTATCTTCCTTCTTGCTGCATGAAAAACAGTCTTTTCTGATCAAAATGTAGAACTCTTGGCTGTTTCTCCAGCACCATGTCTGCCTGGATGCTGCCATGCTTCCCACCACGATGATAATGGGCTAAAACTGAAAGCTAGTCCCAGTAAAATGTTGTCTTTTTAAAAAGTTGCCTTGGTCTTGGTGTCTCTTCACAGCGATGAAATCCTAAGACAGAAGTCGGTACCAGGAACTGAGATTTTGCTATAATAGGCCTAACCTTGTTTTGTTTCGAGGAATGTAGCTTTTAGGACTTTGGAAATCAGTGAAATGCTTTGAGTGGGGCTTAATGGGGCATCTTAGTAGAAATATGGAATACATTGGTGAGGATTTGAACTGTGGGGTCCTGGTTCTAGAACTTTCAGAGGAGAATTTTAGTATGTGACCTAGATAATATATTCTTGTGATATTTCGGTAAGGAATGTGGCTGCTTTTTGCCTGTGTCCAAAGAGTCTGCCTGAGGTTAAAGAGAAGAGATTCAGATTAACTTCATTGACAGCAGAGGTCTCAAAATAGCCTAGTTTAGAATCTGTGCTATGGTTCACTATAATGAATGTTGTTTTGAACTAGCACAGCAAACTGAGGAAGGAAAAATACAATGGTACAAGTAGTAAAGGAGCACCAGGAAGTAGAATAAAGCTGAATCCTGTGTTCAAGGAGGAACCAGATTAAGGGAGTGGTGACCTCATGACAAGATACCACCCAGCTAAACTTATTGTTTATGTGTTAGCAGTTGAACAAGGAATAGTTATTATTACCTGATTATTGTTTTCATTTGGACTTTTAATCTGAAATAAACTACAATCCATAAATGGAGGGCATAACTGTAATCCAGATCACGAGGCATGGCGCCCAAGAAAAGCTTAGGTCCCAGGCACAGAGACAAGTAGATCTCTGAATTCAGAGCCAGCATGATATAGAGCAAGTTCCAGGTAAAGAAAAGCTTAGGTCCAGACTTAACCCAAGCATTCGGGAGACAAAATCAAAGTCATGTCAATTTCTGAGTTCAAGGTCAGTATACAGAGCAAGTTCTAAGACAGCCAAGCCTAGACAGTAAAGGAGTTGGAAAACAATGCTGGTGATGATATAGTAGAACAATGCAGATGTATTGCTGCCCCAACATGCAACAGAACTTGGCAACTTTTGCCACATGGCTCTGGCTTTAAAGACAAGAATAGATGAGACTTCTGGGACAATAGACGCTGGTTAGCTAGACCTAATAAATTAGTAATGATTAGAAAGAGGCCAGGATCACTGAGATGAAATCTTCTGGAAAGTGTTTTCTGAAAGCCTGTACCTCATGCTGCTACTAGACCCAGGTAGTACTGATTTGGGTGGTATGAAAGGGTCATGGAGCTGAAGCTTGGCACTGTGAGAGGTTATGGAAGGCCATTGGTGAAGGTGCAACCTCACTTGCAGTAGACAGCCAAGGCTGAAGGAATCATGCAAGGAAGCTGAGGCTTGGAATCATGAAGAGAGAGAACCAATGAGAGGCTACTGCTAAAGCCCAGTATGCAGAAGATCCCAGCATATTGGAGATGCCACCAGTAACAGCAGCAGTAGTGGAGTGGAGTCAACCTGAGCTTAGAGTGCTACAGAGGGCAGAGCTAGAGAAGTGATACAAGGCCTTTGGAGGAGCCCAGAAGATTATGTGTGGATCTCAGACATTGAAATAGTAGCTGGAAAGTCGAAGTTGTGTTGGAGCCCCCCCAAATGTTAGAGTTGCAAAAGCCATGGGATACCTGCTGAGGAACACTGCTAAAAGGGAATGGGGTTGTAGTTGACAAAAATGAAAGTAGCTGGAGTTCTGAAGAGTGTGTTGACATTAGACATGGAGATGTAGAGTTTGGAGTTTGTCCAGCTGATATTTAGTATTGCTTTAGTCCAATATTTTCTTACTATGATGTTTGGGAATGGTAATATACATCCTATAATATTGATAGTATATGAGCTGCATTTTGATTCTGATTTTATAGGAGATTACAGTTAAGGCTGAGTATCAGAAGAGACTATGAATTTTGGACTTTTAACATTGTTGAGACTGCTATAGACTATGGGGTCTTTGGAAGTTGGGATAAATGTTTTTTACATTATTCTATGGCTAAGTATGGCTCCCATAGACTCTATGTTTGAACAAGTCTGAGGGGACCAGGATATGGAATGTGGTGGTTGGAATATGGTTGGTCCAAGGAGTGGCAGTATTAGGAGGAATAACCAATTGGGATAGGTGTAGCCTTGTTGGAGGAAGTTTCACCTCGGGTGTGGGATTTGAGACACTCATCCTAGCTGCCATGAAGACTGTCTCTCATGGTTGCCTTTCAATCAAGATGTAGAACTCTCAGAGGCTTCTCCAGCACCATGTCTGCCTGAATGCTGCCATGCTTCCCACTACGATAATAGACTGAACCTCTAAAACTGTAAGCCAGTACCAATTAAATGTTGTTCTTTTAAAACTGTTGCCTGGGTCATGGTGTCTTGTAGTTTGATATTAAGGCTATATATGATTGGACAGTGGAGAGGTAGGCAGAGAAAGAGTCTGGAGATGCAGAAGAGAGGAAGAAAAGGCAGAGATTTGGGAGGAAGAAGATGGAAGTTGACATGTATGTTTCTGGGCGCATCTCTAGCTTGATAAGGTTGTTATGATTATTTCTAAGGGTTTCTATGAGTCTAATTTATCTTTTCTAGATGGGCAGTTTCTATCTTTGTCTGATGGGTGTAATCTTATTGTGTAGAGGGTTTGTGGATTGAGAATTTAACATATAAACCTGTTTGATAAGTTAATCTTTATGGTGTCATGTCAGTAGAAACATGGTGGAGGAAAGCGAGTGAAAACAATATGCACCTGAGTCCTTAAAGGTGGCATGGAGGCACAGCTGCCGGCACTAGTGCAGGATAAAAGGTTTCCACTTTTTAATATTTATTGAAACAGTGTCTCTTCACAGCAATAAAATTCTAAATAAGACAGTAGCCTGAACCTTCTAATTCAGATGTGTATCCTCACGTTAGAAGATTATGCCTACCCACAGATAAGAGTTGTAGAAGATAACACAACTTGACCAAAAATGATTTTTAAATTTTATCTCCTCTGCCATACCTCATCAAAAGTCCCTATTAGCCCAGCTTCAGAGTACTTAATGTAAGAAAATCTTTAGCACTGACCATGCTCAAATAGACACTAAGGATGACATAGGGGCTGCCTTTATGTAGCATGTACTACTTTCTCATGTGGTAGATGATTATGATTATGGGTTCTGGTCAGTAATGCTGATGGGATGCACTTGGTTCTGATGATATTTAATGTGGTACAGTTTGAGCTAAAAGAGGTTTGTTTGAACTTAAGTACACAAAGATGCTATTGGAATAAAACAGAGGTGCTTAAACTTATTGATCGCTTAATTCATTGTCTGACAGTTGCTGTGTCCCACAGCAGGCTTGCAAGTTTGCATCTTCATGCATGAGAAGTATTACTACCATGTATTCTCCTTAGTCTAACATCTTCCTATATAATTCATAATTATGTTTCAGTTGCAATATTTCAGCAAGGCCTGGGCATTCTGATCTGATCCATCCAATAATATTCTTGATTAACACATCATACATAGAGGCATTAACATCTTTTATGCATAAAGTGTTTTACCACTTAGCTTCAAGGAGTAATACTGGCAGAGCTGATTGAGTAGAACTCTATATGGCTTCATGTTCATTTTCTGAAGCAATGGAGGTACTGAGTCTTGATGCTTTATTACCTCTGCATCTAGTTTGCTCCTTGCATTACCACGGCCTTCTTCATCCTTGAACATGTGATTCCGGATCTTTTCCAGAGTAGTTCGAATCTGGAAGAGGAAAAAAAATAGTTAATTTTTTTTACAAGGTGTTTTATTCCAAATGTATCTTTATTTCTCTATACTAGATGCAGGCTTTTTTATTAACACATTTATCCTGACGTCAGATCTAAACACCAGTCTGCAACCTAAATTATACTCAGATTTATAATGTTTAGATTAATAAAAAGAAGTGAGTTTAATATTTTTTCAGATAAATTATGACAAACTAAATTAATAGTATACTATAAAATAATTTGGTGAGTAGTGCTTTAAAACTGTGGATTTTGATCAATTTTACCAACAATTTCATACTAATTTAGTATTTACTAATTACTATAAGACAATTACTACTTAGTAATCACTACAAAATAATTACTACATAGTAATTACTAAAAAATGATTACTACTCAGTAATTACCACAAAATAATTGCTATTAAGTAATTACCACAGAAAATCACTAAGTCATGATCATACAAATCCATGCATGAAATTTGAGCTCCAGTCTTGCTGACCTGGGGAATTACAAGACTGTCCAAGATAATTTAATTAGCTGATTTGAACAAGTTACAAACTACCAATGTCAGAATTTTTCTACCTGCTGTAAGAGGCAGTTTATGTGAGCATCTTTTGTTCATTCTTTTTAAAGTGGATTCTCCTAAGTGACATCTTTAATGAAGTCATTTGCAGAGAAATCCCAGGCATTAGCTCGCTGGAGTTGTGCAGAGAGACAAGGTAAGGAAAGAGCTAGAATCAGCAGGAGACATCAACATCTAGTTGGGAGCTCAGCATCCCATTCAGGAAACCACCAGGGAAGGTTATAAAACAGCAGGAAATCCAGCAGTAAAGGATGGGGTGCAAACTAAATGCTGATAGGTGTTCTGAACCCTCCTGGCCATTATTCAGTTTTACTGAGTGGAGAAAAGTCTTTTACTTCACATGTCTGTAAGCACGGGTGTATATCCTAAAGAAATGATACTAACCATTTTGTAATACTATCCTAATGATATTATCCTAAGCCAAGAGAAATTCTTCCCTTTTCATGTTACATGGGTGTGGGAACAAAGCCCATAATCCATACTGGTACTTATCATAAGACGGTCATGCCATAGTCGTGACTGGCACCCTCATACCTTTCTCACATACTCCGTTTCTTCGATAACGTGAGCTGACGAAGATCCATAGAAGAGGGGTCTGTCTTCTGGCTTACCTCTTGAGGGAACTTCTGTGGTCACCGTTACAGTTGTCATGGTGAATTCTGGCTGAAAGAAAAGAGATGTCACAAGTTTCAGCACCAATGTTAGGAAAAAAATGAAGAGAGTCTGGGGATATTCGAGGCCTGGGGGCAAGAAGAATGCCTCTGAGAAGCCATGTTGGGAATTCCTTCCCCCTGAGGGACCAGCCACACCACAGGCTGGTACAGTACAGAATAGAGTTTATTCAGGGCAAGGGAGGAGAGTTAGAGTAGTAGGGGCAGAGAGAGAGAGAGAGAAAGAGAGAGAGAGAGAGAGAGAGAGAGAGAAGAGAGAGAGAGAGAGAGAAGAGAGAGGAGTAGAGAAATAAAGGCCGGCCAAGAGCATGTGGAGAGAAAGGGAAATGGGGGAGGAGAGGCAAGGGGGGAGAGCAAGAGTGCAAGACAGTAAGGACCAAGAGACAAAGAGACAAAGAGGTCAAGAGGCCACGAAAGGGGGAGGGGCAAGCAGCCCCTTTTATAGTGCCAGGTAACTGGGGCTGAGGCTACCTGGCTGTTGCTAGATAACTGTGGAGTGGGGGTTACAAAATTCCAACACTGGCTTTAGGAAAACATAAATGAGCTCAACAAAACAATGTAAAGGAAGTTTATTGTAATCAAAGTTTTAGTATCAAATGAAATGTTTAATATCATCTTAGACTGCAAAATCTCAGAAGCTGGCCCCTGATTTATTCATTTTCTGTTATAGCGTACTGGAAGTGCTTAATAAATGTCTATGAGACTAAAAATGCAGTTATAGTCAGACTGTGTAATGTATATTCTGCAGTAACTCTGTAAAGGCTGTTTAGTAAAGGATGTTGTAATAAAAGAAATAATAATGGAAGAAACCCAAGAGCACACAAATGGGACTGGGAAGTTGATTACTGCTATGGAGTAATATTTACAGTGTGTAAGTCAGTTAGAAAACAAAAAAGAAAAAGAAACAAAAAACATGGTACAGAATAAATACTTAATTTTGTATTTTTTATTGTTTTTTAAAAATAAGGTAATGTATATGATGAAGAGAAATATATGTGTCTTGGCTTTGACAAAGTAAATTTCAGATCAGCCTGAGCTCTAGAGTAAGATCCTGCCTCCTCAAACTCACACACACACACACACACACACACACACACACAGATACACACACACACAGACACACACACAGAGACACACACACAGACACACACACACACACAGGAAAGGAGGGAGAGCAGTCACAGGTGGCCAGCCTACGCTCTCTAGATATCAAGTCCTCCTGCAGAGAATCTAGAGCCTCTTGGGTAATTCAGGTTGAGGACATGAAGTCCATAAAACTAAGTATAGCAGGAGATCAAACACTAGAGAATAAAGTGTAATAGAAATAGAACTTAAGAGGAAAAAAAAAGGTCATAGCAAACACACAGCACGTCTTTAATACACACACTGTAATTTTTGGTCACCAAATAATAATGGACAGTTTTTATGGGATGTCACTTAATAAACTCAAAAGAATTGACCGAGTTAGAAAGCCCAGCATTTGTAACTGCTCATGAAGGAGTGGATCTGAATTAACCCTGAAGCTCAGCTAAGAACTCTGGGTGAAAAGGTTAAAGAGAAGCCTAACCGCCTGAGGGGCTTCAGAACTCAGGCGTCCTATAACTAAATCCCTACACATTGTGTCCCAGGGCTGGGAAGAGCACTTGGTGTTACAACAGTGCTGCCCTAAAGATTCAGTTCCCACCATTCACATCAACAACTCACAACCACCCGAAACTTCAGTCCAGGGAATCTGATGCCCTTGTCTGGTCTTCCCAGGTATCTGCATGCATGTGCTATACATACACACAGAGAACATACAGGCACATACATACATACACAATTAAAATAGCTATTTTCTTAAGAGTTTTAAGAAACATATAACCAAATACAATAGAGGAATCTCATTTGGATCCTGCCTTAAACACATTAGGCATATATGATGCACTTTATTTTTTGGTTGACTGGAAAAAAAGCTGGTAGGAAAAAATTCTTATCACATACTGGGGATAGGTAGATTGGTAAAGTCCTTACCCCAGAATTTCAGAGGTAAGAAATAAACAGATTCCTGGAACTCACTGGCCAACTAGCCTAATGGGTTTCCCCAATTTTGAGAAAAAGTCTGTCTCAAAAAAGAAACAAAATGTGGGCAGTGTTTGAGAATAAAAGTAGAGGTTGTCTTCTGACCTCCACAAGTATGCATACACATGTACATATACATGCACCAACAGGAACATGAACAGACACATACATGTGTCCACATGCATACATATATTACACACACACACACACACACACACACACACACACACACACACACGAAGGATCCCGTATGTTTCTAAGCTTAAAGGAATTAAGAAATCTTTTTAGAAAACTGTGTCTGTTGGTGGCATTTGCTGAGTGAGATATTTGTAGATAAAATAACGATTGTCCCTGAGGTGAAGGAAGACACAGTAAAGATGGAGTTGAGATAAAGATGACTTTTGAGTCTTATTCAAAAGTCTGGCAAACTCTACGTGGTTGAATCTAAGATGTCCTCCATGGGTTAGTGTATGCACATGATAGTGCTGATTTGGAAGATGACAGAGGCTTTGGAAGATGACGTTTGCCTGGAGGAGATGGGTCCCTTGCAGCACCACAGACAGGCTTTGCTTCTGGCCCAGTGCTTGGCCACCTAGTCTGGCCTCTAGTTGAGGGACTCAACCGCAGGGTCCCATCACAGAGCCACCCTTCCAAAACTGTGGGCCAAGGTAAATCTACACTCCTTTAAGTTGAACCTCGGACACTTTGTCACAGCGATGAGAAAATTGACAAATATAAAGCAAGCTACAGTAAAAAAAAAAAAACAACCAAACCAAACCAAACAAACAAACAAAAACTGTGTATAGAATTATTAAACCTGTTCTACTGATTTGGAAGTGACTCCCCATACTAATGTCAACTTACCGAAAATAATAGTAGTTCCCTCCTCCCCCCCAAACTCTGGTTGGTTGGTTGGTTTGTTTGTTTGTTTGTTAGCCCAAGCTCAAAGGTTTTTCCACCCCATTCAGACTGTCTTCCTTAGAAAGAAAAAAAAAATGCCTAAAATCCAGGAATGACTCAAGCTGCTAAAAGACCGAGAATCTTTATATTGGCCCACAGCCCTTTGAAAGAAGATTGCCTGGGGGAAGCCACAAAGCCTCTCCTTTATCCTTTAATCTTCAACTGAAATTGACAGGGCGTGCCAAGAATTTCCCATTTTACTGCAAATCCTCTCAGAAGGCAGCCAGTCTTTTTGTTTCAGCAGAACTCAATTTGGCAACATCAAGTCCCAGCAAGTTGGCTGTGTGGGATGGCAGGGAAGTACTTCACTCTCTTGGGCCTCTGAAGTCTCTTCCAGGATTAGGGACTTGCTCCACTGCAGCATTTGAATGCTCAAAGAAAATAAATAAATAAAAGCCCCCCAGAGACAATAAGCAACGTGTTCAGAAACTTGAACCAAAGTGGTCAGCCTTCTATCTGGTTCCCCATGTTCAAGCAGCGTATAAAGGAAGAGCATCCTTAGATATTTTTAATGTTTTCAGGTCATCTAGAAGTATCTCATGTCATGAAATGTGAAATATACATAAAGCTGATTTTTTAAAGCATTTAATTCAGAAAAAAGGCATTTAGTTTGAATCTGAAATATAAGCAAGACAAGAGCATATGCCTCTTCCTCTGGCTGGTGGTATTGTTTGAGGGTGACTGGGACTTTTAGGCAGTGATCTGTCGCATTGCCACCTGCCTCGGCCATGAGCTTCCGCTGTTCTACTTTCCTGTCATGATGCATTGAAATCTCCCAGAGTTGAGTCTAGAGAGACCTTTCTACCCTTATGTTGTCTGTGGTCATGGAACACTAGGTAACCAACGTGGTGGTTCAACGCAAGGTTTTGTTCTGAGACAGCGGTGGTCGCTTGTTGACATACAGTTCCTGATATTTTGGCCTTACAATAGCACAGGTGAGCATTTACCTGATATGTTTACCATCTGTCCTTTTCCAGGGGGGAAAAAAAAGTCTGTATCATGGCCTGGCAGGGAACAGGGACTGGAGAGGTGGGCAGTTAGAGGCCAGTGAAGTGATCGCCTGCTTAGACTGGGTTCTTTTCTCTACTGCAATTTGCTTCTCCTCAGCTCCACTGGGCTGAGGTACTTCCATTTCCCTTTTACATGTGTGCGCATTTCCTCACTGAAGAGTCTTTAGAAAAAAAAAAAAAAAAAAAAAAAAAAAACGCATCCTGCTTTCTCAGTCTTTCCTAATCTGGCAAACACATGAGCCTATGTCATATAGATACTGAAATATATTTTCTTCTTCGCCTTTTATTCCTAATAACTAAAACATCGCTGCCTTAGTCCCTGGTAAGTAAAGTTCATTATATTCTCTCCAAACCACCATTTTTCCTGCTTATCAGTTGTAAAAGTCACACAAAATTTTAGCATGGATGTATATATCTGTAAAATAAGGGGAAATATCCTCCCAGAAATGAAAAATGGGTTTTTTTTTTTTAAATGGCTGGTTGCAGGAGGGACTCTGTGAACCAATGGATGGCAAACATCAATGTTACCACCTCCCTTGTTTTATATTCCTAAAAACCTCAGAAGACAAACCATCCATTACAGAGGAGTAGAGTCAGGCCCTGTGTTTGGAAAGCATTATATCCAACAGTATCAATATGAAGTTAAATTCCATTTCTCTTTGGTTCAGAAAACTTTTGTGCCTACAGTTTGAGTTGAATAAAGAAATCCCAGATTTGGGGGGGGGGGGGTGAGTGGGAGATAAACAGCAAAGTCCAACCAGCCATATGGTATCCTGGGGAAAGTCCATGTTGGCCTTTTATTTCAGCCAGAAGTAGATTAGACAGATAAAAATTTCAAAATAAAACACAATCAGTTAATTAAAGTGAGGGAAAGCTTTATTTGTTTTATGCTAGGATGGATTGAAGACAGCTTACACGTGGCATCACGCCAAGAGGAGGTATTTCCTATATCAGGCCATGGAAACAAGGCAGCAGGGAATGCTGGGATATGGTGCTCCTTGTCCCTCATCTTTAGCCAAAGTAAATTCTTTGTCTTAACAGCACAGCATCTTCCCAAGAACATTCAGTGGATAAAAAGGGGTTCTGCAGCTGAAAAGTTTGAGAGAGTTAGTCTCTTAGCTTCATGACCCCTGGAGATACGTCACTACCCAGTAGACAATCAGCATGAGTGCTCCCCTATTGTTCAATGCCTCAGTTTCCTTTATGGTCATATGAATTATTAATAGTAAAAAAATCGACAGGGGGTGGTTTGTGAGTTAATATTCGTCAAGCGCTTAGCACATATAATGCATAATAAATGATTTGTACTTGTTTGTCAAACGAGTAAATAAAATATGAGACAATTATCCATAATTAAAGCTGGAGAGAAGTTTGAGTGCTTTTTTTTCCCTTTGGGGACAAATCAGGTAAGATTTGGCATAGTCTGTTCTCTGGGGTGAGCTATAAGTGGTAGTTTGCTATAAAGCAGAAACTTGAAAACCAGGGGATTATGGTAGTGTTTCCTTACTGCTAAACCATCAGTACTGTGTCAGCAAAACCAGAGGATGCTAACCATAGCTTTCAGTCCGCACAACAATGGCTCCACACAGCGGTGCATCGTTTCCTGTCGGATGAACCAACACACCACTGGCCCAGGACGTTGTAAACCCACTTCGCTGTTCGAGGACCAGAGAAGAGCTGCTGGAGTACTAAGTAAGCTCACAGAGCTTTGAGATGGCTGCCATCTTGTCATTTTTGCCAAATGTACAGACCCTAGTAATGCAGAACATGACTTTGAACTAATCATATATGAACTAACTACATATATGTAATGACTTCACTGAAAATGCCATCGCACAGCAGTAGTGTGATCTTCTCTTCAGTTGTAGGCAGCTCTAGGTGGAAGAGAGGTTTGCAGATAGACGGACTCATAAAAACAAGGCTGGGTGAAGATGAAGTCACACATGAAGTGATATTTCTACCAGCCAAAAAGTACCAAGGACTTGCCTCAAACACCTAGGATCCCAGAGCTGAAAAGATAACATAAAACCCATTTGCCTCCATTTAAGAACCAGGCTTGATTTTGAAAAGAAGGCCATAAGGTACCAGTTCCAGGAACAGATCATAGGTCCTAGGAACTAGGCCATAAGGCATCAGCTCTAGGAACAGACCATAAAATCCAGAAACAAGGCCATAAAACCCAAAGAACAGCCTGGGGATAACCACAAAAATGGGGAAACATCTCAGAACAGGCCAGCTGTGAAGGGCAGCTCTACCTCTCTCATCCTATGGTTAAACATTCTCGACAGGACCACCTGTGACTCCCTAGAACCCACCAATGAAATTTTAGGTTACTTAATCCTTCTAGAGACTTTTCCCAGTTCCCTATAAGAAGGCCTGTGTGCCTTTGTCTGGGGTCGCCATTTTGAAACATAGTTTATCTCCTCATGCTGGTTGTTCTGGAGAATAAATGTTCTTTGTCTTTGCAAACTGAGTCTGGGGTCTTCCTTCAGTGATTTTCGGACCCTTACACAGACTCCTTCTCATGCTCTCCAATGGATCTAACCTGGAAAGGCCTGGATCTCAGATGTCAAATCCTCAGAATGACAAGGTAGCAAATTTCTATCTAAGCTACTCAGTGGTTCTAGATCATGGCTGCTCTAGGAATATAAAACAAGGTTATCTACAGTCAGGAAACATTAAGAAGAGGATTTTATTTCTTTACCTAACAGTTGACTCATCCGTCTTGTAGTAGACATGCCCTGCACATTGGTGTGGTGGTAACTCTGTCTACAGGAGGGGCCTCTCAGGGCTGTTACACTGGGCTCTTCAGGAAGGGAGGCAGAGAGGAGTGAACGACTGTGAGGGAGCAGGAGAAAAGGAAGTGGTGCTCTTAATAAACACAAGTAAGGCCAACCCAGGAACTCCTCACTGGAGAGAAGTCTGGAATGGAGGAAAACCCAGAGGCTACCTGGAGAAAGGGCATAAAGGTGAAAGAGAAGAAAGGGGGGTACAGGGTTTTCTGGAGCTGTTTCTGAGCATGCTGTGACACACAGCACAGTTCAGGTGACACTGGCTACCCAGAGCAGGATGTCCCCAGATTGACAGAATCTCCATTTGCACTTTGCTTGATGCTTGAAAGAAAACTTACAAATTCACCAAGGAAGGACCCTGCTTTGAGTTCAGAAGCAGGAAGTCCAGCAGTGGTGGCCATTGGAACCTCTGGGGGACCTCACCTGCTCCCTGCACCCCAGTCCCAAAGTCCTAATCTAGCAATGAGCTGGACAGGGACCCCCCCACCCCCACTTTCCAAACCTAGTTCTTCAAGTTCCTTATCAATTCTGGGGATTGATTCCACATCCTTCCAGTAGATCCTCATCAGAAAAGCCATTCATCAACGATTGTGTCCTGTAAGTAGGAGCCCAGACCAGTTTTGCCACATTTTCTGATTTTTTCTTTCAGGTTTCAGACTTTTTGGTTCTGAGCTAACAAAATTGTTCACTTTTGATCGCCAAGATAAACATATACTTAGATATCAGCTAAACTGCAAAAGTAAGAATAAAAGCCCTGCAGGTCGTGGGGAGCGGGGCCAGCACCTCTCCCAAACCTTGAAGGGTTTGCATACGCCTAGAGTACTAAGCATCACACTTGTTCTATGACATTACACAGCACAATGCTGACATCCAGTGTCTGCCTAAAAGCCTCAGGTGACAAGGTTCACATGACAATGAAGTACAGGCCACCAAAGGCATGTAAGTAACAGAGGATCCCAACTAATTCTGTTCCAGCATGCATGTGGGGACTCTTGTGCACACATGCATAAGTTTGGAGTATGGGTAAGTCCTAGAGAAAATTCCCAGTTATTAAATATAAGGTATCTCTTTCGAAGAAAGATGAAATATTACCGAAAGTACAATAAACTATATAATATCTAAGCATCATAGGGTTTGCTTGTCATTATACATACAGGACCCTCCCAGCTAAAGCCTCTCTGGAGGCTCAGGTCAGGATCCTACATGCAGCAATAAAACCTGCCAAGCAAGATGAACTCTTGATCTTTTAGTGGCTTGACTGTTTTGGGGGAGAGTTATTAACTGCTTTCTGAGGCCTGCTCCCCAGGATGGAATTTCAGGCCTTGTGCCATAATCCCAGTCAAAAGCCCACAGCTGGGGTAGTTCTACGCTCTGGGGTGAAACTTTCTATTATTACTTTGCTAAATGGTTTTGTCGTCCAATTGCCCTCTAAATGGTATGTTTATATCATAAGAGCCGAGGTGCTCTCAACATGAGCCTTCTTTCTGCGGCGGGCACAGCCCGTGGATGCATACCTGGTCAACCTTCTGCAAATGAGCTACTACAGGTGATGGGGAGACTGCTTTGGAATGGAATCTTCTGGGCCTGACATGACTATCACACACATCAGTTTGCCCGAGCTGTGGCTCCCTGCAGTCAAAGAAGGAAAACCCCTGAAAAAGATGGGCTAGATGATGTCCAGGCCACATGCCTTTCTGGGGAGCTCAAAGAATATGTGAGAAATTGTATAGGGTGCATGGTTTCATGACGTATTATAGAGTCCAACATATCCCACTTCCTCCTCCTTCTTAAATGGAAAGCAACTTTTAAAATTTCTTTGAGAGTTTCACTCACATATACAAGAAAATATGATCTGCTCATATCCCTCCAAAGCTTGTATCACAACTTCCTGTCTTTTATTTATCTCAATAGCCGTTAAATCCAACAAGGCCACTCTCATGACTATAAATATGGTGCTATTGACCGGAACATGTGAAACATATCAGGCCCATGACCTCAACAAAGACTGATTCTCCTGCCCTGCCAACAGCTCCCCAGCAACACATTTAATTTTCAGTGAGTTTTCTCATAAAACCGATGTTTGACTCTTTAGTGTTAATTCTTCCATGCTAATAATATCGAACCTAGAATCCATAATTCCTAAGCTTTTGCCCAATCTACACAAAATAGAACGGCACTAGCCAAACGAATATGGCGTTCCTCTCTAAGTTGTAGATTTGGTTATAAGTGAGAGGCTTCTGTTGGGAAGAAGGTTCTCTTCTCCATGCCAGGTGTTTGTTGCTGTGCTTCCAGATACACAAGAGTATGAAGTCCTAGAGGAATGTCTCTTCTTGTCCCATCAACATGGAACGTCGTGCCTGGCAGGAGCACATTCAGTACTGACCTTACAAGTCTGTGATCTGCTCCACAAGTTCACAGTCGATTAAAATGTGTACTGAAAGACTAAGCACAGGCGCTGCCCCAAACCAACTTTTGTTCTCCAAATCCATGTAGAGGGCAGATTTTATGCTTAGCAATAATTAAGCCTATGTAATCAGGTTAAATTAATTAATCAGACACAGGCATTGTTCGGTGACTTCCTAATAGAGACTACAACCTGGATGAACCCACATGTTCTTTGTGATATATTTATAATGTTTCAATCAGTAAATGATCGTCTAAATTGGATGTACCTGTCTCAGTTCAAAATCACTTGAACCTACGACTTTAAACACTTCTCCGTTCTCTTCAAAATCCTTTCTCTTATCAGCAGTTATCAGCCTTAAAATGTTTTTAAGGGTAAGTCTAACTTACATTTTTAAGCACTTTGGCAAAAAAGTGGGGATTGCAGCCCAACTCCAGTGTTGAAGCTTCATTAGAAACAGCCAGGCTAACGAATGATCCCGTGGGGTTTCATGCGGGTTCTAGTCTCTCTTAGTAAGTCGTGGAACCGCGGCTGTCTTTGTTTCAGTCTCTTTTCAGTTAGAGCGGAGGATCGATTTACTTTGAAAAGAACATATTTAAGAATCTTAATAAGTCTGCCTGGGTCTTAGGACACCCAGCCTCTTACCAATATTTCTGGAGTTGAGGAAACCAACAGTGCTTTTCCCTGCCTGAGACAAGTTCTCTATCTCCTCCCCCCTCTCCTATTGCCTGGTCCCTCTCCATGGAGGTAGACAGAGGGAGGAGGGCGCCCCAACAATTGAACAACAGCGTCACTTGGTCACTTGGTCACTTGTGTACTCGGGCACCCGACACTCAGGCCCAGCTCAAGTTTCTGGAAAACCGGTCTACACAGAGCTAAATATTTAATAGCATTGGGTAAAGTCCGGAGGCTAGAGTCCCCTTTTGACATTCCTAAGCATCATCTAATTAAGTTAATCTTTATATCGCACAGACAGACGGACGGAGGCGGGGTGGGGGGGGGGGCAGGGGTCTCAATCCATCGCTTAAAGTTAACTGTAATACGATGCTCTAACATCAGTTACGTCCTGGCCCGGAGGCATGCTCTAGGCTCTGAAGTTTACGTTCACTCTTTCCTTCTGAAAGAGTCTGAAAATTCACAACCATCACGATCCACTCTAGCACCAGAACTGCCCCTGCAGGAGTTACTACTTCTCCTGCAAAGCTGCCCCAGGCCCCTCCACAAACCAGACTGCTGAGTGAGTAGCAAACTCTTTAGCAGGGGGCTGTTCTCTTGCAGCGCCTGCAGGGAGGAAAGTCCATGCGAATAACTGAGGCTTTGCTCACTTTTGCTGCTAAACCGCGCGGAGGCGGAGACGAACACCAGACAGACGGCAGCTTTTTCGGGGTTACCTTTCCCGGGACCCCTGAAACAGGCAGACAGACGTCTCAGGATTTCTAAGAGACTAGATTACAACAGTCTAAATAAACAAGCAGGTGTGTGCACAGAGGGAAGGGAAAGGCAACTTTTTCTTTTCCTGGAAACTTTTGCACCAGGGGACCCGAGCCCAGAGCAGAGGTTCAACAAAACACCCTCTTCACCTCTCTAAGACTTTCCCCCCTCTTCCCTAGGAAACGCCCCGGGGTGCAAAGCTCCCCCGGTGGCCCGCGCCAAGGTCACCTGGTGTCCCCCAACCTGGCAGCGGTCCACAGCTGTCGCAGGATCGCCTACCTTGGAGGGCGTTAAAGGAGGCCTCTGCCTGTTCCACCTCCGGAAACCTGGCAGAGAGCCCAGGATTGGGTCCTCAACAGCCGTAGTTTGGCGACAGTGGGCAGCTAAGTGCTCAGTTAGGCGGGCACGCCCAGGGCAGAGTCCGGTGTCCCGACCTCTGGGAGGAGCCTCTGGCTCTCCAATGCCCGGGGCGGTAGAACCTCAGTGGAAAGACCAGACACCGCCCTAAGGCGCTTGTCTCAGGAGAAAGACTCTAGCTAAGGACAGGCCCTGCTGATGATGTTCTAGTAGTGTCCCTAAGTCCACAAATTCACTTCTCGTGTGTGTGTGTGTGTGTGTGTGTGTGTGTGTGTGTGTGTGTGTGTGTGTGTGTGTGTGTGTGTTTAATAAAACATTTTATTTGGGGATGATCTGAAACCAAACAGTTGCAAAATCAGGAGAAAGAGTTCCCTCGAATGAATCACCCACAGCCCCTAAGGTGCATAGTTCCTTAGAGGTGGCTTCATTGAAAACTTATGAAATTAACAACGTCCATTACTATTGACAAATCCCAAATTGTCTGCAAATGTCACGAGTTTTTGGGCTAATACCCTTGATTTCCCAGTTCCCCTCAAAATCCCATTGGAAATACTACCTGGCATTAGTGTAGGTCGCCTTGCTTCGGCTTGTCTTGGACAGTTCCTTTAGCCCTTCCTTGATGTAATGATCAGCGTTAGAAATGTGAGGTATACCAGTGAAGTAGGTATTCAACCTGTCTGGTATCTCTCACATGGAGAAGCAGGAAGAAACCCGCTGGGACACGCCCCTCCCCCACACCTCATCCCATCCTCTGTTGGTCAGCATGACAGTAGTCAGACTTCTGTAGCCATGCTGACCCTGATTCCCTGATGAAACTCAGGTGGGCTAGCCTTCTCTGCTGCCTTACTATTTCCTCTCCTCGAAAGGTCTTCATCACATCGAATTCACTCGGTCCAGGTGACCAGACAGAAAGGCTGAACTCTACCTCCTGTATCGTCCCCACATTATTATTTGGGTTATGTTAAGGGTCCTTTTCTTATCTCTCATTTAGCTGCACATTCAGTTACCTCAGCATGCACTTTCGTATTTATTGATATTTGGGTATGAGGCAATTCTACATTTCGTGTTCTAATTGTTACATGAAAAACTGTGTCAGTGACTTTCTATGTCCCCTTGAAGACCCAGAAATATGTAGGTCTTTGAGGTAAAAAGAAAGGCAAAGACACAAGACAAAACAAGATTTTTTTCACCCTCTCGCATTTAACAGGGTATGGAGAACTGTTGTCAAAGCCCTCAGTATCAAAAGACTTTTCAGAATTTTCCTTTGAGCCCAACAATTCCAACACATGGAACAGAAACTGTATTTTCTTGACAAATTAATTTGTGGTGATTTTTGTGGCCCAACTGGAGAAGTGAAAGTTGACAGATTTTTTTTTCAGAATTTAATATATTTTATTAAAACTAAAGAAATAGTTATTTTCAATAACTAGGCAAATTTATAAAGTTAATGAAGACTAGTGGGAGGTACTAGTGAGGTACCCCCGTGTATAGATTTTTGACTTGAAATCAGTCCACAGATCCCACAAAATGATGGGAAAGAAGTGATTGCCAAAAGTTGGGTTCTGAGCTGTACAGATATGCTAAGTCTGCATACATTTACACACACACACACACACACACACACACACACACCACTAAATTCATTCATTCATTCATTCACTCATTTAAAAATAAACAATAAACTAGTGGAATTACATATTTGCCAAGAAAGAGCAAGGAAAGAACGTGAAAAGGATGTGCTTAAGCTGACGCTGTGCGGGAATTTTCTGTTCCCCAATTCCCATGGCCTGTTAAGCTCACACATGTATGCTTAAAAAAAAAAAAAAAAACAAACAAAAATCACTACCCAAAGATAGCCATGGATGTTTACTCTTGGCTTAAACACAGAAGTTCAGATGCCACCAACCACTTGTTATTTTGCTCATGTTTGCTTTTGCCAGTCTGTTCAATAAACAGTAGACTTCCTCCCCTGAGCCTGGGTTTCACTCAGCCTGTGGTACCACCTAGCTGATGAGGATCCTCCCACCCCCTCTCCTTCTGGCCGGACTCCTCAGAGTAGCAGCTCTATTTCTCTGTTGACCTAGGCAGAGAAGCACAGTGAGCAACCCACAGGGCTGACCGGCTTCCTACTTTACAACTGCTTTTTTGACTTGCATTAAGTATTGTGAGTTTTTCTAATAGAGTAAATATTTATCTTCCTCATGCCCCTTTAATCTCAACTGACCAAGGTTATTTAAAAATGGGATCTCTCTTAAATCGATTAGGTCTTGGGGCCCTGTGGGGTTTGGTGGCTTTGTCAGAAGAAATGGGAGAGAAAGAATCTGTCATCTGAGGACACAGAGGAGGAAGAGGGTCTCACGTTTCACATCTGTGTGCACTTTGATCTTGAAACTCCTAGTCTTTAAATTGGGAGAAGCGAACACTGGTTGTTTAGCCAGTTAAATATAAACCTACAGCATTTTCTTATCACACTGACTAAAATGGTGTCCTTGAAGAAATCACAAAGCCATGAGTAAGATCCTGTGTACTTTACCAAATCCACGTTTACCTGGGTGTACAGCCTAGGAGCTACCAAGAAGGCCAGTCCACCAGGAATAAAGGACATACTACTGAAGGTTAAACAGGAATGGGACAATAGGAAGGAGGTCCCAGAAATAGTTTATGCCATTTTTTTCCCATCTAGGGGAAGAAAGGATGAAAAGACATTAAAGGACCTGAAACCATCATTGTTATAAGGTCACTTGGCAAGTGTTTAGGAACTAAAGCATGTCAACCTGTATATACAAGTATGTCTGAACAGGTAAGCCTTTTGTACACAACTCCTTTCACATCACAAGGGGAGACACCGTGACATAACCAAGTGTGATATTCAAAATATGTACCTACTGATTACGCAATCAAAAACTGCTAACCACAATACCCCACTGGTATGCCAACCAGCTGAACACACAAACTCTAGACTTCGGTATTTGCTGCACACTTAGCTAGACTGATGGGCAAGGCTGGGGATACATGTCCATGGTAAGACTCCTACATGGTATGCACAGGCCTACATTTGATTCTAAGCACCAGGAAAATAAACACAGCATCAACACAACAATTCTGCCCGTACGTAAATTGGGTATTCTACCAGAAATGGCATGTCAAACCTTTCTGGTAAATGAAGTCATCTGAACTTAGGAAGTTCTGCTCTCTTTGGGCTTCCTTAGGCTGATGAGCTAGGTTTTCACTTTGGCCAGAGTAGTAATAAATGTCACTTTCCTCTGCCCTGGGAGTTTTCCCTATGTTAAAGGCTCTACAAGATTGTTAGAGAGATAAAGACCTGTGTTGATGAAGAAAAGAACTGTCAAATTATCTGGGCCTGTCATAATACCACTTAGTAATAATTGTCCCTTGCTTACCTTTGTGACCCAACATTTACCCTGTAGTAGTAGGTTAACCTTCGTAAAATATGCCCACAATGCTGTTGCCTTCACCAAGCCACATGGTAAGAATGTCCTCAGATAACACCTGAGGCATACAGTAGAGACTTCCCTGATTTGATGAAACCTGCATATCTGATGTTATTACAAATATATTTTAAACATTTTGATTTTTTTAAGAAAAATTATGTCTGTGTGTGGACACATTCAATGTGGTGCCCTTAGAGGCCAGAGGGAACGTTCAATCCTCAGGTTGTGAGGCTTCTGGGGGAATATGCTGGAACCGAACTCTGGTCCTCTAAAAGAAGCAGAATGTACTCTTAATGGGTGAACCATCTCACCAGCCCCATCAATGTATTTTGAAACTTGTTTGATTAGTATAAATAATTGATAAAAACCATTACCACACTGAAATATAGAACTTAGAGTAACCTAGATTTGTTTGTGATCTATCATCTGTAGGCATAATATTTTTGTGCACTGTGTAAAATTTACCTTTGAGTTATTCAAATGCTGATTTCTCTGCCCTCGTATCTTGTTTCAATCCAGATATGGCTTAGTCAAGAATCTCCTGTTTCAAGAATGGTTTATATACACCATTCTTACCATTTGGTCTCTGCCTTGTCAATAGATGATGATCACACAAATGCCTTGGCAGAAGAAAGAATAGGATGGAATTTCTGATGTAGAAAATAAAAGGTTTTAGGGGCTCTGAGACTTTTCCAAAACACCCCTTTCTTAGAATATGAGACCCTAATGACACAGAAATGGCTGAAGTCAGACTCAGAGACTTTCCAAGTCATCCCAAGGCTATGAGATTCTACCTGTGCCTGACAAATAAAAACAATGGCCCAGAGTAATTCTCAGAAAAAACATACACACAATATATACTGACTGATAGCCACCTGGACCTCTAGAAAGCCCTAGATAGGGTCCTGACGAATGTCATAATTAACCCATGCTCTAATCACCCAATTCTGAGAAACAAAACAAGGACAAACCTCTCAAAGTTTTGATATATATAAGCAAGGTTCTGAAAATGTAAAAAAACAAAGTTTTAGTGGACAGGTCAAGCTACACTGACCAAGCTGAGTTAAGACAACACAAAAATGACTGCTTTTGTATTTGTATACATTTATGCAAAAATGTTTAAAATTTTTTCTTTTATTTTTGTTTTTTAAAATAAAGTTTAAAAAAAAAAAAGAAAGAAAGAAACACCTCCCCTACCCCTCCCTGTACTGAATTCCAAGGAGAATGCAAATTGTCAACAACCTTACTGCCAAAGTTTTTCCCCCACCCCTCCCCCCTTCTTTTTCTCCTCTTTCTGAAAGTTATACTGCTGACCAATGGTGAAATAGTGGTTAACCCCCCTCACAAAAAAGGATAAAAGAGGTGTGCTTTTTGAGTTCGAGGTTGACTCTCCCTGTGAGGATGGGCAACCCCATGTACATGGAAAAAAAAACCCTTTTGTTATGACAGCAGTCTATCCTCTAATTGTGTTCTGTGGGTCGAATTCCTGAGCTAAGACTCCTCGGGGTCTTACAACATTTCTGCCAGCCAGGGAAGGAGAGGGAAAGAAGGAGGAAGATTCAGATCTGCCATGAGGGTGAAGGGGAGTGGAAGCCAGGAGTCGTCTTGAGAAAGATCATGGAAACGCACCTGCAGCCCAAAGAGCCAGACCAGTAATAAAAAGCAAGTATATTTGGAATCACGGCTGGGAGGTAGCCAGATTAGTGTAGAGGATTGATAGATCACTCTTCAGATAGTGAGGTGAATCTTTAAAATAAATCTTGGTTTCTCCATGTGGTTACTGGACAATAGCAAATGTAAAGAAATACAGCCACCGGATTAATTCACTGTTTACATTTATATTAAAAATAACTCATTTTACAACGCTCACTCGCATTTGGCTGTAGAATGAAAGCATCTATTATTCCCTTTGAGATGAGAACTGTGCTTTTGAGCTCATAGCTAAAATGTCAACTTTAAACTCTTTATCCAAAGACTGTCTGGTTGCACTTCAGCGGCTCTGAAGTCTAGCGGACCCTGAAACTCAGCTTTCCTTTACTTTTGTTTTGACTTGTGTGTATGTATGTTGTACATACGTGTTTGTAAGTACACATACATGCATGGGCATGCTCATTAGAAGATGCAAAGTTGGCAGGCGCCATTATTTTCTGCTTTTCCACTGCATAGACGTCTCTGTCGTGATCGCCTCCAACTCGATGGCTGCCTATTGGTGGATCCATTTAATTCAAGAAAATGGAGACCGGACAGCCAGAAGAAACCTTCCCCAACACCAAAACCAGTGATGAATTTGGTAAGTGCCCTGCAGAAAATATGGAAGAGGAGCAAGTCTTCAAAAGATCTAGAAATACTGATGAGATGGTTAAATTGCACATTTTGCCTCTGAGCAAGAATGCTGGGGCAGAGATTGGAAAAGGAGACAAGAACATTAAGGCTGTCTATACAGACTACAACACCAGAGTTTCAGTGTCAGACAACAGCGGCCAGGGCACATCCTGAGTATCAGTGTGGATATTGAGACAATTGGGGAAACTGAGGAAAATCATCCCTACCTTGGAAGAGGAACGACAACCAGCCAGCTCCTACTTGAATCTGATGCTGCGGAACGCTTAAATTACCAGCATGATAAAGGAAGTGACTTTGACTTTGAGTTGAGACTGTTGATTCTTCGAAGTCTGGCAGGAGGAATTATCATCACAGGAAACATGGCAGCATGCAGGCAGACACGGTTCTGGAGAAGAAGCTGAGCATTCTACATCAGAGTTGGCAGAGTGAAGGTCTTAATGTGATTGGGAGCCATTGAATCTGTGTTCAGAGCTTCTGAGACCTTAAAGCTTGCCTCCACATTGACATACTTCCAACAATCGAACAAGGCCACACCTACTCCAACAAGGCCACATCTACTCCAACAAGGCCACACCTCCTAATAGTGCCATGCCCCCTAATAGTGCCATGCCCTATGAGCTAAGCATTGAACCCTGTGAGTCTATGGGGCCATTCCTATTCATACCATCACAGAGGCCATGAGTTTACTCTGAAACCAAGTATCTCCTGGAAAGGCAGTCAGGTCACTCCAACAGCACGTTCCAAAGTAGTGTGATGATAAAGACAATCCTCAATCAAGACACTTAAAAAATACTTCGCTGGGGAACATCAGAATAACTGCATAACAGCGAATCAGAGAAACCAGGCATCATCTGAGAACCTTTTTATCTTTAGGATTTGGAACGCTAGAGGTCTGTTTGAGCATTCCGAGGGGGTTTACAAAGTCGTCACAAGGAAACTGGGTCATATTCAGAAGTGGGGCTAAGTTAATTTTCCATAGCTTGTGTTTGGACCTGTAATGTTCCAACTTAGCGCAACTACCGATGTTCTGCTTAGTCAGCTAGGTGATACGTTCCTGTAAATATAGCTTTTGTTTTTGAGAACATCAGTTCATATCATAAATTGACTGCCATAGAAATGGTTGTGTGTGTTTTCTCCTCTCCCTCTCCTCTCCCTCTCTCTCTCTCTCTCTCTCTCTCTCTCTCTCTCTCTCTCTCTCTCTCTCAGACTTAGTGACTATGCAGCACTGACTTCTGTTGGAGAAAATGTCAACAGAGACTATAATGTGACAGGCCCTAAGAACAGAAGCTCCCATTGGAAAGCACTATGACTCACTCCTGCGACACAAAGCAAACAAGGAAAGAGGCCAAGGAGCTTGTCCTTGGGTGGGACAGGAGGCTGTGGCACACCCCAAACTCACTTCCTCTCCTTCCTTTCTTTACCCAAGGAGGATCCTCTGATGGCTTCAGTGCCAAAGACGAGATAGCTATGACCTATATCACAGAAGGACTTTGCATGGCCCTGACTCAGTTTTGTTTGAAGATCATAAAAGATAACAATAATAATAAATAATAATAATAAAACAATAATAATGGTTATTACATTTTATGACCCACAAATAATAGTTGTATTATTATTACTATTATTATTATTATTATTATTATTACTATTGCAGAAAAAAAAAGGAAAAAGTTAAAATTGCCAAACAAGGGCTGCTATTACAATGTGTATTTATTCTTGAATGAGCAGCTGTCTCCAAAATTTAGTTCAAGTACTTCAGATACCTCCTCTTCACCAAACATGTCAACCAACAGAAGAAGGTAAAGGAGAGGAACTTTATCTGATAGTAGCTTATAGGCTGATAGGGATTATAGGCCTTTGACTCCGTCCAGAGTGATGGACTGTCCCAGAGCTGTTCTTGTTCCAGCCTTGTTCTCCAGCCTGGTTTCCAGAAATTGTACCATCTTACCTAAGGCATCTCTGCATTTTAAAAAGTCTGTGTACTATTGCCACTAAGACCATACCCCTGTCTGTAGTTTGTGCCTTACCAACTCCTTTTTGTTATGCAGACACAAATTCTAGATGTCAAATAGAAGGTTGTATGCCAACTAAAGGAGAAAAGATACCTGTGTCTCTAGGAAACAGAAGTTGAAGTTTGGGACATGTTTTATATCCTGTGATGTTATATTTTGGTTAGTGTTCTGGTTGCTTTGAAGAGATACCACAACGAAGGGGATATATAAAAGAAGACATAAATTGAATATATATATACTGAGTATATAATTTAAGGATTACTTACAGTTTCCGAACATTAGTCCACTATGATCATGGTAGGGAGAGTGGCAGGCAGGACGCTGAGAGCTCTTCATCCTGACCCACAGGCTGCAGGCAGAGAAACACTGGCGGTAACATAGGCTTTTGAAATCTCAAAGCCCAGTGACCCAGTTTCTCCAACATGACCACACCTCCTAACTCTACTGGGTATTTAAATATTCAAGCCTAAGGGGGCCATTCTTATTTAAACTACCATAGCCGGCAGTGCAGACCTGGGCTTCTGGGTCTACTAAGAGAATGAATGGCCATTTTGTTCACCTGGGCTGTGATTGTGACTTTGTGGAGTCCTGTAACAGAATGTATCAGACACGGTGACCCTCTACCACCTCCTACATCTCTGAACAAACTCCCGGTCTGAGACAACAAAGAGAGCTCTGTCTGAGTTAGTGCCCTGTGGTCTAGCAGTTCACAGTTGGCAGAGACAGTGACTAAGAACAGCATTTGATCAGCTGTGTCCTGTTGCTAGGAGCTGGCCTGGCACTCCTGATCAGACTAAGGAGAACACAACCACAATACTTCAAGTAAGGCCAATGGCTTTCATTCTCTTCCTTGTAAATCTCTCCAACATAATATTGTGAAACTAGATCCAGAGAGAAAGAGACCTACTTCCCAATCAAGTTAGGATTCAGGGCAGCAAGATTGACATAATAACTAAAAATGAACAATATCATTGACTATGTGAAGATACTAAAGAAGAAAATATTTGATCATTTCAAAATTGTGAAGAGAGTATTTGCTTGAATAATTGTTTACTCTAGACCAGCAGAGGTTGCCCTCCCTGTCTGTCTCTGTTCCCTGGGGACTTTACAGATGCTTACAAGACCCAGCCCTCTTCATTCACACCATCCCTTTGGCTTTTGGTCAACCAGAAATAACTGGAGGGAGGCACTCTCAACATGGGGACCTGCTGGTCTAGGAATCAGGCATCTCACCTTCACTCTGTTTCCGTTCTTCCAACAAATTTCTCTGTCAGGAGCCCATTATAATGGCTACTCCTGGCTGTCAATTTGACTGATTCTGGAATGAACTACAATCCAGAAATGGAGAGCACACCTGTGATCCAGATCTTGAGGCTGCAAGACACAGGCTTCTGACCTGGATCTTGACATGAAAATCTTGAGACTTGGAGGTCATGAAAAGCTTAGGCCCATGAAAGGTAGTATAAGCCTTTAATCCCAAGAGAATGAGATAAGCAGATCGGTGAGTTCAAGGTCAGCCTGGGACAAAGCAAGTTCTAGATCCAGGCATGGTGGTACATGCCTTTAATCTGAGCCAAGTCTTCTGCCTACATAAGGACATTGGAAGAAGGAAGATTCACTCTTACATGCCAACATATCTGTTGGAACCTACTTCTACAGAAGACCAGCTGAACCCACTAGCAACTGCTCAATCTTTGAATTTTCCATTCATAGCTGCCCATTGTTGGATTAATTGGACTCCAATTCATTAGAATAAATTCCCTCAGTAAATAAAGACATTCTGTAAGTTCTATGACTCTAGAGAACCCTGACTAAGACAGACCACTTGAAAGGGCCAGTTTTCCCTCATTAACTCCACTCCCTGAGGGCAGTCATAGCTTTCCTTCTTTCTATAAACACTTGAAGCCCCCTTCCTTCAATTTAGACTAACCCAGTTCCTTCTTATCAGCCCCCAATACCTAAAAACACATTCTTCCCTGGACCTACAGTGGACACATGTAGCAGGAATTCAGAAGCGCTTCTTACTAGACAACATACAACTACCATTCTCTCCTAAGATCCAGACAGGGCAACAAAAACCAAAGAACAAGATAAAGACACTCCATAAAGACAAGACCAGATATCAAACAGCTAGAATTACAGTCATCCTAAATCCAGATACCTAGACACCAGTGCAAAAACACAGTAACATCCAGGACAACACATCTGCAGAATTCAGAAAGATCCCCATGGATTAAATCTAGATATCAACAACAACAGAAAGCTTACAAACTCATGGAAGATGAACAACTCATTAATAAGTGAAAAACAAGTCAATTATAGAAATTAAGAAATTTAAAAACATTTCAGAATTGAATAAGAATGGAAATATAGCATGTCCAGAAAGTATGGGACACAATGAAGGATATTCCAAGAGGTAAGTTAACAACACTAAGTGCTTATATCACACAGACACACACACAAACACATACATATGTGGACAAACACACAGACACACACACACACAAAGACGCACACACAGGCACATGAGGACAGACATACACAAGGACAGACACACAGACACACACACATTTGTAGCTTGACGATTGAAAACTCCAGAACAAAAAGAAGAAATGATGCCCAAAAGAAGAAGATGGCAAGAAATTATCACACCCAGGGCTCAAAACAATAAAAAACAAATAAATATAAAGAGTCAATGAAAAGAGTAGGTTCTTTGAGAATATCAATAAGAATAATAAATCATTAGCAAGTTAATTAAAAATGGAAAACGAATATTCAATTTAATAAAATTAGAAGAGAAAAGGGAGAAATATCAACAGGCATTAAGGGAATACGGAGACTCAAAGGGACATACTTAAAAATGGCACTCCATCAAATTGAAAAACATAAGAGAAATGGATATTACAGTCCAACAAGGCCACACCTACTCCAACAAGGCCACACCTACTCCAACAAGGCCACACCTCCTAAGAGTGCCACGCCCTATGAGCTAAGCATTCAACCCTGTGAATCTATGGGGCCATTCCTATTCATACCATCACAGAGGACATGAGTTTACTCTGAAACCAAGTATCTCCTGGAAAGGCAGTCAGGTCACTCCAACAGCACGTTCCAAAGTAGTGTGATGACAAAGACAACCCTCAATCAAGACACTTAAAAAATACTTTGCTGGGGAATATCAGGATAACTGGATAACAGCAAATCAGAGAAACCAGGCATCATCTGAAAACCTTTTTATCTTTAGGATTTGGAACGGTAGGGGCCTGTTTGTACATTCCGAGGGGGTTTACATAGTCATCACAAGGACGACAGGAAAGGAAGTATCTCCATAGGAAGGGGAAATAGAAGAGATGGGTTGACAGGGATATAAAGGCTGTAACTGGAGGAGTAGACTGAGAGGAGTAAGGTACAAACCTATGTACTGGCACATACACATACACACAGTTAAAAACCTAAAATTAAAGCCTATATAAAAAATAAAAAAATGATTTCACCATGTCTGTTAAGTTCTAGTGTAATTAGAATTCTTTTCAGTGATTGAAGAAAGGAAAAAAATCTGTAAAGATAAAAAGGAGTAAATTCTAAACTTAGAGATTACATAATCACATTCGAGGAATATTCACATTAATATACAAACTGTAGAATTAAAAAATGAATTTGCCTGTCTGTATTGCTGTGTACCTAGATGGCACAAAAGATTAAATTTCTATATAATAGCAGTAAGTTATAAAGTAGTTTCTTTAAAAAAATTACAAAGTATTAGTAAGCATTAAACACTTGTATCAAATAACAAAAACCCTACACATAGGCAACTATTAACATGGACTGTGGCAAACTGAAGAAGACTTGGAGAAAGTGGAGAAATTCACTATGTTCACAGATGAAAATGCTGATTTGTAACACAGAAGGTGTACTGCCAAGTTACCCGTTGTCCCTCCTTGTGATGTCTGTACCTTCAAAGAGATAAAATTAACATAGCATTTCAAATACAAGATGTTGATTTGTTTATAGAATGTAATTAGAGGTGGGATCATTTCAACCTAGTGGAGACTAACCTGAATAAAAGTGAACCAAGTTGGAAGATGACACAGACAGTGGAACATCAGGAAAAGATGTGATAATTATGTTTATTTGGGACTCAAAAAGAGGGACCGAAGTACACACTTTATATGTGGCTCTAAGTATGTGCAGCCATTTACCCCACAAGGCAGAGGGTCATGGCGATTGGAAATGGTGCGTTTAGCTGAGGAGCACAAACTTGAACCTCGTCCTCAGAGCGAGTTCGTAAGAGATTCCAAGCAGGCCCCAGATCTAAATGTAAAAGGCAAAGCCATAAAGCTTCTGGGAGTTATCCTAAGAGTTTCATATTTTGCTTTAGGAAACTTTTAAAGTGAGATAGCAAAATCCCACACCACAGTGGGTTTAACGAATAAATCGTGTCCATTAAATTACACAGAAAGGTGGTAGGTATAGTTTAGAAGTGGGACCGTGTGCAATGGCGTGCTCCTCAGGAAGGAAGACAGATGCACACTTCTGCATACGATAACATGGATGAATTTCATAAATGTCTTCAAAAAGAGAACCCACACTGGGGTGTACATCAGGACTGACTTTAGTTATGTAAAGTTCAAAGACGAGAAAAACAAACTTGGTACATAATACCTGGAATCGGGCATAAAGCTGTCTTCGTTGACAACGTCTGTTTCCTTGCCTTGTAAAAACGATTCCCGGGGTATTTAGGGTGTTTTACAAATCCTATTTGTTATATTTCAATTAACATGTTTTGTAAGAATAAAGAAATCCTAATCCTATTTCTTCCGACACTTGCCTCTACATTTCTAGTGCCAGTGAGGAGCGCAAACTCCTGAAAAGAGTTTGAAAAATCTCACAGCTTCAATCAGGCTTTTTCTGGGACATCTATCATCCTGACAACATGTTGCTGTCCTGGACCCCAGTGATGAAGCGTTGCTGAGCCCAGTCGACCTCTCTCAGTGCTCACTTCCTGTCCCAGTGGTAGCCCCGCCCCCACTCCCTCACCCCCACTCTATGAATGCACAGGTTTTCTCTGAGCTCCAAGACACCACATTTTCCAATGGTTTTGTTCACTGGCAATTTCTTGCTCTTTCTGAATGATTCCTCCACAAATCCCCCACGTTCTTAATTTTGGAATGTCCTTTCCACTCTTGGTCCTTTTTGTTCGTACATTTCATCTCACTTCCTTGATAAAATGTCACGTATATTTTCCTAACACTGAAATATACACTCGTCACCTGGCGCCTTTAATTTGAGCACACACATACACATTTCCAATCACCTGTTCAGTATCACCACTTGAATGTCTGACAGAAATCTCTAAAGGTAGAGGTAAAGCAGGTAGATCTCCATGAACTGGAGGCCAGCCTTGTCTACAATGTGAGTTTCAGAATAGCCAGAACTACCTGGTGAGATTCTGCCTCAAAAAAAAGCACTTATTCATTTTTATGCTTATGAGTGTTTTGCCTGCATATGCGCATACACTTCTGACCAGTGCTAAAGGAGGCCAGAAGAAGTCACTGAATGTAATAGGTTTGGCTTAATGCTTCTTGTATTATAATGTTAATTTTGGTCCCCACAACTTCATAGGTGAGTGTCTGCACATAAGACACTGAGGGACCCTGCCCCAAGTTGGTTCTGGTTGATAAATAAAGATGACAGCAGCCAATGGCTGGGCAGGGTGGACAGAGATTCGACTTTTAGGACTCCTGGACTGGGGGCAGTGAGGAAGGAGATATGCCATATCTGGAAAAGGAGAAGGACAGGAGAGATGCTGTGCCAAAGAAGAGTGAAGGACAGGGAGGCATAACCAGCATGTGAAGGGAACTGAAGAATGCAGCCCAGTTGTGTGGTCCTCTGGGTCGGGGCAGCCGAGGCAGAATATAGAATTTAGTATGCAATAACTCGGGATTATCAGTGGGAAGTGGATTAACCACATAAAGGCTAGGAATTGGCTCAGTTGTTGTGCTGTTTAAGGCATATCAAAATATAAGGGCAGTGTGTGTGTCTTTCATTCGGGAACATAGACCATTGGGGTGGGGAGCAGAAAAGTACCACAAGGATACACACATACACACACAACAAACACACACAACTGAATCTCCTAGGATTGCCATTACAGAAAGTTATAAGTCATTTTGGTGCTGGGAACATGGGAACAGAACCAGGGTCTTCTGCAAGAGCAGCAAGTGCTCTTAGCTGCTTAGCCTGCTTTCTAGTCCCCTAGTTATTAACTTGTGTACAGTCTATGAGAAAATACTGTAGTTCTCATGTGATTACACTACTGGGGTTCCATGAAAACACATCTAGTACCTCTAGGACAACCCTGGGATAAATTACCATTATTTATTGCTCTGATTTTAAGAAAAGGCCCTCCTGAAGCAGTGTTCCTAGCACTGTTCTTGCTTCCTGTCTTTGTGTTCACTGATCATTTCTCAGCCATAATACGGCAAATGACATATACCCAATAATTAATGAATTTATAATACAAAATAATAAAAATTGAATTATAGAGTGGAAAATTGGAGATTTTTAGACATTTTTATGTCTAAGCTGTCAAATATCCAATTGGAGAGTGATAGCTTTTAGGAGTTGAATATGAGTCTAGATTTCAAAATTGTATCTTTATGAACTATTTGATATACGGAATGTGAAATGTGTGAAATAAACTAGGGGTTGAGTATAGGCAGAAAAAGATAGGCAAATAGCAAAGAGATTTTTTTAAAAAAAGATAGCCTCAAACTAAGCTTTAGAAGCTTTGAAATTCATTTTTCTTTTTCAATTTCACGATGGAGTGAGTACACAAAGATTCGATTGGAAGCTCAATAAGCAATCAATTAGTGTGAATTGTAGGTTCCTATTTAAGGCTTGTGTTTGAGAGTTCTTTTTGAGGATGCTCTCTGAAAAAAAAGTCATTAAAACTAAAAAAGGAAACCACATAAGCTAGCTCAACCAGGTGAATCGGTTTGTAATTGGGAAGGAAACTGAGCTGGATATTATTCTGGAGACACCTGAAAGTCACACTTATCTTTACTAGCAAATTACTGCCCCTTTGTGAACAGATGACATGATATCAAGCTGTCACAGAAGCCTAGTGTAGCATTTCCTTGGGCTCTGGTAACAGAAGCAGACATGAGGGCTCTAGCTGCCACCGCTGACATGAAATGCTCCCTCAACGTCCTTCTCTCTCTTTTTTTTTTAAGTTTAAGTACATCATTTTTATTTTCTTAACTTATCAAACAGATTTATATGTTAAATTCTCAATCCACAATACATCTTAACAGTACAATCACTGCCACTTAATAAATATATAAACCACCCACTTAAGATACAACCTATCTGATTCACTTTGATATGAACCATTCTCCTTTGCCTCCTCCATCATGAATTTCTTGCTTTCTCCTTTTCTGCTTTCCCAAAACTTTGTTCCTGCCCACTCTCTGCTGTCCAATCATATATTGTCTTGACATCAATCTATACTTTTTTAAAACTTTATTTTAAAAAACAAAGATAAATGTACAAATTTTAAGCATTTTTGCATAAAAGTATACAAATGCATTTTTATAAGGTTGTAATTAAGTATTTGTGGGTATATATACATACACATATGTATATATGTAACAATAATATAGGAAAAGAGGTTATTAATTTGAGGATATAGCTGGCCGGAGCAATTAGACAGCAAAAGAAAATCAAAGGGATACAAATTGGAAAAGGGAAGTAAAAACATCACTATTTGCATATGACATGATAGTGTACTTAAGCGACCCCACAAATTACCCCAGAGAACTCCTACAGCTGATGAACAAGTTCAGCAAAGTGGCCGGATATAAAATTAACTCAAACAAATCAGTAGCTTGCCTATATTCAAAGGAAAACATGTGGAGAAAAAAATTAAGGAAAAGGTACCCTTCACAATAGTCACAAAAACTATGAAATACCTTGGTGTGACTCTAACTAAGCAAGTGAAGGACCTGTATGACAAGAACTTCAAACCTCTAAAGAAGGAAATCGAGGAAGATCTCAGAAAATGGAAAGATATCCCATGCTCATGAATTGGAAGGATCAACATTTTAAAAATCTTACCAAAAGCAATCTACAGATTCAATGCAATCCCCATCAAAATTCCAACCCAGTTCTTCACTGAGTTGGAAAGAGCAATGTGCAATTTTATTTGGAATAACAAAAGACCTAGAATAGTGAAATCCATCCTCAACAACAAGAAAACATCTGTGGGAATCACCATCCCTGTCCTCAAGCTATATTACAAGACAATTGTGCTGAAAACTGCATGGTACTGGTACAGATATAGGCACGTGGATCAATGGAATGGAATAGAAGATCCAGAAATGAGCCCTCACATAAACATTCAATGGAAAAAAGGACAGCCTATTCAACAAATGGTGCTGGTCCAACTGGCACACAGCATGCAGAAGAATAAAAATAGACCCTTTCTTGTCTCCTTGTACAAAGCTCAAGTGCAAGTGGATCAAAGATCTTCACATTAAACCAGGTACACTGAAACTATTAGATGAGAAAGTAGGGAAAAAACCTTAGAACTCATAGGCACAAGAGAAAATTTCCTAAACAGAATACCAGTAGCTCGAGCTCTAAGGTCAAAGATTGACAAATGGGACTTAATGAGATTGCAAAGTTTCTGTAAGGCTAAAGACACTATCATGAAAACAAAACGGTAGCCAACAGAGTGGGAAAAGATCTTTACCAACCCCACATCAGATAGAGGCCTAATATCCAAGGTATACAAAGAATTCAAACACCCCTATTAAAAAATGGGGTACAGACTTAAACAAAAATTTCTTAATTGAGGAATATGGAATGGTTGAGAAACATCTAAGGAAGTGCTCAACATCTTTAGCCATCAGGGAAATGCAAATCAAAACAACCCTGAGATTCCACCTCACACCAGTCAGATTGGTCAAGATCCAAAACTAAGATGACAATAGATGCTGGCGAGGTTGTGGAGAAAGAGGAACACTTCTCCACTGCTGGTGGGGTTGTAAACTGATACAACCAATTTGGAAATCAGTCTGGCGGTTCCTCAGAAAAATGGACATAGTACTACCTGAAGACCCAGTTATTCCACTTCTGGGCATTTACCCCAGAGACACTCCAACATACAACAAAGACACATGCACCACAATGTTCATAGCGGCTCTATTTATAATAACCAGAAGCTGGAAAGAACCCAGATGTCCTTCAGTAGATGAATGGATACAAAAATTGTGGTACATTTTACACAATGGAGTACTACTCAGCTATCAGAAACAATGACTTTATGAAATTCTTAAGAAAATGGCTGCATCTAGAGAATATCATCCTGAGTGAGATAACCCAGTCACAAAAGAACAGACATAATATGCAGTCTCCACATCTTTCTTCCTCCTGCTTGGGCATCTCCAGTTCTCTCTGGCTTCAGATGCTCTCCTACATTTCCTGCCCTCTGCTCTATGGCTGTAAAGAGCCAAGATAAAAGGCGCATTTACTTAAAAGCTAAATCACCGTTAAATTACTACAATATCTTGAAAGCTTAGATGAAATACAGTTTTGTCAGAGCATAAGTTAAATGATTGTGTGTTGTCAAAGAAGGAAGATATGCAACCAGTTTCAAAGGGGACTTCCTTCTCCAAGATGGATCTGGTCCTCTGTAGGGCACTGTTTATTTTCTAGGGTCTGTTAAGATGTGTTCTTTAACAGAAAACTTAAGAGTAAAAAGTAGATGCCCATTTTTCTTCATTGACTTGGTACTAGAGTGCAAGCTGTCCCTAGACCTATTTCTCCCTGAGTCTCTCGCTCACAGCTTTTTGTCTGAAGAGTGAGTTATCGTTATTGGCTGCAGGGAGATCATGTCCTACATGTTTTTTATGGCTGCCATATTGCCTACTCTTAATCTTTAGTACCTGGGCAAGTTACAGCTTCTTTTCTAGCAGTCAGAGGAAGATGACTAGACTAATTCCCAACTCTAAATGTTCTTTGGATCTCTCACAGTAAAAATTTGTCAAGCCAAAGAAGATCCTATATACTCATATACTCAGTGTTTTGTTCTTGTTGCTGTTTGAGTAGAATTTACTATGGCAAATGTTAAAAAAAAGTGTTACCTTTCCTTAGCCTTTAAGATTAACTCTAACCCCTGCAGGCTTAAAGTACTGAAGATACACTGGACACACTGGTGGTGAGTTCCCCACAAGAGCAGAGAACTGAATATTTTTGCAGCTGTTTGCTACACTGTCAGCTTTAAGGATATTGCTTATCCTTACATGGACTAACATAAATATGTTTTCGAAAAATCAAAGCAAGAATAAATGGATGTAACATTTGACATTCAACAATAATGAGTTACAATATTATATATTTTCAATTACCTTAATAGTTGGAAGCAGATAACATTTATCAAGAAATGAGAATTAAAAGTAAATTCGGCAGCACGATGCCTCAAGCCTTTGGTCCCAGCAATCGAGAGTCAGAGGCAGGCAGGCAGTTCTCTGAGTTCTTGGCCAGCCTGGTCTACTAAGAGAGTTCTAGGGCAGCCAGGGCTACACAGAGAAATCCTGTTTCACAGAACTGAAAGAAAAAAAGAAAGTAGGTTAAATGTCTGGGTGGAATTACGGATGAGCACGGACTTCATCTATTTAAATATTGATTTTTCACTGCAAAGAAATAATGTTCCTTGCCTTACAAAATTAATTAAGCTCTGTGTTAATTAATCACTAGGCTCTATGAGAGGCTGCCAATCACCTTGTCAGATTGTTTACACCTAAAATCTTAGCCTAAAATTTGTCTCGTTAATGATGTAAGTTAAATTTAACCCATGTCTCAGGACATCACCCCCAATCAAAGCTGTGTTCCTGGCTTTCGAATCCCACACAGGCCTCCGAGCTTCTCCGGTGAAGTAAGCAAGCTCTGGGCCTATGCCTAACTGTTACCCTGAAAGGATAAAAATGGAGATAGTTTTACGAAGATCTGCCTGTTCTTTTCCTACCTTGCAGAGCAATATACATTCATTAAATAATGTTTTTATTGCCAGATAGACGATCATTGCATAGCTGGGTACTTTTAGAGCTTGAAGATGGTGTCTTTATGCAGGAAGGCAGGTCCAGAAGAAAGCGAGGCCTGTCATTGGATGAGAAGGAAAGGTGGGCAGAAACAAAGTTTTAGAAGGAGAAGGAGGAGCTAGAACAAGGAGAAGCAGCTGGGAGCAACATGGCGGCAGATGTTAAAATTCTTCTCTGCGCATTGATAAGGTTGTTATGAATATTTCTAAGGGATGGGTGTGTGTAGAATTCTGTGCTGTCTAGATGGAAAATTGTATCTTATCAATTGAATCAGAGGTTATTGTGTGGAGTACTCTTTCGTGTGGAGACTTAATTGAGTTCAGGAGAGAGTGCAGCGGCAGGGAGCACCAAGCCTGCAGAATTGGGATGTGCATGCCTGGGGTGGTAACAATCCGATAAGGGGACAGTGAGTGAAAGCAGTGTGGCGGGGTGCCACGCTAAAATGGCTCGTGGACTGCCAGGGTCAGAGGGAGCCAGGTCATGATACGTGGAATGGTAATGTGGGAACCGGTCGAGCTCATTTTTTAAATATTTACCGCAACAAGAGCTAAACGATTTCAAAATGGAGATAAATATACAAAGACACATGATAAAACCCGTTTCAAAAAAAAAAAAAAAAAAAAAAAAAAAAAAAAAAAAAAACCTGTGCAGAGCAAAGGTTTAAGAGATTGTCACACTTTGGCAAGTTCCTTGTATAAGATGAGTAGTTGTGGTTTGGGGCAGGAAGGTTTTCATTTAATGCTTTTTTTGTGGAGTAATGACTGGGGTGATTATGAAAATGGGGTCATGAGTTGGGGAAAAGCAAATTCAAACAAAGCAGCCCAAGCATGCGTCCAAGGGGAGGCAGAAAGTGTCTACTGACCAGGCTGTTGTCAGTAGCAGGCAGTGGGTCCCAGCATCCTTTCCAAGAAGGTCATTAATAGCGGCCCATGGCTATGTAGTACACAGAATGTGCTTCATCCTAATTGAAATGTATCATTTCAAAGCACACAAAGTGTAAGTTGCCTCAGTTATATTTTATTTAATAATGCGGGTACAGATAAAACTATTAGCAAACAGATTTGTTTGTTGGCAAAAATAAAATAATAAAAATTATTTTACAATTTTTCTTGAATTGTTTTAAGGGAACTTCTAACATTTAGGAAGATGTGCATGCAGCTCTTGTTTTGTCTCTGACATAGTTGTGCTTGAGAGCCAGCACCTTACACAAGATAACCCAACTTCAGAGCCTCCCCAAAAGACCTCAGATAGAGGCCTCGTGGGCACCTGAAGCCTGCCATGTACAAAGAGAAAGTTACTGTTGTACTGATCCTAAGATGACCCTCATGTCCACAGCAAAGCCCTTCATGTTCAGTATTACTGATGATGTTTAGAAGTTAGTGTCTAATCACTTAACCTGAGGGGGGGAATCTAAGGATGGAGCAGTTGTTCTCAGACACAGCTCCCTGATCAACAGAGGCAAGGGGGAAACTTGTCAGACTGCAGTGTGTGTGCCTGGCTCTAGATCCCCTTGTCAGAATCTCTGAAGGTCAGTGACTCGGCAGCTGTATTGATACATCCCACTAACTGATTTTCATACGTGTGTCAAATAAGGGGACCTAACTCTCCTCAAGGCTCTAAGGAGTGTTAGCCACTATCAAAATCTATTAATATCATTGTTAGTGTTCAATATGCTGTGTGAATTTACATCATAAGCTTTCTTGCTCTTCCCTTCCTCATAAAGAAACAAAGATGCTGAGGTGGGACTATTTGATGCCCCAGTTACCATCCATTGAATGCGCCTTCCTGCCCTGACTACTTTGCGCAAGAGGCCCGTGAGTCCAACAGCCAGCTGCTCTTATTCTAGCACCAAGCCACCTTGAGACAACAACATGGATACTGGACTGTTTGCCTCAGCTCCTGAAGGTACAGCCTCAGCCAGGGATGTGTGGAATAATCCGGTCAGATTTTTTATTTTTCCTATTGGAAGCTGGAAAGAACTCTAGGTTAACCCAGCCACCCTTTTCTCCTAGGCCAGAGAAGTACTTCCTCTGGTGATCTAACAGAGGGATTGTTATGACTAGTTCTGAGGCAAGGTGGTCATTAGATCAAAGAAGAAGCTGTGAGTGGTCCAAATGCTCCCTGGTTGACTCATTTAATAGTGCCACTCACATCACTTGGGGAATTGGCTGTGGGAAACTCACCCATACTGCTTCCCCTCCTTTGAAGCAACAGTACCATCAAAGACGTCTGCCAGGTGGTCTTTTCTGGCTTATTTTCAGTGGTGTGGGATTAGCTGGGTACACAGAGTTAAAAGCAGCAGAGACAGAAAGAATGGTGGCACGCAAGGGACAGAAAGGCAGCAGCAGAACAGCCCCGGGCATGGGCAGTATTCATCAAGGGGTCTCAGCAAAGGCAAGTGAGAAAAGGAGCCCCCAGCAACAACACTCTTTTGCGAGTTGTCAGATGAAATCTTAGTGAGGTTGTAGCTCAGTTGCCTTGACTGGCATATAAGATGCCCCTTTTTGAATCTCATCTCTGTATAGGCCCTATTGGTACACACCTATACCCTAGCACTCAGCAGGTCAAGAGAAGGAGCAGGAATTCAAGCTCAGCCTTGGCTACACTGTGAGTTTGAGGCTGTCCTAGGACACATGACACCCCTTCTCAAAGTGAATAAGCAACGACAGGAAAAGCAGCCACCTTTATCAAGAGGTGGAACCTTGGATGCTCATCTACATTTGAAATTCATAGCCACAATAGGTTTTGTAGAAATGTGCCATTTAAGGTCTTCTCTTAAGATATATATATATATATATATATATATATATATATATATTACATTCACAAATCTGACAGCAGTGTATTGTAGCCAAGACAGAACTCTGTATCTAAAAGTTTAAGTGTCAGCACAAAGGTGAATTAAAATGTATCATCTACTCTGAGGTCAGAGGGCAGGGTCTGGGAAAGTGGGGAGTAAGGAATGAAAGAAGCTGAAATGTGATCTCCCAGATCTATCCCCCTGTGAAACTAGACAAAAGGCCGAGACGCTATCTGCAAAATGTCTTGCAAAATCTAGAAAGGAAAAAAAAAAGTACATAGTAAATTTAAGTGCTCTGACCAGAGACATGGAACAATATCTGTTTTAGTTACCCAGTGCAGTGTAACAATTACCCTCATTGCTCTGTAGCTTAAGATAAAAATGTCAACGGGTGTGATTTAATTCTAGGGATTCTCAGTTCACTTCTGAGGCTTTAGAGAGTCTGCTGGTACCCAAGAAGCTCATCCTTTGAAAGGGGATGAAGAGATTTGGCTGCTTGATGGCAGCTGTGTTCCAAGTATTTATTTTTAACTTGTTGTTCTGTTGTGTTATTGATTTTTAATCGACAGAACAATACATATTTATTATGCACAGCATAGTTCTAACTATATTTACAAGCCTTGCTGTAGAGGAATTTTAATCTGTCTACATGGTTGCTTAGGCAAGAAATCACATCCAAATATATGATCTCCGTAGAAAACTGACATACCTTTGTATATACATTTAATCCCTGACAATAGTGATAAAGTTAGTTTGTAGAAAGAAGCAGCCATGTTTGAAAGTGTCATCTAATTGAGGTGCAGACAAATAAATGAGTCAGAGAAAGATTTAACAGAATGAATCAGAAATAGAATACTTCCAACTCTTGCATGAATGGGATGGGGAAAAGATACGACTTACGGGGAGCAGTGGAGACAGAGAGAGCGAGAGAGAGAGAGAGAGAGAGAGAGAGAGAGAGAGCAGTTTTACCAGGACACTTTTACAAAGACAGGTTACAAATGAAGATAGAAGGATCCAGAAGATTAGAATGCATTGCCAGAATGAATTAGAGGCCGGGCAGAGCAAGTCAGTGAGAAGATGAGAGAAGCCAGTTTGAGCCAGTTAGCTTATAAGAGTAGCTTGAGCCAGAACTGCTGAGTGGAACCAGCCAGCCAGAGTTCAGAAAAACCATAGAAAGAATGAGCTTATTCAGCAGTAAGCCTCTGAGATGACCATTATTTCAGATGAATAAAAGTTACATTTACACCGTATGGAGTGGTTACATGGAGAAAATTACATTTATGCTATGGCACATCACTAACTTTTGTAATCAAGACACTTAAACTCTGTTAGCAGTTTTCAAGAATAGAATGCTTCTTTTGAATATATTCTTTTGTTATAATATGCTCTAGTAATCACTGAAGTATATTTAACAGTATTCTTTCCCTATCTTCAACTTCCCTCATATCAAATATCTTGTAAAGCAAAGCAAACTGGTAGCCAATCCCAGAGTGAGAGACAAATGTTGTATTCTAGCAGCTATGAACATTGCTAGTCCTGACTATGGTCATCCACAGATGGATGACATTAGGTAATTTACTAACTGAAGACCAGAATGTAGTACAAAAACAGTCAGCTATAAAGTTTAAATATATTATCATTGGATGTACAAGGCTTTAAACATTACATTGCGGAAATATATGCTTTAATAGTACAGTGACAATGATATTCATTAACGCATTTTTTAAAATCTGATATACTCAGAGCAGGCTGATTCTGCAAAATAGAGGATTATTTTGTGTTTTTGAAGAGCAGGTAATAAAAACTGTCCCTTGAGCGTAATTAATTGAATTAATTTATTTAAATGGGTTCCCAGAATTGCTGTAGACCCTGGTCTCCCCCCCCCCTTTTGGCCTTAGAATAGCAGAGAAATGAAAAGTAAATGACCAAAAGCAAACAGCTTTTGATTGTACAATAGCAAAGAGTTAAGAAAAGAAGAATTTCCATAGAAAAAGCAGCTTTTGCCCCTATAGCTTACTTCATACCTGTTTGGTGCCTACCTTGGGAAACTGGGTGCCAGGATAAGCCCCTGGCATAAGGAAGAAGAAGAAGAATGAAGGAGCATTAACTAATCATAAAGATGTCTGGAAAAAAATTATAAGGAATCAAACAACTATCTAAAGGTAACCTATAATACACATAATTCTGTATATAACTATACATATAGTTTTAATGAACTTATCTGGGTTGATAATACTACCCACAAATGCCAAAGACCATCTAACAAAAGCCCCAATACCAGACATGAGTGTCCTCACATGCAGTATATTCTCATTCCCCTCAACAAAACTGGCCATTTTCTCTAACTCCAAGGATTCAATGATGTGATTGCTGTGGTCCATCTGACTGTCCTCTGGGACCCTTCCAAACATCCCCATTCTCATTCTTCTTCCTCCTCCCAGTCCTCGACCTTGAGCCCACCCATCCAAAGCATGCACACCTATCAAGTGCAAAAGAAAGAGAGCGGGCTTGGGCCTCCTAGGAAGTTTGTCTGAACCTAGACCTAACAGGAAATCTAGATAAGGCCTGAACAACGGGGAGGGGCAGACACACAGGCTCTGGGCACAAAGATGCCAAAGGAAAGTCATAGCTAAGGTCACCCCCATTGATTATCAGGCATCTCCCTTAGCCTAGGTTTGTCCCATCCTGGAGGTGCCCCCCACCTCCTCACCTCTGTCAGCTGCAGATTTCCATTCATGGTTATCTAGCCTTCCTTCCTGTTCTCCCCACACTTAATCCTGAATTCTCTATTCTCCTCCTGGCTCCCCTTGCCTGCCAGTTCCATCCCTCTACTTGCCTCTCATGACTATTTTATTCCCCCTTCTAAGTGAGACTCAAGGTTCCTTCCTTGTGCCTTCCTTCTTGTTTAGCTTCTTTGGGTCTGTGGAATGTAACCTGAAACATGTACTTGATGGCCATTCTCTACTTGTAACTGAGTACATATCATGCATGTCCTTTTGGGACTGGGTTACCTCACTCAGGACCCTTGGGGATCTAAGAGTTTGAACCACCAACCAAAGAACACACAAGGCTAGACCTAGGCTTCTTTGTATATCCGTAACACATGTGCAGCTTGACCTTCATGTGAGTCCTGAAGAACTGGAGCAGGGGCTGCCCTAAACCTGTTGCCTCTGGGTGGGATGTGTGCTTCTAGCTGCGCTGATTTGTCTGCCATCGATGGGAGAGGAAACACCTAGCCTTCCAGAAACTTGACGTGCCAGGGTGGAAGCAGACCCGGGGGATGCCCATCTACTCAGAGGAGAAGAGGAAGGGGAAGGATTGTAGGAGGAGGTGACTGGGAGAGGGGCAGTCAGTGAGTGAGATGTAAATGAGTAAAAATAAATAAATAGATAGATGGATGGATGGATGGATGGATGGATGGATGGATGGATGGATGGATGGATAAATGGATGGATGGATGGATGGTTGGGTGGGTGGGTAGATAGATAGATAGATAGATCGATAGATTGATCGATAGATTGATCTATAGATAGATAGATTGATCGATAGATAGATAGATAGATAGATAGATAGATAGATAGATAGATGTCAAAGGAAACATCAGAGAGCCCTGAAGTCTTGACTCTTATGTTTAAAGGATAAGAAGTACAAAGGTTTGAAACATAAATTGTTTTTACCATGTTTTTTAAAGTTTATTTTGGTGAAAAATAATGGCAAAGATATATTTTAAAAAATCAGCTAACCTTGGAGAATCACGAAAAGCAAAATACAGAAAACATTTTACTTTGACTTTAAACAGAAATGTAAACGTTGCCCTCAATAATCTGAGGCAGGATCCAAGTCTCTGAGAAAGTGACTGAGTACCCAATCCGACTGTCCTCCGGGACCCTTCCAAACATCCCATTCTCATTCTTTCTCCTGCCAGTCCTCAAGCTCGAACCCCCCCCCCCCATCTAAAAGGCGCACACCTATTGAGTGCAGAACAACTTAAACCGAACACTAAGAAAGAGAGCGGACGAGGGCCACCTAGGAAGCTTGTCTGAGCCTAGACCTAACAGGAAATCTATAGATAAGGCCTGAACAACAAGGAGTCAAACAGCCTGATTCTAAGGAAACATCCTCAAAGTTCACAGTCCGGAAAAAAGTGAAGCTTGAACACAACTTTAAAGCAGCTCGTGTTGAAAGCTTTGAGATTTTTATTAAATTTAACCTACTGCATTATCTTCCTTGGTGATTACTATTTTGAGGCCATGAGATTATACACACTCTCTCTTTCTCTCTCTCTCTCTCTCTCTCTCTCTCTCTCTCTCTCTCTCTCTCTCTCTCTCTCTCTCTCTCTCTCTCTCTCTCCCCCCTCTCTCTCTGTGTGTGTGTGTGTGTGTGTGTGTGCATTTGTTATTCAACTTCATCTCTTCCACCTCCAATCCTTCTAAGGATCTAATCACCGCCATCCTGGCTCTCCTATGAGATGATGTTATCATCTTGGAGATGTGAGGAAAACGCATGGTATTTGGTAGCGTGCCAACAGATTTTCCAAGTGTATCTTTTAGGGCGTTCACTTTTTACAACTCAACTTTTCACAAAAATCGGTGAAAAAGACCCAATTTCTCTGCTTGGGTAGTACTTTATTAGCTTACACAATATAAAACACATTACTAAATTAACAAAAAGGGTTGAACTGAAAGCAGAGAGCTGGAAGTCTTATTAGTTACAGGCGTTCAAATTCACTAGCGTGGGCAGCAGAACAGGACATTCCGGGGAGTCTACTTACTAATTGCCCGCATCCAGGTACCTTGAGTGCTCCGTCCTCACGGTATCTTCCGTAGATACAAGATGCTGTATCCAGAGAACCCAATATGTGGTGACCACATGGGTTTGTTTTGAGGAGTTTATCCTTGTTTGAAAGGTACCAGTGCATTCGGAGCGTGATGTTTACTGATTATTTGAAAGACCTTCATATGGTCACAGCAAATCCTATGGGGCTTTGATTGCTCAGATTTTGCTTTACAGCTCTGACCCATATATTAAGTGAGCTTAACTTCCACTGCACTCTGAGCAGACGTTCATCCTTTATTTCAAATTCCCATCAGATTGCTTTCAACCAGTCTGACCACATTGCCAGCAGTTCAACTGTGAGCAATTGGGAGTCCAGAGACTGCATCCGGTCCCTATCAGGAAGCTCTGGAACATTTGTTTAATGAACAAAGAAAGATACTTTGTCCTAAGTCCTTAGTTTCCAGCTGTCAGCACTATGAAGAGTCCTAAACTAACCCAACATGGGAACAGCAAACGTGCTGTTTCTAAATAGAAACTCATAGTTGGAGTATTTCCCCCCAAATAATTACTGGAGCCAGCCAGTCGTTTTTTGTCTGTGATAACAAAATTCCCAAGTGTCAGATGAGGTGAATGCCCTGTCTCTCCTGATCCTTACAAACTCAAGTCAGTACAGGCAGTAAATGTGACCACATGTTGCCACCTAGTGGACATTCCCTAAAATGGCAGGCTAATGAATTTACTGACTGTGTATTTAGGATCACAAAACAAGGCTGATGGGACCTTAGACGTGATCCTGTACATCTTTCTTAGTTCTAGACTCGTCAAAATAGAAGTAATAAAACAAAAAGATTGAGATGAGAAGGCAAAATTTCCTTATTTGAGCATTTTCCATGTGCACAGCACTGGCTTTCCCCAGATAATCCCCCCACACGATCCTTGTAAGGACCCACCGAACTGTTATTGGCCATTACCATTCTACCAGACTTAAAAACCCAGATGTAGGAGGATTAAGTATTCGCCCACAGTATGCATACCTGTGCCACCAAGCTGTGTGTCCAGGTGTAAATGCAGGCTTCCTGCCACCAAGGCCCAGAGCCTCATCCGTCAGTTTGTCGTGTGTGAAACACAGGAAATGGGCCTTGATTTATTAAAGGTGTTGTGCTCTAATGACTCCAGGTTTATTGTAGCATGTTTGTGATATTGCACATGGTTTGAGGCCTTGAGGAAAGCCAGCAAGAGAGAATCCTCTCCAGTGCGTTCATTTTGCAGGAGCAATGGAGGCAGGCACTTTAGTAGCTTCGAGAAGGAATCCTCCCCTCTGTCCCTGCCCATCAAGAGCCACTCATTAGCAGAAATCAAGTTCTGTAGGTTACTGTTGCAAGGCTGAAATCTGCTATCTAGGAGGTAAACTCATAAGTTGAATATCTGTCCAATTCTTACATTCTCCTGGTATCTCTGAGAGGGGTCAGCCCCTTTATATTAAGGTTAAAACAAACAAACAAAAAAAAAAAAAAGGTGACCAATAAACCTGTGTCCTGTACACAAAACTAGGGATGGATTTAGCTCTCAGGGAAGTGCAGGTTAAAAAGATTTGATGATTCTATCTCACCCTAGTCAATTTGTCCCCCATGGAGAATAAACCACACATGCTGGTGAGGATGTGGGAAAAAGAAAATGTTTATCCACTGCTGGTAGATGTGCTCACTTGTGCAGCGACTATATAAATTATTCTTGGAGGTGCCTGGAGCTTCTCAAAAGAAAATAACATACTAGAAGCAGAACTGGTATATGACTCAGCCACACCACCTTAAAGCCAAAAGACTCTGTTGTGCTAAAGAGACAGCCGCGCCTCCGTGTTGGTTCATGCTTTATTTACAATAGCTAGGAAATGGGAGCAGTCTTGCCCATCCGCCGTTGAGTGGATAATGAAAACATAGCTCTGAGTGATGTCATGTGGTCCCAGAAAAAGTCAAGCTCTGTGTAGTCTCTATGAGAATTGTTGCTTTAAATCTTAGATTTACTCAGCTTGGAAGTCTGTAGAGACCAGAAAGAAATGGAGGGATAGAAGAGAAGATGAGAAGAAAATTAACTAAGGCATCAGTGCATGATTTCTTCAGAAATCACATGGAAACCACATTTCATGGGTGAACTGAAATATAATTCTAAACAGTGAATGTGAATACCAGGTATTGTTGGGTGAATACCGATTCCATTAGCCATGGGTTGATGACCCCAGCGCCAGCTATAAGATACTGTCTTAGGAGTTGTTGATCAAGAATCTCCCAGAGACCCTTTAAACTATGGCTGTATGCAGCCGTCCCCTGAGAGGCTCTGCCAGATCCTAATCAATACAGATGCGGATGCTCAAAGCCAACCATCACACTGATCACAGGGACCCCAATGAAGGAGTTAGGGGAAGAACTGAAGGAGCTGAAGGGGCCTAATCTAGCATCAATGGGAGGGGATGCCCCGGGTCCTTTGAAGGCTTAATGCCCCAGTGTTGAGGTGGTGAGGAGGGAGTGGGTGGGTGGGTGGGGGAGCACCCTCATAAAAACAGGATAAAGAGGGATGACATAGATGGTTTGCAGAGGGGATACTGGGAAAGGGGATAACATTTGAAATGTAAATAAATAAAACATCCAATTAAAAAATAAAAATAAATCTTTAAATAAAGATGAAAAAAAACCTATTCGGGCTGCAGTCACTTCCTCTGGTCGTCCATTAGAACTAGATATTAAGACCCTGTGGCTGAGGACACCACGCATCTTGGTTACAGAATATAGAGAAGATGCTGAAAATGAGTGCTTCCTCCTTGCTGGCTGGTCTTCGTCATGTTTGTCATTGCTGTGAAGGTAGCTTCGAGGGAAAAGTCAGCTGTCGCATTCTCCAGCTTTGAACACTACAGTGCCAACTTTCCAGGCAGGAGGTGCCTACTGATGCCACCGTGGAACACTGTAATGACAGTAACCACATGATGTACCTGGCTGGCTAAGAGGCTCAACACATAGGAGGGAGTTCATGCCTGCGACTGTAGACATTGTCCAAGGCCCATAACCTGGGAGGACATAGGTACTGCTGATGAGTCTACAGCATTGGCTTTGCTAAATGGGCATGCTGTCAAGGGGCCGCTTGAATACTTATGTGGACACTTGTAGAGCAGTGTTTCCCCAAGCTTTGATCCAAAACATGTCACCACAATAGATACAAGTTAGTGCGGAGACTGGCAGGTGGCTGGTCAAGGTACTGAGAACATGTGCCTGTTAAGTCAAAGACCGGCTCAGCCTTAAATGGATCTTCACATCACTCTCCACATGGCTCCGGAAACATCACAGAAGAAGGGGCAGAAAGGATGTAAGAGTGTCACTGTGGGGGAGAGGGCTGTGAAATATTGTCTTGGGGCACGGCATGGCTACTGTTCTCAAAAACTTGTAGAAATGTAGTTGCTTGTATAGGGCCTGCAGAAGACTGACCATTAAATATTAAGTCATAAATAAGGAAGGATTTCAGGAGAGTCCACTCCACCCAAGGGAGCTAATGGCAATTGAAGAAGTCACTGGCTTTGGCGACGTAGCCATTGGCAGGTTACACAGGCTTCAGTAGACAGCTTCACATTTCTGCCCACACCAGTGTCCTTGGTGAAACACAAACCAAAGTAAGACGGAACAAAGAGACCCGAAAGCTGGACAAGATGGGCGCCTGGTATAGTTTTACACACGCTTACTTCGAGTACCCAGGAAGCAGAGGCAGGTGGATCTCTCTGAGTTTAAGACCATCCTGGTTTACATATAGAAAGTTCCAAGTCAGCCAGGGATGTGCAGAGAGGCCCCAGCTCAATAGAAAACCAATCAACCTACCAACCAGCCAACCAATTAACCAACCAAACAAACCCAAGAAAGTGGGTTTGGTGTGGGTAGGAGGAGGGTGATTGGTGGTGTTTCAGAGGAAAGAGTGTGTGGAGACAGGTGACCACATCAGGATGCAAGGAATAGTTCTAAACCACATAGACAATCCTGATTAACCACGGTGTGTCATAACACCAAACCCAAAGACATGGATGTGAGAAAGGGAGACATGGGGTGAGATAGGGGATTAAAGTCTGGAGTAACCATTGCACTTCATGAAAGCTTCCTTACAGCTATGAAATTGTTGAAGAGCGCGTTTCATACAAAGTCTAATGAAAGATGAACATTCCCTGGCCCCAATCCTTGAACCTCATGGATTTTAAATAAGGACAATATACCTGAAGAAATAAGAACACAGAGGGGAGTGTGGCCAGAGGGTATTATCTGCATGTATGAAATTGTCAAAGAATAATTCATTTAAAATGAGGGAAATTCACTATATTCATTTATTTACTTTTTAACCATATAAGCAAAGTAAAATCAATAAGCTGGTTCCAAGTGGGCAGCTAATAAAATTAATATTGATTGAAAAAGAATTATACTAGCATATAATTTCTATATGCTATGAGAGTTCTTCCTCCTAATGCATCCAAACAATTTGCTCAACCCTTTATTTGTAGTATTTATCGTTATATGGTGATGAGTATTTTATTTTATTATCCTTCTCCTTAACCTCTTCCTCCTCCCAAGCACAGCCTCCAGACCAGCTTCTATCAATTTTTTAATCATCTGTTGTCTGGGATCTTCCAGGCTCATAGCATTTATTCAATAAGTGCTTTTTGAGTGACAAGAATGTAGTTAGGATTAGCTAAAACTAAAGCCCAACTGGATGGAAGGAAAATGTCCGTATATTTGATACCCCGTGTAACCAAACAAATCAAAACCTGCAATATACAACCCGATGGCACTGTTTGAACAGATTTCATTTTTGTTCAGCACTTGAAGTTAAAAGCTTTGGTGGTTTTCTTGGTAATTTATGTCACCAAACAAAATGCCCCTTTTGAAAATAAGTAAGTGAGTCTGCTAATGAGGAATGGTGGAGCTATGCATGCAAAATTTCAAGTCAATGAAATGAAGATATAGTTTCCATGACAATTGGGAGCAAATAGATGTTAATAACTATGCCTTTCACACTGAAGCCTTGTCTGCATTGAAAAGGACTCTAATTTTGCCTTGGAATCTGATTCTCTTCTGACTAGATGTAGATTCTATTATACTTACTGTGTCTCTGCTTGGATGTGTGGCAAACATCTTAGCATCCTCACCTCCAAAACAGACCTCCTAGTCTTTCCCTTGAACTCACTCCTTAGAACCGTCCATCTCGGGAGAGGACAGAATGGCTCTTCTCTCTCAGTTCTTGCCTCTAAACAAATGAACAAGTAACAGACAACTTTGAAACCTTAAGAGGCTGTAATGGGCAGCTTTTCTTGGCCTCACATCTGCAGTGTGAACAACATGAGCTGGGACGGGGGCTCTTGGCTGTATTTACTCGCACACTTAGAGCTACGTGTTCTGTCTGTCTTTGTCTGATGCTAAATAGCAAGGCTTATCTAAAGAACAATAAATTTAAGGGATATGGACCAACAAGAGTGGATGCCATAGGCTAATATGTTTGAACACTCGGTTCCTATTTGGTGTCGAACTGTTCAGGAAAGACAAACTTTTAAAGAAAAATTTAGAGTTCCTAAAATTTAGAACTTGGGGCATGCTTTGAGATTTCAAAAGACTTGTCACATTCCGAGTGTGCTCTCTCTGTCTCTGACTTGTGTATCAAAAGATGTGATCTCTCCGCTGTTCCTGCTACCATGCCTTTGCTGTACCCAAGTGGACTCTCACCCTCTGAAACCATAAGCCCAATTGAATATTGCTTGCTTTCATGCAGTGCTTTGGTTATTTTGTCTTCTTACAGAAACAGAAAAGTAATAAAAAAAGATAAAGGAGTGGGTGGAGAAATGGATACTGATAAATGTTATTATATGTCTGTCCCCAAGGTGAACACTAGAGAAAGTATTCAGAGAAAATGAAAACCAGATTATAAGTTTCAAAGGACCTGAACAGGAAATTCAAAACTTACAAAGTGGAAGGATTTTTTATAAGGAACAAAAATAGGTGCTAAGACATTTGGCAACAGAATATCAATAAGATAAAAATAAAACAGTCAAAATTGCTTGTTATGTTCCCATAGACCATCCACAAAACTCCCAGTTTTGCCCCATTCCAGACTCTTAGATTTTTAAATTAAATATATCCGTTTCCTTTGAAACTTCTTCACATCACAGAGTATACATTTATGAAGAGAGTTGGTAAGCCTTGAGTCATAATAACCCTATCAGAGTCCTATTTTGAGGCATAGAAGTGTTGAATTGGGAAACAAGATAGAGGTCCGGTGCTCAGCAGATTACCAGTACATCCTGCATGAGCCTACAGTAAGCAGGATAAGACAGAGTGGATGTAGAGCTAATTCCAATGGTGTAGACAATGAACTCAAGGGAGGAAAGATACAATTAAGAAGACACAGTTATTGCCCTGAAAATTATCAAACGCCCCAATGGATCCAAAGAAACAGTGCTAGTGTGTCATGTTTAAGACTAAACAAACAAACAAAAAAAACAACCCAGTGTCTCCACGTAGCTTTGCCATACTCTTCCAACATCAGACTCTCATCCACCCCATTCTTAGAACACTCCCATTCTGCACCACATAATTGAGCACCTAATTATATTTTTCTTAGTAATGCTTGCTGTTTTTTTTCTTTTCAGGATGGTTAGTCTCCTACTCCTTCCAGATTGTAAACCCACTAAGGCCTGTGAACATATGTGACTGTGTAAATTTGAATGAGACCTTTGAGATCCTTTTGTGTTGACAGCTGCAGAAGACGAAGACTGACAATTAGTGGCTCGTCCTAATTTGCACAGCCACCTTTAGATTGTGTTTTGGATAATCTCCTTTAGATTGGTGGGGAAAGGAGATAGAATGCAGATTCCCCCACCCCTAGAGATGTGGTTACAATATGATGTTTGGGTTTTCTCACCTTAGAGAAAATATAAAACCCCGACGTTTTCAGTCTAGATTTTTAAGGTGATGTGCACCAACTATCAATTATTATTATTGTTGTTGTTATTAGTATTAGTTTTAATTATTATTATTTTGTGTTAGTTGAGGCTTGAATATAGAAATGATGAGGGCCCTTTCTGCTTATGAAATCCTCTTCTAATCAGGATTAGGCAAGTAAGAATAAGTGGGTTTGCAGAGCTGGGGAGATGAGGTCTGACTACAAATGAGAAGCAACTGTTTGAATCTGGCCTAACTTTGGCAGACCAGAGCGGGGAAATGGGAGCACTACAAGAGACTGAGCCGGGATCCAGAAGTGAGAACAACATGCTGCAACGAGATTAGGCTGTGTCCTGCTGTCGGGTGGTCTGTAATGAGTAGAACAATGACTTGCCCCATGGGGACTCCATTTTACAGGCAGTGTCTGACCCCAGTTAGACTGCAAACATAGAGACAAGATGCCTCCGTACCTTGGTGGGCATATAAACAACACAGACTGCCTAGCACAATCTGCAAGACACATGCCAATACTTATTCCCAAAAGTAAAGAGGTATCAACCCATAAATCTGTCAAAGTAATGTGTGGTCATATGAGCTCATGAGTGCCTTAAAGAAACTCCAGGCAAAAATAAGCTTAGCAATAGCTGAAAACACCCATGCTCTGAGCACTGTAGGAAGGGATCTGTGTAGAAGGCTTCTTGCCGTCACAGATTAAAGCATCATGGTGGAGATTTTACAGGCCACCATGCCCCATATGGAGAGAGGACAAGCCCATCTACTGGGGGGAAAAAAGCTAGTTACAGGAACCTCATGCAGAAGCTGATGGGATTCCACTTGCCTGTCAGCAATAAATGTTGACCAAACCTAAATGTTTCCCAAGGCCTCATCTGTGCTACCAAGAATGGGAAGCCGCATCTACTACTGTTGCATGGCTTCTCTCCCTAAGTGCAGTCATTTTAATATTGATTAATATTCCTCATGCAACTGGTGACTTGGAGTGCTTAAATTATTTAGCTGCTCAGTGTGTTTATTTAGCCTATTGATGAGCCCATGAATTAATTCCAGTGTTCACCCTTGGCAAACCAAAACCGCAGTGTACATTTGTATCTAAAACTTGATATGGATTTGTTTATCTTGATTTCTTTTACTTAGATCCTGAACACTGAAGCTGTTACATTGTATGGCGTTTGTTGTGTTTCATTTTCTAAAGAGTGGTACCCTCTGCCTCTCTGTCAGGAGCAAGAATTCAAGTTGCTCCCAACCCTCACCCACCATTACTGAACAGATGCCTTTACACTGTAAACATTTTCTTAGACTCACACTGTGACTCCAACTAGTACTTTTTAAGCTAATGGTATGGAAACATCTTTTTCTAAGCATATTTAATATCTGTCTATCTTTCTGATGGTTCCATTCACATCTAAGATGGGCTGTGATCTTACTCACAGCCACCCACCACTGTGCTCAGTTACTGCCCTACCTTTCCATCTTAACCCCTTCTTCCCAGCATGGCTGCCAGCAGACACTTGATTGAAACAAGTGATATTCCCTCCTATAACAGATGTTATTAGCCAACTGCTCCTCAATAAGGTATGGGACCTCATGGGACCTCCTCTATCCATTCTGTAATGTGGAGTGGCCCAGTCTTGTGCATGGATCTATTGGTGCGGTGTATTTATGATAGCAAAAGCCATATCATATCTAGATGACAATATTTCACGGCATTCCTCCTTACCTTCTTGTTCTTGTATTCTTGCCAGCTGCTCCCATTCCCACTGTGATGTCCTCTGGGGCCTTGGAGGTTGATATAAATGTCCCATTTAGAGATGGGTGTGTGGATTGTCCTGCAGTCATTTGCATTTTGATGTTAATTCCACTACTCCAAGAAGGGCTGCCTAGTCATGTACTTAGGTAACTTCAACAGAACCTTTTTCCCATTTTAATAAAAGCAAAAACAGGTAATTGGGCAGGAAAAGGGAAGGTGGGGAGAGAGGGTAGACAAGGGGAGAAGAAGATGGAGCTGGAACATATGACCTGGAGAAACTGCAAGTTATAAGGGATCTCATAGAGTAGTGGTAGATCTGCCCAATATAGGCACGCAGCTTGTATTTCTATTTATTGAGTTGTATTTTCACTGAACAGGTTTATTCAGGTTGAAGAGGTTACTATAACATAGGCACTCAGAAGTAATTTATTATGATCACTTCATCCAGATGTGAGTCTCTGCATTGGCAGACATTCTGAAAAATTGAGCTTCTCTCTCACAATTAATACATAGACGGAAGCTTTACAATGTGTCCATTTACCATTTACTTGCTTTACAAGTCCATAATCATAATTTTCTCAAAGTTCATCATTAATGGTTGTTAAGACAGGAATTCAAGAAGGACAGGAACCTAGAGGCAGGAGCTGATGTGGAGGCTATGAAGGAGTGTTGTTTACTGTCTTACTCCATGTGACATGTTCAGACTACTTTCATATACACTCCAGGACCTCTTACTTACCGGCACAATGGGTTAGGCCCTTCCATATCAATCACTCATCAACAAAATGCCCATACAGACTTGCCAAACCTACGAAAGCATTTTCTCAGTTGATGTTGCTCTTCCCAGATAATCCAAGCCTTGACTCAAATTAACACAAACAAATAGGAATGCACCCCTAAAATTACCTTTTGGTACTAGAATATTAGTCAGGAGAGAGAGAGAGAGAGAGAGAGAGAGAGAGAGAGAGAGAGAGAGAGAGAGAGAGAGAGAGCTTCCATCTCAATTCCAACTTGATTTCTCTACATATGTGATGCCTTTATTCTTACCATCTAATTGGGTGGTTAACCAAGAGCACTAGCAATATCCAGTATTCTTTGGGGGGCCCTCTGGAACTATGACTCTGGGAACAGCATTATCTACCTATTATACCTTTATTCCGCATATATATATATGTATATATATACATATATATATGCTTTATTTGCAGAAGAGAAGGGATGTAATTAAACAAGCCAGATCTCATGTCATCATTTGACTCTTCTGACCTGACATGTTTTTCTCACTCTCTGTTTCCTCTCCTGCAGCAGAGGAAAAGCAGCAGCAGGGAGTACAGGTCCAGGGGCAGAAGAAACAGCCACAGCCCCACCAGCAGGCACACCAGTGAACTTCCCAGCATAGTAACTTGCTTTGTTAGAGCTGAGTTTTGTAATTTCTTAATATATAATGGAGATAAGCCCTTCATTAGGTGCATAATATCGAATAATTTTTCAAAGTCCCAAGCTTGGTTTTATTCTTTCTTTGTTGCCTTTTTGTTCTTTGTTATTATGTTTTATTTTACTTTCATCTTTGCAGACCCATAGTATGTAGCCTTAGCTAGCCTGGAACTTGCTATGTAGACCATTTTAGGTTGGAAATCACAAGATCTGCCTACTTCTGCCTCCTAAGTGCCTAGATTCAAGGCTTTACTGGCTGCCAGCCTAGCTCCAGGTTCGGTGAAATGCCCTGTCTCAAATCACACAGTGTCTAGAGCTGAATACTTGATGTCCTCCCAGAGCTCCAGTGAACATAAGCACCTGTCCCTGCACACACCATATGGTATACATGAAAATTCTATGTAGGTAACAGCTACTATATTCACATATAGAATGGTGGCGTCAAGTACATATTATTGTTTCCTTCTTTCTTGTTAGAGGGAAACATCTAGTCCTGCATTGTTAAGTACGCAGCCGACAGTAAGATTTTTTTTTCTTTTTTTCTTTTTTTTGGAGGTCACCATTACCTCTCAGAGAAACTTTGCTTCTATCCAATACACTGCCAATCACAAGGTGTGTTCAGTTGAGTGTTGGGAGCAGGCACCATTCCTGACTTGGTGTGAACTCCAGATCATACATGAAAAATTGACAGCTCATTATCAGACTGAGAGAATTCCGTTCTTTTCATCCTTTGCTGAGGATTCTTATGGGAACAAATGATACCTGATGGTTAATCAGCATCCCCGGATGTTATCTTGGGGACTTTTCTTGTGATGCTATGACATATGGCGATGATTTTTATCTGTGTTTTATGAAAAGAAGGAGAATCACTGCAGAAATAATTCTGAAGCCACTGAGACCCAGCAAGCAATAGACAAGTGACCCCTGACCTGGGTATTAGGAAAGAATAGGCCATTTAGATGCTATAATGTTGCCCCTTCATCCCTTTGTCCTTTATTGGTGACAGATTCATGTGGTCACTTTGTTCATGAAGTCTCACCAACACAACAGCAAGCTCCAGGAGCAGCTTCAGGGCCCGTGTTACACTATTACATTTTTATCTTGAGGGATTTAAGTCTGCCCTTTTCTACGTGGGGAAAAATCATGACTAAGATATACACACATGTTGCTACACTACTTTGAAAACGGAAGCTCCCGTATCATCTGGCATAATTTTCCTTTTGGTTCTCAGCTTGGGACTTCCTGTACAGGACTTACCTAGAGAAATGCATTTCCTTCGGAAGCTTTCGGTGTTTACAGTGCTTGTCAAGGAGACTTATTTTTATCCATGACTCTTCCTCCATCCACTCCAGTCTCTCCTGTCCTCCCGGTGTCTCCCACAGGCAAACAGTACATGGTAAGGGGAATGCGCCTGGTCTGCTGCTGTAATTCAGAATGATTTGTTTTCTTCCAGGACATGGGTGACATGAAGATGTTGTTTGAGCCATTTTGCACTGATGCCATTGGAAATGTGCTATATTCGACTTTTAGATGTGCCTATTTTATCTTGTGAATGTTTGCCTGCAGAGGTGTATGTACACTACACACATGGCGGGAGCCTGGCAGAGGCCAGAAGATGGTATCTGATGCCCTGAAACTGAAGTTTCAGATGGTAGGGAGCCGCTACATATGTGTTGGGAACTGAACTTGGGTCCTCTGTAAGAGTATCAAGTGCTCTTAATGCCTGAGCCTCTCTTTATCTCCACAATCTGTGCTTCGATGTTACTACCATTGGTTTGGTGAAATGTACAGCCTGCTTCAAGTGATTGATGATATGGCACTTTAGAACTAATGGTATCTATAAATTGCAGACAGTGTGAATATTGTGGTGTTATATGATATTATTGTATCCACCCTCATATTCGGTGTATATTTAACAATATGTATAAATAGTAGATGTAGTCGTGTAAAACAGTTACTTTCTTTTTGAAGCGACATGGAACTTGTAAAAAAAAAAAATTGCAAGCTGCTACTGAACTCTCTCAGACAGCCAAAATGGAAGTTGATTCTGGAAAGGCCATTATGGGGGTAATTGCCCAAGAGAATGTTTTCTTACACAGGAAATTAAAGACAGAGAAAACATTATTAAAAGTAAGAAAAAAATGTAGGTTCTTCCATCTGCCAGGACATGTAGCAGTCAGTGCTTGCCCCCTGTGGGCACAATGACTCTACTGAATGTCAGTTCGATCCAGAACTGAAGCTGAATTTCAGGAGGGCAGAACCTTGAATCAGAAAGGGGAAAATATTCAAGATGTTTTATACAGTGAGAGTCCCCCTTCCTAAAACTGTACTTTTAAAATGTTATTCCTCCCCCAAAAAAAGGTAAAGTGAAGACTTTATTGCTTATATTAAATGAAAAATCAAAACACTTGGATTGGCGGTTTTGAAAAATCTAATCCTCCACCCAAATTCACCATATGTATGTGATTCTAGAAGCTAGATATGCTAAAATATATAAAAAATGCCTGTTGCTAACCTTATTTTTGAATTTTTAGCTAAATGGATAATTATTTACATAGGGATTTGGATGTGCTTGTGAATGCATATATGTAGTATGTTGTGTATTTCATGTGAATGTGTTTATCTGAGGAGAAAAATAATTCAAAATTAAAAATGGTAATTAAAAATGTTAACAGTATTCTGGAATGTCTTAATTAGAGTGATTTCTCATTTGAATTAATTTAGCCAATAATCAACTTATTTTCTCTTTGGTCTACCCTCTGTAGTCCTCTGGATTCAGATCTTGAGGTGCAGCTTTATTGGTACCACAGCTTCTCCGTGTCTGCATTAATTTATAGGAATAGCGATTACACTCTGTCATGAAGCTAGACACTTTTTGGACAAGATGTCATCTACATTCATTAACAGCTCATTTATTTGCCATTATAAGTTTTGCATAAGTGAATTTTCCAGATAGCCAAAATTAAATCCGTGACATTTTACTTTAACCACAGTGATGGAAAGGGCTCAAATTCCCCCGTTTCTGACAGAAACTATTTTTCCGAAGATGCCAAGTCAACCTGGACAATTTTGAGAAGGAAAGTATCTCATGGATGGGGATTAGACTGTGATGTGAAATTTAAATGATGTACAATGAAATGATACTTTCACAAGGTCTTTAAAGAAGAAAACAGTCACACTGTAATTCGAAATAGCAAAAATAAGAATGTATTTAAATTACATTTGAAATGTAAATAAATGAAATATCCAATTTAAAAAAAAAAAGAATGCAAAGCTAAATTCTGCAACATCCGCGTAACCGGATACAGGATCTGCACAGCAAGTCTAGACCATGACAAAGTCTTAAAAATGTTTCTTTCTCAAGAGAGGATTAGAGATGATTTTAATATATTTTTTCCTTAATTTTTCATGTTATTTACCTAAGCATTTTTTCACATTAGAATTTCCCCCCAAAAGCTGTTATCAGAACATCTACTCATTTTACTCATCCCCAAGACTGTTTCCATGAAGAGGCTGTGCTTGAAGTGTCTCTTGTAGCCCATCTTGTAGACTTTTGCTTTCCCATATTTATTAACCTTGTACTCATTTATCACAGAGGCAAAGAGGTCTTCTAGGGGACAGGCACCTCAGTTGGTACCTATGGTCTCCAAAGCAGGTAAGCAACATGCGATCACAGTTGTTGTCCGAGTAAACCCGTTAGATGAAAATGAATGGCAAGAGCCAACTATCATGTGATTGGCTGCCCACATCAATCATAAGGATAGAAATGAAGTCCAAGGATCTGTGATTTGAACTACAATGTCTGCTAACAGCTTAGGTCTTTCCTTGAATTCTTCATGAGTCATCAAACCGCACCTTCATTAAAGCACTTCATTGCAGTTTCAAAAGGAACCATCTTTAATTAATCTTTATAGTCATTGAGGCCTGAGTGACCACGGGGGTAGCTAATGTCGTTACTTTTTGGCCATAATGAAAACTATTTGAAATAATAACTACCAGTGTATGGGTGTGTATCTGGACAATATATTCTCAAGAGCATGCTGGAGTTTTCTACCCAGATTCTTCTTAATTAATTCTATGAACTAGGTATTTATATCCTTTTGTGCCACAATCTTCTTACTTGCAAGAGATGCTAGTGTTAGAATTGACCCTATGAGGTCTTTAAGGGCATTAAAGTTGTTAAATCACAATTCCTAAGATGTTTTATGTAGTCGATAAATGTTATTATTAGCTTTTGCTTATGATTCATAATTAACATATCTTTAAATGTAAATATCATAGAATCATAATGAGCCAAAACCATCATGGGGCAATAGCAAGTGTGTCCTGGCAGATTCAGAACAGGAGTCAGGACACAAGAATCTGCAGGCTGCTCTGGCCTTCTGCCTCTTTAAGCAAACATAAAGTTATGGGCACGGGCACGTAGCTTCACCCACTCTTTGCAAATTCTGTGTATTGACGTCTTGCTATAATGGGAAGAACTGAGCAGCTACAACTCAGCCATAGCAAGTACAACCTTATATACTACCTCTACCTCTCTAGAGAAGATGCCACCTACTTCTCCAGACCGGAAAAAGAAGCCAGGGGAAATACATGACACTTGAAGGAAACCCAGAATGTAAAGAAATAATGTACAAAGAGGCAGTCTGAGGAATGACACTGCTTGGCAGGAAAAGAAGCCATAGTAATGTTAAAAACCAAGGGAGACCTTCTGTCCCACAACACCAATGCACAGACAGCAGGTGACTTATTTGAGGACAAGAAGGATTCCTATCAAAGAGGCAGGGGAACAGAGAAAAGAAAACTGGAAGTTAAGGTCTTACAATGGACCATGGAAAACTAGGAAGGCCGTCTTTACTCTGAGTCTGTGAGATAAGGCAGTAATAAACTTCTTACTGAAATTAATGAATGGTGCTCTATTCTAATTGTTAAAAATAACAGCCACAACAACAATAACTAATAAATGTGTGTGTGTGTGTGTGCGCGCGCGCGCGCGTGCGCACTCATGAAGGATGTTGATGTTAATGGGGCTGGAGAGATGGATGGCTCTGTTGCTAAGAGCTCCTGCTACCCTTCCAGAATTCAATTCCAGGTAGCCACATTGAATGGCTCACAATGTCCTGAAACTCCAGCTCCAGGAGATCCAATAACCACTTCTGACCTCTGTGAGGATCCACATGCACATGTGCACAGACATGCGCATGCACACACACACACACACACACACACACACACACATGCTCAGTGCACTCATGCATACATTTGGGACCTGAAGGACACCCTGGTTTCCAGTTGAGGTGGGGCTTGAGACCCTGGTGACTCTGAAAGGGACATTAGTAGTCTCATGTTACTCCCAAAACCAGGCCCCGTCACTAGCCGCAGCCCTCTATAGATTCATGGCCATCAGTCACATAAGGGTAATGCCCCAAGCCCCTCCACAGGTAGAGGATGAGACCACAGGTCACTTAGGCTTAAGACAGATCTTCATTATAATAGGAACCTAAAGGCCGGAGGCTTAGCCAATTAGCCTTTCTTCCTAGACACTCCTCCCTGCAAAAGTTATTTAATCTCAGGACCACCCTGAGAAGTGGGGTACGGTTTTACTCATCCACTTTTTCCCATGACAGTAAACACTTTAAAACCATGGACTGTCTTCTTTTATCAGGTCCAATGTCCGGAGCTGTAGAGAAGCCCTTCTCCTACAGAGCCACCCCTTCCCCTCTTCCAGGGGACCAACCAGAGTTCTCTCCTCTTTTCCCCTCCGCCATGGGCTAGATCCAGCCCCAAGCTCCGTTCTCAGCTCTTCCACAGTCCCAACAGTGCCCCGATGTCCGACAGTCTGGGAACCAGATGACCCTGGTGCCGTTACAGGCTTGGGAACCCTGATTGAGCTCCGGCCGTCTGTCCTGCACCTCAGACTCTGCTTCCCCATCCTCAGAGCCCTGTCCTGCGGTTTCCCACAGCTCGACACCCGCCCAGAGAAGGCATGGGGTAAGTGCCATCAAACTTCGTGGACGTGGGACCACCCCCCTCCCACGCACACACAGTTAACACAATAACTGACACCAGTTATACACCTACACATGCACATACTATGTGGTCTAGAAATTTACATATGAAATACAAAAAGTAAATTTATTCACAAAAGAACTTTGATGCTAGCGATAAAGTTAATAAGGCTCAATGAAAGCTGGAAAAGTTTGCACTCTAAGAGAAAGTTGTTACCAGTGTCAGGGACATCTGTGATGACAGAAGAAACCAAGGCTGTGGGAGCTGTTCTGATCTGGGTTAAGTCTCTGCAAAGGTGAAAGGTCATCACTTATCCTCACGACAAAATGTCATATAAACTATTATGCCAAGCGACTTTCCTGAGGATTAATATTGACTCCACGACAGCAAAGTCATGCCTCCAAATCATTCCTTTTGGCTTAGGGATGGCCACCAAATGAAAATATCAAAATGAACATTCAAAGTTTGTCTGAATGGCCAAAGTATAACTATGTAAGCCACATTACATATGATGAACACTCAAATGATGGATAGTCACGTAAGCCCAGCTGGAGGAGGGTCAGGACGGAGCTGCTTGGTGGTCCCGTATTCTAACTAGGACTTCTAAAAATCCCTCAAACCTTAGCTCAACCAATCACAAATTAAAGTGGTAAAAAGTGGAAATATGTGTTTGGACTCAAAGCCACTTCTGTGCAACCTCAGTTTCCCACAGGCTCATCAGCACTCCTCTACATTTGGACTATTATTCTGTTTTCTCTCTCTCATCGATCTTTGGTAAAAGACCAATGGGTACACAAAGGCACTTAAAAGTCAAACTAAGATGCCGAAGTACAGAGCTATTACTAGTCATGGTCTCTAGAGACAGAAAGTCTTGCCATGTCTGTGTTCAACTAGTGGATACCTGCTGAGATGTTCATTAGATTTACCCAGAACTGACACTCTGAACTGCGAGATTGTTTTTCCTTGATATGCCTTCTGTGGTCCCATCATTTTAAGGATGCACTTGGGACAGGGGTGTGTGGAAGCTCTTCATTGTTGCACAAATTGTTGGACACATCAAGAGCAGCAAGGACTGGAAGTTCAGTTGAACTCTATTTCAACTAGAGCATTGTTTCAGTTGAGACCAAGATGTGCGAGCCCAGGATCCCAGAAATGTCTTCTTACTCTTCTTCAGCCTTGGGTTGAAGAAATAAATAAATAATGTATTTAATGATTACTGGCCTTGGTTACTTAGCAGCTTATAAGTGAGGGGTTTGCTGCTGTTACCCTTCTCTCACTGTTTAAATCCATAAATAGTTACAGAAGATAAAAAGGCCAGAATGGGCAAATCTATCAAAATGCTTTTTTTGAATGGCAAGCCTGTATAGATTCTTATTGTCAACATTTGCCTTGCAAAGTATTTTTTTTTTTTTTTTTTTTTTGTAAAAAGTGTATGTGTTCTTGCAGAGTGGAACAAATATGAAATAAATTACATTACACTGGTTTATTTAATTTCTTCTACCCTATTTGAAAAAAAGAAAAGAAAATGAAAATTAGCTTATTTCCTGATATGACAGATGGATGTCTGGCAACTACATTTTAAAAATGATTTTAATAAATGAGAGTAGGCAAAATAATAACATTTTTCTGGCATTTAAACCTATTATAAATGAATAAAAAGGCACAGTCTTACCTTAATGAAATATTTCAGCCAAAAAGTCATTCATTTTTATTTGTTATGTGGATAAATAAATGTGATTCTCCCCAAACTCCCCTCATTAATTCTACTTTTGTTTTTCCTCTGTCATTTTACATTTCTCTCTATTTCTTCCCTTCTCTGACTTTATTGTTCACTCACTTCAAACAACAATCATAATTGTTCGAGTGCATAAAATAAAACTGTTTGCCTTTAGAAGGGATGGTCTTAGCGTATTGTACATTAATTTCCCATCCTGCGCCCTACTCATAAATTAAATATATGTGAATTGTTCTATGTAGTTCATTAAAATTAGATAGATATTATTGTAATTCGACAAGTGGGGCTAATGAGGACATATTTGCAATTAATGAGATTTTTTTTTTCGAAATGCTCAAGTAACCACCCACCACTTAAAAGCACATTTCTCTATGTACATACACTGAAATGTGTGTTTTAGCCCATTATAAGTACTATAAGTAGAAAGACTGTGTCTAAGAACAATTTGTACTTTTGCATTTGCAATTTTCTCAGTCTATTATAAACAAACGCACTTTTTATAGAGCACATTTAGATGCATTATTTCTAGGCTTAAAAATGTTCTCGTCTTAAAAAGAGCATTACAAGAAATGCTAATGGAGCCATCTTGTGGGTTTCACCGGGGTAAGGGGTGAACCAGCTGAAGAGTGGAAATGCAAACAAAATATCCTCCCTACAAGCACAAGATGTACCATCCTGGACTCCCAGCACTACAGAGAGTTAATGGGGAGGCTGAGCTCTCATATAGAATAAATAGGAACTAGCAAAAGATGCTTGGCGTTACCATCCATTCCCAGTCAAAGCACGGCATAGACCATGGCCACCTCTACTTTGCTTCCCATGGTCTTGGCACATCCTTTATTTATGACAGTTCTTTTAGTTTGTTGACAGTATGAAAAAAACACTGCTCATCTTACACCATTTTGTGACTGACACATTAAATATCACATGAGAGTTATGGGGTAAATGTGGGCTTGCTTCTGTTGCCCTCACTTATGGCATGTCATTGTCACTTGTCCAACAAGGCAGAGTTCAATTCCTTGGTGTTGTTCTTAAGGCTTTTCTAGTGTGTCATTTCCCTGAGTGTACTAGTGCCTCATTTTCCTGAGATATCCATCTCATCATCATGAATTAATACAGCCCACACTGAGTGCAGAGGCCCAATATGCACACATCTTGAGAAAGGAAGTACAGTTGCTCCAGCTAGAACTTCAAGTACTATATTGAATAGGTAGGGGGAGAGTGGGCAGCCTTGTCTAGTTCCTGATTTTAGTGGGATTGCTTCAAGTTTCTCTCCAATAGTTTGATATTGGCTATTGGGTTGCTGTATATTGCTTTTATTATGTTTAGGTAGGTATGTACCATGAATTTCTATTCTCTCCAATACTTTTATCAAAGGCTTTTGCAGCATCTATTGAGATGATCATGTGTTTTTTTTTTTTTCCCTTTGAGTTTATTTATATAGTGGACTACATTATTGGATTTCCATATATTGAACCACCCCTGCATCCCTGCATGATTGTGGTGAATGATCCTTCCAATGTGTTCTTGAAATAGGTTTGTGAAAATTTTTATTAAGTATTTTTGCATCAGTATTGGTGAGGGAAATTGGTCTGAAGTTCTCTTTCTTTCTTGGGTCTTTGTGTGGTTTAAGTATTAATGTAGCTGTGGCTTCATAGAATGAATTAGGTATTGTTCCTTCTGTTTCTATTTTATGAAATACTTTTTGAGAAGTATTGGTATCAGGTCTTCTTTGAAGGTCTGGTAGAATTCTGTACTAAAATCATCTGGTCTTGAGGATATTTTGGTTTCGAGACTTTTAATGACTGCTTCTATTTCCTTAAGTGTTGTGGGACTAGTTAGATGGTTTATCTGATCCTGATTTAACTTTGACACTTGGTATCTTGTCTAGAAAATTATACATTTCATGTAGATTTTCCAGTTTTCTTGAGTATAGACTTTTGTAACAGGATCTAATATTTTAATGTCTTCAGTTTCTATTGTTATGTCTTTATTTTTGTTTCTGATTTTGTTAATTTGGATACTGTCTCTCTGCCCTCTGGATAGTCTAGCTAAGGGTTTATCTATCTTGTTGATTTTCTTAAAGAATCATGCAGATGCACAGTTTGGTATTTACAGCCTAACAGGCTTCTAGTGCACGTTGAGCTCAGTGTCCTCTCTCCACTTCTTCGTTTACATACAAATTCCCCTGAAGAATTAGCTTTTAAAATATACACACATACACACACACACACACACACACACACACACACACTTCTACCAAAGGTTAAGAATTTGTAAAATACTGTTAGTCCAATATTTCTGGTGTAAACCTCTCAGAAATTATGTAATGTGGCCACCATTGTAGATTGCACAGGCTTAACTCCCTTAACTCATCTTTTCTGCTACAGATTTACCAACCCTGCAAATAGTGAGATGAACAGAGGAGCCCAACCCCAAAGACCCAGTATCAAGCAGTGCCCTCTGCTATCTGTTCTAGCCTGTGCTCAGCATAGAGCTGCTTTTCTAGCCTGTGCTCAGCATGGGACTGTTGTCTTAGCTGAGAGCCATTGCTGATGGTGTCTGGCTAGTTCCTGGGTCAACTGGTATACCTATTGCTTACTCTAAGATGTCACATGTAACATGGCTCATTCCTGACAATGGCCAGGACTGAGGGTCTGCTCTCAGGTCCTGTCTCACTCACAGTCTGACCAGGGACACCTCTGCCTTAAATCTCTAATTCCTAGGGTGGTTCACAGTTCTGGGGCTTCTTACCAGTCATTCATTGCTGTGGCTTTGTATTCATGGGTATCAAATCATTGCAACTAACCTCGTTTCTCTTGTCACCTCTATTTGTCCTTCAACGTGCCAGTGGGTCCACTTCTGTATCTCAGTATCACTATTCAGCCACTTCCTGATATCTTCTGTCTTCTCTGACCTAGCCAATCGAGGAATACAATTGCAGTTACAGGTTTGTGTTTGTTTGTTTGTTTGTTTGTTTCCCAAGCACATCACAGCTGAGAAGGAAGAAGGTATCTTACAGCTTTCATTTTAAAGGTTTCAATTTGTATGGATTTTTCCCCCCTTCATTAATTTTGTTCTGAACCTGTAAGTGCCATCTGGGATTCTTTAAGTTTTCTCAATCAGTGTCTGTGGTTTGAAAAACACCCCAACTTGCCTCCTCGTTGGCTGTTGGGAGAATTGATGTTCTGTTCTTTGTTCCGCCATACACCACCTGAGAGGCAGGGCTCCACTTAAAAATGCAGAGACTGCGGTATGTTTAATGGAGACCACTGGGAGGGTAGCCCTGACACAGAACCAAATAAAACAGAAACAGGATCACGGTGAGGCAGCTGGAGTTAGTGGGATCCTGGGAATTGTTTATACCCCTTACATACAAACCATGCATACATCCCATGTACATGCACCCACACACACACACCATATACCTCCATCATGGATCTGCCAAGGTTGTAACCCAGCCATCTCCACCTTCCCACAAGAAAGAGAGCTGGTGCCTCAGCAGGAGTAAATGAGCTTCCCGCAGGTTTAAAAAGCCGTTCCCCGATCCAAACTGGGGTGCTTGAGCAGTTCCGATAATGAAATGAAATGAATTTTCGACAGTTATAGAAGCGCTGTTCAGCAGACCCAGACAGGCATTTCCATAGGCGCTCACACGGCGAAGGAGTTTAGCACAGCTGCCCCATCGTCTTTTTACCATAGTGTAAGTGTCTGTGTTTCTGAGTAGGTCCTTTAAAAGGTTATCCACATCTGAACATCAGAAATGGGGCCCAGGCTGCCTCCTCTCTGTCCTTGAGGCAACTGTAGCTAGTGTTTCCCTCTGCTGGGCAACCTTCCAGAAGAATCATGAGACTACAGGAGGTCTCAGAGCAGTGTGAGGGGTGGGGGCGGGGATAGGAGTGGGAGTGGGTGGGGCGAGCAACAGAGTCCCACCTGCATACACAAGCACACACACACCCATGTCTGAACTATGCCAAGAACTTCCTGACTGGGAGCTCTAAGTTTGTAAGATTTGTACACATGTGAAGATTGCATTTCTAACTGTGCACATGGCAGTAAGAAAGAGAAATGCCAAACTGAGAAAATCGCTGCAATAATGACAGGTAAAGGTTCCTCTTTAAAATTATTATTGAAATTGGTCTTTTCCTCTAAGAAAATCTTCTCTCCCTTCATGACTTAGTAACTCACCAAAGGTAATGTCTAATTGGCTAGTAGGCATATAAAATATCTAAATCTATAGTAATTATAGACTATGGCTTTGTAGATGAAGGCAGGATCAAAGTTTTATTTGTTTCAAACTAAATAAACTATTTACTGCTTATGGAAGTAATGATTGTTCTTTAATATGAGTTTCCTTGTTTTAGAAACATACTTATTTTACATCGAGGACAACAGCAAAAATACTAACAACATGAGGAGATGTTTACTTCATTAATCATTCTCTGCTCTAAAACATAAATATAGTTTGTTTTAAACATATAAAACAATGAGTGAATTTGGAAGAAAAACAGCTGGAAGAACAAAGGTCCAAACATTTCTTTTATGAACTAAAGACCTTGAACTTTTACTTTAATGTTTTTATTATATTTGATACATTAGGCACCATTGTCTTTAATCCAACTCGTATGTAAAGTGCTGTGTGCTTCATAGTGTACCTTCTTGTCCTTGTTGACTTGCTAAGAATTCTTATTTTATGATTGCTTGAACAATTTTCATCCCTACTTAATTAAGATGTAGAAAGGGTGGAACTTTCTGGCTATGGCAAGCCAAGTCTTTTCCTGTGAGTTATGGAGCTGTGAACAATAGGCAGACTGCAGCCTCATTCCTTTGCCATTAGACCCAATGTTAAAAACCCTGGTCTTTCGTTTGTGTTCAAAATCACCAGTATATTATGTTATACAAGATGACATTAGTCTGTAGTGTTAGAACATATGCTGAATTTTGAAACCTTTCTTTTATTTTTGTGCCATGTCCCCAAACACTGTAATGTTCTGGGCTCAGACTGAATTCCATTGCAGAGTCTGAGTCCAGTTGGAGTGAGATTGGCATCTGTGCCTGACTTTACAGAACTCCACAATTTTGTGTAACTTATACCTCCAAGACTGAGGAGTGCACCAGGTATGAGGTAGCCAGGCATGATGGACATGAACTCGTGCAGAATGATGCTATGTGTATAAAGATGGAGTCTAGGGTGTTTTCAAGGTCTGATATGATCTTTACTCACCTAGACCTTATGACACATGTGACCTCTGCTGATCCTTGGGCCAGTAAATAGTACTGCTATCATTTGGAAGAAGTTCTTTCCTTCCTTTCTTCCATCTTGCCTTTCTTCTTTCTTTCCTTCCTTCCATCTTTTCCTTTCTCCCTTCCTTCTTTTCCTCCCACCCCTTCCCTCTATTCCTTTTTCCCTTCCACCATCTCTCCATTTTTCTTTGTTTTTCTTTGTTTCTTTCTTTGTTTCCTTCTTTGTTTCTTTCTCTCTCTTTCTCTTTGTTTCTCTATCTTTCTCTTTTTCTCTTTTTCTTTTTCTCTTTCTCTTTCTTTCTTTCTTTCTTTATTCCTTTTTCTTTCTTTCTTTCTTTTTTCTCTAAGGCTAGCTTTTGTATAGCCTAGGCTGGCTGTAAACTCATCATCCTCCAGCATCAGCTGTTGGATTCCAATCATAAGCCATCAGGCCCAGAGACTACAGCAGATACTATTTGGTCTGCATATTGACAGCAATAAAGTCTTACCTATTTTTGTAATTATACTAAAATAATAATTTTATTTATATAAGTGATAATCAGACCTGAACTGGGGATGAATATGGGTTCTGATTTTTCATTTATTAATGGTTGTTCCCTTATGTATGTTCAACATATGTATATTGGATAATTTAGGAACACTTTTTCTAATTCTTATAATAATGTCTGAGATGATAGCAGTTCCATCATATTAAAAAGAAAAGAGTATCTAGGATTTACCAGAGGCTAAATAACTGCCTAGTATCACAAAGCTAAAGTGTGTAAGCCTCAGAAACAAACCTGTGTCTTCACTTAAACTGTGCTCTGGGCTAGATGGCATTTCAAAAAGACCTAACATCTGTGCCTCTTTTGTTGCCTCCATTGCCTCTGTCTCCAGAAAGCTACTTGAACCTCTTACACGGAAATAGCTTATAAAACACACAGGCAGGAGCTGACATCTATTTCTTATAGTCTTGGCTATGTTACACACTAGGGGAGCTAGCATTTCAGTCAACATCCTGCTAACAGAGGCGCAATCCAGGGTATAATTTGCCATGCGTTCACTTCCCAGAGCAGAGAAGGCCTGACTGAGAAGCCCACCTCTCCAGGTTCCTTTGATACCTTACCTTGACTCTCATGCTTCTCACTGACCCATTTGAAATCAAAGAGACTCTAACTCACTAAGGAACTGGAACGATGCATATGTTCTATAGCAAACACCACCATGTATATTTCTGTGAGTGGGTTGTCTATCTGTAAATGAATAAGTGAAACCTAAAAACTCAGCTTTTGTCATTCAAAGCAGGAATTGCACTCTTGAGTTTCATTAAGAAAAAATAGTATTGAGACAGGCTGATCAACTGGTGAGTGGGAGACCTAGGCTGCTGGGGAGCAGAGGGATCTCTGCGGAGTGCACACGGAAAGGGCACCCCCTGCGCTGACCTGCCCTGTCCTTCCCGATCCAGTGACCGGGAACAGATCTTAGGAACTTCTGTTCCCACCCGGAGACGACTTCAGGACACAGAGCAGAGCCGGGCCCAACTGCCAGCCGGAAAGGCGGCTCGTACAGGCTGAGCAACTGTGACCTGGAACAGATCTTAGGAACTTCTGTTCACACCCGGAGGCGACTTCAGGACACAGAGCGGAGCCTGGCCCAGCTGCCACCCGGAACCTGGGCTGCCGGGGAGTAGAGAGATCTCTGCGGAGTGCACACGGAAAGTGTACCAGGGACACAGACCAGATACAAGGGAAAGGCAAGAACATATCACTGACAACAAAATGGCAAGAGGAAAGAGAAAGAGTATATCCCAAGGAAACCAAGACCATCTAGCAACACCAGAACCCAGCTCTCCGATAGTAGCAAACATCGGAATTCCAAACACTCCAGACAAAGAAGACACAGACCTGAAATCATGCCTCAAGACGCTGATAGAGTTACTTAAACAAGAAAGGGAGGAAAAGCAAAAAGATTCAGAAGCTTTTAAAGAAGAAACAAGAAAAACACTCAAAGAACTCAAAGAACGAGACGAAAACAGAACCAAAGAAATAAAGGAATGGAAGAGGGAAATTAAAACAGAAATTGACACAATAAAGAAAGCGCTAAAAGAGATAACCCTAGAGTCAGAACACCAAAAAAAGAAATCAGGAGTCACAGAAGCAAGCATTTCCAACAGATTATAAGAGATCGAGGAGAGAATCTCGGGGGCAGAAGACAACATTGCAAACATAGACAAAACAGCCAGAGAAGATGCAAAAAACAAAAAGCTCCTAACCCAAAATGTCCAGGAAATACAAGACACAATGAGAAGACTGAACCTAAGGATAATAGGAATATAAGAGGGAGAAGAGTATCAACTAAGAGGCACAGTAAATATCTTCAACAAAATCATAGAAGAAAACTTCCCTACCCTCAAGAATGAGATGACCACGAGCATAAAAGGAGCCTTCAGAACTCCAAATAGGTTGGACCAGAAAAGAAATACCTCCCGACACATAATAGTAAAAACATCAAGTGCCCAAAGTAAAGAAAGAATACTAAAAGCAGTAAGGGAAAAAGGTCAGGTAACATATAAAGGCAGACCAATCAGACTCACACCCGATTTCTCAACAGAAACTATGAAAGCTAGAAGAGCCTGGACAGACATCATGCACTCCTTAAGAGAGCACAAGTGCCAGCCCAAGCTGCTATACCCAGCAAAACTATCAATCACCATCGATGGAGAGACAAAGATATTTCAAGACAAATCAAAATTCACACAATATCTGACCACAAACCCAGCACTACAACGAATTATAGGTGGAAAACCCAATACAAGGAGGGAAAATACAGCCTAGTAAAAACAAGAAAACTCCTAAACAAGAAAACTAAAAGAAGAAAAAAACACAGACACAACTCAACCCAAAAAAGCAAAAATGGCAGGAAACAGAAACAATTATTCCTTGATATCTATTAACATAAATGGTCTCAACTCCCCAATAAAGAGACATAGACTATCAGACTGGATACATAAACAAAATCCAGCCTTTTGCTGCATACAGGAAACTCATCTCAGAGACAGAGACAGACACTATCTCAGAGTAAAAGGGTGGGAAAAAAACTTCCAAGCAAACAGCTCCAAGAAGCAAGCTGGAGTGGCTATTCTAATATCGAATAAAGTAAACTTCCAACCAAAAGTTATCAAAAAAGTTAAAGAAGGACACTTTTTACTCATTACCGGGGAAATCTGTCAGGAGGAACTCTCAATCCTTAACATATATGCTCCAAATAAAAAATCACCCACATTCATAAAAGAAACTCTACTAAAGCTCAAAAAATACATTTCACCCCACACAATAATAGTGGGAGACTTTAATACCCCACTCTCACCAATGGACAGATCAGGGAAAAAGAAACTGAACAAGGACACTGCAAAACTAGCAGAGACTTTGAACCAACTAGAATTAATAGATATATACAGAACATACTATCCTAAAGTAAAAGAATACACCTTCTTCTCACCACCCCATGGCACCTTCTCGAAAATTGACCACATAATTGGACACAGAACGAGCCTTCATCGATATAAGAAGATTGAAATACTCCCATGCATCCTCTCAGATCACCATGGTCTACGGCTGGTCTTTAACAACAACAAAGACAAAAAAATGCCCACATACACATGGAAACTAAACAATGCTCTGTTAAAGGATAGCAGGGTCAAAGAAGAAATAAAGAAAGAAATTAAGGACTTTCTAGAATTCAACGAAAACGATAACACAACATACCCAAACCTATGGGATGCAATGAAAGCAGTATTGAGAGAAAAACTCATAGCCCTAAGTGCTTCCAAAAAGAAACTGGAGAGAGCTCACATCAGCAACCTGACAGCACAGCTAAAAGCCCTAGAACAAAAGGAAGCAGATATACCCAAAAAGAGTAGACGGCAAGAAATAATCAAAATTAGGGCAGAAATAGACCAAATAGAAACAAAAAGAACCACTGAAAAAATCAACAAAACAAAGAGTTGGTTCTTTGAGAAAATCAACAAGATTGATAAACCCCTAGCCAGACTAACTAAAGGGCAAAGAGAGAGTATTCAAATTAACAAAATCAGAAAGGAAAGTGGTGACATAACAACTGAAACTAAGGAAATTCAAGAAATCATCAGATCCTACTACAAAAACTTATACTCCACAAAATTGGAAAATCTGGAGGAAATGGACGAATTCCTACACAGATACAAGGTCCCAAAGTTTAACCAGGACCAAGTAAACCATCTAAATAACCCTATAACACCTAAAGAAATAGAAGAAGTCATCAAAAGCCTCCCAACCAAAAAAAGCCCAGGTCCAGACGGGTTCAGTGCAGAATTTTATCAGACATTTATTGGGGATATAACACCAATATTCGCCAAACTATTCCAAAAGATAGAATCAGATGGAATGTTACCCAACTCATTTTTTGAGGCTACAATAACCCTCGTACCTAAGCCACACAAAGACCCTACAAGGAAAGAGAACTTCAGACCAATCTCACTTATGAACATTGATGCAAAAATACTCAACAAAATCCTTGCAAACCGAATCCAAGAACACATCAAAACCATCATTCATCATGACCAAGTAGGCTTCATCCCTGGGATGCAGGGATGGTTTAACATAAGGAAATCCATCAATGTAATCCACCATATAAACAAACTTAAAGACCAAAATCACATGGTCATCTCACTAGACGCTGAGAAAGCATTCGACAAAATCCAACACCCCTTCATGTTAAAAGTCCTGGAAAGAACAGGAATCCAAGGCCCATATTTAAACATAATAAAAGCAATATACAACAAACCAACAGCCAACATCAAACTTAATGGCGAGAAACTTGAAGCAATCCCACTAAAATCAGGGACTCGACAAGGCTGCCCACTCTCTCCCTACCTATTCTACATAGTACTGGAAGTCCTGGCTGGAGCAATTAGACAGCAAAAGGAGATCAAGGGGATACAAATCGGAAAGGAAGAGATAAAAACATCACTCTTTGCCGATGACATGATAGTGTACTTGAGTGACCCCAAAAATTCCACCAGAGATCTCCTACAGCTGATAAACAAGTTCAGCAAAGTGGCCGGATACAAAACTAACTCAAACAAATCAGTAGCCTTCCTATACTCAAAGGACAAACATGTGGAGAAAGAAATTAGGGAAAAGGTACCCTTCACAATCGTTACAAAAACTATGAAATACCTTGGTGTGACTCTAACTAAGGAAGTGAAGGACCTGTATGACAAGAACTTCAAACCTCTAAAAAAAGAAATTGAGGAGGATCTCAGAAAATGGAAAGATCTCCCATGCTCATGGATTGGAAAGATCAACATCTTAAAAATGGCCATCCTACCAAAAGCAATCTACAGATTCAATGCAATCCCCATCAAAATTCCAACCCAGTTCTTCATGGAATTGGAAAAATCAATGTGCAATTTCATATGGAATAACAAAAGACCTAGAATAGCGAAATCCATCCTCAACAACAAAAAAATATCTGTGGGAATCACTATCCCTGACCTCAAGCTATATTACAAGGCAATTGTGCTGAAAACTGCATGGTACTGGTTCAGAAATAGGCAAGTGGATCAATGGAACAGAATAGAAGATCCAGAAATGAGCCCTCATGTATATGGTCACCTGATTTTTGACAAAGGAGCAGTAAACATTCAATGGAAAAAGGACAGCCTATTCAACAAATGGTGCTGGTCCAACTGGCACTCAACATGCAAGAGAATGAAAATAGACCCGTTCTTATCTCCTTGTACAAAGCTCAAGTGTAAGTGGATTAAAGATCTCCACATTAAACCAGATACACTGAAACTATTAGATGAGAAAGTAGGAAAAACCTTAGAAAACATAGGCACAGGAGAAATTTTCCTGAACAAAACACCAATGGCTCAAGCTCTAAGGTCAAAGATTAACAAATGGGACTTATTGAGATTGCAAAGTTTCTGTAAGGCTAAGGACATCGTCAAGAAAACAAAACGGCAACCAACAGAATGGGAAAAGATCTTTACCAACACCACATCAGATAGAGGCCTAATATCCAAGGTGTACAAGGAACTCAAAAAGCTAGACACCAGAGAATCAAATAACCCTATTAAAAAATGGGGTACAGAGCTAAACAAATCATTTTCAGTTGAGGAACACCGAATGGCCGAGAAACATCTGAGGAAGTGCTCGACATCCTTAGCCATCAGGGAAATGCAAATCAAAACAACCCTAAGATTCCACCTCACACCAGTCAGATTGGCCAAGATCCAAAACTCAGATGACAGCAGATGCTGGCGAGGCTGCGGAGAAAGAGGAACACTTCTCCACTGTTGGTGGGGTTGCAAGCTAGTACAACCACTCTGGAAATCTGTCTGGCGATACCTCAGAAAATTGGATATAGTACTACCTGAAGACCCAGCTATTCCACTTCTGGACATATACCCCAGAGACACTTTAATACACAACAAAGATATATGCACCACAATGTTCATAGCGGCTCTATTTATAATAGCCAGAAGCTGGAAGGAACCCAGATGTCCTTCAGAAGACGAATGGATACAAAAATTGTGGTACATATACACAATGGAATACTACTCAGCCACCAGAAACAATGACTTAACCAAATTCTTAAGAAAATGGCTGCATCTAGAGAAGATCATCCTGAGTGAGATAACCCAGTCACAAAAGAACAGACATAATATGCAGTCACTGTTGGGGGATGCTAACCCCAGAGGCTTGCACTCCCCCAGAAACAACTCACAGACTGTATGAAGTCCAAGAAATAAAGAAAACAAAAAATATACATATATTCACAAAACAAGAAGGCTCTGACTATTTCCATGTTGCATTTTGTTTTGCATGTACTTTACGCTTATTGCAACTAGTAGGTTTTCAATGCATACTGTCAAGCCCTTGAAAAAAATCAAGTACTGACTAAAAAACATATTCACATGGAAAAAAAAAAAGAAAAGAAAAAATAGTATTGAAAGCAAGATTATGTAAATTGTCTTCTCCTCTTTTGCTTTTGTTTCTATTTCTTTCCCTACTAGTTTTCATTGGCTTAACCAACTGAAAAACTGACAGTCTCAAGTTTAAGATTTTCTGTGGGAAAAACATAAGGGGGTCACAATGGGAAAACATGGAGCACTGAATTTGTGAGAAACAGTAGGTACATTGATAGAATATCCAGTGCAGGACATCTTGGGAAGATAGATCCAAGTTAAATTTTACAGCAATTGCTTAACAGAAAATGTAATAAGCAAGCCGTGAGACTAAGAATTGAACATACTGTGGAAGATTCAGATGTTTCCTTGTACCTAGGAAGAGAACTTGAGAAAAGTTTTATAGTTTGCCAGCAGAAGCATTAATCAACACAAGAAGTGGAACAATTTGGCAAGTGGAGTCAAAAGCCAAGGATAAGAATCTAGAACAATGAATGTCTGCATGATGTCACAAAAGACTATAGGACAACAGGATTTTCCAGTAGACAGCAGACTAACATCTAACAAACAAACAAAACAAAACAAAAACCTTTTAGCATCCCACAGATACCACCACACACAGAAAGAGTTTTAAAAAATAATTATATCACCAACTACTTATTCTCAAGAAACCAATCCATCCAATAAAGCTATCTTGATCTAACAATTCTAAGGCATGGCTTTCTGCAGACCTAACATCAAAATCACTGTCCCAGCACCAGGCATAGTACACTGTAATCCTGGTACTTAAGAGGCTGGAACAGAAGGCAACAAGCTTCAGTGCATGCCTGAGCTACATAGCAAGATTATACCTTACAAAAAGAAAAGAGAGGAAAAGGAAAAAGAGGAAGAGAAGGGGTATGGAGGAAGAAGAGGAAAGGGAAGAGAAAAGAGAAGATTTAGGAGCTGGAGAGGTAACTCCATCATTGCATATGCAAGCATGGGGTCCTTAGTTTGGGTCCCTAGCACCCAATAAAAAGACTGGGCATGGAACTGCTCACCCTTATCCTCAGCAGTGAGGATGTAGAGGCAGACAGATCCCTGGAGCTTGCTGGTCGACCAGCCTAGACACTTTGCTGAGTTCCCTGACTCTTGTAGCCTCACTAGCCTTTGTGACCAACAGTGCAGTTTTTGTCAGATGACTTGAACTCACACTGACTTCCTTCCATGATGGTGAGCTCTTAGTGATACCCACTTGGAATCTTTCCCTTCGAGTTGATCCGTGCGTCACCCAGTGGGCATTGTTAGTTATCACTGCAGTGTGGACTCTTGAGCCTGTGGGTGATGCTCTACATTCAGGAAGTTGAGGACTGCAAAGCTCCTCTAGAGTGGGCCTCTTCTTCTTTCCAAGTACATCCGGAAGCAATCAACCAGTTCCCAATAGAAAGGAACTGAACCAGGCTCCCTCTTTTTGTGTGCTGGTTATGTTTTACTAAGCAAACTATAAGTATCTTTAGATGAGAGACAGGTTTTCACATCTTTTATGCCTCTGGTAGCAACCATTTGGTAATTTTATAACACCTTTTGGCTCACTAATTTTTTTGGCCAAGGAGAAAAGAAATTGCCAAGAGGAACTTTCCATCAGAGACTGTCTCACTTTCATTCACTACTTTGCCTTCAAGGAAGGGCAGAAATGTGAATATTTTCTATTTGCTCACTGCTGATTTTCTGGTTCATGGAGCCTGCCCATGGTGTGTTGGATTTGTTTACATTGTTCTGGGCTGAAATTCAGTTTGCACAACCTTCCCTTCTGGTAGATTCCTGAAAATTTCCTTGTGCCAAATACCATTCATTTCAGCTATGTTTTAGAACAGGGCTTTCTTTGTTCAGAAGAATCCTGATACTGTCTTTCCACAGCTGGACACGGCCCATGGAGGAATGTGTCCGGCACTTGTTCAGAAAGGGGGTGGGTGGGGGCACAGTGTGGTTTCCAAGCCATCCTAGCATAATTTGAGTGTAGAGAAATGCCTATGTTAGGGAGATTTTTATTTCCCTAATGTCAAAACTGCAGCAAAGCTGAAATCGGAGGATCAGGGGTACGAAGGGGATGTGCTGACTTGAAGCAGCCAAAGTGTGGCAGCTCTGTATACCAGAGCAACCTTCTGCTGAGCATTGATTGACTATTAGCATATTATAATTTAACCTCATATTGCAAAGATTCCTCATGTAAATGGTTCAGAAAAATCTGTAAGCAATTATTGTTAATAACAAGCAATTTGCAGCATCGAGGGAATCACAAAACCTGTTACAAATGAGTAAACAATATCGTTCAGCACTCACTGTCACGGGAGGGACACTGTGAAGGTAGACAGGCTGATGAAGCCCCCACTGCCAGACACAGGGAACAGCAAGGCTAGAAGAGGCTAGGGGGGTCAACAGAATTCACACTCCAAATTCCCCCAAACTACAGCAAGCCCACAGAGCCCACTGCCCTCAGCTCTGTATTTCTATTTCACCGCGCACAAGGGTCTTCTTTGTGTCGCATTTCCGTATGAAGAACTGAGCAAATGTCACCAAAAGCACCACAATGGATGGCTGGAAATGGCGGGGTTTGAACACCTGCATGGAAGTAATGAGCAAAAGAGAAAAAACTGAAGAAAACCAATTATTCCCTGAGTAATGGATTATTTTAATCAGAAAGTGACTAACTTGTTCACAGAGCTTTCACTCCTTTGCTATCTTTGTCAGCAGATTCCCAAGTTAGGGGAATAAAAGACAGTAGAGATAAAAATGGGGAGGGGAGTACCTTCAAATTCACAGAAACAAAGAAAAGATACATTTATTGTCTTTTGCGTAGTTTTCTCAAATCCTGCAAGGCAGATGCATCTGTACGGACTACATGCCAGCCACAGGGCCTGAGGGAATCCTCTGGGAACCCACGGGGAAGGCTGCAGACAAGATTGACAGTTCACGGCCTTGGCTACTGTGTGTAATACTGGTTTGAGGGACCCAGCAAGCATCGCCCTGAGGAAGGTCCTTTTCCATTTGCACTAAGGGAAACTGCTATTGGGTTCATGGGCTTTTCTTGTCATTAGAAGTCATCCAGGAGGCAGGAGATAAAGAACTTTTCTTCAAAGTGTGCTGCACTGTCTACTGTTTGCTGAATGTCAAGGCTCCATAAGATATAGACTGAAGACTTGTCGTAGACCTCTGGTCTTAACACCAATTTCTTCTGCTAGGATGCTGGACTTGTGTGATCTCATCTTGGCAAATCTCTTAAGCCCACTTGTCTTGCAGGTAAGATTGTTCTTCTGCCCATCTTCCTACATGAGGCTCTCCTGATCTAGTCAAGTTGATCAATATTACCCAATCCATCTAAGAAGAGGAAGAAGAAGAAATGGTCCCCACCACAGGAGCTTGCAGCATTCCTGTATATATACTATTTAAATAAGTCTGTCCCACATCTGTGGCCCTGACAGACAGCAACACTGGCTTTGTTTCTATCTAACTATTCAAGGAACTTTTCTTTGGTATCTAACTATGATGCCAATCCTTCACAGTCAGAAGCCTCCCCCTTCAGGTATCCAAAGCACATAAGCACATTTCAAGACAAGTTGTAATGGTTCCTTTATAAACATTTCTGGACAATCCATTCATAAACATATTCCTATTAATCATATCCTTACATTCAGAATTAGACTCTGGGCTTTTGCTCTAGTGCTTAGGAGGTTTAGTATTTTATTTCATTCTTTTGGGGTTTTAATGCTTTGTAGTTTTTTTTTTTTACTTTTATTCATTCTTTAGAAATGTCATACATACACACAAAATTTATCCTGAGTATACACACACACACACACACACACACACACACACACACACTACTACTACTACTACTACTACTACTACCACCACCACCACCCCCATTTCCAGTTCCAGTTCTTCCCAATCTACCTCACACCTTCAGCTTTTCCTTTTATAACTATTTTTAACCCACTTGGTCCGATTAGTGCTGCCTATATGGGCACAGGTGTGGGGTCACCCACTGGGGCGTGAGGAACCTACCTGTGGCCATAAATCCTTTCCTCTCCAAGTGGTTTTTGGTTATGGTGTGTCATCACAGCTAACAATAGCCCTACGTAAGATAAACATGGATCCTCCTCAACTAATAAGTAGATAATAAAAAGGTTTTGCATATATACAGTGGAATATTTCTCAGCTGTAAAAAAAAGTAAAATTTGTGGGATAATAAATGGTAATGGGAAAAAAAACATATACTTAGCAAAGTTATCTAGGCCTGCAAAGACAAACACTGCATATTCTCTGTCATATAAGAGCATTTTGCTTTGAATATTTTGTTTTGTGTGTGTAACATGGAGTAAACATGGAGTCTAGGACACTAGAAACCATCACTCCTGTGCCCATCAGACCAAGTAAGTCAAAAATAGTTACAAAAGGATGGGCTGAAAGTGGGAGGGAAAATTGGGAAATCCTGGAAATAGAAATGGGTGTGGTGGTGATCATTGTATGAGTGTGTGTGTGTGTGTGTGTGTGTGTGTGAGTGTGTGTGTGTGTGTGTCTGTCTGTCTGTCTGTCTGTCTGTCTGTCTGTCTGTCTCTGTGTGTGTGTGTGTTGAGGGCACATGAGCTCAAACAGGCAGTGTGGTGACCAGATTGGCAAAATGCTGGGTCAGGTGAAGTCTCACCAAGATGAAATGCACATGAAGACACTGCTTGGGAACTTATGATCTAGTAATCCTGATACAGAAGAAGACAGTGGAGCATCTGTGAAGGAGAGAATACTGAGGGCCAAAGGTTCAAGCTGAGATGGGGCAGTGTGGCCGGAGGGAAAGTAGACATTCACAGTGGGTCGAAGTTTAATGGCCATATGCTGGAGATGAGGAATGCTTACTGTGATGTTGTGTTGATTTGGAGCTCGAAAGGAACTCATAACATTTTCCTCAAAGAGTCTTTCATTTCCACAGAAATTACCTAAAGTCTATGTCTTAGTCAGGCCCAAAACTTCATGACCAAGAAGCAAGTTGGGGAGGAAAGGGTTGATTCGGCTTCCACTTCCATATCGACGTTCATCACCAAAGGAAGTCAGGACTGGAACCCAAGCAGTTCAGGAAGCAGTAGCTGATGCACAGACCATGGAGGGATGTTACTTACTGGCTTGCTTCCCCTGGCTTGCTTAGCCTACTTTCTTACAGAACCCAGGTCTACCAGCCCAGGGATGGCACCATCCACAATGGACTGGGCCCTCCCCCCTTGATCACTAGTTGAGAAAATGCCTTACAGCTGGATCTCATAGAGGCATTTTCTACACTGAGGCTTCTTTCTCTGTGATAACTCCAGCTTGTGTCAAGTTGACACAAAACCAGCCAGTACAGTCTATAAAATAAACATTGTATGGCCACTGTAAGACAATAAGCAAAAATGGTCCATATTTGGTCTTATGAACAGACATTATTTGAAGGAGAGAACTCTTACAAGTATTCTCTTTTCTTCATAGATATATATACACAAAATAAAAAAATAAATAAAAAGATAAAAAAAAGAAAATAAAAGAGTCACCACTGAAATGCCAGCAACTTGATTGCATCTCTTTCCAAAGGTGTCACACATGACTTCAAAAATTCATCATCATAAGGAAGAAGCACAAATTTAGTCTTCACATTGAAGGATATCTCAGAGCCTTTCTTCAAATTTCTTTCAGGAACACAGTGTCTGTACTATTTCCAAAATACAAATGAAAAAAAAATGACACTTTGAATCACCTCGGGGTCAGAAGCACGCAATGCCAAAAATGTGGAATGACAGCTTCGTGTCTTTCTGTAATGTTGGAATTTATTAGGTAGCAATAAATTCACAAGTTTGGTGGTTTTATTCATCAATTTTCCAGGCGGCCCATCTCCCTAGATCTGTGACCATTGGAAAAACAAATCCTTGTCTTTCAATCTCAGTGACTAATATTCACTTAGACCACACATTATACAGCCATCAGCGTATATTTATATATGCACATGAATGTGTGTGTACACATGTATGTTTATGCATGTATCATTGTGCAGGTTGCAGAATGCTAAAAAGGTGCTACAGGGCTACAGAGCGGAAGTAGAGAAAGACATTTGGTAAGATGAGCAGAGTCATCACAATGGTCAGCAAGATATGAATGAACCCAGTTGCAGACATACTGAAGGCAAGCAGAGCTACTGGCAGTGGCAAATCCAGTGAGCTGCAAGGTTGTGCTAAGCCACAGAGGCTCAGGCCCATGGAGGTGGAGGACTGTACGGATTAGGCATAGACCTGAGAGGTGAGAGCAGGACCATATATAGGTAGACTGTTAGATGGACTAATTGACAGACAACAATTTAAGTGTGCTACACCAGCAATGGAGACTGAGCGGGGTTAAAGCCTGGTTACTGGACAATGGGAGTCCCTTGACATACATACCAGGTGGTCAGATGACAGGTCAATGGGCCTGTCACCCTTCCAGTGTTAAAGGCCCCCCTCTTTATGGCTCCCAGAGGTTTCTGTATCTTTTGTTGGTCTCGTGTGTCTGATAAGGTCTCAGGGCTGTTTTGTTTTAAAGATAGCTTTACAGTGCCCACATGTTCATATGTTCCCAATCTACTGTGGTTTTTTTTTTTACTCTTAAATCATTTATCAGACTAGACCTCCTTGTCGGCACTACTCAGATGATGGTGACTTCAGGCGCAAACCCAATGCAGATTCACTCTGCCTCCAAATGACCGTCTAAACGGATAAAAAAAAACCCAAAAATACAAAAAAACAAACAAACAAACAAACAAAAAAACCTCTGTTTTATAAGATAGAGTCTCCCAGGCAAGGCACAGGCTGAAAGGCGCTGCTTCAGACAATGTAGGCTGTGACCTGTGACCAGGGCTCAGCCTGATTCCCACATTTCGGGCTCCATCCAACATGGAATGCCTCTCTCCAGCATTACCAACACGAGCACTTTCAGAAAACATGTGTCTATAGACATTTGCAGTGACTTCCAGCTCAAAACTCTTTAAAAAAAAAAAAAAAAACTTGATGACAGGCTCATGATTGTGCGATTTTGTAAAGGCTCTGCAAACGGTGCCTTTACCTTTATTGTCTGTAATGGTGTGCGCACAGGGTTCCTTTCATCTGCTCTTTGCAGCTTTCATAGCTGGCCTAGCCTGAAAGTTCCTTAAAATGATGATCAAGGATTGACTATATGAATTCCCCTGGAAAACACAATTGAAATATTAAGGTCCAGGCCTTGCAGATCGCGGGAGACATAACATGTTGCAGAATTCATAGCAACAGCAAAAGAAAAGAAAACCCTGACAGCCTCTTAGGAAGATGTCTTTATGTTCTTGGTTGCCTTGTAACCACCTCGTTGGTCATCAGACCTAAGTCCCTGCTTTTGCTGGAGAATTAACATCAAAGCAAGCTGTCTGACAGGGTTATTGCCTTTAACAACTTTCTCAATCAAACCAAAAGAGTTCTTTTTATCCGCCTCAAATTAAAAATGTATGTCCTCACCCCGAGCTACCATATGCCCCTAGTTTGGAGATCTTCGGGCCACACAGCCCATACTATTGTTCCAAGAACTACGTACACCTGAAGTAACTACAAAGGCTCACTGCTCCAGCCAGGCACCAATCAAACTACTAATTGATCGCACGTGCTGCGCACGGGGACGAAAGTGCGTCGCTGCTCTGGGGTGTCCTAATCACTTCCAGAAACACCCTCGCCAGAATTCATGAATCACAGCAAGCATGTGTCAAGGCTGTAATTGGGAGATTATGCCTCTTAATTGTTATTTATTTTAAATATAGACTCCTCGGAAAGGAATGCTTTCTGAGGTCTTTGCCACTCAAAGCGCAGATGTCCATACTGCTACATCGGTGTCCAATTGGAGCTTGGGGGTGGGGGGAACAAAACTATATTTGTCCTAACTTGGCAAATCCAAATCTCACCTTTAACAAGAAGTTGGAGTGACTCTTGTGCTCTTTTAAGGCGGAGATGCCCTGGGACCTGGGACGTCAGCAACGGGGTCAAACTACCTTTCCTAGAACCCAAGGCTACTCGCAACTCTTCTGAGGAGTATTGTTTTAAGGAAGTACAAAACCATATATAATTAACAACTCGGTGTAAGTGATACAGCAAATGGTGGAGTTCTTTTCCCCAAAATAAACATCATATGTTGCAACAAACAGAACGTTTAACGATTATAAGATTCCTTCCAAAAGTCTTTTGGGCCCTGACTTGTACTAACTTATTTTGACGTGGGTACAGATTATAGAAAGGTATCCTGGCCCATTGTCATCTGGAGGACTCCCTTGAAAGCCAGTCATTTCATCCTCCACAAAGAAAAGGGTCCGGGGAACACGTTTGTCCACGCAGTGTCACCTGTGTTACTTGCTTTTCTCACTGCTGGGATGAAGTACCCGACAGAAGCAACTTGAGGAAGTGTTTTTGTTTATTCTGGCTCACAATCTGGGGGGCATCATCCAGCACCCTTGCTGTGTGGCACCGGAGAGGGCAGCAGCCCCTCACACTGCATCTGTAATCGAGACACAGATGTGTTCGTGTGTCTGGGGCTCGGCCCGTTTCCTCCCTTCCCCCTTTTCATTTAGTCTGGAATCACAGCCCATGGTAATACCACCCACACCGAGGAAGCACTGTCTTTCTTCAATTAAACCTCCCTGGAGACACCCCCATCCGCACAAGTCAGAGACGCATCTCTAAGATGGTTCTAAATTCGGTCAGGTTGATTCTTACACAACTGGTTTGATTTTCTTAGTGAAAAAATATTTAATTCATTATAAGTGTTCATTCTGCACTCTAAGCCATCTCTGCGCAATGGTACTGTTGTTCTCCCAACCCCCTGGAAATGGCTATTTTAGACTCGGAACTGATATGACAGAACCTGGACAAGGTTTTCTACCCTGAAGACTGGCTACAGAAGAAGATAAAGTACACTGCTCCCCATCTATGGCTGTGACACTGTCAGCTTCACTGTTTACCTCTTGGGAATTGAAACCCCAGCATAGAGCAAAGGGCCATACACTGATCCGATATAGTAAAGGCTTGAAGGGAAAGAGGCATAACTCTAAAGAAAAGCTTTCAAGTTCTAATGAACTTCAGATACTGGTCATGTGTTTCTCTTTGATCCTCCCCATCTCAGTCACCACAGGAGGCCAGCACCTTTCTTCCTGCAGTACTGCCATTGCCAGAAACAGCTTTTTCTAACTGGTGTTTGAAAGCTGTCCTGGAAATGACCTAGTGAACATCACAGGACTGTGGCAGTGTGTTGTGATTTATGCTCCCAGGATAATTTACATTTCCGCTGTTGCTATCTCACGTGAGATCTACTCTCATGCTCCAGACTCGGTTTCTGTGGATCTTGAACCATTTCTCTGCAGCTGGAAAACCAACCGTGCCAATGTGGTTTGCATCCTATGACTATTTAAAGGTTGGTGCCCCAGCTGCCTTATGCCAGTGGAAGATTTGAAAAGGTGTCAACATCAGGGTTCAGTTTGTCTTTGTGAAGATAGAAAATGCACAAGTGAAGATAAAATAGGCCTCTCTCTCTCTCTCTCTCTCTCTCTCTCTCTCTCTCTCTCTCTCTCTCTCTGTGTGTGTGTGTGTGTGTGTGTGTGTGTGTGACTTCTGGAAGCATTTTACAACAGCAACAGCAACAATCACAAGAAACAGAGAATTCAGTCAGCAACCAAGCTTCACCATTCATCAGGAGCTATGAAGTATTCGTGGAATGGTGAAAATTTGATAACTAGTAAATTATACAAGATTTCTAACTTCTCAAAATTCTTTAGCCTCCACTTCTCTGCACAAGTTCTCTGTAAATCAAGCTAGAAAAAAAGTGAGTTGATAACATACTCAGTGAGGCCCACTACATTATTCATATATAATATGAATATCATTTGCATGTGGGTGGAAGGTAGAATAAGATTCCAGATACACATTTGTAACATACCAAGGCACTTCAAGACTATATGATTTTTATTTTTCTTATATCCCCCCCCCATACACTCATATTTAGAACGGCCATGTCTTCCCTCTTTTGGCAGTGTGGACATGTGAGGACCCACGGTAGCACACCACAATTGCCAGAGCACGGGGAACAAGTCTAGAATATTTTGACTCCATCACTGGAATGAAAGCACGTTCTTACTGTTCAAAGGATGTTTCTGGGAGCCTGAACAAGGCAGCCATTGTCTCTAGCAGCAGTGTAGGTACCACAAGCTTAAGAGCTGAGTTGTTATGGTTACTGCAGCCCAGGGACTGGGAAGTCAGGCATCCTGACACAGTTCCAAAGGCTAAGTGTTTGTATTATGTCAGTGGCAAAGTCCTGTGTTTGGAATCTGTCAAGGTGTATATGAAATAGATACCAGGAAATACGGAAGACTGCACACTAGCTAAGCCTCTGTAGCACCAACAGAAACAATTCTTGAGTGTTTCTGGAAATCTGTTCTGTGGCTTTTCCAAAGTCCCTTGATTGGAAGAAGAGATGGCTGTGGGTGGTGAGTCTGGAAATACATTACCCAGATCCAAATTTGGTCTCTTCCATTTTGAAACTATATAATAGTAAAATTATTGCTCCATTCCACCCACAAAATTTATTAAACTAATATTCAGGCCTCTCAGGACACAGAGACGAAGAAAATCCCAATATTTGATCATTTTGTCAAAACAATAAGATTAGGCTCTGCCTCTGTAGCTGAATTTATAAAGGTCAATCTCAAAAATAAAGAAGAAAAAGAAAGACATCTTTGTTTATTATTTTTATGTGTCTATGCTCATGTAGATTTATATGTAAGATATGCATGCAAAAGCCTGAAGAGGTCAGACAAGGGTGTTGGATCCCCTAAAATTACAGTTACAGAGAGGTAGAAGTTGTAGTGTGTGTGCTAAGAATCGACTAATAGGTCTTCAGAAAGAACAGCAAGTGCTCTTAACTGTTGATTCATTTCTTCAGCCTCAACAAGCTTTCACTGCTTTAATTAACCCTCCTAGACTCCTAGGAACTGGGTCTTATAATTACAGTTCAAGAGGCCGGAGCTCACAAGGTTAAATTCCTAAAGGTGACACAATTACTCAGGATTTAGCTGCCCTGTAATCTCTGAGTCCACTGAGTTCACCTAGTAGAAAGTAGCAGGCTTTGGTACCTAAAAGAATTCCTTATTACCCAGATCATCAAGACCACAGTCAAGATATAGATATCCCTGAGCAGTTGGCAGAAAAATATTCAGGAAAGGTATGTGTTTGCAGTTAGCCAACTCGGCATCAGTGAAGTTACTCCCAAGAATGAGATATCAGCAGGGATTGGATTCATTTACCAGTGAAGGTAAAGGTCCATCAATTACTAAGAAGGATCTTTCCTGTAAGAATTCATAAGAAATTGTTTTTGCATGTCTCAACCAATCTCAACTAACTCCTCTGGCTTTCTTTTAATTGGCCTTTATCTCTTTAAGAAAAGAAATTGAGTAATAATTTTGGTTTCTCATTTATGGAAGAGGAAAAAGACATTAAGCGGACTCATGTATCAAGATGGTGTAGGATATCAATAACACAAAAATAGCTGTTTTAGGTTTGGACCTGAGATTCCTTTTGGTCTGTGGTTTGCTCACGGAATGAGTGGCTTTCTTAATTACAGGTCTGAGTGTGGACATCGAATGTGCTCTGTGCAAAGACTACCAACAAATCTATTTAAGACCCCGCTCTTTTAAAAAAAAAAACAAATCTAGAATTTTTCACAGAGATCACAGAGACATATTTATCTTCTGAGCACGATACAGGAATAATGCCCATATCTTGTCAATACAAAGGCATAATACTTTGCCTAGATCTAGCCATTCACTAGTCAAGTGCTGCAGAAAAATCTCATTTCCCTTCATTTACTTGCCTTTGAATCTTCCCAAGGTGAGGGCAATGTGTGGACCGAGGCCCACATGTGGTTGGTTATGGTTGTGTATCAGACACTTCTCCATATTCTTCAGTTTCTAGAATCCATGTCTTCCTCACTATCAGGCATCAGTCTGAATCACACGGCTATTCCCTCTCCCTACATGCAACAGGTCAGCTTTGCGAGGGTTTGTTATATGAGTGGAGGCCAGCTATTCACGAGTAGTCAGTATAGCAACAGCAGATGTCACGTGCTCTACTTTCCAGGAGTATCCTTCAACCCTGGCGACTTACACTTTTCCTTTGCTCTCTCTTTTTCTTTGTCTTGGCTATCATGTGAACAGATCAGCTGAACCATCATGGACACTTTAGATGACAGAAGTCACTAACAATATCACAGGTGCATGGACACAGAGGAAGGAAGCTCGGGACCAGATGCTGCCACCTCTGGCTCAGAACATGTGAAGGAGACAAAGAAACAAGCTCCCATATTGCTTAAGTAACCGTCATTCTCCTGTTTTCTATTGCCACCATCTTCACCTAACAAAGGAGCACATCTTCTTGGCCATGGCCAGGTGTGTGTGCCCTTCACTCCCAGGGTCTGGAACTCTTTGTTTCTCTTCAGAGTTGCTGATATATAATTACTAGTTTGGGTATTTAATTTGACAGTTTATGAGGAGCTATCTTCTGGCACTTCCCTCGCTTGGCCATCTTAAACTCCTATTTAATGTATTAATTGCCCTTGACTTGTCATGTACTTTCATGAATTACATTTTAATTCTCCATCTAATTGGGAGTTCCTTCTGTTGCCGAGGGTTGTTGATGAATTACAGACATCAAGCCTCAGTGGTGGCTCAGGGAGACAAGTGGGACTTTGAGTTCAAGTTTGAAACACTGTCTCTTAGTCTACACTTTGTATACAAAAAAATTATCAAAACATATTAGCTTGAGACTCCTGAGCCTGCCTTGAATCTCCAATATGATATTAGGTAACTCAGTGTCCTCATTTGAATTTGGAAACAATAATGACAGATGGTAATGATACAGATGAGAAATGATAATAATATATATAAACTATTATTTTGGGAATGGTCCTTCCTAATTAGTTTCATTAACAAGTGGAGAACTAAGACCTAGAGAAAGTGCCTTCTTCAAGGCCACAATCTTAATGAGTATGGGAGTACATTCGCATACTGGTACCCTGCGATCTCAATGATGCTGCCTCCCTGAAGAAGCTGCCATAGCAACTCGGATGCTGCTTAATCTCTTGAAAGGCCACTGTCTACATTACGCGATCTCCACTGACCATAAACTAATGATGGTTGTCTAGACTAGATTTGCATAATGATAACCCTCACTGATACATAGCCTAGAGTGGGGAAATAACACAAGGCCCTACCACCAGATAAAGAGAGAGAGAGCCCATTCTCTCCAGAGACAAGCTCCCTGATGGGCTATCAGTTCCAAGTAGTCAGCCTTAAACACAAAACTAAGTGAACTCAGTAGGAGTTACTTGTGTGCATGCACACGCACATATATGAAATGATACTTAAACGACGTAAGGTCATGAATTTGAGAGGACGTGTCAGGAGTCTGGCCAAGGGAGATGGAAATGATGTGACTACAGTGCTCGTGTATGAAATCCCTACCAATTAAAAGTTGCATTTTTAAAAGTACAGCATGTATTAAAATCTAAAATTAGAGAAAGTCACAATCTACATTTTAAAATGCCTTTGATATTCCAGGATACATAGTGTATTGAATTTAAGAAAATATATATACTTTAAATATTCATTCAAAGATGCTAACTACTTATTATTATTTATTAGTATTATGTATTAGTATTAGTATTAGTATTAGTATTAGTATTAGTATTAGTATTAGTATTAGTATTAGTATTAGTATTAGTATGTTTCTTGCTCTCCTATGAATGGAGCCCAGAGCCTCAGGCATGATATGCAATTTTCCTACTGAACTGCATACCCAGCCGCTTGATTCTATAAGAGTCCTGGAGAAGAGGATTCTATTTTCAATCTGACTTCTCTGAAGTCCGAAGTTAAGGATCAGAGTAGGAAAGTGGCCATCTCAGGGAGCCGTGCACTGATGTCATGACCCATTGTTTTGAGCTTAGTCCTATGGTCTCCCACCATAATATGCTGCAGTCCCAAATCTTAGCCGAGATCAGTGGCAGAATTCAAATGCTGACAACATGACAGCTTTCAAGATCTCTTGGGAAAGTCAAGTGAAGAGTAACTATAGTTAAAACATTGCATAATTATTTCAATATTATAGAAATATATTCATCTTCAGCCTGAAATTCTTTCGAGATCAAGGGAATATACCTGAGATTCCAACATCTGTGTGAATCATTTTCTTTGGGCAGAAAGCGGGTCTTCGTTATTTGAGGTGAGAAACGAAAGGACTGAATTCATGCTGAAGAAATAATCTCTCCATTTTCTTCACCAAAGAAACAAACCAGAATAGATCAAAGCCCTCTCTTTCCAACTGCTGACATGCGCACTGGCTTCTATCATGTCTCCTTGCGGCTTTCTTCCTAGGATTAAAACCTGAGTGTAGAACCTACAGGTTTTCGGAAAGTTGGTACATGGAGACGCTGTCCTCCATGATGTGGACCCAGGTGCAGAATCAACTAATATTCCTCCTAATGTGTTCTCCTTTTTAATAATAAGGGAAAGTTATAATCACTTTTTAAATAAGTTTTTCCCCACTTGGATAAACATAGTTCATGAGCAGGGATCTCTCTGGTCCAAAGAATAGCGTTTAGCCCGTTAATGACTGACCCCCATAGTTTACTAATCACATTCTCTTCTTGCTTTTGTGGATTCATATTGGTACTTGGCTCACTTATAAGGACTATTTATTATCACTTTTTCAAATTAACACTTGATTGGCATGCAGCATAACTTCTTCTGGGGACAGGATTTTCATATACCACTAATTAAACTAAGGAACTCATCTGTTCAAAAGTTGGAAGAATTAGGATTGTGCAACCAATATTTTTGCCTTAAAATTGCTCTATACTCATATACAAAGTTTCTATATAATGTGATGAAATAATTATTGTAATTAGCATCTTAATTTGAATTTAGATGTAATTTTTTTTCTTTTTTAGAAATCTAAATTAATTCCCTGGGAAACTGATGAGAATTTTTCAAAGTAGAAATAAATGTCTGTAATAAATCAAGAGATAAGGGAACAGGAAGAGATTATTCTGCAATTAAAGTTTACTAAATTAATTCCACTTAAACTCTGTAGAGTTTAATGTGGAAAAAACTAAGTGTGTATCTTCTTAAATTAAAAAAAAATACATTGAAAATTTGAAGGCAAGGAAGAAAATAAAGAGACATACAATCAATATTTCCCTAAACACAAATCAGAAAATAGATGTTAATATTCCTCTCACAGTTTGATATTAAAAATATAAATAAAAGACACCAAACTTGAGTAAATTAAATGGAACTGTGGACAGGTGATTGGAAGTTGAGTGTATTTGTTTTACCCAAATGAATGTAAATTTCATTAGTTGATAATTAAAAGGAAATTATATAGACATTACAATTACTGCCAATGGCATAAATTATGAAGCTGGGTAGCAAAACAATTTAGGAACTCACGGTGCTGTTACTATTGTCAAACTGGTTACCAGAGAAACCTATGATAAGTAATCTACTCTGTGACTATGGAAATGAGGCCTTGATGTGTTGCTAGGCTGTTAAAGCTAATGTCATTCTATAAAACAATAATGTTAAACATTATTAGTTTTTTAATTATGTCAGTTAATTGGAATTGTTCCTGTTAATTGCCTATGATTCATCTCCAGATGAAAAATGCTCAAAGAAAGAGTTTGGGCTTTGTCTGTCCCAACGTGCCATCTAAAATAAGGGCTGGGTTTCAGACAACTGAATTTTATGAGTACAATTAGCCTGAACAACAATAGGAGACATGGTCAAATTTATGTGCAACAAAGAGCCCTGCAAAGGAGCTAGTGTCCAAGAGGCCTTTAGCTGAGAGCCAGCACTTTCCCAGCATGACCTCAACAGTCATCCTGACCCCCAGACACTGGCTTTCAATCAGATTTTCAACAAAATTCCAAAGCAAATACAGTGGGCAGAGATTATTTGACCTTGAACTTCTCTGTGCCTTCTAAAATACCCTCTTTCTTGGATGTGAGGATTATACCTTGCCTTGACATATGCTAGGCAAAGACTCTACTGTTGACCTAGGTCCTGACTCTGATTTTTACACATTTTTCTTTAAACAAGAAACACCTCATTCAATTGTTCGGGCTATCTTTACTCTGATTCATCGACTAGGCTGGCTTGGAATTTGTTATCCTCCTGCTTCTAAAGTACTTAAGAATTTCAGTCTTGACACACCAGGCCTGGGTACTTTCTTCCCTTACATATGTGTGTGTATAATTATTATTATTCTATACTCAGTGACCAGCTTAACAATGAACAGATCATGTGCTGAACACTGTAAATATACAGCCACAGGAAGACACAGGCAGGTAGGCAGGGGACTTCCCCCTGGAAAACTTGGTCCTTAAAACCAGGAAAGTGCCAGTGAACCATCTGAACACATTGAGACCATCAGCACTTCAAAAGCATCCCATAGCTTCTGTCAAAGATAGGTGTCAACCTCCTCACCCCACCCTGTTCAGATGCACTGTGTAGAGTGTAGGTAGAACAAAATGTGAACGCTGAGTTGCAAGATTTTATCGATGGCTTTATTCCTGGTACCCAGTTGATTTGATTCATTGACTATGGCTGTAAAAGAAAATACAGCATCCTAATGTGGATTTTGACCACTGGTGTTAGATATTAGTGATTCAAGATTAAGAGATAGATTGGGAAGAAAGATCATGGCATAAAAATAGCAAGGGGACCAGGAGAGACGGTTTGGCTGCTGACAGTGTTTACTATTCCTTCATGGGACCCTAATTTGGTTGTTAATACCTGTGTCTGATTGTTCAAAACTGACGGTAATTCCAGCTCAGGAGGCCCAACAACTTCTGGTCTCCGCGGATAATCGCATGATTATGTATATCTACAAATAAAGATACAGATGTATCCACAAAAATAGAGATAAAATGGTTTTTAAAATAGGATAATCTTTCATTGTAAAAAATAAAGAGAAACAAGAATATGAGACATCTATATGTGAGCAGGTGGCCTAGATAGTCACCTGCAGGACCTCTGTTTATCTGGTGTTCCCTCCTCAAGTTCCTGTCCTAATTCTTTTTGAAAATACACGTGTTTTGCTTGGGGAGTTGGTATACCTAAATATCTGCAACCGTCAGAGAACAACTTGTGAGAATCTCTTCTCTGCTTCCATCATGTGGGTCCTGAAGATCCAACTCATGGTATCAGGTTTAGCAGCAACTGCCTTTGCCTGTTGCACCTTCTCAACCCAGCCTTGTTTCTTTTACAAACATGCTTTGCATAAATTACAGGACCAGAAGAGAAGCTTAGGATGGGATCAATTCTGTCAGCAGGTGAGTGGCTGTAGTCAGAGGCTGCCAGGCACCCAAATCTGAGGAATTGCTCCAACACATCTATCTCTACTTTCTGATCCCTTTCCACCAGAGAAGTGTTGAAAGAGATAAAGTAGATAGAGAACAGGAAGGAGGGAAAGGAAAATAGGAAAAAGGAGAAGCAAAAATGTTATCTAAGATTCACACTAAAATAGCTAATATATTATATTCCTTTCTTTGTAGCAACTAGCCATTGTAGATTTGACACAGCCCAAACTCCATTTCTTGTTAAGACTTTATATATTAATTGACTAACAGAGCCCATCTCTGAATGTTACTATGGTACTGACCTATGTTTTCTGAATGAAGGTTCATCTCCCTTTATACGATGTTTCAAAAAAAGTTTTGTTTCATAGCCAAGTATGATTGTTACCTATATGTGGCTCAAATTTCGCCTTTGATTTTTAGGCTCCTGGGTATGATTGAACAATCCAACAATATTAGGAAGAAGTAACAGGCACAACAGCCCAACAGCTGAGCTCATGAACTCAAGTTAGACTCGCCCAGCTATACATAGGTCTGTGGCTTATCACTGGATGCCACCTCAGAGGGGAACTGCTCAGCTCTCTGAATTCCCTTTCTCCACATTTCAGACAGAAACTTCAAGCTACAAAAAAAAAATTAAATGAGTAAATATGGAAAAGTATTAACTGAGTTAAAAAAAAATGGAATAGGCTCTTAGAGAAAGCCTGCTGCAAGCTGAGTGTTCAATCCACAGCAGCTGCTATCACTAGTGTTTGAATTCTCTCTTCTGCCAAACTAAGGCCTTTAAGCCAATTCTAACAGTCTACCTGCTCACTCTTGACAATCTCCCATTTCTAATGGTTGGGGATTTTTACCCTTGTGGAGGGAAAACCCATCACTTTCCTCTGCCTTCTTCCTTGGCCTATAATCATTCATTGACTTACTCATGTATTTTATCATTCGCCACACATGTGCTGCTAAGGCAGGCTCAGGGCTCTGGGCTCAGAGGAAGAGCAACAGTAGGAGCAAAGAAACTCAAATACAGCCCTTGGTGTGCAGTTTCTCATGGTGATGTCACCAGAGAGAGATCAAACCATCACAGGCACGAATGTGCCCCGTATTATGAGGAGTACACATAATGTCATTTGATTATTCAGCTAAGCCCAGAGATCTTCTTGGAGAAGTAAAACAAAGGAGAAATAAAAAAGCAGGAGCAGCAAATTTCTCAGTCAACCTGTGGAGGAGGATACGCCAAGCAGAAGGAGCGGCATGTGCAAAATGTTTAAAGCTAATGTGTGACTGTCACCTCAAGATTAACTTCCCTGGAAGTGTGTCACTTCTCCGATCACTGGCTCTCCAGATTAGATCTGAAGCTTGTCCATTCATAGCATCCTGTGCTTGTTCTCATAGCTCTTCCCAATGGTCTGTAATCTCATTAGCTCGCTTTTCTGTCTCTCCCCCAGCTCATAAAAACACAAATCACAGTCACGGGATAATTTGATTCCAGTACTAACCTGGTGCCCAAGCCAAACCTTTTGCTTTGTTCCCTAAGAAATTGTGTCCTTAGGTCCTCCTTTCAGGGTTAGTTAGTGTCTTAGTCAGGGTTTCTATTCCTGCACAAAACATCATAACCAAGAAGCAAGTTGGGGAGGAAAGGGTTTATTCAGCTTACACTTCCACATTGCTGGAACCCAAGCAGGTCAGGCAGCAGGAGCTGATGCAGAGGCCATGGAGGGATGTTACTTACTTACTTGCTCCCCCTGGCTTGCTCAGCCTGCTTTCTTATAGAACCCAGGTCTACCAGCGCAGGGATGGCACCACCCAAGATGGGCTGGGTCCTCCCCCCTTGATCACTAATTGGGAAAATACCTTACAGCTGGATTTAATGGAGGCATTTCCTTAAGGGAGTTTCTGTTCTCTGTGATAACTAACTCCAGCTTGTGTCAAGTTGCCACACAAAAGTAGTGGTTCTCAACCTTTCCAATGATGCAACCCTTTTGTTGCTACTGTAATTTTTCTACTATTATGGGTCATAGTGTAAATATCTGATATATTGGTTGTCTGATACGAGACCCCTGTGAAAGGGTCATTAGATTTTTAAAGTGGTCATGGTCTGCAGGTTGAAAACTGCTGATTTAATGGATAAAACAATAGAAGTCAATTCATAAACACCACAACTTGTAGTTTTTCAAAGTTAAGAAACCCTTGAAGTTCATGTAGACCATGGTACTCATTTTATAGAGGGGAAATAGACCAGGACAAGACAGGACGGGTCTTTCTATTTTACTAGTCCCCTGAGGGACACTTTTCAACGAAGAGTTTGAAGGCATTCGATGTGCATCTATGAAAGACTAATGAAAGAACCCAGTTTAAGAGTCCTTTCCTGGAAAGTGAGCAAAGCCATGATTACAACTACAATGTTTTGACTCTTAATAGGGATGGGGGCTATTTCTAATCCTAAACTGCTTTGAGACATTAGTCACAGTGACTTCTCAGATAGCAGAAGGAACCAAGACAAACAGAATACACTTTAGCACATGGAAAGTTCTGGAAACTTCCATACAGTATGAACTTTACTTAAAATCTGAACTGATGGGTTGGCATGAGTATGTCTTAGAAGCTCACCATCTCTACATCACAAAAGAAGCATCAAGACTGATTATTCAAGGGCAAAGAAAGGACTAGACACTATTAGCAGTGAGAGAATGAGCACTGTACACATTTCCCCTTCTAACTATTTCTCAGCTTGCTTCACATGCTCTTCAATAGCCAAGCGTGCCAAGCAGACTTTCTGTTCTCCCAAACATGGTCTCATTCCTTGATGTTTCAGTTTTTGTAATTTTCCTGATTGAAGAACTTGGCTGAGCAAAAGCATCATCAGAGATGATTTCTCTTGTTGCAAATTCAAAAGGCTTCAGTGCACAGCACAAATGATCCATTAGGAGCCATTGTCTAGAGTTCAGGAAAACACCTTCTGCGGCATTGTGCACTAATGTGTGTGGCTTTTTCTTTCTCTTTCTTCTTCTATGGGGGAAGCACGCCTCCCAACATATAGAATGACTTGTTTTTCAGTATGTGAGCATTTTATGTATGATTAACTATAGTCGGGACAAACTGTCAATCTTCAAAGTATTCTCACAAAATGGCAGGATAGAGTTCCAAAGAGCCTGAGAAATGCTGCCCTTCTTCCAAGTTTATCAGAAGACCAAGATGAAATAAAATCACTAGAGAGAAAAAAAGAAGAATTTGCTGTGCATAGCAAAATATTTTCTACAAGGCAAAACAGAATCAAACATTGACTTTCCAGTTTTCTAGCTTGCAACTCTATTCTAAAAGCAGAAATCAGAATGTAAGAACATCCTGAAAAAGAGCATTCTAAAGAAGAGCACTCTGAAGACAACAACACAAAAAGAACACTCCAAAAAAAAAAAAAAAAGCCAAAAAAAGAATGGGATAGCGGAACTCACAGGATATGGCCCTAAGAGTTATGATAAATCTTAGTGACCAAGACAGACTAGCAACTGATCTAAAAAACAGACAAAAGGCTGAGTAATCAGTACAAAGAAACAAAAACTAGAAGCACATACATATGATAGATAGATTACCGATTTTCAATAAACTTAAAGCTAACAACTCTGAATTATCTGTTTAATATGCGGTGTCAAACAAATGGATTTCCAGAAGAAGGAAGCTAAACATTTTTCATTGTGCCTAACGCAGATATAAAAAGCAATCCCAAGGAGACCATACCCATGGATAGAGGGAGCAGTGGTATGAAACATATAATACTACACAAAGGAGTAGAAAGGAATCATGTGACCTTAGATTAGTCAATGACATACTCAATGTCAAAAGCATAATCAAAACAATAGACTCCAATGACACCTTCTGTCTTTGTCAGCATTTCCATTGATATGGAAAGACAGAAGAAAGGGCACACTTGTGAACAATCTTCTACTCAAAGCTTAACACAAAGAGGCACCCTACTTTTAAGTGGGAAAAACAGTTGCACTGACTTCATCAGAGAAACGAGTGAAGTGAGTACATATGTAAAGAAAAGACACTTGGACGCAATTCTCATTTAGAAATAAAAGATAACGTCGGAAAAAAATACAAGTACATGTAATTTAATTGTTTATATTTTTAAGACTGACCATCTTGGTGTCGGTGAGGATATAGAGTGAATGAAACTCTGGTGGGACATAAAATTAAAAATAATTCTGAAAAACAGTCAAGCCACTTTTTGAAAAATTAAATATATACTGTATACCTTGAGGTTTTCATATCTAGGCATCAATGCAAGGGAAATGAAAGCTTAGGACTGTACAAAGACTTGGATATTACTTGCATTATTTTGAAATAAATGACAACCTGCAAACAGCCAATATCTCTCCTCTGCTGAATGAATTAGAAAATTTTTGTGATATCTCAATGGTCAGTGGTTCACAACCTTCTAATGCTGAGTGAACCCCAACCGATAAATCATTTTTATGGCTACTTCATAACTGCAATTTCTGCTACTGCTATGAACAAAATGTTAACATCTAATGTGCAGAATATCTGATATGTGACCCCTGTGACAGGGTCCTTCAACGCCCTGAGAACCACTGCCCTAATAAATAGTAATAACAAGAAATAAACCAAAGCTATCCGAGTGAACAGGTGCCAAGTAATGATGCTTAATGAAAGGAGACAGGGAAAAGGGGGCACTCAATTTGTACTCCACCTACCTGAATTCCTAGTGGGTCTATAGTAACCTATGGTGATAAAAGAAAGCAAAGCAAGATGACTTGCCTGGACATAGAAAACGAGAAAAGGCAAAAAGACAAAAGGAAGCATGAGTGTCATAGGTATCATGCTCATTACCATGATTACGGTGATCATTTCTGCCGCATATAAATATGTCAAAACATCAAACTGAGCACTCCTTAAGTATATGCAACGTATTGTACATCAATTATATTTCATTAAGACTGCTGAAACAAAAACAAAGCATACTATATAATAAGGTTGGAGGTTGATATTTCAAGGCTGACTCAATAAAGAAATTCTAACACAGCACAGCAGCATAGCCAATAGTTGTACAGAAATCTCAGTGCAGGTCGTCTCATCAAGGAGTGTTCATGAACCCACTATGTTCAAGGCTCTATCCCAGGCATAACCATAGAAATGTGAAGATTAATAAAATCGACAAGGACATGATGAAGCTCTTTACGTTAACTTAGAGTAGGAGCTAGTAGAGGTTTGCACAGAACCTCTTGTTCAAGGAAGGACTTCGCACAGAATATTCTCTGAGAATGAGCTAAGGGAAGAAGAGGAAAGAAAAGTCAGCGCAAAGGCATGATTGTGTGACAGCAGCCGATATCAGAGTTCAGATCCATCGGCTGACAGTGTGCTGGAGAGTGGCTGGTCATCAAGTACACCCATGACCTCAGCTCCACATTTAGCAAACATTCACTAAGTGGTTTTTATAGAGCTGGCAGCGTCAGATTAGAGAAGAGATAAGGTTTCTGATCTCAAAAACTTCCAGTGAAGAGGAAATCCTACAGAATTCAGGTCCTTCTATAGTGGCCAACAAAGATCATAATAGTAGAGCCTAGACTACATCACCCCGCCCCAAAGCTTCTGTATCTTAAAGAAAGCCACCTCTTTGCAGGGCAGGCTCAGCACCTGCATGTTCACCTGAAGGATTTGGTGGACCTGTTGAAAGACAATGCCTAGAGAGGAGGAAATTAGCCAGCTCATTATTACACAAAATAGGACCGGAAACAGGAGAAAAACCCATCCAATGGCAGAGTTACTCAGAGGAGTTTACTACAAATAGAGTTGCTACAGTGTAACAACTGTGTGCAGCCAGTTGTTGGACTTGAGCTGTGTTCTGAGAATCGGGATTAAGAGGTTTGAAAGCTGAAGAGACAAAATTTATCCTGTATTGTTGGATAAGAAATTGCCTACATTTTGTCTAAGATATCCTTTGTTCTATGTTTCCTGATCTCTCTTTCACGGTCACGCTCTATATAAGGTACTTCCCCGAACAAGTGCCAGTGCGGCAGCATAAACTCAAAATACCAAGTCAAGGACTATTGAATTCAGAAGTCTCTTAAAACTAGCTCTCACGAGTCCTTCTAGAATGTGAAACATATAAAATATAATGTAATAAAGCATCCAAAGTGATACTGAACCCAGGAGCTAAATTTATATATATATATATATATATATATATATATATATATATATATATATATATATATATATATATATATATATATATTTTTTTTTTTTTTTTTAAATCTCACTCTATATGTAACAGGGTCTCTAAACAAGCCTACATTGTTTAGAGAAACAAAAGCAGTAAACGTTGAAAAACACTAAGTTTTCACCTGCACCTCCCACGAACCTAAGGCCTGAGCAACTCGCAACTCGCAATGTTAATTCAGCGAAGCCTGTGAGAGATGAGAACTGTAGTCCTCAATCTGTCAATGCATCATCAGCCGGACCAAATAGCCTGGCTGTTAAGGGGGACTCAGGCATATCTGACCATGCTTTCCCATGATTCCTTGCACTTCCTTCTTATGGAATCGGGTATTTTCTGAGAGAGCTGCCCTGTGCTTAGGAAGGCCTTGAGTTCTCTCCCCTGAGTGAAGTTGAAGAACCATAGTTTCTACTGATGAAAGCAGGAACTCAAACAATGAATGTTAACTGCCAATCACTTAATTTGGAGTGTGAGTATGTGCCCCAAAATTCTTATCCTTGTGTAGAACATGTCGGAAAAAAAAAAGATAGTTACATGATCAAAACAACAGCATAAAGGAGTTGTCAAGCAGTGATGGTGGTTGCAGGGGACCCTGGTCACCTTCCATATCCCCTCCTCTTCCTCTACCACAGTGTACTTATCTCAGAAAAGTGAAAGCAGGGGCCCATTGCATAACCTGTCTCTGATTTCTGTACCTCTAAGTGACTACCACCGAGAACTCAAACATAAGGCAGACATTGTCACTGAATGTGATAGGCTCTCTTTTCAGTAGGTGCTAAGCTAAAGCAAGCAGAGGCAAAAGGTAGAAGGGGAAAGAGGCCAAGTGTCTGCAGCAGGTGAAGAGTACAGGGACATGTTCAAGGCAGTTCTCCTCTCAAAGAGTGATGTTCGGGGACTGTATTTAGAGAACCTACCAATAGTCATCTAGAAAATCACATAGGAGTGGCTCACACTCCTTAAAATCCTTAGTAAGTCACGGTTCCAACAGGAAACCTCTAAGCATGTTTAGCCCAAATCTGAAAGTTCATGTGTACAAGGTTAAGGTGTAGTGAAGCAACGGGCTCTCGGAGGTGTGGGGGTGTCCAACATATGTCAGATGGCCGTAGCTGAAAATTAGAAAAGAAATTTGAAAAGTTGATTAATATAGGAATTTGTCCCTGCTAACCCCTGTCCTACTGTGATACCCATTAGCCTCCTTCTCCAACAGCCAATTAAAAGTTCCTGAGCGTTGTATTCATCTATTGAGACTTTTGTACCTATATAAGAATTGTTTGAATAGTCCATGGGCTGATCAATACAGAACAGACGCTCGCATGGGTCCATGATCACCAGTAGCTAGAAGAGTCGGGTCAGCCATTTTTTTTTTTTTTTAACATAAAGGAAGCCCCTTTGCTTATCCTGCATCCGAGATACATACTGCGACCTTGGCCTTCGATTTCACTCTCATGAGTGGCTTCCATATTCAGCCATAATAATAATTTCTTACATGCTCCTGCTGAATAGTTTGCAAACATAATGTATAAGGTTTCGATGAGCTGAGGCAGGCTCACTCCTTTAACGTCTGTCAAAAGTCTCTAATGAAAATGTCTACAATTTATTTCTGAGCTCAGAATTTCATAGGAGGGAACACTTTCATGTGCTAAAATACTGATTTGGAATTGTCCCCAAGGAGCTGGGGGACTGTTACCGCAATCAAATTGCAGGGATTACCTGCTGCCATTCCGTTCAGTGTATATTGCCTCTCAATAAAGTCATCTTAGGAAAGACTTTGTGTAGCCCTCACTCTATGCTCAAGTTCAATCATCATGCTCAAGAGAGGGTCTGAAATCTTCACTAATCAGAGCATGAACATGTTTTGTAGCATTACAGAGGGTCTGAAGTACCGAGTCCACTAACTAGCATGATGTTTTTATTCAGAATGCCAAGAGGAAATGGCACCTTTTCTGAGAGCTTTCTAAAATCACAGGAGCCCAGGAGCAAAGTCCTCACAAGCAAAGACATTATAAAAGTGTAGCATCTTCTACAGTCATACATTAAAGGAGAGGGCCTTGCATTCTTCCTCGCTTATGGCTCACGGCTACATCCTGGGTAATTTAGGATGTAAATGAAAGACTACATAACTAAATGCCAAATTACAATTTCCATGCTTCGATCTCGATGCGCCACTGCTGGATGGGGCTCTTTAATATTCCACAATGCCTGTGACAACTACTCCAAGTGTTGGATATGCAATTTCAATCTCTTTTCTCTGAGTCTTTGTACCTTTTAGTCTAACAACAAAGAGGAACAAAGATCCTAATTATACCCATAATCATTATTATCTGAAGAAGTTCCCAGTAATTAAATTTTAAAGAAAATTTATTTAATGAGCTTTCTACAGTCACATCCAAGCAATACACATTCAAGTAGATAGTGATTAGTATGAAATAGCACTAATTTGAATGACTTGATAAAAGCTCCTACTTCACTACTGTGTTTTTAATAATTGTGTAATTACATAGAGAATTATTCCTGTAAATATCGCTTGTTTTATATAGAATTGAAGACATGAAGATGTGTTCTATCTGGAACAAATTTCCAATATTTTGAAGCTGTATCTTCTTGTATCAGCTAAAAAGTTAATATGTATGTCTTAATTACCCAAACACACACACACACACACACACACACACACACACACACTTGCACTAGAATATACACCTTTCATTTGCATGAGTTGAGAATAAGTGCTTAGCTCAGTCGAAGCAGAGGTGGAGAGAGAATAAATCTTTGCTGAAGGAGAGCATGGTCATTACCAGTGAATGAAAATGAAAAGCATATTTCGGCAAACATCTCCTAATTATCCCATAAGAGAGGCGCAATAATTGGCATAGTCTATATGGATGTTGTCACGTCTATATCATTTCCAGTGATTCATGGCGCTTTAGAAATGGTATCGTGTAATATTGTACATTTGTTCTTTTAATTTCGGGGCAAAATAAAACACTGATCTTAAATACAACTCTCGAGAAAAGAAATACAGCTCAAAGCAGACCTCATCTATGTGACTATTTTGTGTTTCAAATCGTGTGACTAAGATACCAATTGATATATTTTGTATACACAAATGAGACCAGGCACAATGAAACAAAGGATCCCCATGGTGGCGAGTGACTGGGGGGGGGGACCCATGCTCAACAACTGAGAAAATGGTACAACCTTAAGCAAATCCTCCATATTCCAAAGGCCTCCACTAGAAAATGAGATTACACATGAAGATTGTCAGGACTTTCTCAACATTCAACTGCATTTTTTCTCAGGGAGAGTAGATCTCTGTGATATTTGCCCTGTTCTTATAAATAGAACCACTTATTCAATATGCTCTATTTTCCTAAAGCAAAAAGCAAAAGAGCGTGTGCCTTTCTCTCAAGGTGAGACAGTTGGGTTCAAAGCATCTAAGTCAACGAGAGTTACAAGAACGTTCGTTCATTGACATTGCATTCAACACGGCACCAATTCAATCAGGCAGCGCAGAGAGGAGGCAGAACTGGAAAGGCTACAGATTTAGTGTCAGGAAAATCAAATTTACACGGCCCTACTTTTCCAACCATTAAGCATTTCTTCCTTACACAATTTTTGCACTGGAGAAGGTGCATGGGTTAGGGAGGTGAAAATATGCCTTTAAGACCTCAGTCTCTCTTCGCTGGCACTAAAGGAAGAGGCCATGGGCCATGGTTGTGATCTTTAACCTTTGGAAACAGTGCCTTCAGTAACTGGAGGTAGGTAAACAGAGCTGGGTAACTGACAGGTATGCTATGGCGAACCAGCCAGAAAACTCATGTGACCTCAATCCAGAGGAAGGGTGGCTTTCCTTGAACTAGCATGGCACATTAGTCATTGTTTGAATTGCTGTTTGGTCAACATAATCATTAGGCTTCTCGTGGTTGTCAACTTGGCAACATTTATTCTTCTGGGAAGTCCACCATGCTCCTAAAATTTTGATGCTTGCTTGTGAGAAACACAGCTTATTGTCATTTGCCAAGAGAAACAAACCTGAGGGTTGTCATCCTCCCTGAAGTTGAGCCTCTTTGGAGGACTCATGGAGACTTTCAGGAATCCAGCACTGACCAAGCTGACAAAGAAATGCTTGTGGTGAAACTACAGAAACTGTCCCCAAGTTCATTGACTACGTGCAAAAAGAATTAAGGAAATTATTGTAGGCATGACCAGCTTGTTAGCCCATTATGGCTCAAATCAGATTCTAAGTTTTGAACACAGTTAACCAGCCATGATAGGACTCTGAAGACATACTTTATCCAGGAAGGCTCTATAAAGAAGCAAACTGCCAAAAGATACAGAGACCATTAAATTCTCCATATTTAATTAGAGTATACCAAAGAAAAGGTGATTGGGTGTGCTGTCCAATTTGATGAGATCCTTTTGTGACATTTTCTTCAGGTGGCGTAGCCCCTGAATAGAATCCTCAAACTTTAACAGACATAAAGAAAATAATAAACCTCAAAAATGATAAATATTGAGAGTTTCACAGAGTACCTGATACTTCAAGTTCACATTCATGAGCTACTTTGTCTCAAATTATATTTAATTTTTTTAAGTTCAGCTGCTACCACATTTTTACAAGACTGTTTTGAGTTCATGAACTCACCTTCATTTTTGAAGAAAATTTTCTTTTTTAATTTTAAGGTGCAAAAAATTAACATATCTTGAAAAGGGTAATTCATTTGAGGAGGAAATTGGGATAGAGCTATTTCTTCAACAAATGCATTATTGGAGCAAGCAGGAATCTGCTTGAATCACCTTCAGCTTTTCCTGTAGCTAAAACAAGCCAATTGGAAAGGAAGAAGGATCCGAGAGAAAAGTTTGACAGCTACTCATTGTGAATCTAAGGAGGCACCCTTTTCTGTCTGATTTTATTTTCTATGCCCATGATGTGTGAGAAAAATGCTTGTGCAGAAAAAAAAAAATACAAGCTGAAGAAAATGGACTTTGATTAGTAAGGAAACGGCCCGATTGTGCTTTCAGCATGTCTCATTCTTCAGAGTTCCTTTCAAATGCCTTCTCTTTCATGCCTTGCACTCCCCGAGCTGCTAATGTAGCCTAATTTGTTGGTTCTGCTTTCAGGACGGATGAGCATTCAACATCCCTACCTGCACCCCTCCCCTACTCTAATGTTCCAGGGGCTTTTGATGCTGGTGGGTGTTCACATGTGCTTTTTGTGCAGTCCTGGAGATTGAAGACACCTTTCTTCTATCTCATCTCAGCACAGCACTTAAAAAGCACATTCAGTTTCATTCCATTCCATGGTTCCCTCACCGAGAAATCTACTATGTTCTGGGCAGCCAACTAGTAAGCCCAGGGTCTCATTTGATGGGCTGACTCTCTCTAGTGCCGTTTTGGGGGTACACTGTCTTTACTTCTCCTACCCTGTTCTCTAAGTGCCATTATAAACGTTGCAGTTTGGATAAACTGCACCTTAGACCAGTTGGTAACAACCCGCATCATTGTTAATTGAATACAGGTTTTTGACTGTGAAGTGTACCCAATGACCAGAACAGTACCATCCCCTTGCATGAATTCAGCAGCTCTGTCAGCTGGCATTTAATTAGTTAATAAACAGACCGTTTTGTTGAGCGCATGCATTAGCATCTAACACCGGCTGGCAGACGAGACTTCTTGATTGATTAAAATATACATTTAAATATATTCCCTTAATTTATATCAGTCGCAAAGTGAGGCAGTTATCTTTATAACTGAGAGCATTAGCGTAAATTATTTAGTATCTTCATTCTAATTTGCACCATATTATAATATCTATCTTGATCTCAGAACTAAATAAATCATCGGTCCCAAATTATAAGCACGTCTTGAGTCCTGAGGTGTTTATAGAGCTTTTCCTGTCTTTGCTTCATAATTTTTCCAAAAGGGGCTGAAACACTAAGAAATATTAATAGGTGATATGTAAAATAAAGGTAACATGCAATTTACAAGTCCATTTCCCTAGGAATGAGAAGCTTAGGAACTAGTCCATAAATACTTTAATATTTTTTCACAAGTTGAAAGCGGTTAAGAGTCCTAGCTGTATCAAGTTAGAAGGAGGTTTTAGGTCACTGTCACTGGCTGCTTTTGTTTGTTTTTAGTCACTACAGAAATTTTCTACCACACATCAGTAACTAGAGCAGATATGTAACCAGCTTTGTATGTGGTCCCTGGATCCACTAACGTAAAGGAAATGAGATTTACCAATAGTCATAAGGGTGAGAGTTATCTACAGGGGCCAAACTCAAAAGTAACCGAAACAATTGTTTGTACAAGTAGATGTGAAGAAAATATTCTCAAACTAATTCCGCCAATAACAAAATATATGTTAACTATTCAAAACACAGAAAAATAAGAAGAAAAATTCAGTTTCTCTCAAATAACATCATTATTCAAAAATGCAATGGTTGATCTTGACTCTTGGTTTTGATGGGTGTATCTTGACTTGTTATCTTGTTGGGTTGCAGGCCATTCAAACGGGGAAGTCACCGCATAGTTCATGGTGGTAGGAGCGTGTGGTGGCAACTGTTCACCTTAGAGACCAGCCAGGAAATAGTGAAAGTAGTTCAGAACTAGAAGCAAGTAGTAACCTTCAAAGGTGTACCACTGGAGACCTGCTCCCACCAGGCAGTCCCCATATCTCAAGTCTCTGGAAATTCTCCAAAGAGTCCTAGTAGCTGAGCCCCTAGTGTTCAAACATATGGACCTGAGTAGAATATTTCAAGTTCAAACGGTAACATAAAGTTTTATTGGGATCTGACTCTCTTCATACTCTTCCGTGTGACTACATTTGCACTGGGATGACAGGGATGAGCCGTGACAGCCAAAAATGAGGAGCTTAGAATGTAAGATGTTATAATATATTATATGTATTTATATATTATATATATTATATATATAACCCTTTACAGAAAAAAGTGCTCATACTCATTCTCCATAGTGCAAAGTTACTTGTGTGTGTATGTATGTGTGTGCATGTGTAAGAGAGAAACAGAGAGACAGGGAAAGAGACAGAGAGAGATAGAGAGACAGAGAGACAATATTTTCATGTTGTCAACCTCAAATATGCAAGTTACCTGGAATAGAATTGAAAACGTGAAAAAAGTGAGAACTGGAAGAAGCCTGTTATCTCTGCATCTAATTTATAAGAAGGGGTTCATGTAATAACCAAAAAAATGTAGTCAATAGCATCACAGCTAAAGGAAATGGGCTCACACATGATACTTATCATACACACATAATATCCTCTGTCTTAGCTAGGGTTTTGATGCTGTGAACAGACACCATGACCAAGGCAAGTCTTAGAAAGAACAACATTTAATTGGGGTTGGCTTATAGGTTCAGAGGTTTGGTCCATTATCATCAAGGCAGTAACATGGCAGTATCCAGGCAGGCCTGATATAGGAGAAACTGAGAGTTCTACATCTTCATCTGAAGGAAACTAACAGAATACTGGCTTCCAGGCAGGTAGGATAAGAGTCTTATAGCCAATTCCCACAGTGGCATGCCTACTCCAACAGGACCACACCTCCTAATAGTGCTACTTTGTGGCATAAACAAATACAACTCATCCTACACTCCAAAGCAAAGTAACTCTAAATTGTTCCCAGTCCTGTGGGAATCTGCCAAGAACTTCTGAAAGTAGCTGTTGGCAGTGAACGCAATCTTTATCCAGGTCTAAGAATGGTGGTGGCTCCATTGAGCTCAGTGATGTTTAGTTTCCTGAAATGACTGATTTCTCAGATGAAACTGTAGTGCAGAGATGACTAATTTTTCTTCTTTATTTTTTCAGTAAAATTTATATCTAATGATCACAGACCCTCTTTACTTCCAATGTCCCTCAAGTACCCAGCATATGACAATACTTACTATGCTAAATTACCCATATTATTAAAGCAGCAGGCAAAGAAACCTCTACTTTGAGCTGAAGGAGATACAGTGCGAACCAATTCACTTGGCTTTTGTGAGTGGGTCTTCAAAGTACCGTAGCTATAGCTCGTGAGAAATTTTATCATTGTCCATTTCTCCGTATGATGCCATATATATTACAGGCTTTTGTTAATCAGTCATTATTCAAATATCTATGGAAGGATCTTTGTTAAGCCTATCTTCAAAGTCAGGAATAAAAGATAAAAATATGTAATCTAGTTAGTAGGAAGATAAATAAAGAGCTGATAGCAAAAAAAGTTGAAAGGCAATCAAATGGAATACACCAAGGAAGACATCAGAGGAATGTGAGCGGAGCACCCAAGTCCCAGAGAGAAGCCTGTGACTTCTGACTGCATTACTTGCAATACTCTGTTCTTCCAGGTGCTACAACATCTAGTCTGTGGCCCCAAAGCTGCAGATGATAAAAACTCACTGGCTCAAGAGGTCACAGCTCCCCAAGGCTGGACCTTACAATTAAGACAACAGTAACTTGAGAAGTTACTTCTTGATTAAAAAAAGAAAGAAAGGAAGAAAGGAAGGAGGGAGGAAGGGAGGGGAGAAAAGTAGAGGGAGGAAGAGAAGGAGAGAGGGAGGGAGGGAGGAAAAAAGGAAGAAAAGAAGGAAGGAACTCTAAGACTTTGTTCTAAGAATCATTATTTTTGTTTCCCCAACCAATTTTTAAATATGCTATGTTTCATGTTACAGAACAGGAAGTAGCGATGCAGGAAGGGGACCACCATTGAGAAAATGAAGCTACTGTGGACTGAACCTGGATGACGTCTGTGCAGCCCTACATTCCAAGCAGACTGTTCAGGTCTCCCACCTTATTCTCACTCACCCCAAAGTATCACCTATTTTTTGTTAAGTCTTCTTGTTACTGTGAAATTTCCTTGAATTTAAAAGAGCCAGTGTAGTCAGTATGGTACTACTAGGACATTTCTTCAAGTGGTCTTCACGTAGTGAGGGCATTGAACATGGTGGGGCTGATGGGAATCCTAGGAGAAGAGTACAGAACTAACAGTGAAGCAAGCTCTCGGTGACATTGTACACGCAGATACTGTTGTTTATCTCTCTGCATATCCTTTCTCTCTAGCTGTGCACAGTTTCCATTTTTATCCATGAATAGCTTTGACCTCTCTACATCAGGATAGACTCACTATGAATTCCTAACCGTTATTTGTAAACTCATCAACTTGGTAGAAATTCTACATGTAAGAAAAAGAGAAAGCTAACTTCTGAAGCTCCTACTAAGTGTTAGATATAATGGCCTAGTATGTAGGTATGAGTTGCATGAATTCTAAAGCGTTCTTGTGTGTGTGTGTGTGTGTTAGTGTCTTAGATGAGGATGCTGCTCACTCACAGTCAACTCTATCTGGACACTGGGGTCCAACAGCCTTCAATCGTAATTGTAATAGTCTATATTCTTCCTGGTGGGATAAGAGGACAGTTCCAACTGCTTAAAACTTAAGAAAGTCAACAGGATATCTAAGGAGCATTTGGAAAGAGAATTAAAAAGTCCAGGAAATGCTGTATTGGCATTGCTTTTGCAGGCTCCGAAAGTGATACAATAAGCAAGTGTAGACACAGGGAAGACTGAGTCAAGGGATGATGACAAGATGACTCAGCAAGCAAAGGTGCTTGTCATGCAAGCTTGGAACCTGAGTTAGAGCCCGAGAAGCCATGTGAAGGGAAGAGACAGTCAGTTCCAAAGATCTCCCTCTGACTTCCACATACATGTGTACACCAGCCCTCCCTCAATAATAACATGAATTACCTAGAGAATGTTGTCCTAAAGAAGATATTGAAAAGTCAGATGTAAGGAGGCTCAGTACTTAACCCACCTGTTTTGCAGTAAATCATCCCTTTTCTACATGCCCAAGAGTCATGCCTGATTTAAAGAGAATTGGGATCTTCTAGCTAAACTGTCTCTTTCAATAGTCTATTAATATCCGAAAGGGTGAGACTGTGTGTATTTGTGAATTGACAAGATAGCAATGTGACTTTCAAAGAGTGATATCTCAGAGCTGGTGACACTGAAGCAGTTCGTGCCACTGCCCCCAAATAACAACCATCTATTCTGCACCAGTTTGGAGACCACAAACTTAAAGACCAAAGTGTTGCTGTGTGGAGTCTCGTGCTGGCTGCTTTCTGGCTGTGGGCAGCCAAGTTCTTACAGTGACCCGACATGGCAGAGAGCCAAGTGGGAGCATGCTCACTGTCCCTTCTCATAGGGACATCACTCTTATTTTTTGAGTTCCACACTCATGATTTATTTATTCATCTCCCAAAGGGCCTGCATTGGATATGAGAATTTCAACATATGAATCTTGATGAATTCATGCAGCATCCCCGAGCTACTGGAAAACATACCTGATTTAGTGCACCCACCTGCAAAAGGAGATGGCACTGTGCTTAGTTTACAGGCAGAGCAGAGCCTGCCCAGCTTGAAAGGCTAGTGGTAATTTTGAGCACAGGTTGAGTCTGCCAATGGTTAGGCTTGTGGTTATTTAACTAGCTGGGTTTTAATATTTATAGTCTGTAAAACGAAGATGAACTTATATGCCGAACGCAATTACTGACTGTGGCCAGCCCCTAAAAGCCTTCAACCTTGTAAGCTCTAAGGAGACCATTTTTACCGTCAGGTAGCCTCTTCCCCACAAGTGTGCTTAATATGTCAACCTTTTTTATTGTCTCTAGGTGAATGGCCAGTCTTGCCTAGATGATCAGAGCATTGAAGATAGAAATTTGTGGTTGAAATCAATTTGTATTTTTATAGCATCCAGTGTCCATCAGTGGTGCTGAATGGATATTTGTGTACATGAACAGTCTTTGGCAAGGTGCGAGATCACTGGTATTATGTTCAATGAACTGGCTAGTCTACGGAGAATAGGCCGAGAACTGCATCCGCTCATGTTGATTTAGCTGAAGAAGCCTACGAATTTTTAATAATAGAGCTCCACTAGGGCACATTCTCTCCTGTGATGATAATTATGGAATTCACGGTAACAGAAGAAGACGGCTCCTGAGAGAGGAGACAGTGAATTGGGAGATGGAACAAAGAGGCTGGTATTTGTACAGAATGCGTGGCTGAGAAAGAAGCCCACGTGCTGTGTGATGCATGCCTTCTTGCTGTATATTAAGTCATCGGAGAGCTTGTAGAAGAAGATTTTTGTCCTTAGGAAGCAATTTTCAGTCAAGTTCCAAAATAATGTCAAATAATTATCTTTTTAAATACATGTTTATGTATTGTAATTAACTTTAGAATTGGCATTTCTAATCCCCGGTGCCTAAGAGAGTCCCTGGTAGTAAGTGAGTTATTCAGGGAGGGGCATTCATTCTGGGCCTGTAAATTTTATTTAAAATTGAGCCGTCTTCCTGCTGTTTGTTTAACGGTCCCTGTGTTCTTTGCAGGAAAAGCCATGCATCTCTCTAAATGTACCTAACTCCCTACCAACCAGCAAGTTGGATGCAGAGGCCTCAGAATGTAATACCGAGAAGAAATTTGTAGACACGAACACATGCCTAGAGTGCAGGATTTCTTTCATAGCCAAGACGTATGTGATTTCTGCCTTCTGGAGCTTCTCAGCCCAGCTTAACACCCATTGCACGGAGAACGAGACTCTGAGCTCGCTTGGAGAGATGTCTAACAGACTCCATAACTGCTCCCACAGGGGTCGGTGCTCAAACGTAAGTTCAAAAAGCTAGGCACGGTGGCATGCACCTGTCAACTACGTTACTCAGGTGGCAAAGAAGGAGGGTGGCAAGTTCAAGGCCGGCCTGAGATGTGGAATGAGTCGAATGTCACCCAGGAATACACAGCAAGATTCTAGCTCGAAATGGTCTCTGTGTGTATCTGTAGACATGTACCCATATGGATCAGCTGACAGAGAGTAAAAGCTATTGGGTAATTCTGATTGCTTGCACTGGTGGGGTCAGGCACTTGTAAAGTTAAGAAAGGAGCAGAATATAAACCTGATGTGAGGGATATTCCCCCAGCCCTGGGAAGATTCCACACACAGCTCCTCCTCTTTTTTTTTTTCCTCTTCACTATTCTCACCTTCTAGACTGTTTCCCATAAATAAGCATTCCTTTGGTCAAATCCCCTTTCCCAAATGTATGTGCTGCAGAGCTGGGACTTTCACTCTGTCATGGAACCCTGAGTTCCCCCTGCAGCTGCTTCTTCTGTATTAGACCCGAGGCTCCTACTGAGGATCCAAATATTAGAGCCAGCGTCACATTCAAATTTCAGGTTAAAAATATGGAGGGATGGGTGGTCCCACGAGGGAGGATGGATACAGTCAGAAAGACTTTCTTAGCTAGACTCAGAGGCATCTGGAAGTAAAGGAGATAAAATGGGGAGACTGGAATAATTGTAGCGGCACCAGAGGCTCTAGTTTCTGTAACGTATTGGTCTCTGTTTCCAACAACAAGGGAGCGTTGTGCCTTAATTTGACAATGTTGCAACCCGGTATAAAGTGATGTGAACTTATATCACATTTTACAGAGAGGGTCAGCCAGGAAAGCAAATGACAGCCACGCATCCCAGCCTACCTTCGCGGACCCTGGAAACCTACAAAACCAGTGATAGCAGTCTGTAGCACATTCCAGAACTCACAAGCTAGAACCAGGTCTTATAGAGAGAAAATTGAGCCACGCATCCACAGCTCTCTCCCCCACCTTCCATTAAATCAGAATAGTATCTTTGGCCTAATGTCCCCTGTGAGAACGGGTTGCGGTGATTTGTGTAGAAAGTCTCACTTGACAGGCAGCTGCAAAAGCAAGCTCGCTGGGTTGACAGGCAGAGCAGCGCGCCATCCACCCAATAACTCAGGAAGAAAATAAAAAAGCAAATCAATAGACATAATATTGCAAAAACACTGCAGCAGGATCAACACGACCCTCACATCTATTTGATTTTTCTCCCTCATCTGTCAACACAATTGAGAAGTGGCGCTTGCTAATTGTCTTCAATTGGCAGACTCTTCCGACTTTGACTGGAGCCGCGACACTTGGATGTCACAGTCTTCGCGGCTCTCGCGGTCGCCAGCCTGGCAGCCTTGGAAGCGGCCTCCATTTTGGGCAGGATGCGTTCATCTGCGACTCCTCTCTGGATGAGGCCCGCTCTCCATTATGCCCTGCTTCTCGTCATTAGCACCGACTGAAGAGTCTGTGCCATGTTCTCTGTATCCAAAATATTTGAGAGAGGCAAAGGATCCCAGGAAGTCTATGAAAATGCGTTTCTTCTGCCAGCCAGCATTTGCAACTGCCAGACTTCCTTGCATTCAAATTAGATTACCCCAGCAGAGAAAGGACAGAGAGACTGGTTTCAAACTAAGCTTTCTTTTGTGACTATAAAGGGCGATGTTTTCTTTCTTTTTCTTTCTTCGTTTGAAGCATGCTTGATTTAACTTCGTGAAATCTTAGGCACCGTCCACTTCCCTTCTTTATCTCTTACAAAATCATGTCACCATTGGCAAGGCTTTTCTGCCCGCCCCCTCCCCCCTCCCGCCCACCCACCCCCGAGGGCGGGATGGTGAACCCCTTGTGTTCTACACACCTTGCACAGTCAGACCTGGTAAATACTGGCCATATTGACCAAATGTGCCGTTAGTGCTCCAGGAGCTTGGCAGTGTCCCGCTCTAGGAAGAAGTGGGGCATACTGCATCCTGTCTACTCCAGCACCCTGGAGACGGCAGGCATGGCGCCGATTTGTCCAGTTTCTTTGGTAATGGTTGTTCAAGTTGCTTTTTTTTTTTTTTTTTTTTTTTTTTTTTTTTTTTTTTTTTTGCAAGATTCTACAAAGCAGATCTCTCAGCCTGGCACTGAATTCGGGTATGGGGGATTTAGGGGCAAGCCTGGAGTGTACTGCTGTAGAACCCATCCCAGACAGGGCAGCTAAGCAGCGCCCATCTCTCCCTTCAGATTCCTCCATGTTAACTGCCAAGAGGAGGCAGTATGTGTGCCTGCCTCCTGCTGACTTCCCCACTCACAGGGCAGGGGTTGCATCACAAACTGTTCCTGCCAGTCCATTCCTCTCCCTCTCTCCCTCCCTCTCCCTCTCTCCCTCCCCCACCTCTCTCTCAGACACACACACTTCTATCAGATTAACCCCCCAGTATTTAAACCCAGTTCCAGTTGATAACAATTCCCGCTCAACTCCCTTCACTCTTGTTTCCTCTCTCACTGTACAATCACTGTAAATCAGTTTCCTGATATCCAGCCATTCACAAACATTTTAGTATCGATCTCTAGAAAGAAATTTACGTATAATTACAAGAAATCTCCGATTTCAAAGTTGGGTGCCCTTCCCCTCCCCCTCCCCCCACTTCTAGCTCTGGCTAGAGCAAAGGTAGTGGTTCGGTTTCAGATCTACTTGAGTGGAAAAACAAAACTAAGCAGAAACAAAACAAATAAACAAACCAAACCCACAGGGGAACCTGATCACTCAGATGTGTAGGAAGACTCAATCCCCCGAGCAGCGAGTTCACGAGCTTAGCTATTGCTGGCTCTAACAGTAAGTAGCCCTTCCAGCATAGATAATATGAGTTAGCCCGTCTGTCACAACTCTTGGAGACAAACTGTCAGGATACTGAGAGGAGGGAAAATGCAGTAGTGTCTACAGACTTTTTGTTCTCTCGGAAGCAAGATATGAGACGACCACAAGCACTACAATGACAACCAGAGTAACAACTCCAACAACAACCCACCGCTGTCTCGGTTGTCAGTGCCTGGCCTCAAAGGCGGTGGGAATCCCAAGCCCTCCTCATTTCCCAGTGTCCTGTGGAGGATCTCATGGTTACTCACTGCTCTGCAAGGCGCACATCTTTCTTGCCAGAAAACACAGCTTTAGGCTATAAAATTACAGCCCCTGAAGCAAACCACGGCCCATTTCCATCCCATTTCTCAGCTGCTAAAGTCATTGTCTCTTTTAGACAATGCTTGTGCATTTTCATTGGTAAGTAGCCACCCTCTGGTTTTATTTTTGGTGGTAAAATAATAGAGAGAAAAGGGAAAACATTTTTTATGAGGGCTCAAAGTTCTATACCGAAAGCTCAATTCCAAACACACTACACTTCTTGGTTGGAATTCTTAAGTTTTAGCACAAGCCAGATGATTTTGTCAAAAACTCACCATGTAAGGAAACAAGTTCCCTGGGTCTAAGATTATCAGAAGGTAAAATACACATGCCCAGCTTAGTCCCATTTCACACAGACAAAGAACATTGCTTCAGGAAAAAGATTGTCCTAAATAATGCAGGAGATAAGTCTATCCTTTAAAAAAACTCTCTTTGTTTACAAAAAATTCAAATTTAACTGGAAGTCAGACATTTTCATTTGCTAAACTTTGGAAACCTACCAGGGACTTATCATGGCCAGAGGCCCACACTCCCATTTGGAGCTGTATCTTCTACCATCCCCGGATCAATTTACAGTAAAGTTTGTTATTTTGCTGTTATGAATTTAACATTATTAAAGAAGTATTGTTTCTCTTGTCAGTTAATTTTATAAAAGTACTTTTAAGTTTCTCATATTCTTCATGAATGTGTGATAATTTACGGCTTCATGAAGCCTCAGCATGTTGGCACTTTTGTATTTTAGAAGAGCCACTTTGGGGTCCTTCCGTGTCTATCAGACTGGAAAGAAAGAGTATGAAACCCTGAACCTGTCCTTCTTTTCAACCAGGAGCCATTCCCATCACAGGCATGAGAACAGACATGGACCTGTAGTTATTAATAAATACCACGCTCAAGAAAGAGCATAAATTCACGGCCAAAATCTAGGAAGAAAAAAGAATTCAGCTTTAAGTAATCTCTTTTCTATTTAAACCAGAAATCTCATTATTTCTGGTTTCTGAAGCACTCATATCTGAAAAGGTTGGTCAATTTAGAGTATGGAAGTTTCTAAAAAAAATCTGATTCTTGTAAGTTTTATATTCTAATCTAGGTGTCTATATTTGTGACATTTGGGATTCTGTATAAATTGTGTTCACATATAACATCCCAAGGGGGGAAAATGGAAAGAAACTATTATCTTAACGCTTGTTTTCTCTTTCGGTGCATATAGTCTTTGTGACACTGTCAAAATTAACACACAGTTTTAGAGCGTCTGATTTATTACAAAATAGTATTTTATTTACTCTTTTGCCTTTTGTTTTGTTCTTTGTCTGTCTTTTAAATCTGTAATTTTTCACAAAGTTAATGGAATCCATGCATGACTGCTCAAGTTTTAATAAAAGCAAAACATGCTTAGCCTCATTGAGGTGAATGGTGCTGGTGTGTCCTTGAGCTTGCGTTTGAAAGACTCCACATGGAATGAACTCTCATCTCGGGGCAGGTGGCAACTAAAAGAGTCTCCCCGAATTCTTCGTCTTAATGATAATTTAAATGTTGTCAGGACCCCAGGCAGAGAAGGATAAAGAAACGAACTCCACTGTACTAATAGTGAATGTGATAATGGGAGGGTACCTGGTGAAATTAAACTTCTGCAGCCTGCTGGGCTAACCCAAACTTGCTAAGCTACTAGAACATTAATGAGCAAGAGATCTTAATTAAATTGTTTGTAATTAAGTCTCCCAACAGTAACACGTCTAAAAGTAGCGCAAACTTAAACACCTGTGGCACTTACAGGCAAGAAAAAATGGAATTTTGACACCAATGACATGCTTGGATACAGGCAGAGTGTATGTCTGCCTACAAGTTCATCAGTGCCTATGAATGATGGGAGACGTCTTGACGTTTTTTATGCTCTCAGAACAGAAATATTAATTTCTGGAATTTAACTTTAAAAAGGTTCATTCGGTCTTATGAGTGACAAGCCAGGGCCTGAAAATAATCTAGGAGTTTTTTAATTAATCATTTTTAATTAAACAGTATAACATTTTTTTCTCTCTAAACATTTAATGAGATTCAGGTAACCTATAAACTATAAGCCAGTTGATCCAAATGGCTTGATTAAGAACGAGGCAGTGGATAAGGATGTTTATCTACATACCAAAATTATCTCTGGATTTTCTGGGAACCAGGACAGCAATTCTAGTAGTCATTGTACTGCTGAGCAGTACAGGCCTGTAAATACTGGCCTTGACTCTGAGGCAGGTGGACTATAACCCACTGAGGCAACCACATTTGTACCCTGGTTCAGAAAGAACCCTGAGTCCAGGCATGGTGAGAGGAGCGGAGCTAGTTATGAGAGAGGTTTGGCGTGTCACCAGAGTAACTTTTAATCTAGGGGCGTTACAAGACAAATCAGCAAAAAAAGCTCATTTTCCCCCTTATGTGTTTTACACATTGCTACTGATGTACTGAGTGCCTGCTACATAATATAATTCCAATCGTGATGAAAACACAGTGCTAGTGAATAGATTCTGTGTTGAGCTGCTAGAACTTAGTGTCCGTCTTACTTCTATGGAATGTGACCTGAGCCACCAGAGTGTCTGTGACCTTTACAGCAAGATATTCCTACCAGTGGCTTTCAAACTTGTGTAGGTCAAATACTATTTTACTACAGACTAAGAAGCTCGAAAGAGTAGAGTCAAGTGGCTTCGCTACACTCAAATGACCTTCGCTAGTATAAAACCCAAGTAGCCTCTGTCCCCACTACTGGATGGATTCCCCCTTCTGACTGAAGCAGTAAACTAGACCTAACAAATGCTTAGTGGCGAGGTGTGGCCCTGGGGAGCTATCTCTCCTGTTTATACAATAATTTGATCACTATCCGGAGCACCTCTTTTCTATTGTTCAAGGAAACACCCCAGTGGATTCCCCATTGCAGAGTTTCTGTCCACTTTGTTTACAGTCTTTCAAGCGTCCAGAGGACATGCTTCTCTGAAAATCCAGCAGGACTCTCAGGCCCTTTCTGCTTTCCATATCCTTATGTTTCAAAACCTAGCCAGCAGATGGCCCTCTTCTGTGACTCTGCAGCCTGAGATTATGTCAACCTTGAGCCTTTGGTTTCCGGGCTCGTTTTATGCAATTGTTATGTTTGTTTTATCTCTTTGTTTTCGGCCTTCTCTCTATCTTCTGTGTGTGGCATGTGGATGTTTACCATGCAGCTGTCTGGGGAAGCCATAGGTTGATGCTGGGTGTCTTCCCAGAATGCACTCCATGCGGTACTGTTCATTTGAGACATTCTTTCACAGACGCTTGGTGCTGTGGGTCCTTTTGCGGTTGGCCAGTAATCCACCTTCTCTGTGTTCTTTGTGTGCTGGAGTTGGATGCTGACACTGCCATATCTGGCCTTCTAAGTGGATGCTGGTCCCTGAATTCTCACAACAAGCACTTTATCCCCTCAGGCATCTCCCTAGCTAGTATTTTAGTTTGTCTTTCAAAGGAAAATGGTCCTCTTTGAATATCTAAACATGAACCATGATAGTTAATATACCCCCTTCTAAATTGCTTATCTCCGAGTTGATTGAAACAATATTTCTGACTCCATTGTGATGTCAAGATGTCACCCAGCCTCTTTGAGTACTCCACATGCTACAGCATCTACCCCTGCCTACCCAGAGCTGTGGCTCATTTGTGTTTAGACACAGTCATGATGGTAATCTTAGTTATCTACTCGATTGGACCAGAGGATGGCTAGATGGGTGTTTAAAGATTGTTTTGGATTTATCTGTGATGGTGTGTAGGATTAGGCTTGGTCGGTTGACTAATTAAAGCAAGTTATTCTCTGAAAGTGGGTGGGCTTCACATGTTGAAGACCTCTGAGTTTTACTATCTTTGGATTCAACTTCAGATACCATTTGGTCCTCCTGGATCTCAGGCTTATGAAGTCAGGCTTAGAACTCTCCTGTCAGCTGTCTTGGGTCTTGAGTCTGTCTCTATCACCACATGACTTAGTTCTTTACTCTTTCTCTCCCCCAACCTCTCTCCTCTTTCTGTGTCTCTGTCTTTTTCTATCTGTCTCTCTTTTCCTTCTCTCTCATCCTCTGTATCTTTCTACCTTCACCTTTTTTCTACCCTCCCAAGTGTGTGTGTGTATGTGTGTGTGTGCGTGCGCGTGCGCTGTGGTAAACACCTTAGGCTTCCTTGGGATTTCTTGGGGTTCCTTTGTGATCATTCATTGCTATAGCTATATTCCCCCAATTGTTGCCCAATTTTTAATCTTACCCTGATCTTTTGTGTTTACTTTTATAGGCTAAATATTTTTTATGTAGTTACCAACATTTCTCAAGACTTCCTCTTGGTATCTGTGGAACTAACCAAAGCAATTCTAACATTTTCTAGAATGTTCTCATTGTGTCATACTGTGCCCAGCCTCTAAGATAAATTTCTCCAAGTTAAATACTAGAATCCTAGACTGCTTAGCCCTGGTCCTCAGAGATTACCATTCTTCTGAGTTTTAATAAAATAATGAGATCCATGTCATGATGTTATAATGTAACCATGCCTTAGTCTTTTGAGTCTGACCTATTAGCTGTTTGCAGCTGCTTTTTAGAAGGTGTCTAGTTTTCCTCTGAATAAACATACCATACCTCTTTACTTAAATACACACTCTCGGTTGACTTTGTTTTTGTTTACACTAAACAATACTGGTTTGACCCTTCTTGTGGATGTCCCTTGTGACTGTGCATGCACACTCATTTGGGTGGGCAACAGTCTTGGTAAAGCTTTGTTGATTGCATGATGCTTCTACCATCATTCCTCAGTCAAGACACTGATGGAGAAGACCATGGGGAATCTCTCCATTGAGACCCCTTCTTCCCATGAGACTCTACATTGTATCAAGTTGACAATACATATTGAATTATTAATTCTGTGAAACCTCTCAGCTGCATGGTGATAACCACAATCAGGGTGGGTCTTATCTCCCTGACTAAACCTCTCTGGAAAGACCTATATAGTTTCACTCCAAGGTATGTTTTACAGATACTCTGAATTGTTTCTTTATTTAATCAAGTTTACAGTCCATTTTAGTCATTGCACTGTTCTTTAGACATGAAAAAAAATGTAGTTTCAGTCATATTTATTCAGGGTTCCAAGTCCTTAATGTTACTTCCTCATCTATGGTTGGCCACCACCCCTGCCATGTACCCTAGACCAAGGAAGCTTTATTTCCAGCTAGAAATTTGGTCAGACTCCCAACAGGAAAGTAAGTGAGTTGTGAATGGTGAGTTTGCCCACTTCTTTAAAGTCTATAAAATATGCAGAGTGAGGCGCTCACCTTCTTGAAGGATCTGCTACAGTTTTCTGGGTTTCCAGGGTGAAAGGAGGGAAGATTTTGAAGGAAGAAAGAAGTGCTTCTATCATTGCAAAGTCTCGGTGTGCACCTTCGCAAGGTGGGGACCCTTCCAAGAGGAAACAAGCCCTGCATACAGAAAAAAAGACCCAAAACAAAACAAACACAAAAAACAAACAAAAAACCTCTTTCCTCCATTCTCTTGCCATCTGCTTATTATATTGAGGCCATCAGTCCCCCTCCCACCAGGACAGAGGGAGGGGAGGAAAGAGGTTTCGTGTGGACCACTACGCCCCAGCTCTCAGTGGGTTAGTTTTTCTCTAGAACACCTCAGTCTGTACCCCTGAAACCAAACCCCAGTCTTTTCCTCAAACCAAATCCCCTTTCAGGTTTCTCGGTTTCTGTCAGCTGTTGGAGTGTACCACACTGCTCGGAACCAAAGAAGCCCTTTGAGAGTCCCCTTTGTTTGCAGAGGGTGTCAGCAAGTGCTTCACACTCACTCATGGTCACCTTCACCTGACTCCTCTGCTCACCTAATTTAGAGTTTTTGAATATCCCCCTGCCTCCCCTCCCCCGCCTCTCCCCACCCCCACCTCATTCAGCTTAGTACTAACAAGAATGTGCCGGAAGTTCATAATATTCCTCCTCTTACATCAAGTTTCAAGAGCATCCATCCAAACTGCCAGGTTGACTGTGAAGTCTGGGACCTTTGAACAGTTCATGAGCAACCAGAATTTGTAATGTGAAGTGATGATTTTAAAGGATAGAAAGAACAACAGTTAATGGCCACAGAGTCTAGAACTGTGGCTAGGGAAATCCTAGGCTGTTTTAGAATTCAAGTTTGCTAGTGCATTTTAGAACACAGTTTCATTGCACATGAGAAATGAGAGCCCATTGCACGCTGCTGCAAAGTGAAAAAGAAACAAGGTCTTAGGCATGTCTGGGATGCAGGTTCATTGTACAGCATACAGGCAATGAGTTTTGAGTCATGGAGAAAAGCAAGCATACAGTATCCTTCATGCGATTCCAAAATGTACAGTCTAATACTGTCTTCTTTCAAACAGCTCATGAACCAGAGTACCTGATACAGACACCCCCCCCCCATTCTTGAAATCGGTGATCCTGGTGCTGAGGAGTGCTTTGTAGTGAGGACTATAAATTTGAATCCTTAGCACCTAAACAAAAACCTGTGTGTGGCCATCCTGAACACAAGGGTTCTATTCCACTCTCTGACTCTTTCTCTTCCTTCTCTCTCTCTCTCTCTCTCTCTCTCTCTCTCTCTCTCTCTCTCTCTCTCTGTGTGTGTGTGTGTGTGTGTGTGTGTGTGTCTGTCTCTCTCTCTCACACATACACACATACATACATACACACACACACACACACACACACACACACTTTATTTTGAACTTAAATAAGTAATAGGAAGCTTTGGCTCTATGGGGCCTCTTCATTATTACACTATGACAAGCTCAGCCACTTGCCCAGGCAATAAAAACTAGGATTCTTTATAGCCTCCACCTCTGAACCTTAAGAGTCAGAGTTAGTCAAGTAAATGTCTGTGTTAATCAAGAATAGAAAAGTTTGTGTTGCTGTTTTTAAACACTCTTTTTTTCTTTAACTTTAAAGTATTTCCTCCAGCCAAGAAGTAAGGTCTTTGCAGCATGTCCTTGTATTAAGGTGGGCCTTTGGGACCACTTTGGCTGAGTTTTGGTGACTTCCACTGTTAAGACTTCCTTTCTACCTGGCTCTCTTGGGATCCCTTCCCCATTATGCAGAAACTCAAATGCTTAACTCTATAGCTCCACCTGACATCTTTCTCTGACATGCTGTCAGGCAAGAAAGGAGATTTTTTGGTTCCTCCACACCAGTCCTTCTGCTACTGAAACCATCCACTGGCTTTATTAGTGCACAGAGGGGAACGAAAACAGCGCCAAGTGAACATTTCCTGACTTCTTGGTAAGTGCAAAAAGCAAAGAAAGAAAAGGAAAATAAGGAAGGAAGGAAGGAATGAAGGAAGGAAGGAAGGAAGGAAGGAAGGAAGGAAGGAAGGAAAAGAAGCAGCCAAGCCTTGCCTCAACTCATAAAGTTGCAGAATCCACAAGATATGATAAAGTAGGCATTATTGTATGTAAGAAAGTATCAGGATGGTAAACAAACGGGACACATAACCTGAAAATAAGTGTCAAGGTCCTGTTGGGAGTAACCAGAAGAGAAGAGAGACAGTAATCCACAAGTTGATGCTACCAAGTTGGTCTTCACTAAGCACAGAGTAGATAAAGATGCTTCCGTGGTGTTTGAAATACAAACAGTGTCAGTGCCCTTGATTTCTAGTGGTGTGACTTGTCTGGAATCACAATAAAGATGAATTCAGGGATACTGTTTTGTGTCCTGTTCTGTCATAGGCTCCAGCACCCCCTCATGGGGGCATTCTCCCATGCAGACGTCTGTGTCCACTTTTCTCCCACAGAACCAGAACTCTTCTCAATGATTTTCTCATAACTTATCAGATTGTAAACCTTATTCCCAAACACAGTCTCATTCTGAGGTTGGGGCATTGGGATTTCAACACATAAAGAGACGTACGATTCAACCTGTAATATAAGCCGGGTCACCTCTTTACTAGTTTGAAAAATAAAATTTCATTATTCCTTCAAAGAAACTCTGGGAGAGTTACATACTTTGCATATACCTTGGAGAGTCTGTACTCTGTCAGTGCCTAAGTCTACCTGATCGCACCCTGAACAGAAGAGCTTGCAAAATGTGGGTGCGCTGTCCTGACTTCCAAGTGCTTAGATGTTGGGTCTGCATAGGGGTGTGGGCTGAAAAGGAATCTCATAGCATTTTAAAAGGTTTTTCTTTTCTTTTTTCTTTTTCTTTTCTTTTCTTTTCTTTTTTCTTTTTGGCTAGCATTTCTGTGCTGCGTGGGATGGATTCGTGTTGTTTCGGTTGTTTTTTTGTCTCTCTGTGTGTGTTATTTTCACTTCCTACATTAGCAATGACAGGTGCACAGTTATGGAGAACTTCATCCCTCCTTATGAGCCTCGGGTGTTTCTGTGTGGTCAAGACGCACCGAAGGAAAGCAACTCTCTGAACACAAGGGGGCACAAAGTGGCCAAGAATGCAGCCCAGGCTTCTCTCCCAGTGTGTGCAGCCAGCTAGGGGCAGCCATGTCTTCCTTCACCCTAGGCTGTCTAAACACCTAGCCACACTGAGGATTGCTGAAAGCCATCAACTGAAGCCATGCCCATTCTCACCTCACACTCAACGGACATTCGATCTTTTGTTTCCAAGGTCCCCAAAGCAGCCACACATAGCAGCAATACTCTCACTAGTGCCAGGGCCAGGTGCCTGGGGAAGCCCCTTGGAGGAGGCCGAGCTGACAGAGAGAGCCCTGTTTCCTAGGAAATGCAGACAGGCGTAACTTATTCATCTATCAAGGCCAAGTGGATTCTGAATCACCGCCACTAATGGTCTAAACAGAGGGCAGACCTGTGTCGAAAATCTGGGCATAGTTCCCTTAGAGCACTTGCATGTAATGTGTCTGAGAGCTAAGTATGAGTCTAGAGACAAAATCAGCCTATTGAGAGCCTTGAGTGTCCTGTGTTGAGAATATTAGGGAACGGTCCCCACTGGCTTCTCTGCTAGGGCTGTGATGTCTGGGACCAAAGCTCGGGGAGACTCAGAAAGTTTGAGAACCATCATGTCACCTGATGGACCCTATAGCTACCGAGACAAAGATGTGGAAAGGAGAAAGCCTGCTGAGCTGGATAATAGTCTGAAGTGCAGACCAGTGGGTGATCCTCCTTCTGCCCATCACTCAGACAGGAGCACTCCCACAGGTATGCCCTGCCTCTTTCTTCTTCCTCCTCTTTACCCTATTTTCCTCTTTGATTATTTCCTCAATTCTATTTATAAGGGGAGGGGGGAATACAACTCTGGCTTCCAAGTGCTTTCTGAGGAGGTCAGCTGAGATCAGAATTACCTCTCAGTGGGGCGCAGGGACACACCCCCAGGAAGAGTTCTAAGGTCTGACTTAAAGATCTGAAAAAAGAATTCCGGGAGGTGGATTGGGCTTAAGACCCTCGGTAGTCAGAGTGTGGTTTAAGAATAAGAAACGGGCTATACATGGCAAGTCATTAGAAATACAGCCTGCTTCCCTCCTATTCCTGTTCAGCCTTCAGCATTATAGCAAGAGCCCCCGAGGAACATAGTTTTTCAGGTCTTCTAATTGGTTGGACCCTCCAGATCCAGATATGATCTTACCATCCAACCCTTGGATCTTAACCGCATGGCAGATTGAAGAGATTCCTCGGGCAGCCTCTGACTCATCAGCAGTGAATATGAACATCCCCTTACCCAGTCTGGAAGTGACTTTAGACTTTATAGTTCCTGATTTTCAAAGTGTAAACCACCATTGAGAGGCAAAAAAAAAAAAAAAAAAAAAAAAGAACCTTTGGCAGGAAATAAGAGTCCCAGCCTCATGTGTCCACTTATAGACAAGTTCCTCCTGTTTCGGTGCCTTCATGACTAACTTTTCATGAAGCAGGCATAAAATATGTATGCGCCGAATGGACCAGAAACTGTTGGATAGGTCCATACACAGAGTGAATAGCTTTGCAAATGGAGTTGTATAAGAGGTTTTCCCTGTCTTCCATTTGTCAACTTTCAACTGTGAGCCCTTACATCGAAAGAGCAACCTTAAAGTAAAACAACCCAATTAAAAAAAAAAAATCACCCCACCTCTTTATCATCCTCTGCCAATTCCTGTCCCTGCCTGGTGGCTTGGAGTATTATTGTCAATAAACCATCCTTACTGTTAATAAGTCACTCAATCCTAGAATGTAAGGCCAAAAGTTTGTTCACAGGTGCACTTTGGGAAGCAACAAGGGACCGACTTTGAGGGTGACATGTGAAGGAAGGCAGAAAATAAAAAATTAAAACCTTCTCAGCACAGAGACTTAACTGGAATACAATAGAAGGTTCGGGAAAATGGAACATGCATATCCTGCTTCTGTCCTTGCCTCCAGCCTATGCTCGCTTCCTTTCAAATATCACTGTGTGACAAGGACAGAAGTCAAATCCTTCTAGAGTAGTGATTCTCAACCTGTGGGCCATGACCCGTTTAGGGTCAAAGGTCCTTTCCACAGGAGTCACGTAAGATATCTTGCAAATCAGATATTAATGGTACAATTCAAAACAGTGGTAAAATTTACTGTTATGAAGAAGCAACAAAAATGATTTTATGGTTGGGGAGTTCACCACAACTCAAGGGAACTGTTGAAAGGTCAGAAGATTAGGAAGGTTGGGAACTACTTCTAGTCACTGAAACCCTTGCATGGTTTCCCTTGTGTGGCCCAGATCACAGTTAGGCACTCTGGGATTGACTAAACATGAGGCCTACTTATCATTTTAGAGACATTGAATGATACAGGAGATGAGACAAGAAAAGGGTAAAAATAAAGTTACTTTCTGGACCTCCTTGGACGAGGTCCCAAGCCCATGACTTCGTTTAGAAATGGCAGGAGAAACAAAACACGCTGAAGCAGGGCTTCGATGGCAGCCCCAACTTCAACGATGTGTAGGGAACTGCTGAAGTCTTCAAAATGCTGCCAACTGGTACTGCATATGCAAATGAGCTATAAATTCAGGGTCCAGATTCTAGGTTACATGTGCCAGGACAAAGGGGACAAAGAGAGCATGTGTCTGTTTTTAGACTGTACGTTTTTAGCAGCTTTATTTCTACATTGTCAGCTTCCCCGAAGCCATTATCTCAGAATTTGAATTAAAAATACATTTATAATTCCACTGCCGGGACACATTCCAGAGAATCCACCCGTGTCTCTGGAGTTGGTATACGATATCAAGAACTCTAAGGTTGAACAACATCCCTCTCGTTGACAATGCTTTTCTTTAAGACCACCAAAGTCTAATCTGCTAACAATATGCTGATGATGCTGATGCTGAGAGATACGCTGTCAGCACGACGCAGGGCTTACTGCAGACATCTAGGCAAGATGTGCTATATAGTTATTCTCTCCAGGAAAATCTATCACAGTGTTTCAAAAGGAAGATGTCATCCTGAAAATGTCTTTTTTCCTCTTGGCTTCACACACAGGAACTAAGCCAGGGATAACTCACAAGGCACTTCCTGGGTTTTTCATCCCATTTTACTGCTTCTTGGAGTTTTGACGGAGTCGCACACTTGGACTGGTTTTGCCTGGCTGGGGACATGACTGACTTCTCGCTTCTTCTTGAATAGGTGTTCACCTCTGTGATCAAGTTCCGCCCTAACTGCTGCGTGTGTGTGTGTGTGTGTGTGTGTGTGTGTGTGTGTGTCTGTCTGTCTGTCTGTCTGTCTGTCTGTCTGTCTGTCGGTCTGTCTATGTGTGTATATGCCTGTGTGTATCATTGTCTGTCTGTCTATGTCTATGTTTCTGTGTATGTCTGTATGAATGTCTATGAGTCTGTGTGTGTATGTCTGTGTGTCTGTGTCTCTGTTTGTGTCTGTCTATGTGAGTCTGTGTGTGGGTCTGTGTGTGAGTGTGTGTATGTGTGTGTGTGTGTGTGTGTGTGTGTGTGTGTGTGTGTCAGTGTCTGCCTGGGTCTGTGTTTGAAATAAATAAATACTTTTAGTTGATTTACAACTTCTCTGGAGCTATGAGAGGACTTGCCACACTGGATTCTTTCCTGGCCTTGTGTTGCTGGAGTTCCGAACATGTTTTTTATGACTTCCCATCTCTACATTCTCATCCCTATCTTCAAATTATTTCTCTTAAATATTTTAACTGTTGACATCAATCTAGAAACTGATTGTGGTGATAAAGACCATGGCTTATATTTACACTGAGTGGATATTAGTAATGTTTTCAAAAAAGGACTGTGCATGTCAAACCTGTGACATTGTGTGTTGCTTGATTAGAAAACCTGAAGACCCACATTTATTACCTCTTTTAGCTGGTAGCAGATACTTTTCTAACATTAATCATGAACTAAATCTCTCTCTAAGTTACATTTCATGGACCAGGTCTCTAGTGCCAGAGTTGGACAGTAGCTGGTGTCATAAACTAAAGGAAGTTTCCCTAGTGTTTCAAAGTTGGCAACAAGAGTCGCATGGACTCGGCAGCCCATCTCCGTCAACTTGTATGGAAGAGTGGCGTGACCTGGCTCACTGGGACTGAATGGAAAAGAACAGGAAACATAAAAAATCTATTTCTGACACTGCCCTTAGTGGGGCAGAAGAACCACAAGGTTCAGATGAAGAAGTGGGTAACAGTGATGCTATACCCAGGAAGAACTGAAGCTGTCAGGTGTCCCTGCTCCATGGAGGCCCCTGAGAGAGAGAGTGACAAGGCTCACATGCAGTGAACACTCTCTTAGCAACCCACAAGGAAATGAGACCTAGGGACTGTTTTTCTTAGAATGTGTTTTGTTATTTGACAGTTTCACATGGGTGTATGATGTATTCTGATTCCAATGTGCCCAGATGCCCTTTTCTCTCTCCCACTCATATCAAATTCCTATCTCACCTCTGTCCTACAGGGGCCCCTTATCCAGAATCATGACTTTGGGGTTGTTTTTATGACCTACTTAGTGTGTGTAACCAAGACTATTTGTGTGACCATTGGATTGAATTCTTCTACTCAGGCATGGCGGGGTTACCAGTAGGTTCAAAACTGAAGGCTTAATTGCTCCTCTTTCTGGATCCATCAATAGCAATAGTCTACCAATTAGGGCAAGGTCCCCTGAACCTCTTGACTCCTGCCCACACTTGACTGTTGACAGGCCCAATCTTCTGCAAACTCAGTACAGGCATTCATAGCCACTATGAATTCCCTGTTGCATGACTGTGCCTTGCCTAGATTATTTCTGGCAGCCCTTCTCCCTACCTTCCAGCTTTTACATCCTTCCTGCTCCTATTCCCCAATAGTTCCTGAGCCTTAGAGGGCATGGTCTAAATGTCTTATTTAGGGCTGAGCATTCCTGCATCCTAGTGACTATTTTTTGTTGTTGTTGTTGTTGTTCTAAATAATGATGTCCTCTGTGGTCCTGCAGCCCTGTTTCCTCTGCTTGTGTCATCCCCAGTTCTCAAGGGTCAGGTCCCATCTGCTGTGTGTTTATTGGCCAGAAAGAAACAAGATTCAGGTTAAGAAAAGACGGGCTGCATGTCTGGGAAGAACCGTCTGTCTTGTTTTTTTCCCACCTTCTTTCAATTGACTGCGGGTGCCTGCAGGGAATAGAACTGGCAACTTCTAGGTTTCCTTAAACTCAAAGTCAAGTTAAGACTTCAGATAAGTCTTAGTCAGGGTTCTCTAAAAGAACTGATCGATAGGTTCATCCTATCTATAATATATCTCTGTAGATAAATACATCTATGTTACACATAAATATTTATACAGATGATATAGATATAGAGAGAAGATTTATTAGAATAGTTTATGAGTGTGGAAGGTCCAAGAATCCAGCAGTTGTTCAGTCCTCAAGACTGGATGTCTCAGCTGGTTCAGTATATGCTAAAATTCCAAAGACTTGCCAGCAAGAGCAAGCAGGAATATAAAAAAATAACAAGTGTCCTCCCATAGCCTTTATATAGGTTACCATCAGAAAGTGTGGCCCAAATTAAAGGTATATCTTCTTATCTCCAAATATCTGGATTAATGGTGGATCTTAATTAAGAAAACAATCTCTAAAAACAAAAACAAAAAAAAAAAAAAAAAACAAAAGAAAGAAAGGAAAAAAAGAAAGAAAACAATCCCTCGCAGGTGTGCCCAGCCATTATTGGGTTTTAGTTACCTCCAGATGTAGTCAAGCTGACAACCAAGAATAGCCAGCGCAGTAAAGGTTTAAGTATGATGGCACACACTAATTATTAATGTTTTTTTAATTAGATGCCTCTGGAGACTTTGTGTTTAGTTAGTTCTCTCTGTGGTATTCTGGACTTTGAGACAGACACTAGTAGAAAAATAGCAGCTTAGATAAGTCTTCTTAATAACTGCAAGGTTAACTAGATGTCATAATACTGGGCCTGGTGAACATGGTGCTAGGAATCAGACGACTGTGAGAAGCAGGCCCTGAAGAACTGGAAACGAACAGTGAGATCCCAAGGGACCCTTGGGTCAGAACAGGTGACTCTGAATTGTGAGTCCTGAGTCAGGGAGCTGCTCCGAGGGGTCAGCTACACAAAGAATCAGGCCACAAAAGCCAATCACAAAAGCTAGCTAGACACAAGACCCAGTGCTTCATAAATAGTTAAACCTCAGAGATGTGGATGGGACATGGGGGTGGACTCAGCACAGGCTGAGCAGGGGACACTAGAGATTCATATGTGTAGATATACACAAATAAACATGTATGTGTTGCTGTTTTCAAGTGTGGGCAAGTTCCTGAACTTTAAATCAAGTAACAGTGCCTATAAGCCAAAAGGCAACTGCCTCCCCTGACTGTACAAAGACCTTCAGGTTTTAAGTATGTTGTTTTGAAGATTTAATAAGTAGACCATATCATAGAAGGCAGAAGACTGTATTGTGGCCCAGGTGGCCCAGGTGGCCCTTCCTTGACCATAACCATGCCAAGTCAATTAGTCATCTAAATAAGGGAGCTGCTAAGAACTACAGCAGAAAGCAAATAAAAGAGGGAGGAAGGGGGAACCAGCAAAGGGCCCTGATAGAAAGTTCTGGAACATCAAGCCCATAATGAGGAAGGAAGATTTCCAGGGGAAAAAAAAGTCTTCTAGAAACAGCTTGGCTGGTTTGCTTGTTTATCTCCTTCACATGCTCACTTTTATTTTTAGAATAACTGATACACTTGTAATCCTAATGCATCTTCCCTTAGGGGATTAAAGTCAGCAGCTTCCTCTTCAAGTCTTTGATTACATTTAAAAGGAGCTGCTTGTCACGTCTTGTCTGGGTTGTGTGTGACCTGGTGTCTTTGCCCTTGGGTCTTTTTCCCCATCCCTCTTGTCCTTCTGGGCTCCTCCAGCGTACAGCTGAAGGAGACATTTGGCGAAATAAATAGTGTAGGGCAATTGGGTATGTCTACGGTGGGAAATAAGCCAGTCACCTAGTTCTCTACTTTAACCGCACTGTAAGGGATCTGCTCCCAAGATCTGCTTCCTAATCGGCCAGCCCTCTCTCCCATTAAGGCTCTACCCACTGTTCATTTCCTATTAAAGAGTGCAGACTACTCTAAGTCAACAGCTTTAACAACAGAAACTCATTCCTAACCCAGAGCTCTGGTTGTTGAAATCTGGGGTCTATTCTTGGCAGAGCTGAAGTCTCCTGGAAGCTCTGAGAGAACCTATTCTGTGTGTGGTCTCTAACTTCCAGGGTTTGCTAGGCTTGGATAACTGTCCCCATAAGCGACACCTTATCTCCCTGAGGCTTTCATTGTCCTTGAGTGCAAGCCACCCCCTTCTTTGCACAAGAACATCAGTCACACTTCATTGGGAACCCTCACTAAGGAGCCTGTCTTGACTAATCATGTCCACATAAAGCCACCAGAGGACAAGCACTTCCGAATATGAATCTGAGGAACATGTTCGACACATAAGAAAGAGAGAAAGGCTTGGTGAGAAAGGTTGAAATGCCAAGAAGAGTGAGAAAGATGGGCTCCATTTCTTTTCCTTATTTTTCTGGAACAACATTGTGATCTGAGAGCTGGGACACTTGGAAGGTCCCCAGAACCCAAGGTTGATCACCATTCCACGGCAGAGCCATCTCTTGACATATCCTGGCCTCCTCCACTCCATACCTATACCTCCCTAGGTGCCACCCAGTCCGTCCCTGAGTTGTCTAGAAGGAGAATATCCCAATTTGTTTCTCCACCCCCACCCAAAAGACATTCATATCTCTAACCTCTGGCAGTTTGTGTTAGGAGAATGGATAGATTCATTGATGCTAGGCTGTATGTGTTTCTCGTGAGTCCTTTTCAAGTCATCTCTTTCCTCTATCTGGCATCCACTAACCAGTCAGAATCTGTCCAAGCACACCTGCATCCTGTGAGTCCTTTCAGTAGAGCTAATTTGGTTGTTTCTAGGCCGAGATAACGGACAGTATGACAAATGGCCCTGGATGGGCTCCAAGGCCTCTGGCAGTGTTTCCTAGCCTAGCCCTGCTTCTGAGCTGTCCCTATACACTCCCCATATGATCAGCACAAACCCGGCATACAGCTCACTCTTTTTTAAAAGAATTATTTATTTATGTATATGATTACACTGTAGCTGTCTTCAGACACCAGAAGAGGGCATCAGATCCCATTACAGATGGTTGTGAGCCACCATGTGTTTGCTGGGAATTGAACTCAGGACCTCCGAAAGAACAGTCTTAACTTCTAAGCCATCTCTCCAGCCCCTCAGCAGCTCACTCTTTTGAGCACAGCATTCATGCCTGCTTTGCCAAGTTCATGGTATCTCATGGAACCCACAAAGACCTAAAGGGCTCTGTGTCTGTATTTACCTTGAGCAATGGACCCCATTCTGTGTATTTAATATTGCCCTTGGTTCATGCTCTTCTCCTACATTCTCACAGATCTGTCCAGGCTCCAGACATCTAAAATTTCTAAAGCAGACTCTTTTAATTTTGAATTTGAGAATATTCAATAGGGAAAGGAGGCCAGACTTTACATTGGGTTAGCAGTGAAAACAGGTAAGGTGTTCACAACTCCCCATGTGTATCCCTTCCTAAGGATGTTTGAACAAAGACCACAAATAGGGTGGCTTAACACAATTCCCTCTCAGCTGTGGAAGCTAAGTCATAACTCACAATGTTGACAAGGACATCCTCCCTGAAGCTTCAGAAGAAGCGACTTCCATGTCTCTTCCTGCCTTCTACAGGTGGCCAGGAATCCCCAGTGTCCTTGACTGTACTCTGCTACACTGTTCATGCTTTTATTTTATTTTTTTTACATTGTTTTCCCCATCTCTTTGTATCTGCACTTCAATGTCCCTCTTTATGGGAGAACCTCCTTCATACTAGATGAGGCCCTAACCTAATATCATCACAACCCGTCTCGACTTCAAAGACCCTGTTCTAAAGCTACTGCAGTGGTTACTTTTTTGTTACTCTCATAAAACTAAAGAAACTTGTGAAGTAAAAGATTGATGTCATCTCAGAGATCAGGGGAGTTGGGGAAGCCGGAGTAGAAGCTCAAGGTAGAAAGCTAGAAGCAGAAATTGGAACAGAGAGAATAGGGAAACACTGCTTACAGACTTGCTTGCCCTGGCTCCTCAACTATCTTTCTTATATATCCCAGGCCAGCTTGTCAGGGGAGATGATGCCACAGTGGCCTTTTCCATCAATGAGCGATAAAGAAAATGTCCCACAGATATGCCCATAGACCACTTAATGAAAGTAATGTTTAAATTAAGATGTGTCAAGTTGACAACGAGTTCACTAAGACATAACTTTGGGAGAGACATGGCCCAACTTTATAGCCCTCATTAGGAATAGAAAACTTTTCAAGTGCTTGTGAACTATGTATTTAAATGCTGCTAAAATCACACTACAAAGACCTTAGACCCCAAAACCTCAGTGGTGGGGTTATTCAAGTCTATCGAAACACTGGGGTATTGGGATAGACCAACCTCCCTTCCAACCTCATCCCCTTACCTCTGTCCAATCTGGTCGAGCTTATGAGTTCCTGTGAGACTCTGCTGCCTCCGAGACACATTTCTTAGTATGCCTTTCCTACACACTGATATCTCTCGTTTTTGTTTAAATATGCTTCTGTGAAATCTTATCTGATTGCTCCCTTGTTAGCTCATAAATATTTATTGAATATATACTATGTGCCAAGCAAATGGAAGTAAGCAAAAAGCACATACCCTGCCTTCCAGGTGCTCCTAGTTATGGGCATGCACAGAAAACAATTCTGTTCTAAGAACCTAGAGCAGATTTCCTGTGTATGCGAGACCTTTCTGCCATTCAAGAGACGCTGATGGGCACATCATATTCAGTATCTGCCCTCCTGTTTATGCAGACATGGTGAATGGCCCCGTCAACTCCATTTTGCAGATGGAAAAATGAAAGTCCCAAATTAAAGATCAGAGATGGTTAGTAAATTTGGTGAGGGTCATACAGCCAGAACTAGGATTTGATCTTACATATGTCTCACTTTCAAATTTTGGCCATTGACTTTAAAAACTGCAAATTCCACTTATGGCTGCATGGGATTCCTTTAGACCCAAATATCTAATAGTGTACATACCTGAAATTTTCCAAACCAAAAATATCTTTAAATGGAGAATAGTAACTATTGACTGCTCACTGCACACATGGGCCAAACAAAGAGGGCTTAGTGTGAAGCCAAAAACTGTGTGCTGAGCCACTGAGTTCTTATCATTCTTGATGAGTGAACTGAGACCATGCTTCATGCTCCTGTGTGTATCAACTTCCTTCCGACATTAACATCCAACACACACGTGTGTACAGGTTCACACCAGCAAATGCAAAAAGAGGAAGTGAAACATATTATGAAAACTCCTATTCACCATGGTGGTTTGTGTATGTGATCTGGGAATAAATATTCATTAAACAAATACAAGTTTTCAATGTCTGAAAATTGCTTGGAATGAATCTCCATGCATAGCCTTGCAAGTATCAAAGCTTTCTTTTTTTAAGGATTGATTGATTTTTAACCCTTACTACTTATCTTTGTGACCCTGTAACTACCTCATTTAGAAAACACTCATCACCTCAAATAAATATCAAAGGTAAAATAAAGTTACAATGAAATGCATCTTCATTCCATTTGAATGAGTGAAATTGAAACATACAGATGGCAGAAAGTTATGTTAAGGAAACAAAGCTTCTGGACACTTACTTACATGAAAATAGAGAAATGGAATGACACTCAAGAAACCAAGCAGCTCCTTAGAAACCTAATATAGAGGGAAAAAATGGTAGATGATAAGTAGGTAGAAAGAAAAACAGGTAGGTAGGTAGGTAGGTAGGTAGGTAGATAGATAGATAGATAGATAGATAGATAGATAGATAGATAGATAGATAGATAGTTAGATAGATAGATAGATAGATAGATAGATAGATAGATAGATAGATAGATAGATAGATTAGATAGATGATAGATAGATAGATAGATAGATAGATTAGATAGATGATAGATAGATAGATAGATAGATAGATAGATAGATAGATAGATAGATAGATAGATTAGATAGATGATAGATAGATAGATAGATAGATAGATAGATAGATAGATAGATAGATAGACAGACAGACAAACAAATATGTAAGAGAGATCACAAATGCATCCTATGAACCAATAATTCCACTCCTGTGTATTGTCCCAAGGAATTACTTCACATAAAAACCCTTAACAAACTATTCCTGTTTTTAATTTTTACTCTGTAGTTACTTTTCTCATCATTGTGGCAAAATAGCTGGCAAAGCAATTTGAGGATGAGATCACTTGAGCTCAGGGTGGCACTATGGTCTAGCACAGAAGGGGAACTATGGCATCAGCAGTGAGAGGTGGCCAGGTGCTATCACACTGCCAGTACGGATGCAAGGAGAGATAAATGCTGGTACTTATCTTTCTGAATCTTTCCTTTATATTTATCCCAGGGCCTGCGATGGTGCTGTCTACATTCAGGGTGGATCTTTCCTACACAGTTAAACGTTTCTGAAAGGCTCTCGAAGGCATTCCTGGTGGTGGGCCTCCTAGGTAATTATAAATTCAGCCAAACTGACAATGGTTATTAAGAACCACAAGCTTATGCTTATGACTTTCACCTTTTCAAATCTTGTTTTTAATGATGGTTCTTAAACACTTCATCCTCTCTTTTAGCCCACCACCCACCAGAGATAGTAGAAAAGAGAGGTTATGGGGGAACTGGACCTGTTTAAAAATAGGTCTTTAGAACAACTCCCATCTATGTTGTTTGAATAAACAATTCAGTTCCCAGGTTAACAGTGACAGCTCAGTCCACTTACATCCACTTCATGTATATATTAATGGTCCAGTTTGGGAGAGTCAGGATAGTAAACACAAATAAACAATGATAACATGACCCAGAAGGAACAGCTAGGTCTCAGCCAAATCAACACAAGTCAATAGGAGGGACCAAGGTCAACAGGAACATCAAGAAAAGTTCTCAGCTGTGCCTCTCTCAGCAACGCAAAGATCAGCAAATATGAGAGACCAACACATCTAGCTCTACAAACAAGACAAGCTCAGCCTCCATCACTGTCTGTTGAGTCCTTTTTATACTCCCTTCAAACATCATGTGTCCTCCATGTGTCTTGTGTCAGGATACCAGTCTGTCTCAGGTGACATCACTCTGCCAATCAGCTGGAATCTGAGGAAGCAACAAAACCCACAACACACTACCAAAAAGTTTTTGGTAAATTTCTCTCTATTGAGTCCCAATAAATGCAGCTCAGTCACGTGAGACTTTAACAGAGCATTCTTTCACCTGTGCCTGCTTCAGCCAAACCTTCCTTCGAGCGTCTGCCTTAGCCTTTCACTCATGCCTGCTTCAGAAAAACACTCCTTCATATATTTGCCCCAGGAAAACTCCATCCAACACAACTGACTTTCCAAAGAACCCTTACATTTACTCTTCATATGCTTGTCAGCTTGACCCTGAAGCACACTGCTTTAATCTGTGACATTCCATCCATGATACCCTAGAAGGTTCATAGCCATCTCATAATGCAAAGATGCATTATGCAATTCTTCAAGAGTTCCTCTAAGTTCTGGCAGCTCTAACAATTATCCAAACACCAATGGCCAAAGTTTTTTTTTTTTTTTTTTCTGAGACTCAAGGCCATCTCTAATCTCTTAACTGTGAGACTCAGTAAAATCAACAAGTAAATTGCATCCTTTGCTTATTCAGTAGCGTGGGGTAGACCTTTTCATTCCAAACAGGGCCACATAGGATCATAAGGAGACTATTTTGCACCAAAGCGCAGCCAAAATTCTTCAGGACAAACATTGATTTCTGCAGCTCTGTGCTGGACTTCTGGAAGTACGGTTGGAATTATCCGAAGTCCAATATCCTCACACATCCCCGATCCTTTACTTCCCCCAGCTGCAGCACACGTAGACTTGGAATTAGGCTGCCTTGATTCTATGTCTCTCCACAAATAATGGCTATCGTTCCCAACACCTCCAAAACCGTGCAGAGAACTTGATGTTCCCTCACAATCCTTCCCCCAGTGGCTTTCTGCACTCTTGGTGCAAACCCCCACCACCTTGCAACTCTCTCAAATTCATTCCCAGTGTCACGTGAACCACGTTGCCATGTTCTATAACCAGCTCAACGTGCACTCCAGTCCCCTTTTAACACCTCTGAAGGGGATCCGTGTGACTTGGTTGGAAAAGACATCCTGGAGTGGCCGTTCTGATGGAGGAACTCCTTGGAAGACATTCTGCATACAGAGAATCTCTTCCCAAATAAACTTCCATTTTCACAAGCTGAAATAGTTGGTACGTGGAATCTTGTCTGGATCCTCTGCCTTGTGTCCCAGTTTCAGATGTGGTTTTTCTTTAGTGACAATAATCTCTGTAGTAATTGTAGCTGACTTTCCTGTGCTGTGCTGTCCTGGTCTCTACCACATGGGACATTTCCCATTATCATCTGCATACCTTCACTTAGAACCAAAAGCTGCAGTCTCTATCCATACCATAGCCTGGATGCTATGTGTACCGAAAATTCCTTTACCACACATTTAAGCCCATTGCTCTTGAATTCAGCTTTACTCGGATTTTCAGGAGATGAGCAGATTGTAATCAGAGAACAGGCTCTACCTAGTTCCTGACAGAATCCTTGTTCACTTCTGAAACCCTACCAGTACGCTAGTCTTCCATACTCCTGCCAAAATAAACCAGAATCTCTGTTTAAGGCACGGTAGGGCTTCCTTAGCCCACATCCAAACTTTTCTTAATTCTTCCCACAGACCAGTTCCAATGACCCAAAGACCACATAGTAAGAAACCACACAAAAGCCCCACTGCCAGACCAGTCTTCTGTATTAGCTACTTTTCTCCTTGGGTGTGACAAAATGGTTGGCAAAGGAAGGTTAATAAAGGCAGGGTTTATTTGTTTCTCCATTTGAGAGTACATTTCCCATCATGACAGCAATGTCTGATAGCCAGTGTAGGCAGGAGGCAGGAGGCAGGAGGCAGGAGGCAGGAGGCAGGAGGCAGGAGGCTGGAGGCCAGAGGCTGGAGAGATGTTGCTCAGCTCCCTTATTCCCTTTTTATTCAGTCCAGAACCTCACTTTGTGAGATGATGCTCTTTACATACAGGATGGGTCCTCCCTCCCTGCAACTGCAAACACCCTCAGAGATAGTCTCAGAACTCCGTGTTTATATTTGACATGAACGTTAAACTCATGCATCCAAAACTGGAAATGCAGTGGAAGGAATTCAGTCCCTTCGATGAAAGAATGGATACATAAACTCATGCAGGTTCCTGGAATCTAATACTACACAGCAACAGAAATAAATGATCTCTTAATCTGTGCAGTCACAAAGGGGTTGTCGTAGGAGTTGACCAGAAAAGCTGAATACTGTGTGATTCCGCTAATCAGCTGTGAGGTTGGATACTCAGATAAATGCAAAGCTATAGTGGAAAAGAATAAATTCATACCTGTCAGAGCCCATGAGGAGCGAAGGGTGAATAGAAAGGGATGGTGTGAAGAATGCTTTTGTTTTGTTTCAGTAGCAGAACTAGGCAGAGTCCTGACTGTTGGCGGTTATGCAGCCCTAAATACATGTTAAAATGTCTAGAATTATACTTGCAAAATATCTCCTTAATGTGAGCAGCTGCGCATGTCTTTTAGGAATGGCTATTAACTGCTGATAGGTCTAAGTGGGACAAGGAAACTATAGCAATCTGGGGCTGGATGGAGGAATAAACCACTGAATACATCTCTACACATCTGTAGTCAGCTCTGTGCCCCCACATGACAAGCAAAGGCCATGCTGCTGATGAACATGTTAATCCAATAACAATGGAAACTACACATTGTTCTCAGCATGGAACTTTCATCAAATTTATTATTACCGTATGTGCGCACCCATGTGTGTATTTTGGAGATGCTACTGATTGATCCTTAGCCCCCATAGCTAGAGTTCTAAGTGGAAATTCATAACAAAGATCCTTTGATCAGTAAGGACATCATGGTACCAAGTTGGTGTGACCAGTGTCACAGACCCATGAGAGTGAAGGTCTGGTTCAGAAGCAGGAAACCTAAGTGACCCAAAGCATGAAGGCATATCACCAGACACAGAAGGGAAATCTACAAGAGCCTGCAAAAAAAAAAGAGGGTTTCCCTGGGGATCACACAGAGACTGGCATACAAAACCAAGACCAGGATCAGCACCCGAGAACCCCTTTCCTATGTTTCCCAACCACCTACTTTAATCTCACTAGCCTGGAAATGAGATTTTAAAGTAGCAATTTGCTGCCAGACTGGCTTGCAAGTGCACAGTGAGATTTTTTTATTAGCCAAATGATTAATATTAATATGATAATTCATAGTAGGATCCAATTCATTTCTCGACAATACCACTGACAAAGCACCGCTCAGTTACTCAGCAACCGAGACAAATGTGGTGTTCTTATCTCTGTCTTGTGATTTTTGCAATAGCAGAATAATGAAGCATTATTCAGCTTAACATAGCCGCCGAAGTTTCTCTCTGGTCTTAGAAGGAAGAGACACACAAGCTAGAATCCGTTTAAATGTATAATCAGTTTTTCATTCATGACATTATATAAATAAAAAGTGAATTAATTTAAAGGACAAGTTATCCACTATATATCTTCATTATGGGCTAAGATTAGTGGTCCTATGGAAACCCATCAGCCAAGAATATGTTGTTATTATAGAGACAGTAAGAATCTAGCATAGATCTATACACAATAACCACTTAAATAAGATTAGGGCTAAAATGCATTATGAAATTTTATGTTTCATAAGACAGCAAAACTCAATTAAGCGGGAGAAGAAAATAAAAATAAGTAATATTTAACAGGACACAAACACTGAGAGGAGACTTTTCATTGACTCAAATGAGGTCTCTGTTTCAAATCCACCATCTGGCATTTTGCATTTGTCTGTCTGCAACATAATTTCTAAAGGAGATGACTGATTTTTAACCAAATTCAATACCCACTCTAACAAAGAGTAATAAGATACAACTTAACTCCCTTCCGCAGCTCTGTGCTTTTCATACAACAGCTGAAGATCCCTGTAAAACAATCTTATAAAGAAACTGTACCCATGTGTTTGGGAAATATGCTCTTGATATTAACAAAAGCATGTGTGTGGAAATGTAGGGAGCCGTGGCTTTTTATGCAAACTGTTTTATGCCTGGACTTGTGTACTGTGCTCACAAGTGAGGCACATACACTATCCAAGTAGACCTTCCCATGTGACTGGCGGGAAATCTATTGAGCTAAAAGACATGAAAACGTGTTCATTTACCAGAGGAATGGAGAAATGGAGATTTGAGCTGTGAAAATTTAGTCCTGAAGATTTAGAGATTTTTCTTATAATTGCTCTACTGCTCATTGGAAAAATTAGGTTTTGTTTTGTTTTTCAAGCTGAAAAGATGAACTGTATATGTATTGAAAAATTCAAGACTCTGGAATATCAACGAATGAGAGTATGGTTGATTAATCTACACTAACTAAAATGAAACTATTGGGAAAAAAATAACTTCGGACTTATTAACCAAGCTATCAAGTCATTATGCAGGGGTTCTGGGGAACAAGTAGATTTTGTTTTCTCTCAGGGGGAAAATTTTTTTCATCTTCAAGTTGTAGAGTCTGTGGTAACAAGACAAAGAAGGTATTAAAATTCGGGTTGAAAGGTTATCTATTTTTGGACTGTCCCTTAAGTGTATTCTTGATAATCAAGGGTTTCCACTAAATATTCTGAGCTAGTTTTGAAGTGTAAAAATGTATCACAATGTAGCATTTAGTCTTTTAAACTGACTCCCAGAGTTAAAGTTGTTTATGCAGACAATACAACCTAACACTCAAGTGAACAGCTGGGTTTGTCAGGTAGGTTGGAAGCCAAGTGCAGAGGCGCAAAGTTGGTCACTGGTCAGGTGAGATGCAATGTGAGCCACCATCAAGGAGGAATTGGGAAGAAGATGGGTGAGACATTCACATCAGAATTCCATTAGTGGCTTCAGAATGCTCTGCATGTATACATAAGCAAAGTAACTATCCCTAGGATGCAACTCTGAGACGGAAGGCTGATTTTTTTAAAGAGCTAGCAGTAAATTCATACATCTATTTCTAAAGTGGATGCACTCCTGTCTCTTTCCAGTTTGAACCTTCCCGGGTTACACTAAATATTATAGCATCTTACTTATTAACTGCTCCCAGGCTTAATTCAACAGCACTGTGAGGTAAAGATGCTTAGACTCACATGGACTAAGAAAGAGACGTCAAGGTCTGGATTTGTGTCAAGGTCACAAGCTCCCCATGTTTAGCAGCCCATCTCCAGAACACAAGATCTGCACCTAAAACTTCTCCCTACTTAGTCATCTTTTCTACAAGTCAGGTTTCCAATATCCTTCTACTTAAAAATCACAATACATTTTTAATTTATTTTTTCTTTTTTCCCTTTAATGTTGGACAAACCACAGACATTCCAAAGGCACCTCCCGCATGAACAAGCAGCCCTTGGGCAAACAAAAAACCCTTATGAGAGTATAGGGGAACTTCCTGCTCATAAGTACAGTACTAGAGGAGGAAGTGGGCGGGGGATACATAATGTTCTCCTAAGCACTGCTGGACTGTTTTCTGGGGAGCAAATACCTTCCAGGGATATTGAAAATCCTGCAGGGCTAACGGGCCAGAAGAGCAGAGAAGGAGGGCAGAGAGCTTAAAAGAGCCTTTGGAACAAACCTCTACTCTTCCATAAAATCAACAGGACATAAATTGGGTCTTTGGATCAAACTTCAAAATGGAGCATTCAGCAATGTCTCTGATCCTAACGTGTTTACTTTGCGGCTGTCACTCTGGGTTCAGCTGCTGAGGAGGACTCCAAATGCGATTGGTTCTTTGCCAGAAGATAATCGTGAAGGTCCATTCTTGATCCTTTCTAAGTGAGCTTTGTATTCACAGAAGGGTGTGTGGCTCCTAAATAAAGCCGTTATCTTATTACATTGTTTAGCCTGTGATCACATTTTTTTTTTTAAGTTTTGGAAGTTCTTTTCCTAGAAAAAGCCCCCCTATCACCTGTTATGGCTAAATATGGTTCTGCCCCGGGTGTTTTCAGGTTTAGACAAGGATGGGAAGATGGAAGCCCCCACACCAGTCTGTGATCTGTAACAACATTTGCATAGCCCTTGATGTCCTGTGGACACAGCTCTAACCACTTCTACAGGGATGGACTTGATGTATCGCAGAGTTAAGGAACATGTTATTTTACCCCATTTAAACATGAATCCCATAAAGCCCAACACAGCAGCATGCTCTTCAAAGGGATTACTGACCTCAGTAACCTTGAGGTTCTCTATTTGCTCCAGGAGGTAATTACCTTCTGGGTAGATGTTTCAGTGACATGATTAAAGAGATGCTGGGAACGTCTTTATTTTACAAGCCAGACCCAAACTGTGGCAGCAGAAGCTTAGCTTCCTTTTCTAGGTCAAGTTTTATAAGGTGTAATCCTTCTCGGGAAGAAAAAAGTCATTTTAGTCGCTAATAACTTAATCTGAATTAATTTAGGCCAGTGAACAAAAGTGGACGTGGAAAAGAAAAAGAATAGCACATTCATGGATAGGGAGTAGGCTAAGATCTCTTGAGTTTAAGGGGTGTGCATATTCTCCATAAATGGAGAATAGAGACAGGCCTCTAAAGATAAAGGAAGTAGGCTGGAAAGATAGCTTAGTAGTTAGGAGCACTGGTGGCTCTTCCAGAGGACCCAGGTTCAAATCCCAGCACCTACATAGCTGCTCATAGCTCTGTAACTCAAGTTCCAGGGCATCTGACACCCTTCCAAACAGACGTACATGGAGGCAGAACACCAATGTAAACAAGAGGGGAGGAGAGAGAGCAAGAGCAAGAGAGCAAGAGAGAGAGAGAGAGACAGAGACAGAGACAGAGAGACAGAGACAGAGAGACAGAGACAGAGAGACAGAGACAGAGACAGAGACAGAGAAGGCAGTTCTTCAGGTTTACATCACTCCTGAATGATACCATTAGCTTTGATTTCTTAACTACCAGGAAACCTCTGTAAGGCTACAGTGGTCATCATTGTAACTTCAGCCCTTGTAAGAGACTAAAGAACACAGGCTATAATTTATATACTATTTTTAAAATTCTTGAACATCAAGCAGCACCACGCATTATGAATGCAAGTCACCAAGGCCATCAAAAAGTCATTCCTTGCCTGTTGCTTACTCAGCAGTAGGCTGGAGGTTCTCTCTAAGCAGGGAGGATGGATTTGAGCAGAATACACCAATGTTAGCCAAATTAAAACTAGATAGACCTTTATCATCCCATATGCCCCATGGTAGGAAAGTTACAGAATTCATAGAGAACATACAGGGGTATTGCTGGTGATAACTTTTCTTTCTCAGAAATCTGCCATTAATTCCCAGTTCTACCTTTTTGGTATGGCGTTCCTTGGTCAAGAGTAATTGAGTGAATTAAAGAAGGATTTCAAGGTGTATCCAGGGGACCAGGATTCTAAAGAATCATTTATGGGTCATGCATTTTCTAATTCATTCTTCCCCATGTCTCCTCCTAGTTCCCTCTGTCACTTGAGAGTAGTTATCAAAAACAGAGTTTACAGGATTCAAGCTTAGCCAAAGCAAACAGACCAAAAATTTGGGAAGTGATTTATCTTAATCCAAGGGTAGTAATCCAATTTATTTGACTGGAATGCTTCTCATTTCATCAACTCACCCAGCGGTGTTTGGGTTTGGCAAACGAGGTCTAGGGAAAGCAAACCCTGCAGCGTCAGCTGCTTGTGAACGGAATGTCTTTAGTATTAAAAATACACATGTTGCTCTACCTTTTCATATTTCTGCTGGGGAACACAGTTGGTAATAAGAGGTTTGGGCCACCTGGGTTGGTTTTCTTTCTCTGTGATGTTCGGCAGACTGAGTCTGACCATCCCTTTACGTTTGCAGTCACCAATGGGAAGGGTATGAGGGACGGAGATTAACTAGTGTACATCTATCTTGACAAGTGCAAAAAAACTCCCAGGACAGTGTCCAATCCACATTTCAGGAAGAGAGCAGCGAATTGAATTGAAGCAAATGCTTGCTGCTAAGTACCGTTGCCATGAAGCCAGATTTAACCTGTCCTAACTTCTTTACCCAGCACAGAAGGAATGGAGATTACATCCCAGATCTTAAGGGGTCATCAACACTTGATCTTATTTAAGGCTACTTTGGAAGCTTTGAGAAAACAGCACCATAAATGAAGTAGTAACTTTGGGAGCTGGAGATGCTGCTTAGTTCATGGAATGCTCGCATAGCATGCTGGAAAGTCGATTCCAGCACCCAGTAAAATTGGGAATGGTAGCACATACCTGTAACCTCAGCACTCCAAAATCAGAAGCAGAAAGATCAGAAATTGAAGGTCTGGGGATGATGAGATGGCTCAGAAGTTAGGAACATATACCACCCACCCTTTCAGAAGATTCTAACTTAGTTCCCAACACCCACCCACATTAGGTGGTTTACAACGGCCTGTGACTCCGATTCCAGCACACCCAAAACTTTCTTCTGGCCTCTGCACTAACATGCACACATCCACACACTGATGTACATGCATACACAGAATTCAAACTCATAAAAATAAATCAGTTTTAAAAGAGAAAGTTGAAGATCACCTTTGGCTACATACTTTATTCTAGGCTAACCTGGGCTTCATAGACCGTGTGTGTGTGTGTGTGTGTGTGTGTGTGTTTGTGTGTGTGTCTATGTGTGTGTCTATGTGTGTGTGTGTGTCTAGGTGTGTGTGTCTATGTGTATGCATGTATGTATATGTATATGATGTAGATGTATATGTATATATTATAACTAATATGCTATAATTATATACAATTATATATTATAATATGTGTGTATATAATAAGCATCACCTGGGGCAAAAAGTTCTAATTAGGGAATCTACTAATATGGATTCCATTCCTAATTATATATGATTTCCATGATTAAAGCCCTTGCATCCTCAAGCTTGAGCTATGAAATAAAGATTCCTGATGTCTTTATAATAACAGGGTTGAAGTAACTTCAGTGTCATATACCTGGATTTCTGTTACTACCATCCTCAGCTAGTTTGTTGAAATTAATACCTAAGAAGGTCACAAGCAGATTCAAACACGACCTGGCCTATGACAGCCTGAACAATGGTACCAGGACAGCAGTGAGTTGATTTGACTTGACTATTTGATCTCTGTTCACCTATAGTTCATTTCCTGTGTTAATAAAGTTTTATTGGAACACAGCCATGCTCATACTTTATGGATTATCTGTGGCTACATTCCCGCAACAGCGGAGTCATGTGGTTGCGACAGGGATTGTATAGACCCGCAAAGCCAAAAATATTTACCATCTGGTCCTTTGCAAAAAAACTTTACTGGCCCTGTTTCTACACTTTAAGTTTATGTTCACAGACTTCCCACTGCAGTGCTGGCTGCCTTCTCTTGTTTTCCCATGCACTTCAGACTCTTCATCAAACCCAGCGCCGACCTTGGTGCATCTCTTAACTCTTCCTGGCGTGTTCTCCTTGTCTCCTTTATCTTCAAGTGAGGTCCTGCATGTGCACAAAATCCTTGTTACTCCACCTGTACTCATTTCCTAACTTAAGGCCAGTGAAAATGTCTCTTTTACAAAACCTTTTAAAGCCTTTTGGGAAACTGGTTCCGATAAATTATTTAATAACAATAAGGAGTCTACCATGCATCCTCAGCCTGGGCTGGGAGTAGGGTGGAGGGAAGATTTGGAGTGGTGAATTGGAGTTTGTTTAGGACGTTAGAGCAAGTCTTCCTTGCTACATTATGCATATAGAACAGCCTAAAGCCACAGGTATTTACAATACTGTGTAAATTAGCTTCAGTTTGTGTCATGGACAATTCTTCAGAAATTAGCTACTGCCATCCAGATTCAACTTATTAAAAAAAATTTATTGTTTTCTTTCAAACAAGGTCTCACTGTGTTTCTCTCCCTCCTCTCTCTTTCTTCTCAAGTGGACTTAACAAATGATTGTACTTCGTGTCTCAAAAGTTTGCTTGGTTTTTTGGGTTTTTGGGTTTTGTTTTGTTTTGTTGTTTGTTTGGTTTTTGCTTGTTTGTTTGTTGCTTTTGTTCTGCAACCTAAAAAATAATGGCCAGAGTGAGATTTATTAAGAGTTTATTTCCAGTTGATGAAGTAAAGTGATCAAGTCTGTAACTGTCCTGGAACTAGCCTAATAAACCAGGCTGGCCTTGAACTTGAGATCTGACTGCCTCTGCATCCTGAGTGCTGAGATGCAAGGCGTGCACCACCACTATATAATCTTTACGACATAATTTAGTAGTTTCTCCCTTTACGTGCAATTTCATAATAAAGCATGATTCACAGCAGGTTAATCGTGAAGAAAGAAGACAAAGTCAGCCGAGGCTGGTAGTTCTCAATCTGCCTAACCCCGGCACCCTGAAATATATTTCCTTCTGTGGTGATCCCAAACATAAAATTATTCCATTGCTAGTTCATAACTGTAATTTTGCTAGTGCTATGAATCGTAATGTGAATATCTGATATGCAGGACATCCGACATTCGACCCCCATAGGGGTCACAGCCCATGAGTTGAGCTTAAACGGTTGTAGACCACAAATAGTGCAGGGAATCTAATCTGTGCCCACTTGCTCAGCCTTCCACGGGAGAATGTATAGAGGAAATGAGGCACCCTTTCCCCATCATGGTTGTTTTTTTTCCTTCCATAATTAGCTTTAGATCTGGAGAATCTCACGGGCAACCGTGGCAATACACCGACGATCTGGGTTCAACCATGGACATTTCATTCAGAGCACCTTGTAGGAAAATGCCCTTCTCACTACAGGTGATGGTTCTCTTTGGGCGCTGTTCTAGAGAGGGGTTGATTCTATAACTGTGGCCACAGTGAGCGGAGGAGCTACGTAAATGCAGTCGCCCATCACAGCCCTGCCTTCAACAACCGTTACTGCCATATTTGCCTTCCTTTTACTAAAGTACGGAGGATGGCAGCCGCTGAGTAGCATGTGTGATTCAGGTAGGAAGGACAGTTGAGTTGGGGAGTAAGTGGAGAGAGAGAGAGAAAGTGGGCATTTGCTACAGCAATAACACCCAGGCTTCCCTATTCATAAGATGGTTTTGCTATACATTACCCATCAAAGAAATCCCTATGCAGGCTTGTGTCAGCTGCAGCTTAGAAGGATCAGTCCTAAGGAAGGTCTCTCCTCTCTGGCTGGCAAATAATCACACAGTGTCCAGATGCACTATGGGAAGTTTATTAGATTTGAGCTTTCATTTATTTTTCTCCTTGATCCCAGTTCTGTTATTTATGAGACTGACAAAAGAAATGTCTCCATGTTTAGCTAACCCCTTTGCATTACTGGTAAAACCTTGAGATGTACATGCAAGCCTTTCACATCTTTCCCATGCCAGGGACCATGGGAAGTTCTGAGGCGGTGAGAAAGAGTACACTACCATGCTGACTTTTGAGCCGTCACAGGTAGTGACTCTCCCGAAGGAGAGTGGATGATCACAGTCAACAGGAATGTGTAAGGTGCTATGGGCTCAGAGAACAGAATGGATTTCTGTGGTAATGTCTCAGGCAGCTGCATATGGGAAGGTGGTTAAGGGTTTAGTGGGTGGAGAACACAGAAGTGTTTCTGTGCACAGGGATGATCTGAGCAAGGGCTTCTGAACATGAGACAGTACGGTCAGCAAGGGTAAACTTGTGGTACAGTCAAGCTAAGGAAATGAGAAGATTGAAAGCTACAGCTAGCTTCAGATAGATTTGAGTCAGAAGAAAAAAAAAATCCTTGTGCTTTTCGAAAGAAGTTGTTAAGTTATACCGACAGACAACACAGGTCCTTAATCAAGGATACAAACCAGTTTAAACCTTAATGACATTCTTCAGATAAGTGTGGATTACAACAGGGTGGTAGGGAATCTGGAAACTGAATTTAGTGAGAAAACAGATGAGGACAGACAGACAGACTGATAGGTTCCAAACTAGGAGGCTCAAAGGAAGGGATAGACCTAAGAAGAATTTCCACCATGAGATCAACTGGACAGGGGAGGCAGCAGAGGCTGTAAGGGGGCCTAAAGGGAAGGTGAACATCACTGTAATGAATCAAAAAGAGTGAGAAGCTTAGAGACAAGCAGCCTGGATATTCTCAAATGATTTCCTGGAAGCATGTTCTGAACCAGGAATTCGAGGACCAAAAATATTAAACGGTAAAGCAATAGGAACTGAGCAAAAAGAAAAGGAGTGCCTTTAGGCTTGGTCTGGAGAGTGAGTTCACTGGGATGGCTGTCTGTGTATTATTATGTAGCTTTTGCAAAACTTCATGGTTATGGGACCTACCGTACCAGAACACAGATTTGGCTAGTATTTGGCTGTCAATCACCAACTTAAAAATATTAGAGTTTTGGGTGTTTGTTCTTTTTGTTTGGTTTGGGTTTTGAGGTAGGATCTTGAGTAGACCGCACTGGCTTTTAACTCTATGTCGCCAAGGCTGAATTTAAATTTCTGACCCTTCCGTTGCTACCTCCTGAATGATGGAGATCGGATTGTAGGTGTATACCACACACTGTTTATGCAGTGCTGAGTGTATAGAGCCTAGGTGAGTGAGTGAGTGTGTGTGTGTGTGTGTGTGTGTGTGTGTGTGCGCGCGCGCTCATGCTTGAGGGTGCACGTGCGCATGTATATGGCTGCCTCTCACTGATTGAATTATATCTTTAGCCTGAATTTTTAAATTAATTTCAAATAAAGCATCCAAATGTCTGCTTTGAAAGGAGGCCTGTAAAATAGGTACCCAGTCCTGGACTTTGGTTCTCCCATTTGACATAATATAAAATTCACTGGTGTGTAACATCCGTGGTTTGCTATTACTTGGTTGTGAATGTGTCAAAAAGTGAATTCATTGTTCTTTTTTGTGTCATCATAAAGGCACAAACTCGATTTTCCAATTAACTTTAATAACAACATAATAATGGCTATGCCTTAACCAATTTTTATGTACAAAACTTTTTTAAGACAGGCATAATGGCACATGCCTTTAATCCCAGCACTTGGGAAGCAGAAACAGGTAGTCTACAAAGTAAGTTCAAGGTAAGCAAGGATTGCATAATAAACCCTACCATAAGAAAGACAGAGACCGAGGGAGGGAAAAGATTTTATGGTTATTTTTAAAAGCCATTGTTCCATAAACTTTATGCTTGTAGGTTCGTTATTCTGTGCCACCCTTGCATGAGAGGCAGGGGTATCGACTCTGATGGGGACATTAAGGTTGTAGTGATTGCTATTGTTATGCCTGCAGAGCTTCTGGGTGAGCCAACAGAAGCGGGTCTCAGCTGAACACTTGATGCAAGGGTCACCTCACCCCTTGGTGAGGCGTGAAGACAGGTTCAAACTCAAGATATCCAGTTGCAGGATTTGCCCACGTAACCAAACTGAACTATTTGCTTCATGCTCTGGGCTTATGCTCTCAGAACCTGTGCTTCCTGATCTCTCTCTCCCTCCCTCTCCCCTCCTCCTTTCTCTAAAAGAAGGGCTGCACCCTTTCCTATGCCAGACGTCAAGGCATCCTGCATGTGGGTTAGCACCCATGAGCTCACACATAACCCTTCCACTTGGGGACTAAGAAGACCACCCACCTTGACTAGGTCATAAAAGGGGAATTGTTTTCATCTCATGGTCTCTTTCCTGCCCTCTTTCCTATTCAGACATCTGAGTGCCCTCTGAGATTTTAAATTCTCTTCCAGAAGGGCTGATGCTGATGTTTGGATTCAGCCTGTTCCCTGCCTGTCTGGTGGAACTCCCAGTTCATCAAGAAGTACTACAAATGTCCGTCTCCGATTCTGCCATTCTCTCTGCCGGCTCAACTAAGGAAAAGCCCAAATGAAGTTTCCAGGAGAGTTCCTAACAGAGTCTAACAAGACTTTTGGACAGAGGGAAAAAGAAGAAGAATGAATCTCAATCTCTTCCCATTGTTGACTGCTCTATGGAAAATAATCTTTGGCAAAACCCAAATCGTTAAGTGATAATATCTTAGCAATACAAAGTCATTACTATGAAGCTATAATACCTGCTCATTATGATGTCAATCAAAGGGACAAGAACCATCCATCATTCATTTTAGGCACTGGAAGTCACGGATGGCAGGTTACCAGTCACACTGTATCGCCTTCTCATCTGTTGGATTCCAACGTGTTTCCAAGTCGGAAGCAACACTTCAACAGACTCCCGCCGTAAGACAACTCACTGTGGGGGGAAAAAAGAGAGAGAGAAGGATTTCAGGCTTGCTTCCGCCTTCGTGGGGAAGGTAAAGAACCAAGATGTATTGGACTTGACAAAGTGTTAGGTAAACAAAGCCTTGAGTATCAAAGTTTAGGCTCCAGTGATTAGTGGGGAAATACAGGCTAATAAGCACAGAGGGGTGTCACCCAAGGTACGTTAGACCCCGACTGCGTTTATTATCCAGTATCAGAATGGAGATATATGCCTGACTACTTTTATGGTGCCATTTAGAACTTTAAAATAAGCTCTTATGCTCAGAAAGGGGTTACTAAATTAGTCACCCTGTAAGGTTTTCCTCGATTAGCATAATTCTGCCCATTACACGCCTTATCAAGAGCGTGTTTTCATTGTTGGGCCCCGCGTTCTGAAGAGACATTCAGGGACACATTTGCCGTGGCATCGTGTCAATCCTGAAGTAGCACCTTTCGATGACTTTGAAATGAAATACCCTTGTATCACTTACAAAGAAAACTTCTCCAGGTTCCCACTCACCGATGATGAGCCTGGTAAGCAATGCAGCTACTTCCCCTGGCTTGCTACCAAATAGCTGTGTTTTTTATTTTTATTATTTTTTATTTTATTTTTTTAAATTTCTTCGAATTCAGCTTTTTACTTTTCCAAGAGAGGATGTGGAAGAACCCACAGAAGAGAGCTGGTAGAATTCGGGGTTTTCGGGGTTCTTTTGTGCACGGTAAAAAGACGACGTCTAGATCGATCGTGAGCCTAACTTTAAGTGGACCAGAGCAGAGCAGAGTCCGCAGTGGTCCCTCCCTGTAACCCCAAGACGCCTAGATTCAATCTGCATCCCTCACCCGAGAGCCAGGAAGCTCATGAGCATACACTAGATGGCAGCATGGTATACTAGCCTCCTCTGAGGAGCCTGGCGGAGCAGCCAGAGCACACAGGGCCAGTCCCTGAGGGTCCCAGCAGAAGTGTCCTGGGCCACTCGATTGTAGGCAGCACTGTGGATCACAGTGGAAATTTTCCCGGGGACGGCAGTCATCCTCCGTGCCGCTTGCTGGGTTTTTGCTTCTTCTTCTTCTTCTTCTTTTTTATTTTTATTTTTTTGTTTTTGGGGGAGGGGGTCTTTTCCCCACACACAGAAAGGGGTTTCCTTTGTGCCACTCTGGCCCACTTATCCTCTGGTTTTGCAAGGTGAGTGAGAACTGAATGTTTACTCTATGACCAACAAAAAAAAAAAAAAAAAAAAAAAGAAAAAAAGAAAAGAAAAAAGAAAAAAATTAAAAAGAAAAGTCCTTTCACAGGTTGGCCCAATCTGCTCTGCGCACGGTGTCCTCGGATGTCAGTGGCTCCTCTTGCAGAACTGAAAAGGTGATGTAAAAATGCCTCTCGCTGGTATCCTGATCCCACAAAAGGGAAGCCCAGTGAGTAGCACTTGCACTCAGAGAGGGGACCTACATACCAAGTTCAAGGGAAATCTGTGGCACTTTAGGTCTGAACAGTAGCTCAGAGTTCACCCAAATTAGTCAATGTCATTTGGCAGATAAGGAAACTGAGACCCAGGCATCTAGCCTAAGGCCACACCGCTTGTTAAATAAAAAAAAAAAAAAAAAAAAAAACAAGCCAAGACCGAGACAGGGGTTGCCCTACAGGGCCGGTTTCCATTTGCTCTGTGTGTGATTTATAGAAAGTCATAAATCTACAGCACAAAAACCCTCTGAGGTCTGGGACTGACCCCTGACCCCGACCCCGACTCCCTCCCCGCGCAGTGCCACAGTGCAGCCCAGTCCGGGGACACCACTGTCACAGGACTATGTGTCTGCACCGAGAAGTCCTTCTTCTCCGTGAGTAGCTACTAGGGACAGTAAATTACTTGGATATCTGACCAAGGAGACAGATTGAAACGCTGCATCTCTTCCCTTAGACATTTCCTCTGAATTAGAGAGAGAAAAAAATTTCCAGAACTCTCCGAAGTGAACCTATTAGAGCATTTTGTTTTGTTTTTCTCATTTCTCAAAAAAAAAAAAAAAAAAAAGTTCACTTTTTTTCCTTCAGACTTTTGAGGTTTAAATCAAACCCACCAAGCCTCCTGCCCCCTCCTCCGCGGGTTCACCTATCGCTCCTTATTGTTGATTTGCAAAACACACAGATTGTTTCCCTAGCCTGGTAGAGTTTTCGCCGGTTTCTTCAGACCCTGAGCCTTTTCCCAATTAAGCCACGGAGCTCTTCTCTCTGGTTAGGATTACAAACACCACCCGGCTACGTCCCACTCCCGCAGCCCCTCCCTTCCTCTGACACATGGTCCTTTTGATCTCAACCCCAGACCATCACATAGGCTCCTAATTATTCACGAGCCATAAATCATTGGCAGTAATGTGGGTCTTGCTAGGGGAAGGAGTGCTGTTGGGCCATAGAAGCCTGGAAAACTGGGTGTGTTTAGTGTTTGTGAAGGAGGGCGGTTGGGGAAGGCAGGCAGGAAGGGGGAGATGTTTTAAATGTTTGTAGAAATAGTTGCTTTGATGTTGAGCCCTCCTCCAGAGGAAGTCGACAGACTGAAAAGTCCGTCTGTACTTTTTCATATTTACAGAGGTAATGAAATCCACAAGTTTGTTCAAGAGGCAGGTGTAAGCAGGGCCTGCTCCACTGAGTTTCTAAGCAGGCTGGGCAAAACCAGTGAGCAAGCCTGGCGCGCTACCTCTTCATTTTAGTGCTTTCATCTTAGGAACTCATTTCCACCGGCAACCTGACCTCTTCTGTGACCTTATTCAAAGGCAGTTCTGGTTAGGTTTGGCATTTTCACTAGTAAACACCGGGAACCCTAAATTATTTGTTTCATTTTGCCTGAGCCAAAATGTGCTAGAGAGACTGTGAAAATCCAAGTCATTTCACCAAAACTGACCAAAGTCAGTCTAATCTATGGACACGGGCTCATCTTGTAAATGTGATGTGCACCTAACTGGATGGGGAATTATTCTTTTGTATCCCAAGTCAGTGAGAAATATTGAATGAAAGCCACGAGTAGCCACAGGCATCCTTCTATTAGGAAAGTCTTCCTCAATTGCAAACTATTGACAATTTTTTTTCTGTAATTTTTTTTTCTGATAGCCACTTTTATTGACTATAATTCACAGGGAAGACTGAAGTGGGGAAAAAATCGTATCTTTCCCCTCTACTTAAATATTGGCAAAGATCTATTCTGGGCTAACTCTTGCATCTATGATAGCTGCGAATTGGGGGGGGGGGGTGTTTGATGTAATTAATGCTTCAATGATAGCCTCACGGTGAACAGTCTAAGCACTGCAGGCCATACGGTTCTTCTCATGATTTCCTAACCCTGTCTCCATAACATGAGACAGTCACAAAAATAAACAAATAAAAATTAAGCCTAGTCATGAGTCAATGAAACTTTACTTAAAAAGTGAGGGAGGGGAGACAAATTTGGACCTTGAACCAGTCCTTGCTGACCCTCTGTCTTGGGAGGTAGGATGAAGTTCAAAGTAGCAAAGGAAGAAAGATGGTGAGGAGTGTGCAAGGTCGGGGAAGGACAGTTTGATCACCTGAGAGTGCCCGTGAACCTTTAGCAGGAAGTGACTTGTTGGATTAGTAAAAGTCACCCAGATAGAGGACTAAACAAGAAGGTCTTAACAAAGGGAAGGATGTGTGTCAGAATAGGAGAACTGAAAGCAGCATGTACCCCGGGTGGGGCACTGGCAGTAGATGTGCTAGAAGAGAACTTAGGATGGAATCTGAACAAAAATCCTGTCCTAAGACCGGACCCATGCATCTAGGAGATGATGTTATCACTGTACAGCAGAGCATTCTGGGAACTCTGTACCACTTAAATGGCCCACCACTTCCCAATCCTGAGAGAGTCAGAGTGTAGGGACCAAACCTTTATTGAAAACCCCAGCTCTAGTGGGGGCATTTCACATCCAAATAGTATCCTAACATAGGGTCATTTTTTTCCCACCAGAGCGTGACATTCTAGTTCTCAGTTTCTCCCTTTCTCCTACTGCAAATCTTTCCGAGTAGCTGTTTGTTATTGGTGACAGAAATAGATTTTACTTGAACTGAGTCATCAAGATGTTATATGTCCAGTGACCAATATAAAACACATAATAGTAAGATCTCCTAGACAGCACCCAGAATACAACATCCTTCCTGTGGTAGCCTTAAAATACTGTTACCTTGCTCCAAGAACATGCTATAGAAACCCAGATTGAGGGACTGACTGAAAAGAAACCAAAAGCCCCAGAAAGTGTAAAGGTCTCAAAGAACTCAGGAGTGTCATTAATTGGGGGAGGTGAAAAGCAATAAATTCAATGTGGGATTCTGTACTGACTCTTCAAACAAAAAAACAAACAAACAAACAAGCAAAAAGGGCTGGGGAGGAGGCAATGTTATTGGGAAAATTAGCAGAATCAAAATCAAGTCTATAGTGTAGTTACTGGTGTTTTACCTGTTGTCTTGGCTTTAATAATTATAAAAGATGTTAACACCGTGGGAGCTATATGAGAGATATATGGGAACTCTACTGTATCTTTTCTGTAAAAAATTAAATTTTGTATTAGAACAATCCTAGTATATGATCCAAGTCCAGGAAGTAAATATTAATAAATGTTTCTTTGTTGTCTTGTTAATTTGCCTACTAATAGCTCATGGTGATTGCCAAGTAGCTTTTAGATTGTTCTGTGTCTTAGAGTATTAATAGTCATCATATAAATAAAATAGACTTATTCTTCCTAATCACCCAATCATTTGGACTCTGCTCTCATAGTTGGTGCTGACAACACTTGGTAGAAGCTCCTGCGTTCAGGTTCTCTGCTCTGGACCTCACTCACTTGAAAGTGAGAATATGGCTTTTGCCATCTGATAACGTTTGTGGGGTGAGGTATTAAAGAGTGCTTTGCATACTTGGACACAACTTAGTAGAGACCCTTAGACAGGGCATCATATCCCAATTCTAGTATTCATGGGTTCTGATGTCTTTTGTAAATCACAGAACATGAACTGCTTTCTGTAAAACTCAAGTGCTTTGGTTCTACACTTAAACCAGTGAGTCTTATCCTTGACTGGAAAAAAAAAGGAGTATCTTTGAACATGGATATTTAGTCTCATCCAAAAGTCTTGGTTTTAATTCTTTCAGTTCAGATATATAAATGCTTTTAATGTTTCTCAGAATCCTGTTGCCAGTCATATTGAGAATCACTGGTCCAGGTGAATTTTATATTCTACCTTTGTGTGAAGTCTCAGTCTTAATAATATTGTTGACAGGAAGTCAACAAAACCACATCTTAGAAAGCATTCTCTTATGGTAAAAAGGCATTCTGGCTGAACTATGAAATGCTTTTTTAAAAATTTGTTCAAGACCCTGTTGACTGTGTGTTTCCGACTTATGCTCATCATGACTAATGACTTATACAATGAGCCACAGAATTTAGCCTATGCAATACATTGTAAGATGAATTTCCCCAAATGGTGACTCTACCTTACAAAAAAGGAAAGATCTCGCCAACTGCCCATTCATTTTCTGCCATTTTCCTGTTGCAGTCCTTCCTCATTCAGTTCTTTCACTGTCGATGCAGACACAAGATCATGTTCACAGCCAGGTACCAATAACTAACCTTGGGGCATCCATCTATCTGGATATACTAAAGGGGAAAAAAAGAAGATTATCATATTGTCTCAAAGATAGCAAAGACTTTAATAACAGCAAACCCACAAGGCTATGAGAAGACCAATGAGAAGGGAAAAGGACAGAGACGTATGGGCTTTGGGGATCTCACAAACCAATCACTGTCCACTGCTTTTCTCTGTTCTAGACAATTGTAGATTTAATCAATCTAGCCAATCTGATTTAGCAGAGCCAGAAATTTTCTTATCTTCAAGAAAATCAAGAAACCTAAGCACTGCATTGTAAATGCCATAAGCAGGGTTTTATTTTTTATTTATTTTTATTGGATATTCTCTGTATTTACATTTCAAATGTTATCCCCTCCCTCCCTTTCCCATCCTCCCTCCCCTTGCTTCCACGAAGATGCTTCTTCTCCCAGCCACCATCTCCACCTCAGCACCTTGGCATTCCCCTACACTGGGAAAATGAGTCTTTGGTGGAACAAGGGCCTCTCCTCCCATTGATGCCAGACAATGCTATCCTCTGCTACAAATGCAACTGGAGCCATGGGTCTCTCCATGTAAACTCACTGATTGGTGTTTTAATCCCTGGGATTTCTGGAAGGTTTGGTTTGTTGATAATGTTGTTCATCCAGTGGGGTTGCAAACCCTTCCATCTCCTTCAGTCCTTTCTCTAACTCCTTCATTGGGGTTCCCATGTTCAGTCCGATGGTTAGCTGCAAGCATCCTCAACTGTATCTGTATGACTCTGGCAGAGCCTCTGAGAAGGCATCCATATCTGGTTCCTGCAAGTAAACACTTCTTGGCATCAGCAATAGTGCTTGGGTTTGGTAGCTGCATATGGGGTAGATCCCCAGGTGAGGCAGTCTCTGGCTGATCTTTCCTTCAATCCCTGCTTATCTATTTGTTTCTGTATTTCCTTCCATGAGTGTTTTGTTCTCCCTTCTAAGAAGGACTGAGGCATTCATATTCTGGTCTTTCTTCTTTTTGAGCTTCATAAGGTCTGGAAGCAAGTGTTTAAAATAAGCATAATACTCTGTGAAGGCGAAAGGAAACTCTTCTTTAGGGCAGGTCCTGGCAGTTTCGAATCTCTTTTTTAAAGATTGAAAACCATGAGTGTAAAACTTACGGATAGAAGTGGTTGGGTGTTGGGATGATAAAAATGGGAGTCTGTATACATTAAGAGAGACTGTAAGAGCAGATCTTTTATTAATGCTTGGTGGTATAGGGATGCAGGGTCTCTGTGCCAGCATGGATTCAGAGGCTCGCCTGATGATTCTAATTTGGAAGTGCATGCAGTGGTATCCAAGCTCCATGGTGGCTCACAAATGCAGCCCATTGACAACAGAGAGCTTGGGAGACCAAAAAAAAAAAAAAAAAAAATCATCTAGAGATCAAGAGACAGATAACTAAGAGTTGGGTGACTCTGTGACAATGACACATAAAAATTCTAGCAACTCAGGAAAGGGGACCTGGAGGACACAAGAAGAGAAAGGTGTCCTGGCCTCAGCTGTGAAGGTGAGGGTCCAAGGAAAGGCGTCAGTCATGGAAGGGAAGATTAGACAGGGTGTCCTATGGCTGGAGTGACATAGCTGTCCTAACACAGGACAATGCCCAACAGAACTTCAGAGTTCTTTTTTGGTTTTGTTTTTTTTTGTTTGTTTACATCAAAGGCAGCCGGGAGGCTCTGGCCACCAAAAATCAAATCTGCTTTGGATCAGTTCTTCATTATAAACCCGCTCAGAAGAGGAGGCTCAAACTGCAGGTTAACTTTTCTTTGGTTAAGACCCAGGCCAGATGGAAGTGGCATTTGTACAGCTGTGTGTAACCCAGGTGATGGCTCCTAGAACCTAAGAAGCCATCACAGATGGTGAGTGCCCCTTTGGCCTTGTGCTTGAAGTACTGAGAAAAACTCACTGGAACATTTTCATAGTGCACCTTACCAACTGTACTCTGATCTCAACTCAGGGTGAGCTCAGCGGTACAGCACCCTAAATCAATGAGTGAATGGATTTCTCTACCTAATTTGCGTGGATGACTCAGTGGGTCTCAACTTTCCTAATGCTGCAAACCTAAGATAGTTCCTCATGCTGTGGCCAGACCCCAACTGCAAAATTATGTCTTTGCTACTTTGTAACTGTGATTTGGCTACTGTTATGAATTATAATTGTAAGTATCTGATGTGCAGGAGATCTGATAGGTGACCCCACAAATGGCTGACATACCACAGATTGAGAACCAAAGCTCTCTGGATGGACGATCCCCGAAGCATATTCATGGGACAACTGTTAAACTTTCTTAGGACACTTTGCTCTCCAAAGGGACCCACCTGACTAGCATTTGAAGAATTTCCCAGCTGAGTAGCGGTCGCCTGCTGGTCTCATTCTAAGGCCAGTTCCACTAGCTCCTGCTGTGGCTGCAATATTCTATGGTGATCAGACCAACAGAAAGAACTGCAAAGTTCTAGTTTCACTGCTGTGGACCATGGGGTCAGGAACAGGAGAACCACTCTTGATGATCTTCAGTTTTCTTTGTGATCCAATGCATTTGCCAGCATCTGCTCAGCTTTCCGACTACACGGGGCTGGGGAGAGCCTCTCAGACTCTCCAACTAGGCTAAAGAGCAACTTCGCTGCCAGCAATAATCAATGCAGAGGAGACACCTCTCCTGGAAGGGATGTATACACATTTAGGAGCAGTTGGGGGGGGGGTTGAAGGTACGTTTTTATTTGGAAATGTTCATTACACTTCTCAATGTTGACTCTCTCCTGGCAGCAACCCCTACCATGGAAGAGCTGTGAAAAATGAAATATTTAGATGTTTTCCCCAAAAAGGCACAGGGTTCTTAAATTTTGCACATTTGCATAGATATAATCTTAATTTTTTTGTTCCTCATTTTACTTTCTTTTTTAAAGTTATATTTATTTATTTTATGTATGTGAGTACACTGTAGCTGTCTTCAGACACACCAGAAAAGGGCATCGAATCCAATTACAGATGGTTGTGAGCCACCATGTAGTTGCTGGGAATTGAACCCAGAACCTCTGGAAGAGCAGCCTTCTTAACCACTGGTGTCCATGAACAGGAGGCAAAGATACACACAGTTACTTTAATTCTGGGATTTGCGTTTGTTTGCTTGTGCAGGTTAGTGGTGGTTTAAAGGAACATCCACACTTAAACTTTTGAACTGGATGCTGTTCGGCAGTTTGCCAGTCTTCCCAGAGACTTCAAAAGAAACCCATTAAAAATGCACTCTCTGAGCAGGTAAGATAAACAGGAGGGACCAAACCCGAAGTTGTTTTTGTTGTGTTTTTGAGAGGGAGGATTTTACAAACTCCTTCCTGGTGGTAGAAACAGTTCCCTTGGCTTGACTGCTGCTGTGATAAACAGAGCCCTCTTTCTAGTTTACTAGAATGTTTATGTCTGGGCAGAGAAGTGCTGAAGAATTCATGGCTAACTTGAACACCTCCACCTTTCATGAAATCCCAGGGAAAACAAGCCGTACAAAGGGTTCAAGTTCTGAGTCACACTGCCACTCAAACCATCGGAGTGCTAAAAACACTATTTCTCTGTGAACCAAGTGTTTTTACTAGGTAAAAAAAAAAATTCTGCTTTTCTTTAAGTATTAATTTGTTTCTGCGCTTAAGGAAGGATGGACTATGGTCAGAAGCACGCTTTTTAAATGCTAAATTTGATGTGCTAAAATTTATTGCTTATAGTCTGTATGGAAGCACAGGGTGTCTTTTGCTATGGACTGGAGAGAAGCTGTATGTAGTTCTGTGAGATATGAGGAAGTGTGCTCGTGTGAAGTAGAAATGGTGCAGCTCCATACCGAGGACCTTCTCCAGTTCCCTTTTCATTTCTTGTCTCCCCAATCCTCCCTCGAGCATCTGTATCATTGAGAGTCTCGGTTCTATTTCTCAGGTTTCAGACTAAGAAGTGTAAAGTGGAAGCAATCCATTGCAAACTGGCTTTAAAAGCTAAACACACACAGGCAGCAAATCATAAAAATGTTTTTCCCCCAAGGACATCCATGGGTCTAAGAATCACACACAATGACTGGTTCCTTGACTGCTAACCAACATTTAATAGTTAGAAATCATTTTGATCCGAATTATTTTTTAATCTATGGGTTAGAAAGACATATAAATATTTTTTTGTGTGTGTGTGTGTGTGTGTGTGTTTGTGTGTGTGTGTGTGTGTGTGTGTGTGTGTGTGTGTGTGTGTGTGTGACTGATTAACTGATTAATCCATTCTGGGGATGGAACCCAGCATTCATGTATACTAAGCAAGTGTTCTACCAACAGAATTAGGTTCTCAGTCCATCAATATTTAATTTGTGATTACCAACAAAGTATCCTTAACATTACCAGGGCCTCAATGTACTATTTTTAGGGTATATGCCAACATCACTTGTCATAGGTCATTAATCATAGATGCTTTTGTTGCTTGCTAATAAACTGTTTTAGAATATACAGCATGGGTCATCAACCCTTACAAGTACTTTTGGGCATAGACAACAATGGCGCCTTGGGGAATTCCTTATACATGCCTCACATATGGAGTAGTTCTCTTGTATATTCTCTCTCCAGCTGCCTGGAACAGAGAAGTGTACACTTAACAAAAGTCAAGCACAAGTGGGGATCTAATGAGGAGTCATGAAGTCAAAACTTCCCAATAAGGATGACATTACAAAGGCTATTGGAATGGTGGAGAGATGGCTCAGTGGTTAAGAGCACTGACTGCTCTTCCAAAGGTTCTGAGTTCAAATCTCAGCAACCACATGGTGGCTCACAGAGGCCATTAGAGGTATGGGTGCAGGGGAGCACACTAGTCACTGTCGGGTATTAACATACACCTTAGACTCAGGTTCATGTAACTTCAAGTTTGTTCTAATTCCAAGGTAATTCTCTGGTAAAAGAAAAAAAAAAAAACAAACTTATTAAATAATTATGTTTGATAAATAATGATACAAGTAGTCACAGAACATGAAACCATGGCTTTGCAATATATTGCCTTTAGATTTTGACTTACATGGCTAAACAAAGTAAGAGAGGACAGTATAGCATCAGAAGTGTTTGAAAATATGAACTGTATGAACCAGGGGCTTTCAAAATAGTTAGTGGGTAATAGTTTAGCTACCAAGTCTGATGACCTGATTTTAAAGTCTGAATTTGATTCCTAGAGCCCACATAGATGGCCTATGATTAATCTCTTGCACACATGCACACTAAATAAAGTACAATAAATTTTTTTAATAAAATTGTGGACCAGAAGATATTCCTTAATCATAAAGTTTCTATTTAAGTTTTATTTGTATGGTGTTTCATGTCATGGCTTTCATCGAGGACACCTTCTCTGGAGCTGGAGGGTGGCTCAGAGGTTAAGAGCCAGTTCAGGTCCCAGCACCTACATTGTACAGCCCCAAATTGCCTGCAGCTCTGTCTCTGTCTCCAGGAGATTGGATGCTCTCTTGTATCTTTCACTGGTACCTGTGTATCTTTTCTTTCAAGGATAAGAAGACCACATCAGAATTACCTCCAAAAGTCCTTAGTGTGTACGGTGACATTATCAGAGGAATTAGGGGATCTGTGACAATATTTTATAATAATGTTCTGGATAGCTTATTTATGAGACGTGAGGAAGTTAAATTCCATAGATAACATGATTAAGAACAGCAAACAGCTCAGGATCCAAGGTCAGCTGTGGGTCAACAGCTGACCATTGAAAACCTTTGTCTTCACCAAGACATGCAAGTTGGGAACTTTCATGATCGCAGCTCAAGTTTCCTTTGTAAGTGGATGGAGGATACCATTTACAATTTGGCAGATGTTTTAGAAATCATGGTTCTTTTAAACTACCATGCCAAGCAAGGCCATTTGTAAATCAATTTGTAATTAAAACTAGAAGCATATGGAAAGATGTCCATCCCAAGATTCCAGATTGTCTCCACATTGTAACAACTTGAACCTTCATGTTTTTGCACGGTCTGTTGACCATTTTGACTAAAGAAGCACCTCCCCAAAACTTAGTTGTTCTTGTCCGAAAAGGGTATGCCTACAGAAATAAATCTTAACAGACTGTAGAGAAAAATCTTAATGTGAGTGGTGGAGAATCTTACTGTTCTAACATTGCATCCTCTAACTGCCTTGCCCTCCAGTTTCTTCATGAAGCATCATATACAGATGATCTCAGTGCAAAACTTGATGACAATAAAACCACCTGATGCTGTTCGCTTCAACACCTGCTGGCCTTTAATCAGTGATATCATTTCCTCTCACATCTTTGCAGAGCTCTAGTCCGAGTACCATCTCCTCTGCCTCTATCACCTACCAGCTACCAGCTCATCGGAGAGCTTCAGTGATGCCGTTTGTGTCACATCCCTCTCTCCATCCATTCCATCAGTTCGAGTCACTACCCACTACCCTTTGGTCTTTTTTTTTTTTTTTTTATGTCACATTAAGAATAAAAGTGAAAATTTGCATTCTGGCTTTCAGGGTTATGTCTGATGTGAACACTAACACTGTCTCTTCCCCTCACACTCAGGCCATAAAGCTGCTCCTCTTCTGTTTGTGAAATGCACCAGAACTTTCCTTCCTTCTTTGATGACACGCACATGTGTTTTGTTTTCCATGCAACATTACCTTAACTTCTTCTTCTTCTTCTTCTTCTTCTTCTTCTTCTTCTTCTTCTTCTTCTTCTTCTTCTTCTTCTTCTTCTTCTTCTTCTTCTTCTTCTTCTTAAAATTCTCATCTTTTTCACACTAAACCTTACCTCTTTAGACAGACCTTGTCCAGTCAGCTAAGGAATTCTCTTCCTCATCGAATCCCTTCAGCTTGTTCCCTTTACAGCATGCATTACCATTTGAAACTGTCCTATTAGCTTATTGTTCATGTCCAGGAGGGCTGACAAATGGCCAGCTTACTGACCTTTGTCTTCCTAGTGCTTGGCAGGGTCTCTGTTCTACAGTCATGCAAATCAATGTAACAATACATAATAAACAAGTGATACTTCCCTCCTCAAATCTCTGCCATCAGCTTAACCTGAGAGATAGGTATATAGTGACTCAATTTCCTAAAGATAGCCTGGGAATTCTTAAGTTTCTTATACTCCAGGAAACAGCCAAGCCATACTTCATACTTCTGCAGTTGTAGAACAAAACCTGTTTCTCTGTGGGAACGTGTGAGAGGCCACCTGTACCAGCTACTTTTCCTATAGTTGTGACTAAACGCTCACAAAAAGAAAGAAAGAAAGAAAGAAAGAAAGAAAGAAAGAAAGAAAAGCTTCAGCAAGGAAAACTTATTTTGGCTAAGGGACTAAGGGACACCACCCACCATGGTGGAGAAGGAAGAGCAATGGTGTGTGAGGCTGACTCAATCTTATGTCTACACTCAAGAGGATAGTGACCAATGTGGTTTTGCTCAGGTCACTTTCTATTTTTTTTTTATTCATTCCAGAACCCCAAACCCATGGAACAGTGCCCCCTGCCCCCAAGGGTGGGTTTACTTCTTTCTCAGTTAAACGTTTCTGAAAAGACTCTTCTGGCCTTATTAGACGATGTTTTTCAGTGGCGATTATAGCGATCAAGTTGACAATGAAGATTAGCCCCCACAGCCATCCATGTGAACTTGCTTTCCTGTGCCTGTATCTTCTGACCGCATGACAGCCTCAGCAACCTGTTGTCCCGGTCTCACTGTCATTCTAAAGTAATGGTAAAATGTAGGCACAGGCAAGAATAGACGGAGAGTCATTTCCCAGATTAGGTGTCATTATAAATTCACGTGGTGAGGTCAGAGGGAGGTGGGTAAGACCTGACCCTCACATAGGTTGTTTGAAGCCTCAGATTGTGTGAGCTAATCAGAAGAATTTGGCCTACATTCTTATGCTGCCCTGAAAGAACACTTTGAGATGGTGGGTACTTTTCATTATTCTGAGGGAATGAATGTTTGCGAACTGGTCCATACGTTTAGGGATAAAGACCAAGATTTTTATGTATGTAATCCATTTTTAAAGGATTCCACTTTCTATTTTAGATTTGCCCCTGTGATGCTATCCATGGTCCCTTGGATCCTTAAAGAAAATAAGATCAGGGCTCCTCCCGTGATTCCCATGAGCATCAAAATATCGTAGAATGAATGGGGTAGGAAACTTCAGGCAGCCTCAGGATGTTAGGGGTTTCAGCTCCTTCCCTTGGCCATACGGAATTTTCCTCTTGTGAATAGCACCAGGGGAAAAAGGACAAGTTCATCACATTTGCTCCCCTGGGGAAGATGACTCAGTAAGACTGAAGAACCAGAGGGTCAGAACAATGGGGCCTAAAGCCAAAAATCTGACGCTCTGATTTTTAACACAGGTGCCCAGGAATTTAAGATAAACGTACACAAAATCCCACAAAATGCTCCTGTAGCTTTCTGGATCCCGTTTTCGGCAGCCAGCCTCACTACTACCCCATCTTTGTTTGTTCAACCCTTCATCTATTACTTGAAATTAAAAATAAACTCCGGGCGGGGGGAGGAGCACGATAGATCTTCAGATGTCAAGTGATCACACGGTGCGAAAAATGAAACAATGAATATCCATCGCCCAGTAACCGCTGTGTACCGTGGTCCTAGACTTCCTGTTGCTTTGGCCCCTCGTCTTCCGGCATCCTGTCCTGGGACGGAAATGACATCACAAAGGTTTCCTGTGCCTCTTCACGCCTGACCCCTCGCTGCATCCTCTCTCATCTATTTGGAGAGCAATGACCGTGTTCCTGTGGAATTCCTCCACGAACGTGGATTTGATGATACTCCTCACAGCTAATTTGGGAGTCCAGGATTGTTGGCCAAAGCCCATGCTGTGCTCACGTCCCCTTCTAGCCGCCCACTCAGCTGGCTTACTGCAAGGTGGGCAATGCTAACTCTCCACGCTCACCGCTGGGGCCCCTTCTTATCTGTCCTGATTGTCCAGGACAAATTAACTCCTTATTCTCCTTCAGACACTTTCCCAAAGTCCATTCATTTTTAAAGGTTTAAATCTGGTGTCTGGAGTTACTGGGACAACTGTGTGGCAGTTCCTCTGAATGGAACCTGAGGCCAACGATAACAAACCAGGGTCAGACTCTCTCTCTCAATCTCTCTCTCTCTCTCTCTCTCTCTCTCTCTCTCTCTCTCTCTCTCTCTCTCTCTCTCTCTCTCTCTCTCTCTCTCTCTCTCATGATCCTTCTCTTTGATCCTTTGGGGATCCATGCCTAGAATTAAGATTTGAGCCCATCCTTTAACACCCATTGTGCTAACTCGTTTTATGTCGGCTTGACACAGCTGAAGTCATCTAATAGGAAGGAACCTCAAGAGAAAAGACCTCCATAAGATCAGGCTGTAGGCAAGTCCTGGAAAGTAATTTCTTAATTACTGATTGATAGGGGAGGGCCCAGCCCATTGTGGATGGAGCTATCCTTGGGCTGAAGAACCTGAGCTCTATTTAAAAAAAAAAAAAAAAAAAAAAAAAAAAAGTAAGCTGAGCAAATCAGTTTGAACAAGTCAGTAAGCAGCATTCCCTCCATGGCCTCTACATCAGCCTCTGCTCCTGGGTTCCTGTCTTGACTTCCTTTGATGAACTGTGATGTAAGCTATAGAAACCCTTTCCTCCCCAACTTGCTCTCTGGTCACGGTATCAGAGCAATGGAAACCCTGAGACACCTGTGCTCCATTCTAGTCTGTACAACTCTCCGCACGTTGGTGCTGGTCACAGTATAGTAAATACAAATTGCAGTCATGCTCCCACAGGCAAATAGATATTTCTGTTGCCTTCCTGGTACTCTTCCTCTTAGGCATCATGGTAGGTTGAGAGAACAGGCCAGGTAGAGACTAGACAAGGACATCAAGGTGTCACTTACTGCTCAGTGTCTCCTCTGCATTAGTCAGTACTCTGAGTAGCTGCTGATAGGAACCACAGCTGCTCCAGATGTGCAACTGAAATGTGTTTGGGCACATAATCTCATCTTCCTATCTCTATGTCTTTCTCTCTTTCCCCGTGAGAGAACACACACCTGAACACCATTCTTTTACCTCTCAGAAATCAGGAATTAATTCTTGGCTTTGTCTAAGTTCACATATCTAAACCTGTGAAATTCTAAAAAAATATAGAAGAGAAGGCACTGAAAATGTGCTTCGTTGATGGGAGGAATATTGATCTATTTTATGTTGCTATAACAAAACATTTGAGTCTGGTTCCTTTATGAAGATTAAAAAAAAAAAAAAGTCTGCTTAGCTCACAGTTTGGGGAGGTAAAAGTCTAAGATTTGGGAACCCCATCTGTTTTCCCTCTGTGGGATCCCTCCCAGGCTGGATCACAATATGACAGAGAAGGAGAAAGAGAAACTGCAGAATATAGAAGAGACCAAATTGATTAGTCTCGCTTTATAAAGAGCTACTCTCATGAGAGCTGGTCTACTTCAGAACATCAGCATCAATCTCTAGGGAGGGGATGCTCCCAGGGACCTAATCTCCTCCCATCAGATCCTGCATCACAATTTGACCTTCTCTCAGCCCTCCTTCAAATGAACCATGCACACCCACCCCCTCACCCCGCACAGATAAATCCAAGCCGTAGCAGGAAGGAATTAGGAAGAAGAAAGGGTGGAAGGGTGGAAAAAGAAAGGATAGATCACTCTAAAGCCAGCCTGAGAGTGCTCCGGTCCTTCCAAGCTTTCCAAGCGGCCCTAAATGTAAGAGACCCACCCAAGGTCCTGTTGTGTTGCAATCAAAGATGGAGAAAGGCTGAAAAGACTTGAGCCCCAGCAAGTACAACAGCAGCACTGACAGTTATTGGAGCATTTGGTGGTGCATCCACAATGGCGGACTTCCTGACACGCACGAGCCACTTAATACTGTGCGCCCTATGTCATTGGTGAACAAAACTTAGAGAGATTAGAGCATTGTGGGATTGCTTCCTCTCAGTTTCTAGCTCCTCTCTGGCTGTGAGCCAGTAAAACACAAGAGGAGCTCAGTCTCCTCGTTGCCCTTGATGCTTTGATATGTAAATCGTTCTTGAAGGTCTACCTAGGTACCCTCCTCCCCAACCCCAGGTACCAGGATAACAGTCTCTCCCACCCTGCTGGCTCCCGAAATTACCACCAGGTTTCTTGAACTGATTGCCTCCTGATCCATTCGGGGTAGGGTTCTGTCTCTTTCAGCTGGATGCAGGCAGTGCTTTCCTGAGTCGCTGCTATGGAGACAAAGCACAGGTAATGTTTCCATTTTCCACACTTACTATTAAAAGCCAGGCACGGAATGTGAGCCCAAGATGTTCAGCGAAGCAACCTGGAACTTACCCCTTTTTAAAAATTCTAATAGAGGGTAATTCATGCAAGCTTGTTGGCAAGCCATCTGCCTAAGGGACTGAGCACAGGTTAGATAATTAAACTCAACCTGTTCTTGCATGGCTGTCTGACTTACCATTTACCTTGTCTCAGACTCCTCGCCTCCAGAAACCCCCTCTCCTTGCCTGTTAACTCATTGTTCCCCCAAACACCTGTCCTACCTTCTTATTTTGACTCATGCCTTCCTATCCACTTGGAAGGCCTTTACCTTCCTCTCCAAATCCTCCTCATTTGCTTCATAATATGTTCCCCAACCTAGAGGATCAGTCTCTCTCCTGAATTCCAACAGTGGTAAGGTCAGTGGAGACTGAAGCGCTCAGCCCGTAAAGGGCTGCTGCACGGTATTTCTTCATTGTTCCCTTCAACTGTTATTTAGATCTGAAATTCTGATGTGACTGTTTCTACGTGTTTTTCTTTTTTCTTTTCTTTCTTTTTTTATTAGATACTCTGCATTTTCATTTGAGAAGGTATCCCTTTACTCCACCCGCTCCCATCCTCCCCCTCCCCCTTCATTTTTGCCTTCACAAAAGTGCACTCCCTTCCGATCCCCCTCTCCAAGTATTTTTTTTTCTTATTTCCTTAATTGGAATGTAAGATTTTCAAGGGCAAGAGATATATTTCATAATTGTAAGTAGTATGTACTGATTTGTTTCTCTCTCCCATCTCTCCTGTGAAACTTCATCCAATTACTTTGATAATAAAATATTGATAATAAAGTAATGAATACTGAGGGATAAGCACATGTGGGGAGGTAGAGGATTGAGACTTTTAACCCAGACAATTGAAGGGAACAAAGAGTGGCCACAAATATGATTCTGCAGGTCAGAAAGAGTTTCTGTAGAGAATCTACCGATCCTTCCTGTACCAGGAAGCTTCACCCTGCTTCCCTTCTCCCAAACAAAGCTATACAACATCACAAAGATGCCCAAGAGCTCTTTGCTGCCACCCCATCCTCCCTTCCCCCCCCCATGGTACAACACTCATGCTGATTTCTGCTCTCTTGGAGAGCTCTCCTTAGACTTGACTAAAGCTTTTACTCTGGGTGTGATCCCATCTGCCTCCTAAAGTCAGCACTAAGAATTTTCTTACACAAAGAGATATCAAATACAACAGAGAGCTTAGTGTACACAGTAAGACAGCCTCTAGGATGACCTTATGTTTACATCCTTGAGTTCCCTGTCTTGAGTGTGGACTGGAGCTGGTGACGAGTTCTTAGCAGATAGAGTATATGAAAATTGATTGCTCAGTCACGTGCAGAGTTGTTACACAAAAGCTACTTCTGTCTTCTACACCACCCTCTCTACAGTCTTTAGACTTTGCATTTTGCAGGGAGCTAGCTACCCAGTTTCAAACAGTCCTTCAGAGTGTCTCTCATGCCAAAAACGAAAATCTACTCTGAGGGGCTCACTAACCTATTCATGACCTTGAAGCAGGGTCCTCCCAAGTGGAACTTATAGCCCAATCACATTACCATGGCTGATTCTGAGTTAGGGAGCAAGCTTAGCCACCCAGATTTTGAGAGGGATAAGAGGCTGGTCCAATGGTAGTGAGTTATCCCAATTGCTTGTTCATAGTCAGTTACAGATTGAAGTCCTATTCTATACTTTCCCCCCTTCCCACTAATGTACTTGATTAGAAATAAGACAAAGCCCACCTAGCCTAGAACCCCCCTAATGTGCTATAAATTGGGCCTGTGAGCTCATTTCAGGGTCTATCTTGGTAATGGGAAATGCCACCCCCACCTCCAGCATGCTGGACTTCTGCAGAATAAAACACTTTTTGCTTTTACATACTATTTGAGTTCGGGGTAGCATTCTTCAGCGACCCTTACAATTTCTAACCACATTAAACATGGACTGCTTTAAGCTACAGGGTATGTAGACCTATTTGTTATGCAGCAATAGGTAGCTAATACACTATTTAATTATGGTAAGCCATTTGGAAAATGGGGGGGATCGTTTGAGTGCTTCTGATTAGGTTTATAACACTTTCCTTCTGGGAGCTTGAAAACCAGATTGCTCACTTTATATAAAAAGAGTTGAGCTGACACGGAATGGGTGCCCTGTTCCTTATTTGTTGTCCATGTTTTATCACACAGAAACTGGCTGATGGTTACAAATAGACCATGAGATGGGCAGATTGTATAGCTAGATAAATAGCTGGTAAAAAGCAGAATCGTGGAGTGGGTCACTTAGCTCGCTCTACTTCTTGAGATGATTGCAGAACGGCTGTTTGGAGCAGTGGCTTCATCTCCAAACTTCAGCCAATTCCAGTAATTACTCAGGAAGCTGCTAAGCTACTGTTTCACTGTGTGAGATCATACCTTCCCTTCTCAGAACAAATCTCATGTGCTTGCTGGAGGACCAAGGGCCAGCCAACCACAGACCATAGACCAAGTCTACACTGCAGCCCACTTCTACCCCATCTCACCTGAACATGGTCACCTGTGTTTTCTCAGATGCAGCCTTGGCTGCTTTTGCCCTGAAGAACAGGGCTGAATGGTTAAGAGAGAGCTGTTGAAATCCACAAATACTAAATTTCCCCATCTGGTTTTTTACAGAAAAAGGTTGTTGATGTTACCTCTACTTCAAGGCAACAACTTCCAAACTGTTTGAAGAAACATTGTTTCTCTAGGGTGTTAGTAGTATACAGAGAAACAGTTGATTCTGATGTCAACTATTTGAGGAAAAACTGAGCTCAACAGCGTTAAATTAGTTCATGAATCTCTGGGGTGAATTTTAGAGTTTTGATCTTGAAGCTCTTTTGGGCATAGGCGATCTCAAGGGACCAGTGTCCGGTCATTTAGAGATACAGTTGAGCTAGGAAAACAGTAATTTTCAAGTGTTGACTTTGCAAAACAGTAAGTAGACACAAGCATCGCCACTTTTTGAGCTTTCAAAGAATCACTAACAGTTTTTAAATGCACAAAAAGAGGGCTACACCTTTTGATCAAGAGTTAAATAGAAAGTTGACACTTAGAGAAATAGGTGTAAATGAACATAAACATACTTGCTAGATATCGACTCAGTTTCTTCAGAAGTAACCAAGTGAATACAATCCAACACCTTATGGTGGAAAACAACATTCTGGGATTTAGTCTTAAGTTTCATAACACTGAACCCCCATATTTTGCTGGGAGATGAACCCCAAGGCCTATATCTGGAAGTGAACAAATATCTAAATAATCAATTTAAAAAGAAAACAAAACAGATTCTGATACAAAACACAGAGAGAGAGAGAGAGAGAGAGAGAGAGAGAGAGAGAGAGAGAGAGAGAGAGAGGGGGAGGGAGGGAGGGAGGGAGGGAGAGGGAGAGGGAGAGAAAGGGAGAGAGAGAGAGAGAGAGAGAGAGAGAGAGAGAGAGAGAGAGAGAGAACAGCATATTTTATGTAAATATAAAGATGAACACCAGATAGAAATGTTCTTACATTTCTAAAGTAACATGCGAAACCTATCAAGTTAAGATGCTACTTCTTAAAATAGTCTAAATTAGGGCATTTTCTATATCTTAAAGTGGTAATTTTGTTTCTAATTGCAATAACAACTTGATAAGAATATAGTACAAATATGTGGTAAATCATCATGAACAGTTTGTTTACTTTTTAAACAGCGTATATTTTTCTAATGTTAAAGATATATTTTTGGAGAATGTCATGCATGAGTAAATACATTATTTTTATATCACTCTCTTTATCTTCCAACTCTCCTAGTGTGGTTCATCCCTCACCTTTATCAAATCCATGACTTCTTTTATTGTTACTACACATATGTGAGTATAAATACAGCTACCCAGGTTTGTTTACTATTGCTCACATGTATATGTGTTTAGGCTGACTACTTGGGACTAGATAGTCTCTCAGGGGCTTATGCTTAGAAAAAACTAATTTTCTTTCTTTTAAGAATCTAATCAATTTCCTGCAGCACTTTATCTTGGGGGATGGCTTCCTGAGATTTCTCCCACTCACGTTTGGATGTCAACTGAGTTGTCACACACTAATCTTAGTTGAGTGACCATATTGATCTTGAATTTAGTCTATAAACCTTTATTCTAAAACAAAGAGGTAAATCTCCAGAATAGCCTATAACTCACTGCAGGACATCAGCCACAGGCTCATGGCTCAGAACTATGTCATGACTATCTCTCCAATCACACCATACTATTGTGCTTGCTGCTGGGACCACACATATTATGGGTGACCGTCCAGGGTTAAGAACTGAGGCTAAGACCAGGGAGCACAAACTTTCGGCCTGACTCAGCATAAAGCTGGGAGAAGTGCTGGCTCAGCATAAACCCGATGTGTTGAAATGAACAGAATACATTTCAAAGATGACCCCAATAGAATATATGGTAAGGCATTTCCTGTTGTCCCTGAAGACACTCTCACAGTGCTTGCCCACTGCAGCATCTTTCAACAGTAGCCGTACCTAGAACGTTGGTAGCTAGCAGTGGCTGGAGTTCCTGTTGGTAAGAACAGTCTTTCCTTCATTTCTGTCACTGTGGACAGTCGCTCTTTCTCCCTATAACCAGAAAAGGTGGTGGTCTCCAAGCAAACTCTGACTGTGACTCTGAGAAAAATAGGTTCTGGAAACATGTTTACCTGCAGGTTTCAAGGTCATGTGTGACGCAGCCTTGGGCGTGGGATCTTCAGATACCATACCGGGAAATAAGTACTTTGGCAAGTGTCCCTTTGATTTTCTGGTGCCTGCAAAGGTGAAAAGAGATCAGGAATACCTTGAATATGTGTCACCAGAAATCTTTTGGCAGGTGGGTTTAAAGAGTAATGTTCCTTTAGAGTAAAGGGGCAACTGAAGACGATTGTTCTGATTAGGAACTAATCAGGCCTTAATTAATCACCAGGTCACATCATTCAGTGTACCTGGAAAATACACAAGACCTCCAGTAGTGTCAATATCTTAGTGTGAAGTTGGTAGAAGGATAGAGATGATGGAACCATTCAGGATTTCCACTGGGCTGAGCAGGGAAAGGTAAACAGAGAAGCTGAAGATATTCACCGTGCTCAAGGCTCAAGATACATTTGATCTCTGGGCAAAGGTGGAAGAGTCTAATGAAAAAGGGGTCGGGATAAAGCTAAAGGTACTCTTACAACATGCACATGTACATGTGTACACACACATGCACATGCACACACAGCATCTATATCAAGGCTGACACATGACATGAAAACACTCCTATCAGGAAAGACCAGGCCAAAGGAAATTTCAACCAAGACAACACCCAACATTCTAGCCCTGCTCCTCTGCTGACCGAGATAATGACAGGCTGGAGCAGTGGCCAGGGAACTTACAAAGATAAAGGTGTTCACAGAACAAGGGAGACTTAAAACAGGTTGGCAACATTCAAGTCACCACAGACACCGAGTGGAAGAGCCGGCTCCCGACAGGGAGCTGCAGATGCATGGGATGAGAAACGGAAGCATCGAGAGAAAGAGAAAAGAGTTTTGCTTTCAATTTTATGCTTTTTTTGTGCATATGCATATGCCCGTGAGAGTTTATGTGCAGTATATAAATGCAAGGCTCTGGAAAGGGTGTCAGGACTCCTGGAACTGGAAATATGGATGGTTGGAAGGCAGCATATGAGTGCTGAGAACAAAACCCAGATTCTTTGCAAGAGCAGAGAGTGTGCTTTCCTTATGAGTACACTGTAGCAGTCTTCAGACACACCAGAAGAGGGCATCAGATCCCATTACAGATGGTTGTGAGTCACAGTGTGGTTGTAGGATTTGAACTCAGGACCTCTGGAAGAGCAGTCAGTGTTCTAACCACTGAGCCATCTCTCTAACCTGTAAGTGTGGTTTCTTAACTACTAAGCCATCTCTCTAGTCCCGGAAATGACAAAATGAACTGTTCTAATCACTGGAAAGGAGGAGGAGCTGGCCAAGTCACTGTTGAGGGTACAATATCCAGACTGACTAGTAAGGTAAGCACTTTGAACATAACCATAGTGTTTGTATTTCTGAGGCCTTTGTTCCAAAGAATCTGAAGTTGACACCAAACTTGTTTTTCTCCATTCTGAAAATGAACCCACAAGGAGCTGGGTGCTGGGTATCAAAGGGCTAGCCTGCTATTGTAGCCTTCTGTCTCCTGTTTACATCACAGAGCATCACACTCCCCCTCAGACCCACATGTGATCTCTTTTTAATTGGGAACAGAACTTTTCAATCCTTGAGCTTAAAACAAATTAAAAAGTACGAGGAGGAGGCAGGGAAGGAAAAGAGAAAACTTTGGTTTTTTTCCTCTAATTTGAGAATCTGATTTTTTTTTTTTTTTTGTGCTAGTTTTATTGTCAGTATGAGGACTTTTGATGTTGTTGTTGTTTTGTGTGTGTGTGTGTGTGTGTCTATGATTCTTTTCTTTTTACTTGAATTTTTTCCCCTCATAGTTCACTACTCAAGCCTAAATTTATCTGTTTAAAAAAATCCATCTGGCTTTTGTGTTATGGAAACCCACACCAGCCTTTGCCAACCGTTCCAGAAGCAACTGAGCTGTCAAAGGAAGGGACAGCAAGCTAATTAGGGCCTGCGTTTCTCAATAAGGAGCAAAGCAGGATGCAGAGCTGAGGGATGCCAATACCCAGGAAAGTTTCAGAGACCAAAACAGTTTGAGACGGGAGGAAGATGGAATAAATGACTTGGCCGATTTTTCAAATCCTGCTCCCCAAAATAAACATATCTATCCCCATATGTATCAACAGACAAATGTAAATACCACTCAAATCATCTCAATCTAAGATTAACACGAAAGCGAAACATAAATAATTTTGTTTAAAATGTGCCGATATACAAGTGGAGCAAACATAGAAATCAAGTCCCATTACATGGCACTCTCTGTGAGTGACTACTCCCTGGGAAACCTGTGTTTCTCTGCCTCAACACTTAGATTATCAATAGTCCAATCGTGTTTAAAGATGTGGACTTTTTTGGGTAAAAAAGTAAAATGTGGTCCAAGAGATGTGTTGTTATAAATGGAATGCATTGTCATTTGACTGTGTAGTAGTTTATAGAAATGCTGACGCAGAAAGAACACGAAAACTCTCAGATGTCTGTTTCTAGTCGGCTAGAAAAGTGTGCATTTGAAGTGTCGATAACCTGTTTCCTCTGTATTGGCCTGCCTTACATAGATACCCACCAACCAAGCAGTGGCAGGTTCGAGTCTGAAAGTTTTCCATCTTTGCCTCAGATGCGTGTAGGGGGACGTATGCCTACTGACCCTCCATTGGCTCTCAAGAACAGGAAAGCTACTAACCACAGCCAGACTAGCAGCCTGTGGAAATGAATTAAAATCCATTTGTGAAGCGTTCCTTTGAGTCTTGTACGGAAACGAGATGTTCTAATTGTGTGTTGTGGCAGATGAGCTCAGGGTGTGGTTGTGTAGGAACAGTGCTTTGGTTTAAACTAAAGGGCACAAAACAACCCCTTCCTTGAAGATATGTGCTTTCAAGAAGCAGATTTTCTTGGGTAGAAAAGAAAAGTGTTAAGAATCACCAAAATGGAAAGAAAGTAGAGAGGCGGGTGGGGAATTTTCAGGGGAACACAAACCAGATGAGCTTACAAAGCCCAGGCATTGTCCTGTTAAAATGTAACCCACTAAATGTGGCCACATGACCATCTCCCCGGCCATCTGCTCTGCTGTCATTCTTGATTCTCACAGACAGATTTTGGAATTTAATCTGGTCCTCAGTGGGTTGAAGAACATGCAAGATCTTCTTCTAGGTGTGATCAGAAAGTTTGCCAATTAACCCAGCCCCTTGTTCTGACACCAGAAGCAATCTGTTTCCTCTTCTGCAGAGGAAGCAGGATTGTAGATTGTCCTGTCTCACATTGTTCAGAGGATCCAACTGAGAGGTTAAAGACACCCTGATCCCAATCGCTCCCCTCCCTACTCTACCTCTTTGACCTTCTGACCACCAGGCTACCTTCCCTTTACCTACTGTCATCTTTCACAACGGGCATTTCTCCCCTGCAGTCCATTCCATTCTATTCCATGCTCCACGGCAGAATGATGTGTTAAGTGAAAATCAGCCTGCGTCCCAGCAATTTTACGTTGCACTATGAAAAACACTCCTTGCTCTCTAATACTAATACTTTATATGCTAACTAGCTCCGGCAGTTTAGCAAACTGCCCTAAAACTCAGTAGCACAAAACTCTAGTCATTCATTTCTCCTGTGACTGTGCTATTCTGCTCACACTGGGTAGATGAGGCTGCCCTAATGCATGCATTTAGGATCCTTTTCACGTATCTTGGTGTCTTATGGGCAGACAAGGCTCTGACAAGCCAGCCTGAGGCTTTTGTTGCTTGCTTCCTTCTTATCCTTTTTAATTTTTCAGGCATGTAGGAGCAGGCAGTGTTAGCAGGCTTAGTAGGCACAATGTTTACATTCCACAGTAGATTCAAGGACCTACATAATTCTGTTCATTTTAAAATCAGAAGAAAAGCTTCACTATAACAATAAGTCTATAATAAATCCACTGGTATATTTGTTTATTATGCCAATGATTATAAAATATCATATAAGTATTTTTATTGGATATTGTATGTATTTATATTTCAAAGGTTATACCCATTTCTGGTTCCCCCCTCTTCCAACCCCTCTTCCCCTTCTTCTATGAGGATGCTCCCCCTCCCACCCACCCACTCCCACCTCAATACCCTGACATTCCCCTACACTTAGGAAATGAGCCTTCACAGGACCAAGGGCCTCTCCTCCTATTGATGCCAGACAATTCCATCCTCTGCTACATATGCAGCTGGAGCCATGGCTCCCTCCATGTGTACTCTTTGGTTGATGGCTTGGTCTGTGGGAGCTCTAGGGGGTCTGGTTGGTTGATATTATTGTTCTTCCTATAACTCCTTCAGTCCTTTCTCTAACTCCTCCATTGGGGTCCCCATGCGCAAGCATCCTCATCTGTATCAGTATGACTCTGGCAGAGCATCTCCGGAGACATCCATGCCAGGCTTCTGTCAACAAGCACTTTTTGGCATCAGCAATAGTGACTAGGTTTGGTGGCTGCATATGTGATCAATCCCCAGGTGAGGCAGTCTCTGGATGGCCTTTCTTTCAGTCTCTGCTCCACCCTTGGTCTCGTATTTCCTTTAAACAGGAGTAATTCTGGGTTAAATTTTTGAGAAGGGTGGGTGGCCTGTTAGAATTCTATCTTAACTCCACCCCACAGATAACTGGCAACAGCCAGGTAGCTCTGCCCCACAGTTACCAGGAACTATAAAAAGGGCTGCTTGCCCACTCCTCACTCTCTTGCTTTTGCCTTCTTGTCCCTTCTCTCCCCATTCCCTTTCTCTCTCTCTCCACCTGCCTATAATGGCCTCTCTCTTCTTCTCTTTCTGCCCCTACTAACCTCTTAACTTCCTTCCCCATGCCCTGAATAAACTCTATCCTGTTGGGAGAAGGCATGCCCAACATGGGCCTGCCAGAGGCACCCCTTTCTCCCCTACACCTCCATAGAACATACATTCTACTCTCTTTATCTTTTTCATAACAGTGGTGCTGAAGCCTGGGACATATCTTTTCTTTATCTTTTTATAAACACATCAGGCCCCATGCCCCACTAGGGGCCTTGCTAAACCTTTGGATATGCCCTTTGTTGGGCATTTTAGCTAATCTCATCCCTGTTGGGTCCTGAATACCTCTCACTTTCTTAGCATCTGGGACATGCTGGTGGCGACCCCCCAATTTCCCATTCCCCATTGCTATACACCTCTGTTTAAATTCCTGATCATCATTCTCTTCTCCTCTTATATCTGATCCTGTCTCCGTTTCCCCCTCCTCTCTTTCAGTTAAGTCCCTCCCACCCTCTACCTCTTGTGAGTATTTTGTTCCCCCTTCTAAGAAGGACTGAAGTATCTACATTTTGGTCTTCCTTCTTGAGCTTCATATGTGATTTGTATCTTGGGTATTCCAAGCTTTTGGGCTAATATCCACTTATCAGTGAGTGCTAACATGTGTATTCTTTTCTGACTAGGTTAACTCACTCAGGATGATATTTTCTAGTTTCATCTATTTGCCTAAGAATTTTATGAAGTCATTGTTTTTAATAGCTAAGTAGTACTCCCTTGTGTAAATAAATACACATTTTCTGTATCCAGTCCTCTGTTGAAGGACATCTGGGTTCTTTCCAGTTTCTGGCTATTATAAATAAGGCTCCTATGAACATAGTGGAGCATGTGTCCTTGTTATATGTTGGAACATCTTTTGGGTATATGCCCAGGAGTGGTATAGCTGGGTCCTCAGGTAAAACTATGTGCAATTTTCTGAGGAACTGCCAGACTGATTTCCAGAGTGGTTGTACCAGCTTGCAATCCCACCAACAATGGAGAAGTGTTCCTCTTTTTCCACATCCTCACCAGCATCTGCTGTCACCTGAGTTTTTGATCTTAGTCATTCTGACTGTTGCAAGATGGAATCTCAGGGTTGTTTTGATTTGTATTTCCCTGATGACTAAGAATGTTGAACATTTCTTTATGTACTTTTTCACAATTCAATATTCCTCAGTTGAGAATTCTTTGTTTAGTTCTGTACACCATTTTAAATAGAATTATTTGGTTCTCTGGAGTCTAACTTCTCGAGTTCTTTGTATGTATTAGATATTAGGCCTTTATCAGTTGTAATATTGGTAAAGATCTTTTCCCAATCCATTGGTTGCTGTTTTGTCCTAATGACAGTGTTCTTTGCCTTACAGAAACTTTGCAATTTTCTGAGGTCCCATTTGTCTATTGTTGATCTTAGAGCATAAGCCATTGGTGTTCTGTTCAGGAAATTTCCCACTGTGCCAATGTGTTCCAAGATCTTCCCCACTTTCTCTTATATTAGTTTCAGTGTACCTCGTTTTATGTGGAGGTCTTTGATCCACTTGGACTTGAAATTTGTACAAGGAGATAAGAATGGGTCAATTTGCACCGTTCTACATGCTGACTGCCAGTTAAACCAGCACCATTTGTTGAAAATGATGTCTTTCTTCCACTGGATGGTTTTAGCTTCTTTGTCAAAGATCAAGTGAACATAGGTGTGTGGGTACATTTCTGGGTCTTCAATTCTATTTCATTGATCTACCTGCCTGTCACTGCATGTCCAATACCATGCAGTTTTTACCACTATTGCTTTGTAGTACAGCTTGAGGTCAGGGATGGTGATTCCGCCAGAAGTTTTTTTGTTTGTTTGTTTTGTTTTTTTGTTTTGTTTTGTTTTGTTTTTTGTTTTTTTTTTAATTGTTGAGAATAGTTTTCGCTAACCTGGGTTTTTTGGTTATTTCAAATGAATTTGCAAATTGCTCTTTCTAACTCTATGAAGAGCTGAGTTGGAATTTTGATGGGGATCACATTGAATTTTGATGGGGATCACATTGAATCTATAGATTATTTTTTGCAAGATTGCCATTTTTACTATATTAATCCTGCCAATCCATAAGCATGAAAGACCTTTATATCTTTGGAGAACTTCAATTCCAGACACTTGAAGTTATTTTCATACAAATCTTTCACTTGCTTGGTTAGAATCAAGGTATTTTATATTATGTGTGACTATTATGAAGGGTGTTGTTTTTTAAATTTCTTTCTTAGCCTGTTTATTCTTTGAGTAGAGAAAGACTATAGATTTTTCTTAAGTTAATGTTATATCTAGCCACTTTACTGAAGTTGTTTATCAGCTGTAGGAGTTCTCTAGTGGAATTTTTAGGGTCACTTAAATATACTATCATATCATCTACAAATAGCGATATTTTGATTTTTTTTCCTTTCCAATTTGTATCTGTTTGACCTCTTTGTTGATCTCTAATTGCTCTGGATAGAAGTTCCAGTATTATATTGAATACAGTAGGGAGAGAGTGGGCAGCCTTGTCTAGTCCCTGATTTTAGTGGGATTGCTTCAAGTTTCTCTCCATTAGGTTGATGTTGGCACTGGTTTTCTGTATATTGCCTTTATTATATTTAATTATGGGCCTTGATTTTTTGACCTTTCTAAGCCTTTTATCATGAAGGGGTGTTGAATTTTAGCAAGTGCTTTCTCAGGATCTGATGCGATCATCGTGTTGCTTATTCCTTTGAGTTGGTTTATATGGTGGGTTAGGTTGATAGATTTCCATACATTGAAACATCCCTGCATCCCTGGGATGAAGCCTACTTGATCATGGTGAATGATAGTTTGCTTGGATGTGTTCTTGGATTTGGTTTGTGAGAATTTTATTGAGTATTTTTTCAACAATGTTATTAAGGGTAATTGGTCTGAAATTCTCTTTTCTTTGTAGGTTCTTTGTGTAATTTATGTATAAGCATAACTGTGGCTTCAAAGAATAAAATGGGTAGTGTTCCTTTTGTTTCTATTTTGTGGAATAGTTTGAAGAGAATTGGTATTAGGTCTTCTTTGAACATCTGATAGAATTCTGTATTATGGGTTTTTTTTGGGGGGAGACTTCTAATGACTTTTCTATTACTTTAGGGGTTATGGGACTGTTGAGTGGTTCATGTGATCCTGATTTAACTTTGGTACCGGGTATCTGTCTAGAAAATTGTTCATTTCACCCAAAATTTCCAGTTTTGTTGAGTATAGGCTTTTGTAGTAGGATCTGATAATTTCCTTTAATTTCCTCAGTTTCTGTTGTTATGTCTCCCTTTTCATTTCCGATTTTGTTAATTTGGATACTGTCTCTGTGCCCTCTGGTTAGTCTGGCTAAGAGTTTATCTATCTTGTTGTTTTTCCCAAAGAACCAGCTCCTGGTTTTGTTGATTCTTTGAATAGTTCTTTTTGTCTCTATGTGGTTGATTTCAGCTCTGAGTTTGATTATTTTCTGCCATCTACTCCTCTTGAGTTTATCTGCTTCTTTTTGTTCTAGAGTTTTTAGGCGAACTGTCAAGGTGCTAGTATGTGCTCTCACCAGTTTCTTTTTGGAGGCACACAGAGCTATGAGTTTTCCTCTTAGCACTGCTTTCATTGTATCCCATAAGTTTGGGTATGTTGTGCCTTTATTTTCACTAAATTCTAAAAAGCCTTTAATTTATTTTTTTATTTTTTCCTTGACCAATTTATCATTGAGTAGAGCATTGTTCATCTTCCATGTATCTGTGGGGTTTCTGTTGTTTTTTGTTTTTCTTAAAGACTAACCTTAGTCCATGGTATGTGATAGAATGAATGGGATTATTTTAGTCCTGTATCTGTTGAGGACTCCGTTTTGGAGAAGATACCATGAGGCACTGAAAAGATGGTATATATTATTTTGTTTTAGGATAAAATGTTCTATAGATACCTATTAAATCCATTTGGTTCCTAACTTCTGTTAGTTTCACTGCGTCTCTGTGTGGTTCTATTTCCATGGTCGACAGAATATTGCTGAGAATATTGTGCTAAAGTCTCCCACTATTATTGTGTGAGGTCAAATTTTTGTGTTTCCTTTTTAAGGGCTTCTACTTGTTCACCTGTGTTCTCCTGTATTTTTCTTTAAGGGATATATTAGTCAAGGTTTCTATTCCTGCATAAAACTCCATGACCAAGAAGCAATTTGGGGAGGAAAGGGTTTATTCAGCTTACACTTCCACATTACTGTTCATCACCAAAGGAAGTCAGGCCTGGAACCCTAGCAGGTCAGGAAGCAGGAGCTGATGCAGAGGCCATGGAAGGATGTTACTTACTGGCTTGCTTCCCCTGGCTTGCTCAGCCTGCTTTCTTATAGAACCCAGGTCTAACAGCCCAGGGATGGCTCCACCCACAGTGGGCTGCCCCCCCCCCCACTTCACTAGCTAAGGCAATGCTTTACAGCTGGATCTCCTGGAGGCATTTCCTCAACTGAGGCTCTTTGTGATAGCTCTAGCTTGTGCCACCTTGAGACAGAAGCAGCCAGTACAAGGGAGTTATTTATGTCCTTCTTAAAATCTTCTATCATCATCATGAGATGTGATTTTTAAATCCAAATATTGCTTTCCCAGTGTGTTGGGGTATCTAGGACTTGCTGTGATGGGAGAACTGGATTCTAATTGTATCAAGTGGCCTTAGTTTATGTTGCTTAGGTTCTTGAGCTTGGCTCTCACCATCTGGTTAACTCTGGTGTTAGTTGGTCTTGCTGTCTCTGACTGGAGCTTGTTCCTCTTGTGGGTTGTGACCCGGTGATCTTAGGAGTAAGAACACACCTGGGAGACCAGCTCTCTCCAGGCAGAATTTGGGTATGGAGGGCTGTGGGACAGCCTTATCTCCAGGGTGTAGATGGAGGTTGGAAGAATCCTGTCCCTGGCTGCTCCACAGTTCCTGTGCCCTCTGCACTATTGTCGGTCCCTCTTTAAACATTTATTTGAGTGAAAGTAGTAATCTCACCCATGGACTTAGGGACTTAGGATTGAGACCACTCCTGAGAGACCAGCTTTCTCTGGGCGGGATTTTAAAGATACAGAGCTTTACATATCTTTTGATGAAGGAGGTAGCTTTGTACATAAAAATACTTATGGCCACAAAGCTTTTAGTGTATCCTTGTAGAGCACTAATTAATCACACTGTGATCCCCGAGAACAGATTCTGGTTCTCAGTTTTTTATTTTCTTGAGTAGTAAGCCATAAACCTTTGTGAAATGCACTGTTGCACCTAGAGCTGCAGAGAGTTAGCTCTCTGGAAAGGCCCCAAAGGCCTGAGAGATGTTTTTGTTTAAACTCTATACTTGTTAGTTGGCTTTGCCTCCTCTTTCTGTCTGAGAGTTGTCCCTTCATCTAAAGACATGCAATTTTAATGAATGTCCCATCCTCGGCTAATTATTTCCACAAAGGGTAATTACACAAAGTAACAACTTGCCACTTAAGCATTGTCCTTCCATAAGGGACAGAGGATGACTCTCTTGTGAAGGTTTGGAGTGCTTTCCAGGATGAATGGATACACATGTTATCCACACAGACGTTTCCTTCACAGTTTACTTACACATATGTCAAATTTACAATCAACTCCATAATCACAAGAGATTCAAAGGTGACACAGAATAGAAGTCACTCAAAAAGGTGCAGAACTATCTTTTACCTATGACAAGAATTAATTTCTACCAGAAATAAACCCAGCTTGCTGCTGCTACTGCTATTCCCATAAAAAATGATATTCCTGGCAGCCTTACATGGTCATACAGTTCTCTGGTTTTCAAAGAGACAATGATGTTATGTTATAGCACTACACACTACCTGTCTCTTGCAAAACTCAGAACTGACTTTGTGGCTTTTAACTTATTTTCACACCATTCTCTGAGTTTTACTAGGTAGCTCATGTCCTGTTTCTATGTGACTCTTAATGACTCTGAAAACTTGGGTGACCTTTTCTCTTTGGTATCCAAACCACAAATGAGAAAACCTCTAGACTTGCAGTGGCCATGGCAGCCTCCTAAATGTTGTCACAGATTCTGTGATTCCTTCTCATGTTGAACTGGGAGAGAAACCTCCAAGGCATTTTCATCCATTTGGAATGTGGACTCAGTCTGTTTACATATGGGTCTTGATACTCACAGCCCTGCCTTTCTGGGCTTTATAACAGCACGCTTTCTGATGTACCCTACCTTTAGAGATTTTTCTTTGTTGTATAATGTGGCCTGTGCATGAGAGGAGACATCCCCTTTCCCCACTATGCTCTCCCCCTGCCTAAATTTCATACGCTTCAGCAAGTTATTTGTTCAATGAATGTGGCACTGAGATAATCCGGATGGATGCTGTGGGATGCTTAGTGTGATCTGAGTGGCAGCAGCTCCTGAGCAGGAAACATCTAGGAAGCCAGACCATGAACATGGAATTTTGGACTACATATCCTTGATGGATAAAGAGAAGTGTGTGTGTGTGTGTGTGTGTGTGTGTGTGTGTTATGTAAGAAAGCATGGAGAGAGGAGAGAGGAAGGCGGGGGGGGGGGGGGAGAGAAAGAAACTTGAGGTCACTCTAGAAATGCCTCTTGAGGAAGCTGGTTTTCATCTATTCTCCAGTTCTGAGGGTGGTTCTTAGAGGAGGGAGGACTTGAGACTGAGTGAAGGCCACCATCTGAGCCACAGTTTGTTTTCTAATCATCAACATCTACTTAATACAATAGAGAACGGAACTGACTTTGTACCAAGAAACCAAAGGCTAAAGCAATCTAATAACTCTTCTGCAGCGACATAGGATGTGCTAGCAGCAGGACACTCTCTTATGAGTCTCATTCCAAACAAGATCTGTCCTCAGCAAAACAGGGTTGAAGGCAAAAACATTTGGAGTATAGACTCCATTGATCTCTACACCTCTGTTACTGAGCCAACCTGTAGCCATGTTTGGGGACCAGTTTAATCAGGCAACCATTCTTCAAATGTAAGGAGGGGAAATGGCACTGTAGTGGTCACTCAGCCCACATCAGGAAATGGTAAAATTTCTCTGTAAGCACCCCAAACCAATAATAGCAGGAAACTCTATGCATAAATGATATTTTCTTCAAACATATATATATATACACACATATATATATCCTAGACAATGTGTACTTTTAAAACTAAGTACAGCAAGAGTTATAATAATAAATAGAACTAAAATAGATCCTTTATCACAGTGTTGTTTAATAAATTTGGACTCTGGGTAAAAGAACCATAGGAAAAATATCCACAGAGATGAGGGCCCACTGTATTTTTATTAAAAATGTAGACAGAAAGCTAGAGAGGTGTTCAGGTTAAGAGCACTCCTGCTCTTGAAGAGTGCCCAGTTGGATTCCCAGTACCCAAATAGTGGCTCACAACTCTCTACACTTCCAGTTCCAAGGAGTTATTCTTTAGGCTTCTATGGGCATTGTACATACACACACATACACACACACACACACACACACACACACACACACACACACATTCATGCAGGCAAAACTCACATATGGCATAAAATAAGAATAAATTCTCTAAAATAATATAGAGAATTTCATTTAAATCCAATGTCTCCCTAAACTAGTGAAAAATTAATTACCAACCCAACTAATGGCATTATCCCAGTAACGAGTACCACAGAACTCTATGTGCAAGAGTCGATTTTAATATTATTAGTTTAGTGAAGGTAAACTTCTGCAAGTAGAATTTTGTTTCTGAATGGGCTACTTCAGCGTCTCCCAGCTTTCCTCATGCTGTGACCCTTTAATGCAGTTCTACATGTTGCGGTGACCTCTCACCATAAGATTATTTTTGTGGATACTTTATATCTGTAATTCTGCTGCTATGAATTGTAATGTAAATATTTTTGGAGATAGTGGTTTTCCGAAGGGGTTTCAACCCATAGGTTGAGAACTATTGACCTAGAGAGACGTTCAGTGGTTAACATCGCATTCTATCCTTATACTGAACCCAAGTTTGGTTCTCAGCACCCACAACCACCTGTAACTCCAGCTGTAGGTGACACCATGACATTCTCTAACCTCTACAACAACACATACACACATGAAATATTAAAAACTTTCTAAACCATGGAAGGCAAACCACCAACAAATTACAAGATCTCATTGGTGAAACCTTAAATGTGGAATTGTGAAGAAAACTGGAATCTAGAAAGAGGATAACTTGGTCCAAGAATGCTGACTTTGGTGACAAATAGCACCAAGGCCTGGGTGCAAACAGAAGCTATGCCAATGTGATGCTGGGCTCATCAGCTCCACCAGCATGACACCAATTGATTCAAGCACCTCCCATGAACTATAGGAACTAACTAATTGGCATGAACTCTGCTACTAGCCATGCCCAAAACAGTCCAGAACACAAACAACAAATATGCAAGAAGCACATCAACTCTTAAGGAGTGACTTGGAAAACATGGCACAAGGACAGTCAGGTATTGTTCAGTTGTCCTAACACTCCAGGTTGTTGCCATTGTGAGATGTAATTTCTCACACATCACTTGGCTCTTATCATGAGGCCTATTTGAGACACACTTGAAAAAGCAGAGATTTTTCTAAGGAGAAAAGACTCATAGGTACAGCCGGTGGCATCAGAATTCTTCCAATTCCCAGGAAAGACTTGGGTTAAAATAAAATGAGTTTGGAAAAAAATCATGTGCAAATTGTGGAGTGAGCATAAATTACTCTCTAAGCCCACTTTCCCATAATATATTCACTCTGTACACATTCTATAGCAATGATAAATCCAGACTGACTCTAATTACTATGGTATCTATCTGTGCTCTCAAAAACATGCATGCATAAATTCTAAAAACCCAACGAATTATAAAACAAAAACAGCTGAAGGCACATGTGATGTGGGGGAAAACCCTGAACTCGCTGATGGTCCTATCATTAGCTTGTGAAAAGCTACCAGCTCATCCTGTAATTTTCTCTTTCCTGTGCTTTAAGCTTCCTCTTCTTCCCAATGATGCTACGAAACAAGTTCATATATCACATACAGTACATTTCTCCATGTTTTCCAGATGGCATTTGATAAAATGGAAACAGAAGAAAGACATAAGAAAGAAAAATGGATGCTTTGCTACGTTCATGGTTGAAATAGCTTTTCCGTTGGTAAAGAAACTTCAACAAATGTGCTTCATTTTGAAAGATGCTTTTTGAAGTCACAGATTCAGGCCACTCTGTCCCTTGTCAAGCTTTGCAAAGTAAAGATGAAGAGTTCATTATCTGAAATGTAAATTATTCTGAGCTCATGCTACTTGGAAATCAACAATGGTTTAGGTGAGTGGTTTAGATATAATTTGAATTATTTCAGTAAATGTCCCACCATGACCACTAAATTCAAAGGAAAAATTCTACAGTGATTATTCAATTTATCTAAAGTCAGCATTCATAGACTTCAAGACCACAAAGGTATAAATGTTCCTAGTTCATGTATCTGAAAAAACATCTGAATAGTTAAGTTGAGAAATGAAAATATTGTGTTAGACTATGACCTTCCCTAATCAAACTGCAAGCAGATATCCATGAGATGATATTTTCTTTCAAGAAAACAGCAACATAAATATATTTTATTAGTCCTTTGTGAAGCAAATAGACACACAAAGTATGATAGTGTTCAATAAAACAAGCAAGATTGTATTTTCAGCTAGGGAGGAGAGCAAGCTAGTGGTTGCTGCCACAGTTCTTTAGGTCAGTCTTCAGTGAACCCAAGAACCATCTACTACACACTACCTTTTAAAGATATAGAAGGTATAAAGATAATGCCTCTCCAACCTGCCTCACTGTGGACCAAGCTTTCAATCACAACAAAGCCTTGAGGGACACTCAAACCACACCCACATCAGAAAATCATCAGCCAAGGAGCTCTCATGAAGGAAGTAATGATTGAAAGACTTCCCCCAATGATTTTATTGAAGCCTTTTTGCAGAAGCTGCACCTGTATTTCATGTGGCCCACTTACTGTAGGCTCAGCTTTTCCCACAGAGACTACTCGACAGTGACGCCCCATTGATCTGAGGCAGACATGAGCTATAAGTTCAGCATAAACTGCTCTAACATGTGAGGCTATTGTTTAACCATCTGGGGTTTAAGAAAGGGCGGGTTACCTTCTTCCTGATAGGGCTGGAGGGATAGTGATATGAAAAAGGCAGGAAGTGGCTGCCATGCAATTGGTGAGTGACAATGACGGAAGATCCTTTCTTCTTTACATCTTTTCCAGGCTCTGCTGAGAAGTGCTCAAAGTCTCGGGTCTTCTTGCTGTCAGATAGCCTGGAGGTGTAAGATCCCTTAGCATCAGGCTACTGCTTCTCTGGTCCACATATCGGCTTCCATGGAAGACCCTCATACAGGACTGTGGACACTATGAGCCAACATCCTTTTCCTCTCTTTCATATGGGTAACCTCCAACTTTTGGAAGTTCAGGGAACATTGCCTACTCACAGAAACTTCATCTACGGTTTTCTATAGAGGAGCAAGTATTTCTTGATTCTCCAAGTCCCGGGTGAAAAATCCTTGTCATGGAAACACCTTGTCTTACAAAACATCAAACACCCTTGTTTCAGGTTGTGCCGTGACAGAGCAGTGGTCCCGTATACCATGACAGCGCTAGGTAAAAATCAACTTACCTATGACCCAGAGCCTGTTTTCTCCTCATCCATGTTGTGAGGCCGGTGGCCCAGTATTATCTGCCAGAGGTAAGTAGGCGAGCATAGAAACATCCGGAATGTAGAGGTCCTAAAACAATACAAGCAGTGAACTGCCTCGTATACGCACTTTTAGAATATACTGCTCTATGGATCTGGAAAGAACATTTGGAAAGAATTTGGATATCTCATCAGAATCCACATAGTGAGAAATGGATTCTGAACTTTGTTTCTCCCCCCCCCCCCCTGCACAGAATACAAAGGTACAGGGAATAAACATAAGAGTGCAGAGGGAATGTTTGTAGAATTAAACCCAGATAGGTTTGGAAGAAGGACATGTGTGGCAGCCTGGGTGACTCTTGATGGAGTCAGATCAATCCTCTTGTTACTCTGTTGTTGGAAGGGAAAGACAGAACATATCTGAAAGCACTTTGGAAAAGCTTTATTAAAACACACCAATTCGTAGTTTATTGAAGACAGCCCTGTACTGGGAGGCCGGAGACCTAAAAGCTTGTACCAGCCTCACCTTCTTTTGGATGCATGACCTTGGGGACTGCACTTGCATTTCACGGTCCAAAAATTTCATACAGAGAAGACTTACAAATTTGAACCCATAAAGCCATAAAATTTTGGCCCAGTTACTCACGCCATTCACTGACACTCCTCTGCCTTCCACGAGGCATGCGGCCATTAGATCCTTGTATTCCTAAGAGTCACAGTTCAGGTTTGTTCCCTCAGCACTGTTCCCAGAAGTTCTAAATTTGCACATTGCACAGAATCATGAGGAACACACACACACACACACACACACACACACACACACAAAACGAGAAAGACAGATGGCAACAAACTTGCTAACCTTTAAAAAGATCCCAGCCTGGCTACCCCAGCAGTCTACTTGCAGGGATCTGTGCCCTGAGGAGCAGAGACAGGTGAAAATGTCATGGTTTGCCAGCTCAGATGTTGAAGATTCAGCAAGCTCTGTACCCCCTGCCTGGGAAAGAGCAACAATGCTCTTGCTTAGCAACTGCCCTAGCTCCCTGGGGTCTGTGTGGGACAAGAGCCTGGGAAAATCCCTGTTTTCTCTTGTTTCAGCTCCACTGGGGGCAAAGCAGCTTTGCTGACCATTTTTAGAAGGAAAGGAATCTGGAGTAAGAATTTAGAATAAACAAATTTTCTTTTGTTTAGCAGAGTCCCATATGTTGGTCAAGATCTTTCTGTATCTCAATGAATTCAACTCATGTCCATAAAGGTGCTTCTTGTTAAGACAGCAACAGCCTTTTCTCCAGAGCACAAACTAGTCCGTTTAGTTATACAAGCATTTAAAAAAAAAAGTCAAATCTTTTCTTGACACAGACATACAGAGAAATGCCAGGTGAAGGCACAGGCACATAGTCACAAAGGGGCAGCTCCAGGAACAGGGAAGTCACCAGGTATAGGAGAAGACACAGGTAAAGGTGAGCAATTCTGATAGAAGCTGAGGGATGTCTTGGCTCCTTTCCTAAGGGTTCAGAAGGGCAAGACTGCAAAGACTGCAACCACCTTGATCTCAGACTTCCAGCCTCCAGAACTGCAAAGCGATGCCTGGTCATTTTTCAGTCACCCAGGTTTTGGTTACTTCATTATGTCAGGACTAAGAGGTGATCATAATCTCCTTCTTATTTACTCACTAATAGGCATGTGACTCCCAATCTTCTGGGACTTGATAGTTTCATTGGTAAGACAGAAATAATGAGAGCCTGCCTTAGAGGGTTATCATGGAAAATAAGATGTTGCATTCACTTATGTAATAAATGCCTTTTAAAATACTGACAGAGGTGTAGCAGCTTATTCAAGCATTTGTGGCAATGGAGGTGGTAACTGCTGTATAATACGTCTTTTCAAAAGCCCTGATAATGAGAGGAACTCGAAAGTTTCCATCCCTAAGTAGGAGCTACTGTCAGCTGCTGGCTCTGGAAGAGGAAAAGTTAAAGGGGTTTTCTTGGTGGTGTTTTGTTTTTGTTTGCTTGTTGAGTTTGGCCCTAAGTATGTTAACCAAATTTTAGTACAAATTAATTCTGTGGATTATTGGAGGAAAGAAGAATAAAAAGAAACAGAAAAAAAGATACAGAATCGAGAAGGGCTAGACCCGAGAGGGGATGGAAGGGGTTCGTGGGAGGTAAAAAGGGTCAAAATACAATGTATGAAGTTCTCAAAGAATTAATTAAAGAATCATCATAAGAAAATGAAAAAAAAATCAAAGAAATGATAATAATAAACCTTTACTTTTTTAACCAAGAAGGCAACAGAATCTGGAGGTTATTGTTTTAAAACAAAAATAGGTCTGATTTTAAAATAGTCACAATGGATATACGATTGTGAAGGCTTTTAGAAAGGTCAAGGTGCCAGTAAAAATAGATCTAAACAGTCTACACCCAAACTTATGATTCCAGAAGAGACAGGTATGCCAGGGAAGTGTGACGACCCACAGGTGGTCACCCCTCGGTCCACAGAAGTCCAAGCCGACATCTTTCTGATTGGTACTTACCGAGCACAGAAACTGAATGAAGGGGAGGCTTTTGTTCATTGCACACATCCCACACTGCTGCTCACCCTGTGCAGCCTCTGTCCCCGGCATACTTGTGAAATGCACAGACCCAGCAGGTTTGGATACGGGTGTCAGCAAGAACCAGAAATAGTGCCCCGTGAGCATTATCGCACCTTTCGTGGGCATTTAGAACATTGCTTTTAAATCTGCCAAGTTCTCTCCCAACAGTGCCAAGAAATGAAAACCCGAGCTATGTTTATCGTGATGACCGAGTTTGAGTGGATGGCTTGTAAACAACAACAAAAAAGAAACAAGCAAGCCAGTACTGGAATGTGGTGAGAAATATGTCCTTTCCGGGTTGTGCGTCAGGGAGAGTGGCTAACCAGCTAACCAGCTAACCAGCTAACCAGCTAACCAGCTACCTTTCTGAAACTGACCTCATTTTAATGGGAGAGGGTCACAGGGTAAAGCGTAGTGTCACCCCACTGAGAGTTCACGGTTGGCATTCAATAAGGCCAAATGCTAATGGTCCTTTACAATATTTATCTCTATACTTTTTGTCATATTGTTGTGTGTGTGTGTGTGTGTGTATTCAGGTCTCTCTAAATACCCCAGACTGATTTGTGGCTGTCAATCCTGTCTTGTATATCAGTGTGCTAAGCCTATGCCGATACACTGGGCTACAGTAGACTTTTAGTAGTCAACTGGCTTTAGATGGGCTCCAATAAATGTTGACAATCATTTCCTACATATTTGATGTCTGGACACAAACAGGAGATGATGTTGTTCATAGTCTTTGTGTTTTAACAAGAAAAACAACAAGAAAAATAAGTATTTCCTAAGCACATATGTTATATCAGTGTGATAAGCCTTTCCCCATATAACATCTTGCGTAATTCTCTCAAAATGTTATGAAGTATCATTATGCCCACTTTATCCATTAAAATACAATAAAATAGGGTGCAGGAAAAGTCATCAACTTGAATAAGCCACCCTTATATCATATAATAAGTTATGTGATGTAATTAACACATAAGAGAAAACATTTCTTATCTCATAGTTATGAAGCCTTCTGTCCAAGATTGGGTGGACAGTGCATTCCCTGCTTTGGGAATCTGGTGTGTGAGGAGGTTTGTTTGGCCTGTTGTTATATATTGTGATGTTAAATACAGGCCTTCAAGATCTGGTTGCCCCAAGGGATGTGAAAATTCTTGTGTATAGCAAGTGATGTTATGTAACTTTGCTCTTTAATTTTAAAACTATTGGTTGAATCAAGATGCCTATAGCCTATGGCTGGGCAGAAGAGAGGAAGATGGGCTTTAGGTTCCAGGCTTGGGGTCTACGGCAAAGACCATAAGAGAAGAAATATAAGGCATAAATATAAAGATTTTGTGTCTTTTATCTGGGAATGAACTGATCCAAGGTGGGATAGAAACCCCCCATTAATATTTAATATTTGCCACAGCAAGTGTGGGTACAGACAGGAGTAGCAATAAAGTGATCCCAGTCATCTTCTTACTGGCCAGGAAATAGAAAGAGATACCAAAGAGATTGGGACTCCACATTCACCCTCAAAGACGCACTGCTGATGACGGAAGAACCATCTCCTAGGCTCCATCTCCTGAAGGGTTTGGCACTTCCCAATAGCACCATCCCAGCAGTCAAGCATGGACCAACCCCAACATAGTCTGAGATACACTGGCTAGCAGACTCAGGCTCCATTCCTTGGTCTTCAAACTTGAAAACCCTTGATCTTCCAGAACTGCTTAGCCTGCTCGGCAACCAATGCTGTTTTTAAGAGAGAGATTATGAACCGAGACACAAATGTCAAGATACATTTGAAAGAAGAGTTGATCTGTCAGCTGTCTTCCACATCAGAAGCAGGAAGAAAACTGAAGTTTTTCTTTGAAATATAGGAGATCTTAAAATCCATCATGGTCCATTTCAGAGGGGTGTCTATGTGACAGCATCTTTGTCTCCACACATGGTTACTGTCTTATCCAAAAGAGTGTACCTCAAAGGCTCTCCATAAAAGTCAATACCCATGCCAAAAGTTATGACAAAGGCTGGACATAATTTATGCATATGATGTGCTTACTAAGACAGCCGTGAGGGCCACAGTTGAAGTATTTTATTCATGAAAGCATTTACTTAATCATTCATTCCTTCAGCCAGTCAAATACTGTTGGCTTAAATATTTTAGGTATTTCTAATGTAAATATCTGCCATTATCTCTTTAGGACTGCCTCAAAATCTACATCTTTCTTCAAAGCCCTGTTACCTTGTTCGTCAACATATGTTGTCAGGGATCCTCAACATGACTCTGATCTGTCAAAAGGGGGGGACCAGACTCACAAAGGTGACTCCTTGCAAAGGATGTTAGAGGAAGACTAAGTTTCCTCTTTTATTCTGATCAATTCTCTTTAAAATTTACTTAGATGTCTTAGTTGGGACTGTGGAGATGTCTCTGTAACAGCACTTTCTCTGCAAGCATGAGGACCTGAGTTTGAATCCCTAGGATTCCCATAAAAATCCAATATGGCTGCTAGTGTCGTTAATCCCAGCAATGTGAAACTAAGACAGACTGAGGTCCACAGCGCATGGTCCAGCCGAACCAAAATCGTGGATTTCCAGTTCATGAGAGACCCTGTTTCAAGGCAAGAAAGTAAAGAATGACAGTAAAATACATAAGACATTCTGCTCTGACTTCTGCATGCACATACCTGTACATTCAAGTGCAAGGAACACACACACACACACAAATACACGCACAGATATATGCACTCACCAAATAAACAAATTAATAAACACATTCTCTAGAATGATGTCATTCAAGTTACAAAAACTCCCCAGTTGGTCAACTTAATAAAGCGCTTTTCTACACCTTAGAAATTAGAAGGTATCAAGACAAATTTAGTAATAGTTATTACTTCTTATTTCTTGTTGGTTTAATCACAAAGGTTGCAGGAAATTGTCAGCTCTCTGTAGCTGGGTCTAGCAGCTGAGCACTGTGTGACAGATACAGAGTTGAGGGAGCACGGGCTCTAAAGAGAAGAGGGGCAGCTGCTGCACAAAGGATTCTGCTTATCCCCCAATCTTACATAACCATTAATATATTCCTATACAGCACAAGGCAGGAGCTGCTCCTATTTTTAGAAGAGCTTATTAAAGTAGTGCTTGTTTAAATTTTCTTTTAATATAGAAATGAAGGCAACCACGCACTTCTTAGATCTGGCAAGACAAAGGTATGCTATGATCTCATCCTTCCTAAAAAGATGTTATCTAAAATTTCATTTATTTCTTTAACAATATTTTCATGAATCCTTCAAATATAGTTGGGACTCTTTACACATGACTAGAATGGAGGATAGATACCATGCTCTTGAAATGTAAAGTCTACCAATGGCCACAAAGAGGCAAAGCCCACAAATTATATTATGCACATGACCTTGAAGATAACAATAGTACCACAGAGAAGAATAGAGAGATGGAGAAAAGGGGGCATGAAGGAAAGAAGGGAAGGAGGGAGTGAAGGAGGGCTAGTGGATATGGTGGTTTGAGTGGAATGTCTCCCATTGGTCTCAGGCATTTGTAAACTTGGTCCCCAAATGGTTGTCATTTATGAAGAATAAGGAGGCAGGGCCTTGTTGGAGGAGGTGTGTCCCTGAGGTTTAAAGAGCCTCCAGCCAAAACTATTCTGCTCTCTCAGCCTCTTATAAATCAAGAGGTGAGCTCTCAGCTGTTTCTGCTGCCCTGCCTATATTCTGACATGATGGATTCTAAACCTCTGAAATAGTAGTAAGGCCCAATTAGATGCCTTCTTTTATATGTTTCCTTGGTCATGGTGGTTTATGACAGCAAAAAAAAAAAAAAAAAAAAAAAAAAAAGAGTAATGTAAACATAATTTTCAGGGGTGATGGAGAGCTGGCATTCTTGGAAAACTTTATACAACATATATTTATCCTAGTATCCAATGGCATTGAGGCTGCAGACAGGAAGATACTGTGCAGGGTAGAGGGATGAAGGAAACACCAAGCAAAAGACTTCAGAAAGGAGCATGCCTAACATGGCTCAAGGCCAGAAAGGTGACTGGCTAGAATGAGGAAGAAGTCATATCTTGAGATTGTCTAGATCCATGGGCACTCGACAATTTAAACCATAGGCCATCAGTAATAGAATTCCAGATAACTAATAGTAAATAAAATAATGGCCCAAAGATATCTTAAATCTATAAAATACCTCATATGACAAAAGAAACATTTTGGGTATAGTGATCTGAAGACCTGTGTGTCTTCTCTGAGGACCAGAGCATAGCCAACCCTCAGACCCTTGAGATGCGTGTAGTCAGGGATAGTGACAGATGCACCCCAATGTAACGTCATGAACAAATTGAAAACATTGTGACAATTTTGAAACTCAGTTGCATTTGTAGGCATGAACTTTATAGATAACAATGTTGTGACACACTGCCAAAGGTTGGATCTATCTGGACACTATTATCCTTGACCTTCCATTGACCTTCCATCTGCACTCAGTGCCATGACAGGCATCCTGAAAAGAGGAAAGGGAGGCAGAAGTGTGGGAGAAGGGGACAAGATGGCCCAAGCAGAGGTCAGCATAACTTAGTCACAGCCCTTGAAAACAGAAGAGACTGTCACGAGACAAGAAGTTCAAGATGACCCAGAAGCCGGAAAGTAGTAACACATCCTCTTCGAGAGCTTCTAGATGAAACACAATTTTGCCAGAGTTTTGATTTTGACCCTTTAAGATCCAGGTGGAATTTCTGAACTTCAGGAGTGTAAGATATGTGTTGTGTGTGTCTGTGTGAGTGTGAGGTCTGTGTTTGTGTATGTATATATGTGTGTTATATGTGTGTTATGTGTGTAGCATGCACATATGCATGTTTATGCATATTCTCAGGTATATAGGTACATGTATACGGATGGAATCACAAGCAGCCTAGTGAGAGATTGACGCCTGGTTTTCCCTTGACCATTCTCTACTTTATCCACTGAGGCAGGGTATCACTCTTGAACTCAGAGCTTGCCAATCCAGTAAGTCTAGCTAGCCAACTTGCACAAGGGATGCTGTCTCTGCCTTCTGAGCACTGCGATGACAGGGGAGATTCAATGTCCACTCATCGTTCACAATCAGTGTTGGGAAGCCACAGCTTTGGCCTTCATGCTTACACAGTAGTCCATCAAGAGAACTCCCCAGCCCCTGTGTGAATTTTTGACACTAGGTGTGAACACATTCTCTCACAGAAGCAAAATTAAGCAATAAAAACAGTGGTTTTTTTTTTTTTTTTCTGACACAAACATTGAAAATATATTTATGCTAAAATGAGTGGATTGTTTGAGTTTCAGTTCAACTAGGTATCTCCGATGCTCCTTGCTGCCACTCTCACAGAGGCAGCTTGACTCCCTCCAGGCCCTGCAGAAATAAAAGCTCACCTTAGTGCTTGTACTGCTGTGAAAGGGCAGCTCAAGGAAAAGAGTAGGATAGCATCAGGGCTACTGCACCCATCCACAGGAAGGTGAGGCTGTTCTGGATACGTGTGGCAGTCACGGAAGTGCTCTGGTACCATATGTTCGGCATTTGTTGGGTTCTGTGGATAGTTACAATGGTGGACACTTCCCTATAGCCTCGGAGCCTTGTAACTAAACCATGTGACTCTTTAACTTACTGTTCTCATTGCTTTGACAAAAGTTTCTTAACAAAGGAAGAGTTTAGTTGTGGTTGGAGGGCATCGCCCATCGTGGTGGAGAAGTCGTGGAAGCAAGAGCATGAATTGACTGGTGTCTACAGCCAAGACGCACAAGAGAGACGAAAGCCGATCCCCTACCCGGTTTCCCTTCTTTATTCAACCCCTGACGCCACGCCTGTGAAATGGTGCCATCTCCAAACAGGGTGGATCTTCTGAACTCATTTAGATCTTGAAACATCCTCATAATCATGCCCAAGGCCTTTCTCCTGGCATATTCTAAATCTTACCACATTGATAACCAAGATTAATCACGCCCCTGCAAAGAAGAGAATTTCTGGACCCAGAAAACAGAACACAAATATGGTCTTTTCATGTGTACAAAGTGTGAGATACTTTTTCAATCTCTCTTCCCATCCCAAATGGACATGTCACTTAACAATGAGAGCCTGGCATTCCTGTTAAGCTCTGGGTGCTGGTAATCTATCCAACAAACATGGCATCTTTTAACATTTCCCCAAACCCATTTTGCTGTTAGAAGGATATTTTTTTGTTATAACTGCTTGTAAAACAATTATTGCTCTGATATAGCCAAAGAGCTTGAGAGGTCAATGACCTTGGCTATATATTCTCTAGACTTGCATTTATTGTGGTCTATGAGGTTTCTTTAACTCAGCTTGTGGTTGAAACATGTCTCCGTCAGCTTCCTAGAGACTGACTAACTAAAATAATTTCTCTGTAAGTAAATACTGTCAGTCTAACCCTTACTTTAATATTTTCTCTTAGATTTTTCTTGATTATCTTCTGGAACCCAACCCATGCAGAGCTGTGGCTCAAGGGCAGCCTGGGATAAACCGAAAGATGGGCCATTGTCAGGCTCCTTTTCGGTCACACTAGGAGCTCTCCCATCCATCAAGTCAGCAACTGTGGGGCTTGTGTCATGTGCCAGATTCTTGGATACACATGAAAGGATAGGAAGAATCTTTTCCCTTTAGCAGCTTGTGTTCTGCCTGGGAAAGCAGGGTTATCAATAGATTGCAATCACTGGAATCCTGTCCAGCCAACCATTCTTTGGAATAGGAAAACAAACAGGAAAGGGGTCAACGTTCTGAATGGAACATCAGAGTTTGGGAATGAGGAGCAGATGACTTGCTTTTTATGCCACACTGCGTTGCATAGAGTTCTTCCAGGCAGTCCAGTTGGGAATCTCCAGGAATGTTAGTTGCTGAGGTAGCTGCATCATTCTGTAATGCCATTCATGGGAGGTCAGGTCCAAAATACACTATGATCCCTCTGCATGTCTCTCCTGAAGGCTTCTTGACAGTGTCAAGTCACAAACATCTCCACACAAAAAGCTCAGTCACACACAATGAGTTCTGGCTTTTTGATATAACCCTGGTGTTATATGTTTCATTCCCAAATGGTTTCTTAAAATCCTGAACAAAGACCAAATGGTCACATCACTTGACAGAATTGCAGTAAAGGGTACACTGCCCTGGGACTGTGCAATCCACCTTTCTTTCTCAAGATATGGCTCCTGTTTCTGAGGATGCAAGAGTGGCACCTTTCCCACATGTTTAAAGTAGCCCACACAGGCTAAAGAGATGGCTCAGTGGTTAAGAGCAATGGCTGTTCTTCCAAAAGTTCTGAGCTCAAGTCCCAGCAACCACATGGTGGCTCACAACCATCTGCAATGTGATCCTATACCCTCCTCTAACAGGCAGGTATACATGTAGATAGAGTACTCACATACATAAAATAAGGTAACCCACACTAATTCAGTGAAGAGTTTGTGTTCAGACATCACAATCTTTCCCTAATGGTTAGCTCTCTACCTCTTCATCTTTCTACACCTCTCATTCACTCCATCATCCCAGAATTGTGTGGATATGAACTAGATAGAGACAAGAAATCTTACCTACATGCTAAGTAGACCTGAGGAATCACATTCATGTGCCATTCCTCTGGTTGAGACCCTGTTATAGCTACCCAGCCAGCTATGAAGTCATGTTTCAGTCCAGTGTCTGACATCTTTCAAGGCTTCACTTCCTGATGCTATCAAACTGTTGTCCTGTGTCCAGTACAAAGAGGTTTATATTAAGAAAAACCATATATATATATTATATAATATATATTCTATGATTTATATATATTATGTGTATATATATATATCATATATAGTATATTTATATATAATATTAACATATATACATATACAGATATATATGAATATATATATTTGACTCCAGGAGCTGAGTGCTGGGAATTTAAAGAAGTTGTTCTAGCCCTCATCAAGTTGACTGTTGAGATTATCCATCACAGCTTAGAAGAAAGCATCCATGGACATCAAAAATGCAGATGGATAAAGTAGGATACCTTAGTCTAGAATGCACTCACCAGTTCTGTGACTGACGTCTGCAAACGCTCAGGTTCTGTCTAGGTCAGTGTTTCTCTCCTGAAATTCTGACTTGGTAGGTCTACACAGAAGCTGGGCTTCTTATCCTTAGGGAACTTGCAGACATTTGGAATGGGTGAGTTTCTAAACTACTAACTGCAAGACTATTTAAAAATAAAGCAAATCAAAGATGCACTAAGATGTCATCTACAGCCGAAGAATGGATACAGAAAATGTGGTTCATTTACACAATGTAATGCATAAATTAAAAACAAGGACATCATTACATTTGCAGGCAAATGGGTGAAACTAGAAAATATCACCTTCAGTGAGGCAACCCAGTCCCAAAAGCACATTGCATGGTAAGTATTCACTGATGAGCAGATACTAGCCATAAAGTATAGGATAGCCACGCTACAATCCATAGACACAAAGAAGCCAAATAACGAGGAAGATGCTTGAATCTTACTCAGAAAAAGAAATAAAATGGTCATCTAAGGCAGACGGAGAGAGGGAACTGGGGGTGACGAGGGGAAGAGGAAGAAAAAGAGGAAGAAGAGGAACAAGTATAGGGACAGCCAGTGAGAGAGGGCCCAGAGAATGAATGAAAATCAGAGGCAAGGGGCATCCTTACTAGAGTCCTGGGATAGGGGAGGCTCCAGGGAGTTTATGAGTGTGACTCTAGCAGATGCTCCTGGCAGTGGGGGATATGGAACCCCCAACAACCAGAGCTGGAACTGTCCCTGACTCAGTTGCCTGCCCATAGGTCCTGTCCACTGCTGGCAGCAACTTGATGTAGCAAGATGGATAGGTACAGGGGTGGGGGAGGTTCTCCATTCTCAGAGGAGAAGGAGAGAAAGGAATAAAGAGGAGGGGCTGAAGGGGGGCTAGAAAAAGGGGGCCATATCAGGATGTAAATAAATTAAGCGGGGTGGGAAGAGGAAAAGAAGAAGATGATCTGTGAATTTAGAGGCCTGCACTTCTGCAGATGAAAGCCCTTGCTGGGCTCTGTTGGTGCTGGACATTCTTTCCCTGTTGAACTTGCCAGCTCCCCATGGTGTCCTGAGTAAAAACATCCATTCACATTTACATGTGCGGAGGATTTCTAAAAGACAGGAGAGCCTCCAGCTGCCTTGAGGCCACAGCTTATTAAAATAATTTTACAAGGCTGCAATCAGAGGTATGGAAATCAGCACATGGGTAGAAGGATCTTAAAGTTATAGGTTAAAGATGCCTAATGCAAAGTATAAAGGACTCAGAAATCTGAAGTTCTCTGGGCATTAGTGATAGCAGCACTAGTGAGAAAAAACATCCCACAACTGACTTCATGAGGTGTGTCACTCAGGTGTGCCCACCAGGTCACCTTCAGGCTCCATGTAGCTTCATTGATGATGCATAAATAACTTTCCTTAGATTCAAATCTTGTCTCTAAGATAGCTGAATATGTATATGTGACCTTAATTTGTTTTCAAAATTTACCTTTAAATGATGGTTCTTCGATGCTTAAACCGCCCTTCTAGACTTCCACCCCCCAGGGTAGTGGAAAAGAATGGTTATTATGATACGGGGGGAGTGGACCTGTTTAGAAACCTGTGTTGTCAGGAAATCAGCAGTTGAGTTTACAAGTCAGCAATGGCAGCTTGATCCACTTGGAAACATTTCAGGGCTATACCAGCAGTCCAGTTCGGTAGTGTCAGGATAGCAGCCGAGTGGCAGGGCCTAGCTAGTCACCAGCCAAATTGGCAGGAGTCAGCAGGAGGGATCTGCATTACCAAGGATGCCAGGAAAAGTTGTGAGCTGTGCCTCTCAACAACGTGTAGAAGATTCAAGACCAAGAAGCATTGTAAAGCTAGTTCTAAAGCAAGCCAAGCCGCCCTCACAGTCTGTTGAGTCCCATTTATATTCCCTTCAAACATCACTTGAACTCCATGGGTGTTGCCTGACTACGTGTCTTGCCTCGGCATATGAGTCTGTCTTAGCAAAACTCCACATGAGCCTGTATCAGCTGACATTACTCTGTCCAAGTCCAAAGGAGTGGTAAGAAACCACCAGAAGTTTTTTGGTGTGTTTCTCTCCATGGGGTACTGACAAGTGGAGCTCCACAAGACATGTAAGGCGGACCAATACATGTGTGTTGTTAGAAAAGAATCCTTGGTCACTCATCTTTTCACCTGTGTCTGCTTCAGGAAAACTTTTCCCTCACATCTTTGCCCCAGCAAAACACTGTGTGGCACAACTGACTTTCCAAAGAACCCTAAGTTTCCACTTCAGGTATATGCAAAAATCTCAAAATCTCCAGATTCACACAATAGGGATACTACACACACACACACACACACACACACATACACACACACACACACACACACACACACACTATGGGGAGTATCCAAAGTAACCACCAAAATTTCAGAATTTTACTTGACATACTAAATAGATTTGTGTGTGATGAGTTGTCATTATTGTTGAACTGAGAAAGGCAAAAATTGTGTTCATGCTTGATACTTTATTATTCTGAGGGAAGTGTGAAGGGTATGTGCATATCTGTGTGCTTGAATGTAGAATCCAAAAAAGAGAACAGGTCCAATAGTTATCATATCTCTGCCTGCTACCTTGATACAAGATCTCTGACTGAACCAGAACCTCACCATTCCCACTAAGCTGTCTTCCCGAAGAGCTATAAGCATCTGTTTTTCTCTGCCCACAGTGATTGGATTACAGTGCCAAGTAGCCATGCCCAGCATTTTATCAAGGTGCTGGAAATGCTAACTCAGGCTGTCCTCCTAACAAGCACTCTTACCCAGTGGGCCATCTTCCCAAAGCCATACACTCTTTTGATAAGCAAATGATTGTAACAGAAATGAATTGAAGCCTTCAATTAGTCACCTCACAGTACTAAAAGCAGAAATGTCAGCACAGGTACATGTCTGTGGACACATTATTTTCACTAACTGACTAGTTCAAATTTCATCCGTGTAGAAATCATAGATGGTGGATGTGGTTGTGTTTCTTGGTGCCACTACTTTGTGGCAAGGTTAAAGACTCAGACAGGTGTGTGGTGATTGGTGATCATGGTGGCACAGCTGTGAGTAGATCAAATGCTTTTGTTCTGCTTTGCCTACTCTTTTACTTAGTTAAACTATAGAATTAAAAACAATGCTTTGAAAGAGTTAACTACATTCTGGAACTGTCCTGACTTCAAGTATCTGATGAAGCCAGCGATGGGCAACACAAAAAAATGACAAACAAAAGTCGAAAGTAATTCAAGAATAAACAAATTGTGTGTGTGTGTGTGTGTGTGTGTGTGTGTGTGTGTCACACAATTCTGAGTTTCTCTGGTTTTCAAGGATCTAACTCCTTGTTTTCCTGCAAAATAATTTTCAGTCTCTTTATTTTTGGTAAACACAATGTGGAAAGACAATGTGGGGTCTCCAAGAAAATGGGACACTAAAGTGTTTCTGGCTCACAGAGAGTGGTGCTATTCATGCCATCCATTTTACTGTGTGGAAATGGGTATACAGATGAGGCATGTTGATCCATCAGAAATCAAAACATAGCTGAGTCCTTAGGCTGTCTCTACTGGACCAACTGCTCTCCCCTGATGCCTTCTGTCATTTAAAAGAAAGGATCTCTTTTTTAACAAAAGGGGTAAATAATTTTACATACAACAGAGAAAAAGTCTAAAGATCCAAAGGATAAAGAAAAATGCAGAATGGGAAACATTAGTATCAGCATTCTCAGAAGTATAGATTATCATCTTATTAAGAAAGAATGAGACCCAAAGGTCAAAAGATATGGGTGGGCACTGACAGTTCCCTTCTCCTCCTTGTTCCCGTTTTTTTCTTCATTTCTTCCTTCTTTTGTTTTTTTCCCATTTCCTTCCTTTCCCTCCCTCCTCACTTTCTTCCTCTTCCCTTTCTTCTTCCTCTTTTCTTCTTTTCCCCCACCTTTCCCTCCATCTTTCTCCCCCTACCTTTCTCTCTCCTTCCTTTCCATCCATCTCTGTGCCTGCATTTTTACTCCTTTTTTCCTCTTGAAAGGAAGCAGGAGGCAGCAGGGCAGCTTGTCTTTCCTCTATGGTTGTTTTCTGGCCTCTGGTTCTGGTGATTGCTGTCATCACACTCCAATTGCCTTGCGAGGCTCCTGAAGGGTAACAATGCTGGGGGAAGATAAGTCATTGGGGGCTGATTTTATAATTTAAACCCCAAGCAGAAGTGGAGGATTTAAAATTCTGAGCCCAGCACAAACCTCTTCATTTTCAAGTTCATTTACCCTTGGCAGCACGCAACCTCCTGTTACTGGGGGAGGGGGCTGCTTTAAAAGGCTCATTTAAAAGGCTGAGGAGCCTTTTGGGAACTCTGCAAGCTCTTTAAAAACATATTTTGATGATATAAGTGTAAACAAATCAAAAGCATATGGATTGAATTTCCCTTAAATTACACAGGATTTTTAAAATGATGGGAGGGTGGAAACGGGTTTGGAAAAATATGTTTTTGGTTTTATTGACTCAGAAACATATGAATGAGCCGAAGCTTTTGACAGACCTAGAAAGATGGCAGGTTTGTCCCTCATGTGTGTGTGTGTGTGTGTGTGTGTGTGTGTGTGTGTGTGTGTGTGTGTGAGAGAGAGAGAGAGAGAGAGAGAGAGAGAGAGAGAGAGAGAGAGAGAGGCTCTGTCATCTTTCTCTGAGGTAGATAGTGACCATTTCTGCCCATACGACCTCACAGAGAAAACATGCAACACCAGATATTCCACCTTCCCCTTGAGAAAGCTCTAGCAACATGGCTTCTATTCGGGTTAGATAACACATGCTTATTCTTCATTATGCCACCTAGACTCAACCTAGGTTTGTGTACTGCATACGCCAGCCTGGATGCCATTCCCTAACCTTTGTCCTACTTCCCACACCTTCCAGGGAACCCTGCTGTCAGCATGCTACTTCCTTTGTCTTCTAACCCCCACAGCCCACATGCCAGGACGCCATGCCACCCCCCCCAAGGCTTGGCTGATGCCAGCATTCCAGAATAAGTGTGCCCACCCCAAGAGCAAGCAGGCAGAAAGGAGAGTATATGTCCTTGGTAGTCCCCAATACCTTAGCTCCAAAGTGGATTTCCAGGAAGCTGTCCCCTTCTAAAGGGAAGGCTTTGAGAGCCAAGTTCCATGCTATTTCCTTTGTTGGCAAGTTCATGTCCAAGAGGGGGAACAATCCCGGAAAACTCCTGCAAGGGAGAACCCAGCAGGTGGGAAGTAGACTGGGGGCAGGGATGAGATCCTACAGCGAGTCTGCAGCTATCCAGTTCATGGAAACAGTGAGCCTGCAGAAATAGTTCAAGGTGAAGAGATAGCCTAGGCCCACACGCTCACATAGAGCTGGCAAACAGTAGTGGAGTGACCTGGAAAAGTCACATCTGAGAAGTGTCATAGGAAACAACGTGAGAGGCTGACCTACTAAAGGCAGGGGGAGGAAAAGAAACCAAAAACATCTATAGCCAGAACTTCTCTTTCTATACGTTTAAATTTCTATACGTTTAATTAATATTAACCACCACAAATGGCAGCATGTTCTTAATCTTTCGTTCTTTAAAACCAAAGCTTCAAAGAAATGCTGTGTGCAAGAACCTCAGAGAAACAAGGGCTCTTTAGTAAAAATAGCTGCTGCCCCCATTGTGCCTGCTGTCCCAGAGACTCTCTTCCTTGCCGCCATAGTGAATGCCTAACTAGTCCGTAATTTCAACAGCACAATTTGCGCTGCTCAGGCAGCTGTTGGCCACACCAGCTCTTTATGAAATCCACCCACAGCTTTCGTCTCAATTGCCTCCCACAGCTGCAAATTCCACAGGTCTACCACACTTTGCATGGGAAAGTATTTCTTTGTATTCACTCCAAGTTTATTAGCCATCTGAAACACTCCTTTTTGTGAATTGTGTATTTCTAAGTGTTCATATATCACTGTTTGGGGTCCAGGCCCTGGTAGTCTGCATTTTACGTGCAGCTCAGAAAATTAGTGTCATGAAAAAGATAGAGAGTGGGGATATGTTCTATGGAAATGTGGGGAAGGGAGATGCCTCTGTCCGAACCATCTGAGGCATCTTTCTCTCCTGAGGGACCAGCCATATGACACAACAGTATAGTATAAAATAGAGTTTATTCAGGGGCCTGGGGAGGGGAGGTAAGAGGGTAGTAGAGGAAAAGAGAGAAGGGGGAGGGAGGGAGACAGAAAGAGACAGAGGGAGAGAGAGAGGGAGAGAGGGAGAAGAGGAGTAGAGGCCTGCATGAGCACGTGGAGAAATGGGGGGGGGGAAGGAATGGTGAGAGAAGGGACAGGAAGGAAAGAGCAAGAGAAGCAAGAGAGAGAGAGAAGGGGACAATCAGCCCCTTTTATAGTGCCAGGCACACCTGGTTGTTGCCAAATAACTGTTGGGTGGAGTTTAGACAGAATGCTCACAATCACAATGTAAGAACAGACCTAATGTGCTAGAACCAGCTTTGTTTTAAGCTGTCTAACTGTAGGTATCCTCGGAGATCACCATCTTCACTCTCCTATCTACAGCAGCATATGGAGAAAAACACTTGCAGGACCCAGGGTGCAAGAGTTCAAAGCTGTCTCCATGCCAAAAGCATGAGCTAGAGCCAAACAAGAGACATCTTCTAGACATGGGTGAGAAAATATTCCTGCTGATAAGGAGCTTAGGATGCAGAAAAGTGAGGCCCCATTACATAAGTCACGGAGAGAGCAAGTCACCTCTGGGCACCTTATGGGAGAAGTTGTCAACTTCTGTCCCCTTGGATACCAGCATCTCAGCATCTGTATCCTTGGGTCCATTTAAAAATTACAAACATGATCTAGTGCCGTATTGTCATGGAACAATGACAAGGACCATAATCTGCATGCCTTTGTCTCAGACAAGAAATATTTTTGAACTGCAACTGGTTGAATCCACAGATGATAGACCCATAGATGTCTGATGTGGGGACCTAGCTCTATATAGTCACTAGTGTTCTGCAAGTGAGATATTTGAGGATGCAGATGCCTTTGGGTAGGAAAATAATAACTGAGCTTCCTGAGCTAGTAAGAAAAGACACTTAAAACTTTCTATGGTTGGCCCCCTGGTCTTTTAATGCTTTGCCTCTCTCTTTGATAGAGACCTCTTGATGCTCTGTAGAGAATCTTAGGAGTCCCTTCCTACTGTCCTGAGGACAAGTCTCAAGATACATCCACAATTACAAACTTCTATCTTCTTTTCTTGGCTAGTTGTATTTCTCAGACACTTTCACTTTTGCCTACTTGCCATCAGACTACACTCCTACCTGAGCCAAACCCACTTCCTGTTCTAGTCAGGCTGAGTGACTAGAACAGGCTCAGTTTTCCCTTCCATAAACTGAGGGGACACTTAGGTAACGTCTGTGCACAGAGCAGAGTATCGTAGCTCTGTAGTCAAAGCTTTGAAAAGTCAGCCTAGCTATTTCCAAACTGTAACTACTCAAGCTCTCAGAGATACACTTACTCAGAGCCGTTATCCAGGGGAATATGACAGATCTATCATTCTCACATCTGTTATCATGTGCCAACATGCCTAAGCCATGGTAAGTAGGTAGGTAGATGGTAAAGTAGATAGATAAAGGGAAAAAAGTAGATTATAGATAGATAGATAGATAGATAGATAGATAGATAGATGATAGATAGATAGATGGATAGATAGATAGATAGATAGATAGATAGATACATGATAGATAGAATGATAGATGGCAGATAAACAGACAGACAGATAGATATTACTAAACAATGTGCCACATATTAGATACATCAGGCTCCTACTAATATTGAAAGAATGGTTCAACTTATTTGACAGCCTCATGTTTCATTCTTCTCTCATCCTGACTGTAGTTTCCACACCTTCCCTCTTTCCCAGGATTCACCACTCCCTTTCACCTCCCCTCAGAAAAGAGCATAATGACCTCAGCTTGAAGCCAGGTATAGAGCAGACAATATACACAACCGGAAGTGTATAGTTGACTACTTTCTTCTTAACTAACAAATGACCCAAGATTAATTTCTCATGGCATATACAAAACAGCACTATGTGAAAAACAGAAACGGGATCTTTCTGCCCAATTCCTCCTCCCACCAAAGAACAAAATGCCCATTGGAAGTGAATTTAATAATGACATATTAAGCTGAGCGCATCTGCTTCCATTCCATGTCAAGAAATTACAGCCCACACTTGCATTCGGCAATTTATTCTTTTCCTAAAAGTTTCTTTGCTGTCATGTATATGCTATGTTTAGGGTTTATTGTTTCAAGATGGATTTATTGTATAGGGAAATAAATACAACTCTAGGACATAAAGAATCTATTGATGTTTAAAATTAGAAGGTTGGAATTTCCTTTGCGCGCTTAAATAATGCATTTTATTTAAAAGGCAGGATCTCAGAAACCCCAGGCTTGCTCCATACCCCTTATGACCTCGATCTTCTGATCGCTTTACATGCACATCCCAAGTGCTGGGGTTGTGCACCACTGTGCCTGATACACGTAGCATTTGTCATCCAAACCAGGGCTTTGTGTGTGGTCGGCAAACACTGTACTGACAAAGCTACATCATCTCAAGTACTCCAATTATACAACCGGTTAAGCAAAAGTTTCCCTCAGATTGGAAATCAGAATTTGCTTTTTCTGATTTTAACTTGAGAATGTCTGTTCGTCAATCCGGAAACACCATACATGCAAAGGGTAGGCAGACTTTGTTTCTCCTGTGAATTCTATGGGCCCAGTTTGCTTTGAGCCAATCACCAGGGCATATACTCTTGCTCTGATTGGTTATCTGTAACAAGAGAAAAGGTGGAATCTGTCCAGACCACCCAGCACAATCTTGACACTCTACTCACTACACTTTTTTGTGTGCAAGGTAACTAATATTTCAGAAACATTAGTTTTTGAAGCACTAACATTTTACCTCAAGCACTAAAAATCTGACCATTGAACATATTTTATTAAAGCATCACGTTAGGACCTATTGATCTCCATAGAGACTGACCTCGGCTAAGTATGCATTAAAGGAGCGTCAAAGGAGAAATGCCTCCCAACGCTGCCTTGAAAATGATGTAATCTGTGGCAGAGCTAAATTGTTTATGTGCCTCTGTGTGCTCAGCTGGAGACAGGACTAAACTCTGAGTCCTTGCAGCCATTATCTACTTGGACAAATTGCATAAACTCTCTTGCATCGTTTTTTCTCAAGGCTGATGACAGAAGTCATTTAGCACATGATTTCCTCATTCAAAGTATGAAATCAGTGGTCTAAGTATGCTTACAGGGCTATAAAACCATCTCTACAATGTGCTTTTTCTTGAATTGTTATTTTTGGGGAGAGGGACTTGCTATGTCCCATGTATGGAGGTCAAAGAACCACCTTCCTTTCACCATGGGTTTCAAGGGTCAAGAAGAAGCCATCAGGCCTGTGTGGCAAACACCTTTTCCCACTGAGTCTTCTGTCTTGCTCCAAGACAATCTAGTTTCAAATATTTCTGCACCATAATATATACACACCAAGTGCCTATGAGGTGACACTCCCCACAAGGCCCTCTGCCCAGCCCCTGGCAACTACCAATCCACTTTATGTCACTTTAGATTTCTCTAGTCTGAATATTTTGTTAAATGAACTGAGGTACCATGTGATGTTTGATGCCTAGCTTCTTTCTCTTGGCATAATGATATTAAGATGTATTTATGTTGTATCTCCATACTGTGTTCTTTTACATGACAGTTCCACTGTGTGGTCGAGATATATTTTTACATTTGGCTTCACCATCTCTACCACTTGATAAACAGATTTGTTTGTTTGTTTGTTTGTTTGCCTTGGAGCTATCGTGCTTTATACTTCTGTAGGAATCTGTGTAAAACCCTAAATGTTGAACTTTTGCACTATGGTGTGTGCGTGTGTCTGTGTTTATACATGATCGTATGTGTGTGGTCATGTGAATATGCATATGTGTGCTTGTAGAGACCAAAGGTCGATACTGACTTTCCTCATCATTTATTATCTTATATAGCAAGATTGCACCTCTCTCTGTGTGTCTCCGTGTCTCTGTCTCTGTCGGTCTTTCTCTCTCTCTCTAACAATAGCTCAACAATTTGTCAAGCCTGGATAGCCAACTCACTCTTAGAATCCTGTGTCTACTTCCCATGTGCTTACAATACAAGTAAGCCACAGTGTTTCCCCATTTTAATGTATGTTCTGTGGCTCCAGACTCTTGTCCTTCTGGTTGCACAGCAAGCCCTTTTCCTCCTGAGCTATCGACCCAGCCCACAATGTTTTTGTGTCTACAAAATTGTACAGCTTTCTTCATATGATGTCTCTGACTTTATATGACACATTCAGTATTCCTTGATCTACCTAAACAATTTGAGCAAATCCTTGGGCACATTTCATTCGTCACTTTCACATCACTATGACCAGAACAACTGGGAGAACAAGGAAGAGAGATTTATCTTGTCTCATTGTCCTATTGATTTCAGTCTGAAAGCCTTGGCACCATTGGTTCTGAGCCTGTGCTGACGCAGAACTCGAGGCATGAAGAAGACTATTACTCCATTATGGCTAAAAAGAGGCCAAGGCTGGTTCTACCCTGAGAAACACACCCCAGTGACTGCTTCCTCAAGGTAGGCCCTCCTCCTAGTTAATGTTTCCACCCGTTGCCAACACATCACTAGCAGCTGGGTAGCAAGTGGCCTTAGTTCTGATCATTACGGTTTTTAAAAGGTCTGTCCATCTTAAAAGAATCTCTCTACTTCACCCTTGACATGTGCAAAATGTGCAAGAGCTTACACACGGGAACATAAAAGCTATGTTCGATGATTTTTTTCTATAAATGAACAAATATTTTAAGCCTACTTTTAGTCATCTGGTGACATACTAAATTATCTCCAGGTGAATTCTGCTACTTGAGTACTCCAGCAGCCCTTTCTGGTGCGAAGTCAACCTACTTCAAGCTAATTCTTGTAACCTCCTGTCTTGGGCAGACGTTCTCAGTGATGAGGTACAGGTATGAAAAGGGCACTGTATGAGCCTCATGCACTCACAAGCCACCTCTATAGCTCCATGGGCATCGGTCTTCATTTGGTCACTCTCCTTTTCTCTCCTGCTGAGACTCAGTCACTAGCGGCTCCACTGAGCGAATGGCACCAAAAGCTGCAAGGCGCCGGTACCCTTTCAAATATTTAGGCAACAAGTCCCTCTCCACTCACTTTGGATCCACTTCACCTTTAGCCCACGTCTACTGTAGTGTAGTAGGAAAGGAAATGCATTCCTTTCTCAGGGAAAAGGCCACAGGTAAGAGTCTCTATACATAGCTCATTTTCTACCTCTTCTGACCATGTTTGAAGAACATATGAAGACAAGATGAGTGTGTGTGTGTGTGTGTGTGTGTGTGTGTGCGTGCGTGCGTGCAGGTGTGAGTGTGCACACATGCAAGTAGAGGCCTGAAGTTGACTTTGGGTATCTGTCTCAATTTCTCTCCTTGTTTTTTGAGACAGGCCCAGCCACTGAACCTGAAGCTCGCCAATGTGACAACATTAGCTAGCTAATGAGTTCCGGAGAGCTCAGATCCTGAGCTTCTCTACTGTTTGAATCAGAGGTGCACATTCCCATGCCTTTCAGTATAGGAGTGGGGATCTAAATTAAGGTCCTTGGGTTTTTGATTGAGTGATTTAGCTAGGACTACAAATGGAATGTTTTTTTTTCTTCAATTTTTCTGTCACCAAGTTTTTCTCCTATAATTCAGTAGTTAGGGTTAGATTTTTTTCAAGCTTTTCTTTGCACACTTTCACACATTTTTGGAGGCAGAATACAGTAGTGATGTCATTCATTCACAACCCCACTTTGACTGTTACTGTTGTGCCAAGGCTATGTCATCTGCCACTGTACCCTTCAGCCTTCACTTAACTCTACCCCCTCCCCTGCCCCAACTCTTCTTTTTTGTTTTTTTGAAGAATTTTAAAGAAAATACTTGAATACTTTCCATAACAAATACTTCAGCATATATCATGTAAGAAAAACATTCAAATAAAAATGATAACTAATTATTAGACATATTAAGATTAATCACAATTCTAAATACTATGCATCACTCTGTTTTTATATCATAAATCGGAAGTCTGTATATCTTTGGGTGGTCTTCTTTTCCAAAGAACTCAGCTCTCAGATATGAGAGGCTTTGGCTCTCACACCGTGGTTCCCAACCTTCCTAGTATTGTGCTCTTCAATACAGTTGCTTATGTTGTGGTGACCAACCCCACATTTTGTGCTGCTAATTCTTAACTGTAATTTTGCTACTGTCATGTAAACGCTTTTGGCCTCTATCTCTGTGGCCAAAGGGATCAAGACCCACAAGTTAAGAATTGCTGGTCTTCAAGTGACTGTTTCTCCTCAGTCTCATGTGTATTTTTGGGATGACTCCTTCTGAGTCCTGCTTGATTACAACAGCCTGTGTGCCCAAGCACCACACTCAGTGCCTCCCAAGTTTTTAAGGGCACGGACAGATGAGATTCAATTCATTAGGCTCCAGAGCCAGTTGTGGGGGCCAGGAAGGAAGCAGCCAAGATATGGCCACAGCAGTTTCTCTGGTATTTGGGTCAAGGTCCTTGAAAACCTGTTGCTCTGCCCAGGCATGCTTGGCCAACAGTACAGATTTAAATGACATCTAGTTCTCTCTGACTTGGCCTCTGTGCAGTCAGTGACGGTTCCAAAGTGAACTGTGGTGTCTTTGAAAGTCTCAGTCATATGTCATTTCCTGTTGGTGCCTCTAAGGGCTGAGAAAGGACCTTGGGGACCACAAATATAACCATCAATCCAAAGCACAGGGGCATTTGGCGTCTGTTCTTGTAAAATATTTAAAGCAAAAATTGACAGAAATATTACTAAAATTTAATAACGGAAGTAACATCAATACATAAAAATGGTGATGATTGTCAAAAACTGTCAAAATAACACCCCATTTTTTCCCCACTGAGCCGTAAGTATACCAAATTAGAACCGAAGTTAAATGTCTTCTGAAGAAAGAATCAGAAATGAGTACAAAGTAAAAGATAATTAATTCTATAAAGAAGAAATAATTTCTCAAAATAAATGTAGTTACTCCATGTTCTCTGGGAGGAAAGATAAATGCCAGAATGGCGTATGACATCAGAACATGCCCATCGGAGGAAGATGAGCTTCTAGATGTTCCACGTTTCCCTTTTATCTTAAACTTGGGAGGATCTGAAGTGACTGGAGCAGGGAGAGAAAGTATTAGAAAACATGCATCCTTACCTTCACGTGTCTCTCCAAAGCTTCTAGCACAATTGAAACAGTGAGTTCATTTGGCAAGAAAGGTTTGCTTGTATTCAGATTTGGCGTGCTCAAAGGGAGAAAGAAAGCTGGCTTTGTCACTTCTTCTTATCTTGAATTAGAAAAAAAAGAGAGAGAAGACTTAGGGATGGATGTCCTTTGCATTTTTACTTATAAAAGATGCCCTGTCCTTATGTGTCTGTGTGTATAGAATCTACGTGATGGACCATCCATGTGTTATTTCTCCATTTTTCTCTTATGGCATGCAAGTTGTCTTCCAGGACGCTTCATCTGGTTCTATCCCTTTAAAGAATTAGGAGCAGCTCTTTATCCACATTATCTCATAATAAATCCCCTGAGATGCCCGCCCTGCTAAAACAGTTTTGGTGAAGAGCAGATCAACAGGCTCAGCCTTCTTAAATTTTAGGATGATTAAATCCCAGAACCAGATTGACAATCTTTCAACTGTTTCCTCTTTCTGATTCGAAAATGTATCATCTTAATGTGTTTAGGAAATCCCCAATCTGCCCATTTCTATCACTGATGACCCTCTGAGTCGATTTGGAACACTCTTATCTCTTTCTGCTTGCTGCTTACTGTCCTCTCAATATACCTATGAGAGAATAGGCTTGTGACTAAAAGCTCCCAGGAATTTAATTTAAAACAAACAAATAAACATAAAACCTATAAAACGAGAAGTCTGTACTTTACGTTGGATCTTCTGTAAGGCTGAATAAATGCTTACAAAGCCAGTGGTTATGGGGAGGTCCAGATGTCACAGGTCCAAAGTCTAATTACAGTTTATCTTTGGTTATGTTTATCACACTAAGTAGCCACTTCTTTGCACCTCTGTGTCTGACCTAATGCAGGTAAACCTTTTGGAATGTATGAACAGGCCACTAGCTTCCAGCAACCAACAGAAGCTGTCAGGTAGTTTTGGGGACCTAGGGCGCTGTTCTCTGCTCTCTAGCCAATTGCCCACCAACCATTGCCACCAATGACCTTGAGTAGTGTCTTAACTTATAATTTTATTAGTTTAGTTCCTATAAGAGCTTCCTGAAACTTGCTGCTGGGTTGAAATGTGGAATCTGGGGCAGCCTCACAGCATTAGCAGGCCATGGTTATTCACACTGCCTCCAGAATAAATGATGTCTCACCAACTTGGAGGTGAGAGTTTGGTTTCTATATTGACAATCTGGGCCAGACATTTTGTTTCTTAATTTCAAGTTTCCTCAGTGGCTAATACGGGTTCTGGTTGTGGGGATGTATTTTATTTTAATGTCTAACATGCTTCTCGTTGCATTTGTATTTAATTGATATTTTTCTTCAAGGATCAGATTTCTCCCTGGTTAATTTCTAATGACCACTCTTTTGAGGGCATATGCACCACAGAGGTAGCAGCTGATTTTTATTATGCCGGAGTTTTCTCAACAAGAACCTCCACTGACCTAATAAGCATCCCTTTTACAACACTGGCCCAGGCACAGCAACAAGCGCCATGGCCTTCCAGGCCTCCAGCCTCTTTGGCTTAATGAGCTGCTACTTCTAATTACTTTTATATTATTTTAATTGCTTGAAGCCATGAGAAACGTGCACACATACACATTTGTGCATTTTGAAAGAATTGCCGGCATTCACTCAGACCAATATTTCCAGTGACACAATGTAATTTAGAAAAAAAGATCAAATACTTGCAAATGAGGCCACTAAAAGCATCCTTCCTTGTCCACCCATCAGGACTCAGCATTGTCTGAAAAAAAACAATGTGATTTCAGGAAGGCCTGGCCAACCTGACTCCCTGTGAATTCTGGTGAAGCTGTCTACCGCAGAGTTAAAATGGTTGTGCATTTGCTTCTTTCTTTCAGGAGAGAAACAGAAACAAAAACCTCAGCGGTTACCTCGCTAAGATTCTGGTCTCATTTTATTTTATGTTAGAAAAAGAGAGCAAAGAGTCATGTTCCTAAGCCCCTACTTAAAGCAGTGGTTTCATGGTGTCTCTAAAGCTTTGAAGGGATTCCAGTGTGCCTGTGCAGAAAGTGAGATTTTAGTGTGCTTCATTTAGGGCTGATGTCCATTTGGGCTAATGTTTCAGTACGCATCCTGACAGGTTCTAAAGCTATGCAGAAACTCCAGCTTGCCTGACATCACTGTAGGAGATTTACTTACAAAGAGGCCATGTTGAATTGCAGGGGAATATTGGCAAAAGGTAGTGACTGAGACACGATCACACAAGCTACATACCCTTGAGTCTAACCACCCTCACGTCATCCCCCACATTACCTATGAGCCCATTTTCAAGTCTTTCCTGCCTTATTTGGAGGAAGCGGAGACCTCTCCCAAGTGACACTCTTTCTCCCCTCAGTGCTCCGGAACCTAGTCATTTTTATCCAGTTAAGTTCTGAGAACCAGTCCTTCAACCCTATCCTGGTGACCGCTTCTTCTTGATACCTCTCAGCTACTCCTTGTCTTGGAGCATCCTCTGGTACCAGTTTGAACTACTTCAATTCCATATTAACCAGTAGCTCTGAGAATGAGAGCTCCTTTCATTTCAGGAAAGTTCCACTTTCCCTGTCCCTCTCAGTCCTGCTTTTTCAGTGTGGGATTCCCTGTTGACAAGATTCCCTTTAGAGTGGTAAGATGGCTGCCAGCACATTGATACAGCATTTCCCTCCCTGTCACAGGCAGACACATGTCACTTTCACCCAGCATTGTCTCTAGTTCTGTTCTTCTGGTCTTTTATTGGTTTGAGCCAATCTGGAACCACTTCTAGAACTGAAGGCTGGGTAACCAGAGCTCCACCTCAGAGATAGAGAGGAGAGGGCAGGTAATTTCTACTAGCAGAAGGAGTGGGGTGGGCAATCTATATCTGGGAGATATTAATAAGGCTCTAAGAACTGCAATTTGTTCACACAGAAAGAAAAAGCAAAAGTCATAATCAGGGAAGTCAGCAGCAGCAGGAAAAAGCAGTTGGAATCTATCCACTAGAGCAGGGAGTAAGTTCATAATGAAGCAATAATTATCTAAGCAGGTTGACCATTAGACTCACATGGAGGCCATTTTTACTTTGGTCCTGTCCTCAAAGATACCACCTGAGTGACTCCAAACTCTTCAGATGTAGAGCTGATATGTGGAAGGTGAAGTATCCAGAACATCAGTAAGAGATCCTTGGGCAGAGTAGTGAGCCTTAATCCAGCCTGCACCTCTCCTGCATGCTAAGAGGCATGCAGAAGCCAAAGCAGGCTTTCCCTCTCTTTTCTCTCCAAGTGATAAGCCCAATACCAAGTCATTAAGCCATTGGATACACAGGCTGAGCTGGCTCTTGGGCCATGTCCAAATTTCCCTTTCGCCAGATACATTGACTTCATTTGGTCTAAATGGGTGAGTTCAGCACTCTTAAAAACTATACAATATAAGGGCTGGAGAGGTAACTCAGCAGTGAGAGAATATTAATGCTCTTCCAAGGACCTGGATTCAATTCCCAACACCCACATGCTGGTTAGCAAACACCTGTAAATCCAGTTCCAGGAGGTTCCATGCTCTCTTCTGGTCTTCATGGGCACTGCAAGAATATGCTGCCACACATGCAGGCAAAACCACCCATACACATCAAATATATTTTGAAATACAGAATATAAACTGAGAAAATAACAATTATTTAATATTTGCTATATACATACGCTTTAATTTTGTTTCATCTTTTAAAGACATGATCTTGCTTTGTAGCCCTGGTTAGCCTGATATTCTATTTGTAGTTCAGTCATATGTTGAACCCAGGGCTATCCTCCTGCCTCAACTTCCTACTGCTGGGACCACAAGTATGCATTACACTGGAATGGGATGAAAACCTTTAATACGGTGATTTTTGTGCCATTTTTTCTTTGTTCGTCTCTGAGTTACTCTGGGAAAAAAAATACAAAGGCTAGAGACACTCAGATCTGGAGTAATGTTCATTTTATCAGCTAATGTCACTGAAAGCAGTTCAATGTGTATTTACTTCCTATCAGCTTTAGTGACCTTCTTGGCCCTGTAGTAGGAAAGGAAAAGATTAAGGCAGCTGGGGGTGCAGAGGTCTGGGGAAGACATTTCAGATGAGCCTAAGAAATGAAAGCGCTGCAGTGATGACTAGGACTCTCCAATCCTCGCCAACTGCCAGTGTCTGTCTGGGTGGGGTAACGTAGCATCTAGCGACATAACACAGACCCTCTTTTTCCCTCTAGGATCCAGCATGTGCTTCTAACCCCAAATCCTCCAAATGGACTCTGATTCCATGCGGATGGATGAAAGATGAGAAACACAGTAGCTTTCTGGTGGATTTTCTTCTCCGTCTGTTCTCCAGCCAACTGTTTGAAGATTTTTTTTCCCTTTTAAGGCCCAGTACATCTCCTTTGGGCTTCTCCCTTTCCATGGGGAGGAATCCACCAGAGACAGTTCACCAGAGGCAAGGCACTAACTTTTCATCCTCCTGAGTCCTTTGTTTCATTTTGGCCAAAGATCAGCGTTGATCTAGGTGGTTACCAGCTGCAAAACAGCTGTGCAATTCAAGAAAACCACACTGGGCTCGAGAGGCTGAAAGGCTTTATTAAATTGGGGAGGGTTGGGGAACAGGTTGGGTTATCTCCCTCTCAGACTCCCCCCGCCATGAAAGTCTCTCTTCTTCGGGGGAGAGGGGGATCTGATGTAAGGCAAGCTCAGATTTCTCACCTCCAGGCTGTAATCATAGAGAGTCATTCTTATTTGAAACGAGAAGCCCCCAGGGAAAGAAACTTACATTCTACTTTTGAGGCCAGTGGGAATTAGACAAGCCATTCCTGTCTGTTTTAGCATGTCAGGAAACTTGCCAAAGTCACAGACTGCATGGGTCATTTTAAAGAAATTAAGCTTGGGGTTAAAGCAGACTGTCGCAAATTGTCACAACTTTATAAAACACAAGCCACAGCCCACCTTTCCAATCTAACAAAATGCTTGCTCTGGGCTCTAAAATGAAAAAGAATGATTTTTTTTTTATTCTAACACTAATAACAACAAACTTCTGGTGACCTTTGGCTATCCAGTCTAACCAAGGCAATAGCCCTACTCCAGGCTCAGTAAGAAACCCTGCCCCAGGAAATGAGGTAGAAAACACTGCAGCTGTAGTTCAGTGGTAAACTTGCCTCATACATGTGACCCTAGGTTCAATGCCCAAAACTTAAAATGCACAGTGACTGAGAAGACCTCTGCACACACATGTATACACACGCAGTCTCGAATGTGCGTGTGAGTGCACACACACACATCCTCATATTCATTCAGGGAGGCACACATGTAAACACACATACAGACAAATGTATTTGGCTAATGTGCCCAGTATGTGTAGAATGGATTTGTTTTATTTTTTACAGCCAGTTATCTAGAAGCCCAAGAAAGGAATCATATTTCTAACTTGCAAATGCAGTCATTCCTCAAAAGATGGACTCGCAACTGAATGTCTGGGCTTCGATTGTTCTGGAACGGTCAGAGGTGGTAGAGTGAATAAGACCTTTCACACTCCAACTCCACTGGAGTGAAAGCACAGAGACACAGTTCATGGCTTTTGAGTTACGTTGCTGTCATCTCCCAGATCTTGACACAGCATCGGCACAAGAAAATTGTTTCCTGCCTGGCAACGTCAAACACCAACACTTGAAAAAAAAATCACATAAAATACATGATGCGCTATTTTCTTGGCAAACTTGGTTAATAAAATTTTGAATGAGATCCCTGGAAACTTAGGAGTGAGCACAGCCCCAGCTGTTTTCTAGGAAATGAAAAGGCCTTCTTCACAGTGGGAAGACAATGCGACGACTGAAAGACAACCTATGGGGTGTTTAGACGGAGGTGGGAAATGAGTTTGCTTCTCAACTTCCATAAAGCTGAATTTCGGGCTCAAAATGGAGGCAAGGGTAGGGGGCATGGTTATGGAAGAAGGGGGTTGTGACTGGCCCTGTGCAGAAATTAGTCTGTCACTTGGGATTAGTCAGAACTCATTGATAGTCACCCTGGACACTTTCACTGAATTCCCATCTCGCTTTGATGACTCCTGACTACTTTGTGAGAGGCAAGTTTGTGCTGACTTGTGGCTCCCAGGTCATTTCACACCTAGTGCAGTCATCAATCCATGTCTGCTTTTTGTCCTAAGAAGTGGAATTTCTGATGAACAGAGGAAAGCAGTACTGAATATCCAGATTTTGAGTCTCACATACAGGCTGGCGGCAGTTTTGAACACATTCTAATAAATGCATCTCTCTCTCCCCAAGAATCTTCTAAAGGAGAATGTTTAAACAAATCATAAGAACGAAACACTTTCCTCAAGTCTTCTGGTCTCCATTTACCTTTTTATCATATGTTACTTTGTTAAAAAGGAAAGGAAAGGAAGGAAGGAAGGAAGGAAGGAAGGAAGGAAGGAAGGAAGGAAGGAAGAAAAACGTGCTATTGCGTGCTTGCTCTCACTCTGTCCTCTTGTCCCATGTTCCCTCTCTCCCCGTTCACATTCACCCCTCCATGTGCTCATGGCTGACCTCTACTTCTCTCTACTCTCTACTCTCTCTCTCTCTCTGTGTCTCAACTCCCCTCCCCATGCCCTGAACAAACTCTACTCTATGCTACAAAAACATCAAAATGCATAACTTAATACAATGACACTCAGCGAAGACTACGTTCAGTTGTAAGTCACCCATTTCTCTTCCAATAAACATCATCTCAGCCTCTATTTCCGGAATCCAATGATCTTTTTTTTTTTTTCAGTAGTCTATGAAGTAGGTAATGAACATTCAAGCTGGCCTGAGAATCCAGGGAGATGCTACTTCTGAACTCTCCCCTTTACTACACACTCAGAATATCTCTTGCCCACGTTGCCATTTGACAGCTCAGTTTTCCAAGCCTACAGATGTTCGGCTGTCTTGATTCATCCATTCAAGAAAAAGAGCAGGAGTTGGAAATCTCACCTCAGATATTTGACCTTGCCCTTTGTTTCTAGCAGCAAGCACATCAGGTTTGCACTGTTGAAGGCACTCTGACATCTCTTGTGAGAAAACTAAGGACCAGACAGCACAGCTTGACAACCCATAGAAAATAGATTGATGGGGATTCTGAGCAAGGTTAGAAGAACAGGACCACAGTTAGTAAGTTCTCGTTAGGGCTCTTAAGAAAAGTGGGATGGTCTTGCTTCATGGGACCCTGTGGTTTAATGTCTGTTTTGGCTAACATGTTGTCTATACAAATGATCAAAGCCGATGACAAAGAGACACAGCAATAATTAGATAACTGACACAGGGTACAGGTGTGACACTCAGAGGCAGAGAAGGCATAAGCAGGATACCCACTAGCTTTTGCTTACTCAAGAGGTAAGGAGCCACCTGCAATGTCTTCTAGCATTGGAGTTTTCAGACCCAAGCTCTGGATGATCCTAGAATAAGGGCATAGCTACAAGTGGACAGTCCCAGCATCGATGAGGGACACCATAAACCATGTCACCAGTACATCTGTCTTTAGTACCTTCTAGACTCATGCTGGAGTTCTTTTTCACAGCAAGGACTGCTGACAAGCAGGTTGCCCTGAGGCCAGCTGTGTTTCCTAAACCCATATGAGGATGCCCAAGTTTGCAAAATGCAGACAGGAAATGTGCACTGGGCTCCCTGGGGTGCGAAAGGCTTATAAATTCTTGCAAAGAGTCCATCCTTTTCAAAAGATAAGCATTAGCTTGCAGCTGGTAAAGTACTTAGGTAACTACTCTGGATAGCATCAGAATGTGTGCTTCTTCCCAGAGTCTGAGCAAGGTTTAGGAAAGAGAAGACTAGTTTTTGTTGATGTTGTTTTGTTTTTTTTGTTTGTTTGTTTGGTTGGTTTTTGGGTTTTTTTTTTTAGAGTAAATATGTCCCTTTCTGTATACCTAGAGCTCTCTGTTAACTCACTATTTAGTGTCTGTGCATAGTACCCACTCAACAACAGTGATAGCCCTTACTTTCTTCACTAGTCCAGTTTCTAACCTCTCAGTTTTCAAAAGGGCTAGGAGAGGAAGCTGAGATTAAAGTCCCTAGAGTGGAATAGGCATAAATCCAAAAGTTGTAGCATACCCTCCTTCAGCTTCTCTATAGCAGTAAGGAAGGTCTTTCTTTCCACCCTATGAAGTAGCAGCGTAGACATTAGATCTTTCAGGGCTATGTAATCCCTGTAGAATCAAGAGAACACAAGAGAAAGAGATAACAGAAAGAAAAATGTGATGCCTGGCTTCCTTAATCTTTTATTCCACTATCTAACCATCACTTAGGAGGCCACTAAGTGGCCTTCTAGTGCACCAGATGTGAATGCCTGTCTGTATCCTCACTGAGAACTTACTTGGGGCCCTGAAAGCTCTGGCTCCTCAAGGTTATTTATATGCCCAGGAAGCTGCCCTTCCATAGGGAACTGTGCCCTTCTGCTAGCTGTGAACAGTCTTAGGTGCTACCTTTATGGATTGAGTAGGACTGAAAGTCCCTCCCCCCAAAGTCATTCTGCTTTGGAGATGTCTACTTATAAATTAATGAATTATAAAGTAACAGACAGGGAACTAATGGAGATGTAGGAGGACAAGGATGAGAGTCTTGGGACAGAATGACAAAAGTAAAGTATGTATGAAAATGCCTAAAATAAACCCATTACTATATACAAACTTAAAAGCAAAAAGAATTAAGAGTAAAACCATCATTAAAAGAAAAAGTGAACATTAGCCACCAGGCTCCTAAGGGAGTCATAGTGGAATTGTTGGCAGCAAATTATTCACTGATAACCAATGGTCAAAAGCAGAAGGGGTCCATCAACAGGAAAGCCTCATCTACTATCAGTCCAAGAACCCCTAGGACAGTTTCTTCCAAACCAATTATAAAAGGGACAGGGTGACTTATTTACAGCTTCCATTTGCTTTGGATGATTCGAGCACACACTTCAATATGCTATCAGCTCTCTCTCTCGAGTCTTTAAAATGTGAACATGTTGATTTTTATCTTCTAGTGTGTTGTTTCTAATTTTGGGAAGGAACACGTAAAGTTCTCAGTTCTGGTTGTGAGAGACCCTCTTCGGAGGTTAAGCTCTTTGAAGGTTTCCTAAAATGTCCCTCAATGACAATCCCAGAGAATAGGCAGAGGTCTGGCTGGGCTGCTGAGCCACAGGTGTCTGTGGGAAGCTGGATTCTAAAACACAGCACTAACTAGGTTGTAGCTCATCTTTAATAGTCGCAATGATTTATTTCTATTAATTATGACTATTTTAAGTAATAAACCATAAATGCTCTAAACATATAACTTTAGTGAACTTAATCTCATTATCTCTTTTTATGTTTCAAGTCTGTAGCTAATTAAGCATTTCACAATTCAGAGCTAGAGAGGTGGCCCAATGGTTAAGAGGACTTGTTCTTTCAGGGGACCCTCGATTGATCCCCAAGCACCTCCTTATGGAAGCTCACTGCTGCCTATAAATCCAGGTCCAGGGTATATGATGCTCTCCTCTGACTTCTGTACATACATGTACACACACACACACACACACACACACACACACCGTTGTTATTCAAAACTATATATGTAGCGAGCAATATATTTGTACTTGGTAGCACTATGCAAGAAACTATAGACTCAACCAAATGTGTAATCTTGCCAGTATATTGGGAGGGTACTCAACTTAGCGAAGCCATGCTTTTCTATGAATGACTTTATAGGTGGAAGACACTCTGGCTTGGGGGAGAATTCTCTATCCTGCTGTGTGGAGCGCTGGCATGCTGCAAAAGAGCACTTGCTGACACCTGGGAAAGTCGTCTTTCATGGCCATCATCTTACACCTTATTGGGCTGTCATTACCTTTTCCTTCTCAGATTCAGTTCTTTTGTAAGTTAACTATAGTGAAAGTTATGAATATCATCCCCCCCACCAAAAAAAACCCCATACTTTTTAGAAAGTTATATATCTGGCCTTCTTTATTCCATATATCCCCTATAGAATTTAGACTATATAATCTCAAGTCCCTCATCCCTCCCTCATAGCCTATAAACCCAAACTCTCTCTGTTCATACAGCTCAGAGACATGTCAGGGATATGAACCAATTATATGGCTGACCAAAGAAGATACTTCAAAACGGGTACAGAGAGAGACATTATCCTACTTCATAGCATTAGAGATAAAGGAATTGGCCTGAACTATTGGCTAAAACATCCCTGATGGCTCTGTTTAAGAGGCGTGCTACATCTGGGATTTGCTAACTTGAGTCAGTGAAGACTTTCTATTTCCTCCCAACGACTTCCTGAAGTCATTTTTCACAAGGTTCCAACTTTCTAAGAAGTTGTGCCATAAATGCCTTTGCTGTCATCAGCCAGGGAGCCTGCCAAAGTCGGCCTTCCCGAGACATTCCGTTGGTTCTTCCTGCTCCGAGAGCTGAGGATGATGGACCATTACTATCCTTTGGGGTGATACAAGTTCACTTTGATCAGGTACAAGTGCAGACTGTAGTTCGTTCCAGGGCCCTTGAGCAACATGCCGTTAGACACACTGTTCACATACTGTTACTGAGAATGGAGACACAGGAAGTGAGGACTAGTAACCAATCAATACACGCCAAATAGAAGGCAGAGCTGTAAGGGTGAGCCACAGAGGGCCGGGGGTGCTGCTCTGGTAGAATACCCTCAGGTAACCAAGTCTTCACTAGGCTGCCTTGCACCATGCAGTTCTGATGCGCTCTCTCTTGCCCATGGTCTCATTCGTACTTAGCATGTTTTCATTACCTTTTCCTTCTCACACTACATTCTTTTTTTTGAGGTTAGTATTAAAAGTTACGGCTTTCATTATAGCATTTTTTTCTCTAGAGATGCTATTTTAATCTTGCAAATACGGATGTTTTGCATGGATGTGTGTCTGTGTGTCTGTCTGTGCAGCACTTGGATGTCTGGAGCCCGTGGAGGCCAGAAAAAGCTAATTAGACACCCTGGAACTGGAGATACAGATCAGAGTGAACCATGGTGAGGGTGCTTGGGAGAGAGCTTGCGTCCTGTGGAAGAGCGGCAGCACAGAGCCATCTCTCCAGGCTCTAAAGGCTGGATTTTAAAGTAGGCTTGTTTGTTTAACTAATCAGACTAGAAAACAATCAGCTGGGCTTTTGAGGCCAGGCAAGCTTAATGCATGTATCCTGGACAGCATGTTTGGGAAGCGTGAGACATTTGAACCTTAAGTGCTTGGAGGGAAAAATAGGCAAAAAGCCCAAGTTTGCAACTAGACAATTAGCAAGTAGAGTTTCTGTATATTAAGGTCTACCTCAAAAAGTAAGGACATAGAAAACAAAAACAATGTGCAGAACCATATTGCTATGCAACCCACGAAGCCTTCAATGGAGTCCTTTGCTCACTACTTACTCTGTAGTAATCCAGAGAAAACTGAGGGTGTGAGGACATTCTGACTATATGTCCAACATTATCCTAGCTGGGCAGTAAATGTTGGACCAGTAAGTTGAGTCTAAAATAAGTCTTCTAGACCCTTCTTACCTTGTGCGCCAGCAACATGCTGCTTTCATGTTTCCACTTCCAATCTAATGATCATAAACAGACAGTAGGTGGGAAGAAATACTCCAAGACTGAGTTTCAGGTAGCCCAGGTCCTCTGTAACATCATGGGTTACCATCAAATGCCACTGTTAGCAGCAACGGGTACCCAAGATTATGCACCAACATCTCTTACACAGCCAAGAGCTGTGCCTGTATTTAGCAATTAGGTTCATGCAATTGTTAGTGGGCCAGAGATACATTCTACATATGAAAATAAATGTTTCTTAAGGGAAGTGGGAAATAACAGGTTTCCTCACATTTCAGTTCTCCCTTTCTCCCAGCATACAATTGCAGCCTCACTCTTTCTCTGGATCCATATCAAGACACAGCTATTGATTTGAAGAACCGAGCAAAGCTCACTTCTCACTGCCCCTTTGTCAGAGTTTAGCTGTGAGTTGAGTCTCTCGCTGAAGGCTGTTCTGTGTTCTCTGGGTCGGCAGAGCTGTGTTTCTGAAAAGGTGCCATCTGCTTCTGTGAATGTACAGCCTCTTTCAGCAAATAGGGAAAGTAAACAGGGAAAGCAGGAGCAGGATTTCTCCAACTGAAAACCTGACACAGCACCAGCGTGGTCTGAAGAAATAGCTTTTATTGATGTGCCCAGGCTGAAGTGGAACAGTTCTGGGTATACGGTATTTTTTGCCCTCACGTCTTCCCTCTGGATAAAATCCATATGAAAAGGGAGGGTTCTCACTGACCTCTGGTTTCCTGGAATCATCCTGAGCCCTTGATCTTCCTGCAGAGAGACCTGGAGGAAATTTAGCCCATGTCTGAGCTGTTCATTCTGAGAGTCCGTGAAGAAGCAGTAAATTTCCTGTACACACATTTATCTCATGATTGGTGGCTCACCTGCAGATTGCTTAGGGAATACCAAAGATTCCTATATATCCATAAAGTGCTCAGAAAGTGCATTTTAAAAATAATTCTACCTTGTCAAAATGAATATCTCTCAGTTAGCTTTGCCCAATCAGTGTCCCGATGTCTTCAAGTTGTAGAGGAAAAGTTTACCGAGGCTGTACTTCTAGTCACAAATAAATACTTATGAATTCTCTTTTCCTCTGGAGCCAAAGCCACTTAAGTTATTTTTTTTTCAACAACTTAATACTAGTGAGTCCTTGTCAAAGATACTTAGTTTCTTCAAGGTCCAGTGTCCCAATCTATGAACAGTTAACAAGGAAAGCACTCGCCTGCGGGACATTTGGGAAACATTGGACCCAGCAATTGCCAGTGGGCACTTAGCAGATCTTTGAACCCATGTTCAGCGTGGTTCATATGTACCTGAAACTGTTGTTCTTATTGGCTAGACAAAGAATTTTAGAATTCTATAGGCGATTTTATTTTGTAACAGAGATTCACAAAAGATTAGCTAAGTGTCTTGTGATATGAAGCCTGAACACGTTTAGAAACACTGCAAGACTATAAGAAACAGCTTTCTAGGCATCTTCTCGCCTCCCTTCGCATTTGGAACTACCGTTGGGCCTCCAGGGTCTGTGTTCCCTGGTGTGTAAAGAAACACAGATGAACAAAATACTCCCTGACCTAGTCAGAGCTGGGGTATAGCCACACGTGGCCAGCAAGTGACAGGACTATTGACCTGTGATGTCTGCCAAGTGTCAGCCACATGTCATGTAATTTCCCTCAGCCCAAAAGGACAGGCAAGCTCAGAGCACAGGTGCAGACAATCTTATCAAGCTGACCAACCTCACCTGTTGTGTCTGGATCTGCTTTCTTCCAGAGGTTTCTGGAGAAGGTATAGGGGGTGTCAGAGTTCATCTGGGAACCTTTTGAAGAATGAGCTCACACTCATTCTCATTTTGAACACCTTGTTATCACCATAGATAATCTTACAGTGTAAACGATTTCCAGCTGCCCTTGCGGAAAGTGACAGAGTCTGTCCTGACAACTGTTCATAGGCTTGCTGTAGCTTTTTAACAGGCTTGAGTTTCATGGCTACACCAAAGCCCGAGTTCCCGGATTTGCTAATTCAGTTTCTTTGAAGTTAGGAAAGATCCCCCACCCACCCCCACTCCCGCTTTTTCTCTTTGTTTCTTTGCTTCTTTTTGACCCCACCTCCCCCCTATCATTTTTTAAACAATCAGGCACTCGAGTGTCACCCTGGTATCTGAATTCAGAGATCTGGAAGGCTCTTTATTCTGGGAAACACGTAGGCTGAGCATTCCTGAAAGAGAATCAACACAACCTGTGCTTCCCCAGGTGGGCCTCGAGAATTGCAGGTGTGAATTGCAGAAAGAGAACAGGCTAAGGAAAGCAGTAAGCAAGCGGCAGCAGAAGCCTTTGGCCAGCTTTTCACTTCGGCTCATTTGCATTTCTTCAGCATGAGATGTCACCAGGAAGCCTTTATAATTCCACCAGGCTCATCACAACTTTGCCTTCCATAAGTCTGTGTAAATTATTGGTGTGTGTTTGTGTGTGTGTGTGTGTGTGTGTGTGTGTGCATGGTCAACAGGGGTCAAAACTGAGGTGGTACTGTTCTGAATCTTTTACCATAAGAACAACTTGTTTGAAAACTGTCAACACGTCAGAGTCTGGAGGATCTCCAGCCCTCTGAGGCCACACCCACATTAAGAAGCTTTGAGTCAAGAGGAATAGCAAATGTCCCCATCAGAGCCATAGTGGGCTTGACCCCGGGGCATGCTGCATACAAGGGCTGCAAACTGTTGCAGAATTTCGTCTTTATCTTGCCCTTTCCTTTCTTTCTTCTTCTTTCTTTCTGGTCTATTGCTTTACTTCAAAGAAAGAAAAAAATGTCCAGCTTCCACTTTCTTTCTTGTTCAATGAGTAAACATTGTAAAAATTATTTTGTCAGAACAAAGCTGACAGGACCTTATGCTCTCTGCTCTATGTCAAATGACCTTAGTTGTCCCATGCACACAGGGAGGGGGTTGCGGAGGCCCCAGGTTGCATCCTTCAGTACATGGTCTGCCAGAGGTTGGGGGGCGGATCTCTACAGAAACCTCATTTAAAATATATTACAAAAGGCTGCATTAGTTCCAATGCTGCTTTAAGAAATACATTAACCATGAAGCTTAAGGTTGTTTCCCTGATAAAAGTCTGAAGGTCAGGAGTGAGGCTCACTGGATTCCAACTGAGAGCCCAGCAAGCTTCACTGCTTGGCCTTGGGGGAAAAAGATGGCTCCCTGCACTTTCCAGATTCAGGAAGGGTACCTGCATAGGCTGTGTCATGACTACCTCATCTTTAAAACAATCAGCACCCCCGAATCTCAGCCTGATTCTCTTTTGGGGTTTTTACCTTAGAAGGCCCTTGGTGACATCAGCTCCTGCCTTGCGGCACTATTATCAGCTGAGGAGCAAACTTGATGCTCTTTGGAGATGTACTTTCTCTTTCCCATGACATAATATGGCCACAGGCACTGGTGACTAGGGCACTCATGGGCATCTTTGGGCATTCTTCTTTATTCTTGTAAGGAAGGAAGGAGAATATACAGCTTGGGACTTTTAAACGTGTGGAAAGTGGAGGAAAATGTCTACAGAACACGGCCTTGAGGCAGAGGAAAGCCAAGAGCAATCTCAATCCGTGCTAAAGGACATTAAGAAATGACGCAACAAGTGGATACAGCAACATACGTCAGAATTTACAAGGTCTCGATGGAAACATTGAGAAGTGCTGACAGAGTTCGGGCACCAATTAGAAATCAAGAAACGGGAGCACAGAAATGGAGAGAGACACTAGGCCACTCAACCCCTAGCATTGCTCAGACCCTAATTCTCATTGCTCAGACCCTAAGTCTACAAATGGTCACAAGCCCCACCCCTCAGCAGCACACCTCTCTGCTATGTACTGTACACCCTCAGGGGAGCCTTTGTCACAGACTGTGCCTGGGTTTGTAAGCTGCTCATGAAGACAGGGGAGACTTAGTCCTCATACCGTCATGTCTACACATCTAGCTTCTGGTCCCTCATCCACACACCTGTGTCAACTCTAGGCTTGCTGTCAGATCCTGCTCATTTGTTCTGCCACCTCTCTGAGGAAAGAAGTATTTTCTGTAAACTAAGGAGGACAGTGATGTCTCACTACCACGCTTCTAAGAACCAGTAAAACATGTTTCCGTTGAATATCAGGTTGCATGAACTGCTAAAGCAAGTGTCCTGTGGTCATTAATCGGCAATGAATGGGAAGGACTTATCAGTATGCAAACGGGGAGAGCCTGCAGCTTCATTCTGAACTGCTTTCCCTATAGCTGGAGATCTGACCTCAGAGAATGACATTAAAACCTTCCAAAATTCTGACACTGCTACCCTAGGAAGGAGAAAATATGGTTGGGAGTAGAGATGAAGAAGGGTCAACTCCCAATGCCAACCTCAGTTCTCAGTCCTCAGCTTTGTATTAGGTAAGGTTGAGAAACAAATCTTAGTAACCATCTCCAACACACACACACACACACACACACACACACACACATACACACACACACATACACACACACACACACACACACAAAGTATGTGAAACTCACTGATATAACAGAAAGATTTTGAGAATCTAGAAAAATGGGATATACCAAGTTCATGGATCAGAAGATTCTATCTTCAAAAACATTTTTGTTTTGCAATAATCTTAGTTATGCAAATAATCCCCATACATGCTCCATTGGGCTGTCCCTAATGTTAATATTTTATGTAACCATGATACACTTATTAAAACCAAATTATTGTTGACATAAAAGTGTTAGCTGGATTGCATAGGCACTATTTGGATCTCATCAGCATTTTCTGCTATGTTTTTTCTTAAGAATACCATCAAGAACATCATATCACATTCAAGGTCAGTTGTCCTTTTAAAATATTTCTGTATTGTTTCATTTTGCACAACATTTCAAAGAATGCATTCAAGGTGTTTTACAGAATGTCTCAACTTGGGTTATTGGGAGTCATGATTCTTTGTTTTGTTTTGTTTTTGTTAGACTTTGTTAAGAATTTTGGGAGAGCAGATGTTGTTCAGTAGATGAATGGATACAAAAATTGTGGTATATCTACAGAACGGAGTACTACTCAGCTATTAGAAACAATGACTTTATGAAATTCCTAAGAAAATGGATGCATCTAGAGAATATCATCCTGAGTGAGATAACCCAGTCACAAAAGAACAGACATAATATGCAGTCACTGATAATTGAATACTAACCCCAGAAAGCTCTGAACACCCCAGAAATGACTCACAGACTAAATGAAGCTCAAGAAAAACAAAGGCCAGAAAGAATGAAAGAACGAAAGAAAGAAAGAAAGAAAGAAAGAAAGAAAGAAAGAAAGAAAGAAAGAAAGAAAGAAAAGCCTCAGTCCTTAGGGGAAAAAAAGTATAGCACCCTCTCAGAGTGTGGTATACCTGAACCTCAAATCATTAATAATCCAAAAGCTAAAATAATAGCCTTGTGGCAATTTTTGGTATTTACAGATCATTATGCTTAATCTATACCCAACAAGAAACCTGTTTCCATGTTACATTCTGTCCTACATGTACTTCATGCTTATGTTAACTAGTGAGATTTCTATGCATGCTATCAAACCTCTAAAAGAATTAAGTACTGACAAAATTATTCATGTAATATTATGCCAAAATGCCTTTAAAAATCTGTAAATGTATCCTTTTTTTAAAAATAAAGTGGTAAGGAATAGTAATAATAATAATAAAGAATTTTGGGAAAGAAGAATATAGGGTTGACGTGTCATTTTTGTTAGACTGTATCAGGGGTCCATGGTGTGAGCATTGATTATTACTGGTGATGTGTCTACTGTGACATCTGGGACAATTGGATTTTCCTGTTTCTTTAAACATTGTATGCAACGTGAAGATACTATGTGTAAAACTTAACTCAAAATGGAAAACGTAAATGGAAAAATAAACCATAAAACTTGTAGATAAACAAACAGGAACAAAGAAAATCTTCTTAAATGTATGTAGGAAACAGCAAAAAGGACACATTCACACGCATGCATGAACACTCACACATGTACAAATAATGAATCATAAAGAAAAAAATTCATAAATTAGAGTTCATCAAATGTGGACCTTTCTGGGCACTAGAGAGATGGCTCAGACCGTAAGAACAGGTACTGTATTTGCAGAGGACCCAAATTCACGTTCTAGCACCAGAGGCTCAGAATCCCCTATCACTCCGGGCCCAAGGTCATCTGATTCCTCTTACTTCCTCAGGTACTTGCACCTGAATACACATAGGAACGCAGATCCCCACACATGCACATACTTATTTGTAATGTTAAAATATATTTTTCAAATAAGAACTATTGATCAAATGTTAACATTTAAAAATGTAAGAGGCAAGCCAAAGCTGTCTGGAATTGAAAATGGTTGGCACACCTATATCTACCGAAGAATTCTGGACTCAAAATGCACAGAATGGGAGAAGTGGTCTGTACCACTCACATAAGATGAAATAACATTTTTTTAAACTGACAAAATACCTCAACAATTACTTCCAAAGGACTATGTGTAATTGCCTATAAGAATAGAACAGATGTTGAACATCATTAGACTGCACAGATTAAAACCATGATGAGTTACCACTACGTCCCTGCTAAGGAAGCCAACATTAAAAAGACAGACAATACTACATTTTGGCAAGGATGTGAATTTCTGGGACCGCTCGTGCGTTTCTGGTGGAAATGTAAAACAGTTTGGCAGTTTCTTCTAAAGTTAAACACATGCTTATTTTAGAGATCATCAATTCGCACCTAGGCATTCACTCAAGAGAAATGAAAACATACATTACACAAAGAATTGTTCAAGTAGATTCTAGCTGTTCTATTCATAAGTTCCCCAACCTCCAAAACAGTTTTAAAAAATCCATGGAAGGTGGGTAGATAAAAATGTTAAGATACATCTATGCAATTGAAACCAGTTCAAGAATAAATTATAGTACATGGAAGATGCCAGACTGAAAGTGGATATCTTACCCTTCCACCAATACATAGTCTAAACTGAGAGAGATAATCCACATAGTGATAAACAATGCATACCTAGGCCATAAACAAACTATGGTGTTGATGATGCAGAGCATTTGAAATATTTTGTAGTGATGGAAATACCATATATCCTAACAAGGTTGGAGGTGTCATGAGGTCACACACTAGTCAGTGTTTTAAATTGTTTCAAGTAGAGTGAAAAAAAAATCCTCCTATTTTCCTCATGATGTATATTTTCTAAAAAAAATTAACAATTACTTTTCAGCAATACATCTTGCCTAGTACATTTGGAAAGAGGCCTTATAAGCTAAGGCTGTGCAGATGGAGTACATTTATTCATGCCCTGGCTATCCTGTAAATTAGAGGTGATGGTACATCTCCTTGCATCTCAATTAAACACCATGTATGATCCAAAGTAGAAATAAAACCAATACCTCATTAATACAGTTGGAAAAGTGTTCAAATTCCTAGTTTGTCAATGATATTACTGTTTTCTTAAAAAAACAAAGCAAAAAAAAAAAAAAAAAAAAAACAAGATACAACATACAACAGGTATAAGTTTAAGATTTAGGGAAAATCCCATGATGTAGGTAAAGCTCTTAGATGAGTTAATCTGATGGAAGATGAACAGGTAAATGTACCACCACTGAGTTTCAGTGTCTAACTCTTCATCAAGATACCAATGAAATAAAGAAGGCTCTAAGAGCCAGATGACAAGCTCTACCTATGAGTACGGACGATGAGTTAGAAATAATCATAACAACCTTATCAATATAAATATTCACCAAGAGAAACATTCATGTCTGCTTCCATCTTGCTTTCTCTCGAATCTCCTTTTTTCTTCACCTCCTCTCTTCTTCCCAAAACTCTGTCTCCACTCATTCTCTACTGTCCAATCATGAACCTCCTTGACATCAACCTACAGGGTGTTGGTGGCACATATATTTAATCAAAAAACATGGGAGGCAGAGGCAGCAGATCTCTGTGAGCTTGAGGCTAGCCTGGTCTACAGAGCTAATTCCACGAGAGCCAGAGTTACACAGACTAACCCTGTCTAAAAAACTAACAAACAAACAAAAAAGTATAACTCGTGGACAGTGTCCATGAAAAGTTGAAAGTTCAATTAACAAGACATAACTTGTACACATGAAACAATTTAAAAGCAATTCAAGACACCATGTCCTGAAACACCAAATCCTGTGGTTTCAACTAAAAATGTAATAGGAATTCTTGAGAGCAAGAGATCAATGTCAGATGATGTGGCTGAGACTTGGGGCGGGTGACACACAAAAACTACAGAACTGGATCTTAGAACAAGGGACTGCCCACATGTGTACAGAGGAAACCCACTAACCCACCCTCTAATCAAAACCAGATTTGATTAACCAGAGGGGCTTTCATTGGAAGAGAACTCTGAGCAAACGTTTAAGGAAAGATTGAAATGATAGGAATCACTACATACATGTTTGAGGGGGGAGGGAACCACAGAGGTCATCATCTTCCCATGTTTTTTATAAGTAGAAACAACCAGTTCAGGTGAAGGCTACACCTCATGAGAGACTAAGGGGGATTTGGCCAATGTGGGGAGCTAGACAGGGTGAGAGACAGGTCTGGTTTGAACATACTACCCAGCATGTCTAAGCTTTTAGTAGGTGGCAAATGTGGTATCCATTGGGATGAGGTGTCTAATACTGGTCTTTGACTTTAGGTTTCCTACTAACTCTCTGGATAAATTGTACGTGGCAGGAACAGCATTGAGAGACATATAGAGTCAGGTCCCTGAAACTCTCATTCTTGGAACCCTGAGCCTTCTCATAAAAGAATCTACCTGTTTTGAGGCCACCTTGTATAAGAAAAACAAGGGCTCACCCAGAGGGCTTAGAAAACACGAGATATCATAGGGAGATAGAAAGCAACCAGGGGATGCCAAGGCACCAGGCAAGAGTGAAAGAGCCCTGTTGGAGGAGAGTCCTCCAGCTCCAGACATCCCCACTGATGTCTTGTGGACCAGAAATCCAAGTCCATTCTGAGTTCCTGATAGATCAGGCAGTGTTTGTTTTAAGCTGCTAAGCTTTGAAGTAATTTGCTGTGAAGCAATAATTTAAAAAAAAAAAAAAAACTAATTGCTAGTGTCCCTTACATTCTCTCCCTATAATGTTTTGTCTTTATAAAATGCTGCAAGAAAAGCAAAACAAAAACAAAAGCACTGCAGATCTCTGGTTAAAGGACTAAGAAGGTTGAATGTGACAAGAGGATTTGCATGGGAACTGGGTGGTAGAAGGAAGAATATCGAGTGTCTGTGTGGAATGAAGGGATGCCAGAGATTAATATTTTTACATCACTTTCTAAGGATATGAACCCTATGGGAATGTAAAACTGGCATCCCTCTTTGTGTCTAATTTTTTTCTTTTATGAGCTGGAGAGATGGCTCAGTGGTTAAGAGCACTGACTGCTCTTCCAGAGGTCCTGAGTTCAAATCCCAGCAACCACATGGTGGCTCACAACCACCAATGTAATGAGGTCAACTACATTCTGGTGTGTTTGAAGACAGCTACAGTGTACTTATATATAATAAATAAATAAATCTTAAAAATAATTTTTCTTTTATAACAGATAAAAATGACAATCCTGGTTCTGCTTGCCTCAAAGAGTGGTCATCATAACACAATATAGCCATCACCAATGTTCTTTCTGATCATCTCTAGCTCTTCCATTTCTGGGTGCAGGAAGAAGCTGTACCTGCTGCCCCTCCGTGACTGAGTTGGGTCATATGGTTATTTATAACCACTGAGTTGGGTATGGAACTGATGTGTGCCTCTTCTGAACTACTGTGTTTGCTACTAAGTTCTAGACCTTCCAAAGCTCTCTTGTCCCCTGCTACAGCAACCAACAGCTGACATCCTCATGGTGCCATTCTGGACTACTGAGTGAATCGGGGATGAGTGGCAGCTGCCAAAATATAATGGACTTGTCCATTTCAGTCACAGAGCCTTGGGGATTACTTGGCGCTGCAATGTGATACCAACTATCCAAGACATATTCATTATAGAGGATCTGAACTGCCCAGGAACCTACAATGGGATCTGACTACTAGAGAGGACAGGCATCCACAGGCTTCTGCATGGAGAAGCACTCTACATGGCTAGCTAGCTTCTGTAGCTTCATTATACATAAGGAGTCATCAGATTCTCTGAGTCAAACTTTCTCTACATAAATGGCTGTGATGATGGTGGTGGTAGCAAGAATATTAAACGGTATCCAATGTTGGGTGTCTACTGTGCGAGGAATCATTCATTGTCATGCTGGATTGAATATCCTACTTTTACGGTAGACATTGATGTTAGGGGGTTCAGTACATAGCCATGCCCATTGCCTCCCCATCTTTGAGTCTATACTTAAGAAGTCCAGTGCTGTAATAAGGAAAAGTGGGGGCCTCCCCTATAAAACACGTATAGAATATAGCCAATGTCCTGAACACATTATATGCTTGCTTTCACTGGAGTTTTAATGGGAAGTTGAAGTCAGCTAGACAGCCCTGGGTCCAAGGCATCTGGCACCCATGTGTGGGATGTGCGTGCTTTGCTGTGTCCTTTCAGGATGGCACAGACATTAATTGCTTAATATGGAAGAGGCAGGAGCTGGGAACAATAACGCTCAATTCCAAAGTCAGCTTGATTTTACCTTCATGGGCCCCAGCATGATGCTACCCACAGGCCTCTCAGGGCTTGAAAGTACAGCTTGGAGCTTCAGCTCCATTTGGGGCATGTGGGGTTGGCACTGAGACCACAGGACCAACCTGATTAAGTACATGTGGTAAACGTGAAGGGTGAAGATGTTCAAAATATCCCTGGACCCACCCCAAACTTTGGGTGGCCTCAAATGCCAAACTCAGCCTAGAACTAACACTTGCATGCAGAGATCTTAAATTAGAGTGCGTCAGAATCATTTCACAGTGTTTTGAGCTGCAGGGGAGGGGGACATTTAGAAAGGGTTCAGGAGAAGACCAGAGACTTACACTGCTGTGAGGAGATGGCATGCATTTGAATAAAGCCTCACTCACTTGGGCTTCCCTTGTTCCCCTGAGACCCAGGCACAACCATTCTCTCCTCTTTAACAATTCCCTGCCCTAGTCTATCTGTCAAATCTTACCCTAAGCTCAAATACCTTCGTCCCCTTTGGTCTAATTTCCCATGCTTCTGAAATTCTCTTTTTCCCTCCAAGATATCTTAGGGGAGGCCTGTTTCCTATTCCGTACACTGCTTCCGAATTCTGAATTCCTGGGTTCCTGTTTACCTTTCTTGCAGCTAGCACTCCAGAATTAGCAACCCATAGCTTGCCTTGATGTCTCAAACAATGTCTTGATACTGCTAATTCAGTGACTCGGTGATTCTATGTCAGTTTCCTGCTGCATTAGGTTCCTACTGGAGATCGGGGGACAAGAGGAGGGATCCAAGTGTGTGAGCAAGAAATTGAAGGCAACAAAATAAGAAAGTCAGAAAGAGATCATGTCACTGGGGCCTGGGCTAATTGCACTGTAGGAGGAAGTTTTGACTTGCAAGTCACATGTCTTTGGAAGCCCTAATGTGAAGATGAAGAGATGCCAGCTTGGCTTTGAGAGGCAACCGTCATAAGTGACATCAATGCCTGGCACTGGCAGAGACAAAGACAGAGTGAGGTAAATTAGGTGATGAAAGGAAGAGGGCTAAGGAAATAGGGGAAAGAACTTGTATAAAATAGATATTATCAAAGACTATGTAGTAATTTCTATCAAGAAAAAATGATCTAGCAAAGAAATGAAAATTGCTAGGAACAAATTTTTGAAAGTAGAATCTGAAGCTAAGTAAGAAGTTTGAGGAATAAACTTAATTTTTTTATGTATTTAAGCATTTATTTGTGTGGGTTGGCATATAGATGCCATAGGTACCACGGCACACATTTGGAGGTCAGAGGACAACTTTCTGAAATCTGTTGTCTTTTTCTACGATGTGGCTTGAACTTGGGTCCCTAGGCTTGGTGGCAAGAGCCTTTATCCACGGGACAAGCTTGCCAGTACAAGGAATGAATGCATTAGGTAAACAGGGTCAATTGACTGTGTATTACTGAGGGCTCACTTTAGGCTTGTTGCCATAAATGAGAGAAAGCCTCAGTGACACAAAACGTGAGATACCTGCATCAAAGACAATGGCCATTGACTCACATATGATGGAGCAGTGATAGTAATGGTTCTACCAAACCCCAAGCTTCATGGGCATCTTAGTGAGGAACTGATGTTACCCACCTACTATTTGGATGGCATGAAGAATAGGAACCTTCCCTGATCAGATATCTGGCTGTAGTGCCCTACCTATCCCAGCTCCCATAGACAATCATTTCTATGGACCGGAATGCAGGTCCATCTTATCCACAGACAAGATGGCATCTTTGTATTCCTACCCCAAAGTGTCTGAACATTAATCTCCTAGAATCTCTTACATCCAAAGCTTCATCGGAGGAGCAAGGTCATGTAGTTTGTAGAAATATTTGCCTGCAATATTCTTGGAGAATTGCCTCTAATCCTACATGGATTCTAAAGACATAGACGTTGATGTAATAGCAATAGTGGTGGGGGGTTTGGGAGGAAAACACAGCCAAAAGTAAGTTTTCTTACAATGAATATAGGTGTGTGTGTGTGTGTGTGTGTGTGTGTGTGTAGGGTATATGTACTGTGTGTGTTAGGGTATATATGTGGTGTGTGTGTGTGTGTGTGTGTGTGTGTGTGTGTGTGTGTGTGTAGGGTATATGTACTGTGTGTGTTAGGGTATATGTGTGTGGGGTGTGTGTATATGTGTGTAGGTTATATGTGTGAGAGAGGCAGAGAGACAGAGAGACAGAGAGAGACAGAGAGACAGAGGAGAAAGGGAGGAATGCTTGACAAGCTGTGTATCATAGGATCTTGGACTCTGGGGTAACTATAAAGGAACATACAAGGTAACCAGATTTGTGGGGTTATAAAATATGTGATCAGTCAGAAATGCCTTTGAATGTGAGTCAGATGTCATACTATAGTCAGATGCTCTTCTGTGCTAGTGTAACATACAGGAAGCCTCAGCTTCTGAACTCGATTAAAAATGTTGTGTGCAGAGATGTGTCATTGGAGAGCTGGAAGCTGATATGAGGAAGAAGTGACAATCAAGAATATCTATGCTTGCTGGATGCTAGAAGAGGTGTGGCAGCAGACACCTTGCTGAGATTCAAGTGTGGAGAGACCTACAACAACCCAGAGGGGGAAAAGAAAACTCAGGAACCTGTGCAGCATATGTGGAGGTCTCTGAACTGTCCCCAAACTAGCCATCCATTTGGGTTAAATAAATCTTTTGGGCCATCAAGACTCAGAGTATCCTTTAATGAAAGAGGGTCATGATGTATATGATCCAAGGACAAATTTGAGGTTTTTTGTTTTTGTTTTTGTTTTGTTTTTTTTTATTTTTCAGTTTAAGGGAAGAAACTATGTCTAACTAGTTTAGGCAAAAAGAAATTTTAATGAGTCATGTAATGTTCTGGAATCACTGAAAAACATAACAAGTTCACTCTCTTTCTCCAACATGTATACTATTTTGGTAAATATTCTTTCTGTTGGGATCCATAGCAGATCAAATCTCTCTTATTCTTACAGCTAGTATTGTATTGTGAAAGGAAAAGAAGATTCTTTTCCCCAGTGATGTCAATTTACATTTTGGGGTTAGACCTATTTGGTTGGCTTGGATCATGTCTAATCTTGACTTACCCACTATGTTTAGAAGGAAATCCTGTTCTACTTTGCCTAAGTCATGGACTCAACTTTAGAGCTGTGACTGTATGGGAAAGTGGGGCATGGGCAACTTACAGAAGAAGATATTTGAAGAGCTATGCATGGTGCTAAGTACCTACAACCTTACTATTAAGGAAATGGGAGCAGAAGGACCATGAGTTCAAGGTCAGCTTGGACCACATAGCAAGTGGATGGCCAGTCAGAGAACATGGTCCTGATAGATATGAGAAAGGAGAGAGAGAGAGAGAGAGAGAGAGAGAGAGAGAGAGAGAGAGAGAGAGAGAGAGAGAGAGGAGAGGGAGAGGGAGAGGGAGAGGGAGAGGGAGAGGGAGAGGGAGAGGGAGAGGGAAAGGGAGGGAGACAGAGAGACAAACAGACAGAGAAAGAGAGAGACAGAGAGGAGGAGGAGGAGGAGGGGAATGTTAAATGTTCCTATTAAAGAGAGAAACTGATAAAGGACTGCTGATATCCCATGGATACCTAGTAAATTTGCAGGAGCTTTCGGTGCATTTTAGCAAATTATATAACTTAATTCTTATCCCTCAATCCAGGAAGTATCACTGAAAGAAGAACAAACAGGGGCTGGAGAGATGGCTCAGTGGTTAAGAGCACTGACTGCTCTTCCATAGGTCCTGAGTTCAAATCCCAGCAAATACATGGTTGCTCACAACCATCTGTAATAGGATCTGATGCCCTCTTCTGGTGTGTCTGAAGCTACAGTGTACTCATATACATATAATAAATAAATATATCCTTAATACCCTTCTTTTAAAAAAGAAAGAAGAAGAACAGACAGAACAGTGTGATATATGGGTGTGCCAAGGTATGTCAGAGGCCTCCTTGTAGTTCACATCATCCTTGGCAGTGTGAAGAAGGCAATGGATACGACAGGATTCTTAGTTTCTCTGAATTGTTTGCCGGAGCAGAAGTGATTACAGGAAAAAGGTATGGCTGGAACAGGAGGTATCTGAAGGTTTAGACCATAGACAAGCATTGGAGATACATCCAGACACCATGGTCAGCCTCACCATATTCCTTCCTCTTCCGCAGTTACGGCACCCTGACCTTTACCATGGGCTCTATAAAAACATTATAAGGTTCATCAGCAATAAAGCTTGCTTTGTTCATTTAGATCCATCACATTTTACTTTTATCTGATTCTCCCCATGTCTCTTCTCTCTGGCTAGTACAAGTCATGCCCACCAGGACTCAAGCTTAATCTCTCCCTTCATCTTTATCCTTAGCTTCCTCTATGCAGCCACAAAACTTCCCAAGTCCTTCCAGAGGCTATCTGTATTCTACAGTCTCCCATGAGATGTCTAATCTATGCCTGCCCAGCCTTAAACAATAATCAACATCCCATAGCTGTCCTAGGACAACCTTGTTTGTTCTGTCTGCGTTCCCGTACAGTGGCCCATATCACATTTACAAAAGCAGACCAATTATCGAAATTAACTAATCAGTTATTTAAAAATCAAGCCTACAGTTTGTTTAATTGAATTAACCAGTGAATGTTGCGTTTTTGCTTTTACAGAACTGAGCTAAAAGGAAATTACCTCAACGGTTTACAAATTTAACCATGTCAGAAAAAGATCATTTCCAATTGGCAGCTTATAATGGAAACTATTTTACATTGTAATGTGTTTTCCTCCCTTAAATAACACACTGCTTTATTATTGTAGGATCATTATGAACATGGTTGGAATGACCCAAGGGTCTGCATGTCCAAATCAAATGGCCTCAGAGTGTTCCTTCTCTCCACAGACTTACAAGGCTGAATGGAAACCTGTGTTATATGCAGTCGATAAATAATAACAGAAAGAATTCTAGGCTATTTGCGGAATGTTTTCTTGGCAAAGCTTAATCTAATTAACTCAATATCATAAACCTTCGCTAAGCAATTGGCATACATTTTAATTTGGTAGCCAGAGTAACTAACATAACTATGGAAGAGGTGAACATACTACACAGGACTGACCGATGTGGAAGGAATTTCAGAGAAAGAAGGTATTTGCTCCAAAGCCTATGAATTAACTCCTTTGTTTCCCATCCCTTCTGTTTATCCTACCCTAGATTAAAAAACACTGGGTTCTACCCATTGGCAAATCCACAGGTTAGCTTAGAACAATGGTTCTTAACTTTCCTAATGCTATGGCCCTTTAATAAAGCTCCTCATGTGTGACCACCCCCACCTTGCAACTTTTAAATGATCTCATTGCTACTTTGAACCTGCAATTTTTCTATTGTTAGAAACTGTAATGTAAATATCTGATCTGTGAGATATTTGATATGTGACCCCCCAATGGGGTTCCAACTCACAGGTTGAGAACCACTGGTGCAGGATCTTGGGAAGAGAACCAGTTAGGGATATATGTTGGCATGTGCCTACCCCAGTGGACCATTTTCAAAGGTCAGATCAGCTTAGTGGAAAGGATTGGGTCTCTGGGAGAAAGTGAACAAGAAAAGCCATATCATTTTGGTCTATTCGTGTGATTAAGTCCTCTTTGGGCTTTTCTTAATCTCAAACTGCATTAAGGACTAGAAGTTAAAATGGAATGGGAGCCACAGGTCCAGAACAGGACTGGAGGAACAGAGGAAGGACTCCCACTATGCTGCCTTGGGAAAGCTTCAGGCAAAGTAAAATAAAATGAGATGGGAGCAAAATAAAAATGTGAAATGTGAGAGTAACTTCCTGTTGTCTGTCAGTCACACGGTTAACAGTACTTGCTGTAAGACTAAAACAATTGGTATGGGGTTTTGTCAAATATATTTTCCTATCTACTCCTTAAGTTATTATTTGCATGACTTCTGTAATTTGATCTTAGATGGCACACCCTTAACAATTTTAGTGAAATACAAAAATAAATAAATAAATAAATAACTCTAGAATTTTCTGTTTAGAAAACTATCATTTGGAAACAAACAATTAAACAAATAAACAAACAAGCCAAAGCCCTGTTCTTATCAAATCTTGGTTGGTAAAGGCTGTTTTTACTGACCTTTGTTGGCTTGATTAGAAAAATTATTTCATTGTATTGGATTACGGTTGCATTATTAAGTGCAAAGTTATATGTCTGACTTAGCTGACTATGGATAAATAGCTTACTAGTGCCTAGTATGTGGCTCTGTCATAGAGAGCTTGTCTAACATGTGCAGGGCCCTGGGTTCAGTCAAAGAGAAACGCACACCTTACTGACCCATTGCTTTGACGGATGCAATCTCTTCTTGACATGCAGAATGCATTTAAGTCAAATTTTATATGTTGAGAACTATAGCAGTTTCACATTTGCTGCTGTGATAAAAATCTTGACAAAATCAACTTCAGGGAGAAAGGTTATTTTTCATGCACATTTGCACGGTACAGTCCATCATTGTGGGGAAGCCACAGCACTAGGCATTTAAAACAGTTGGTCACATTGCATCCCTAGTCAAGAAGCAGAGAACAGTAAATTAATGCACACATTCTCTGGTTTAGCTCTCATTCTTCACTCTAATACAGCTTGGGACTCTCTGCCTAGGGAATGGTGCCACCCACGGTAAGCAGGTCTTCTTGCCTCCATTAATGTAATCAAGATGATCGTCCATAGCCATGCCCACAGCCCAACCTAACTAGACAATTCCTCATTGAGACTCTTTTCCCAGGTGATGCTACATATAATCAGGTAACAAGTAAAACTAACTGTCACAAGTAAATTTCATTTGTACACATATACTATAATTTTCCTTTCAAGCTCCAACTTAAAAAATTTATGTTTTTGTCAAGTGTCTTTGTGTTTCTCATTCAGGTTGTGATGTATTTATTCAAATACCTAAAACAACCTTGTACCATTGTACTCAATAGTCCTTCCTAACTTTTCTAATGGTTTCCTACGATGCTCATTTCCATTTCTTGCCTCTGAGAAAGAACTGACTTTCTATTCCCCCCCCCCCACTTTTTAGTTTCTGTATCCTATTGAAACGTGTACAATTCTAACTTCTCATGTTGAAATTTTCTTCACATCATTTTATCTATTTTTCATTTCTAGGCTCATATGTATCCTTTGCATGTCTGTTTGTATCATTTACATGTCTGTTTGTATTCTTTACATGCCTGTTTGTATCCTTTACATGTCTGTTTGTATCCTTTACATGTCTGTTTGTATCCTTACATGCCTGTTTGTATCCTTGGCATGTCTGTTTGTATCCTTTGCATGTCTGTTTGTATCCTTTAAATGCCGGTTTGTATACTTTACATGCCTGTTTGTATCCTTTGCATGTCTGTTTGTATCCTTTACATATCTGTTTGTATCCTTTACATGTCTGTTTGTATCCTTTGCATGTCTGTTTGTATCCTGTAAATGCCTGTTTGTATCCTTTACATGCCTGTTTGTATACTTTACATGCCTGTTTGTATCCTTTGCATGTCTGTTTGTATCCTTTACATGTCTGTTTATATCCTTTACATGTCTGTTTGTATACTTTACATGCCTGTTTGTATCCTTTGCATGTCTGTTTGTATCCTTTACATGCCTGTTTGTATCCTTTACATGCCTGTTTGTATCCTTTACATGCTTGTTTGTATCCTTTACATGTCTGTATCCTTTGCATGTCTGTTTGTATCCTTTACATGCCGGTTTGTATCCTTTACATGTCTGTTTGTATCCTTTACATGTCTGTTTGTATCCTTTGCATGTCTGTTTGTATCCTTGGCATGTCTGTTTGTATCCTTTACATGTCTGTTTGTATCCTGTAAATGCCTGTTTGTATACTTTACATGCCTGTTTGTATCCTTTGCATGTCTGTTTGTATCCTTTACATATCTGTTTGTATCCTTTACATGTCTGTTTGTATCCTTTGCATGTCTGTTTGTATCCTTTACATGTCTGTATCCTTTGCATGTCTGTTTGTATCCTTTACATGCCTGTTTGTATACTTTACATGCCTGTTTGTATCCTTTGCATGTCTGTTTGTATCCTTTACATGCCTGTTTGTATCCTTTACATGCCTATTTGTATCCTTTACATATCTGTTTGTATCCTTTACATGTCTGTATCCTTTGCATGTCTGTTTGTATCCTTTACATGCCGGTTTGTATCCTTTACATGTCTGTTTGTATCATTTATATGTCTGTTTGAATCCTTTACATGTCTGTTTGTATCCTTTACATGTCTGTTTGTATCCTTTACATGCCTGTTTGTATCCTTGGCATGTCTGTTTGTATCCTTTGCATGTCTGTTTGTATCCTTTAAATGCCTGTTTGTATACTTTACATGCCTGTTTGTATCCTTTGCATGTCAGTTTGTATCCTTTACATATCTGTTTGTATCCTTTACATGTCTGTTTGTATCCTTTGCATGTCTGTTTGTATCCTTTACATGCCTGTTTGTATACTTTACATGCCTGTTTGTATCCTTTGCATGTCTGTTTGTATCTTTTACATGTCTGTTTGTATCCTTTACATGTCTGTTTGTATCCTTTACATGCTTGTTTGTATCCTTTACATGTCTGTATCCTTTGCATGTCTGTTTGTATCCTTTACATGCCGGTTTGTATCCTTTACATGTCTGTTTGTATCATTTATATGTCTGTTTGAATCCTTTACATGTCTGTTTGTATCCTTTACATGCCTTTTTGTATCCTTTACATGCCTGTTTGTATCCTTTACATGTCTGTATCCTTTGCATGTCTGTTTGTATCCTTAACATGCCTGTTTGTATCCTTTACATGCCTGTTTATATCCTTTGCATGTCTGTTTGTATCCTCTACATGTCTGTTTGTATTCTTTACATACCTGTTTTTATCCTTTACATGTCTGTATCCTTTGCATGTCTGTTTGTATCCTTAACATGTCTGTTTGTATCCTTTACATGCCTGTTTATATCCTTTACATGTCTGTTTGTATCCTTTACATGCCTGTTTGTATCCTTTACATGTCTGTATCCTTTGCATGTCTGTTTGTATCCTTTACATGCCGGTTTGTATCCTTTACATGTCTGTTTGTATCATTTATATGTCTGTTTGAATCCTTTACATGTCTGTTTGTATCCTTTACATGCCTTTTTGTATCCTTTACATGCCTGTTTGTATCCTTTACATGTCTGTATCCTTTGCATGTCTGTTTGTATCCTTAACATGCCTGTTTGTATCCTTTACATGCCTGTTTATATCCTTTGCATGTCTGTTTGTATCCTCTACATGTCTGTTTGTATTCTTTACATACCTGTTTTTATCCTTTACATGTCTGTATCCTTTGCATGTCTGTTTGTATCCTTAACATGTCTGTTTGTATCCTTTACATGCCTGTTTATATCCTTTACATGTCTGTTTGTATCCTTTACATGCCTGTTTGTATCCTTTGCATGTCTGTCTGTATCATTTGCATGTCTGTTTGTATCCTTTACATGCCTGTTTGTATCCTTTACATGTCTGTATCCTTTGCATGTCTGTTTGTATCCTTTACATGCCTGTTTGTATCTTTTACATGCCTGTTTCTATTCTTTACACATCTGTCCTATTCTTTAAATGTCTGTTTCTCTCCTTTACATGTTTGTATTCTTTACACATCTGCTTTTATCTCTGCTTCTATCCCTTTTTTCTTGTCTTGTTTGTACACGTTTCATCATTTCATCTCTTAGTGTCTCCTAATTTAATGAATCTTATGATTGTATGTATATTTACTGTAATCTGGCATGAACTGTGAATCAAATTGATGCTTATAATTTTGGTAAGCAAGGTGTGCTAATGCTTCTACTGTGGGGGAGTCTTTTATCTTCTTACCACTCAGAACTCACACTTAGTCAGACCTACACACTCTGATGGATGGAACCTCCACAGAGAATTTGCTCTGGATTTGCTTCAAATAATGACTTAGCACCCGTCTCTCATGAATCCCTTTCCTCCCCAGTGACCTTCAATGGTCATACTTTTTGCTGTTGCTTTGCTGTACAACTCAGGACAGAGAAAACGTTTTGCTGGAGCCCTGTCCACATTTAATGCTGATTTTCTTTCTGATGGATGGGATCTTTATTCTGTTGATTGTTATCAACAATCATTTTATATCGTGTTTATATTTATTGCACGACATATGTGTTCAATTATGGCTACCTGTATCCTTCTGAGTGGAGATCAACAGCTGCTCCAAGAGTGAGATTCAGATACTCCTGTCCGAGAGACAGGAGAGTATGTATACTCTAGTATACAAACTTAGTATACATGGAGGTATGTATACTAAGACAGTAGAGACTTTATTATGTCATAAGCTTTGGAGAGCATCTCCAGCTTCAGTGTGCAAAAGAATCACCTCGGTGCACTGTCAAAGTATAGGTTATGATCCAGAAAGTTTGACCTAGTACTGAGATTATACCTTTCTGGCAAACTGTCCAGTAATGTTGATGGGGCTCAGCTTGGCCAGCAGGAGCTTAAAGCAATGATAAGGAGAAAGGCTGGTTATGGGAGAAGGTCCAAAAAACAGCATGACTCTGAAACTGCTAGAATTGAATAGGGAAAGATTTCCCAGCCATCTGAGACTATCAGCCTCTAGGGAGGCTGAACATAGCTGTGAGTCCCTCTTGTCAAGTGCAACCTGTCAGCAGTGACACTCAGGAGTACTCTGCTACCTAAAGTATGAAGGAGGTAGAGTGGGTGATGAAGATTTTTGCCAAGAAGACATGGAGGCATGCTGTCCACCAGCAGAGCTGAATCCTAGTGCCAAATCCACTCTTCACATCACTGTCTGACCTTGACGCTAGTGCCAGCCTAAGAGACAGTTTGCACAGAAGGCAATGGGGTCTCCCCATCCAGGGGTCAGTATAACATCATCCTATTTGGGAGATAGAGCCCCTTAGATGGGTTTTTAAGAAGTCTTTATTCTTTTTTATAAAAGATAAAGAAACTAGAACAAATCTGAATTTATAATGACAAGTCGGGATATTTTAAGCAATCGTGTATTCATAGTTGTAAATGTTTTAAGGTTAACTAAAATGCACTGTTTTCTTACCAGTTTATAAGTCTGAAACCCACAGAGAAAGCAGGTCAAGGGTTGCCCAGCCATAAAAGTCATCCTCATCCTGTATCAATTTTAAGAGCTAGGATCATGAAATAAAAGATGTTTGTTTAAAACTAGGAACATGTTAGTAACTTGAGAACTGCGGCAGTGAGGCAGGGTTATGAGTTCAAGGCCACCTTGGGCTACATATGAAATTCCAGACTAGTTTGACAGGAGAGAATCCTGTCAAAGGCAAACAACCAAACCAAACCCCCTCCCCAAAAGTTCAAACATCAAATTAAATTTCTGTTAATACAAAACAACTGTTCATGAACATTTGTATCACCTTTATTTAAAACAATCCTAACTTGGAGATGATTTTTATGTCCATCAGCCAATCAGTGGCTGAGGAACTATTGCGAAAACTGACCAGAGGATACAACCTCGCGTTAAAAAGGGGGTGGACTATTGACATCCACAGAAACTCGGATGGTACTCAGAGAGAAGTACCATTATGGAGAAGGAGGGATCAACTTCCAAAACTTTTCTGGTTTCATTACATTCTGGTTATATAATTATAAAAGAAAATATTATAGATAGCAATAAAAATAGTGGTTGGAACGCACCGGCACAGGAAGAGAAGAAGCCCTTGTGACATGACAGCTCAGCATTTGGAATTTGTCATACTTATATGAACCTATCCGTGTGGTCTGGTTGAAAATGCACATGCATGTGTTGCACTCATGAAAAACTGGCAAAATACAAACTTTGTGAGTGTTATACCAATACCAGGCTCTTGATCTAGATATTGAACAAGAGGTGTTCAAGATGTCACATCTGAAGGGAGGCCCAATAGAGGTTCTGTTTGTATATAAACTTTGTTTTTTGATGGATGAAATTGATATTTATTAAGTCTTCAGGCTAAAACATAAAGTTATCTTGGTTTCTGGGTTTAGCCTGCAATCTCAGAACTTGGAAGGCTGAGGCTGGAGGACCGCTGCAAGTTAGAGGTCAGTGTGGCCACATACGGAGTTCTAGATAAGCTGGGATAGAGACACATTGTTTTAAACAACAGCAATAAAATGAGTAAATAATGCACAAGAAAATAACAATGCTTACCGAAAATGTCACTAGACTCCTCAGTGTGAAAATGCTCTTATAAACCAAGCAGAAAACGTGAATATGTACATCTCTGAAATGTGGCTCTACATGTGGAACTTGTCATGGTTGTATGAACAATGCATGTGAAAACACACACACACACACACACAGAGAGAGAGAGAGAGAGAGAGAGAGAGAGAGAGAGAGAGAGAGAGAGGGAGAGAGAGAACCAAAATACAAGCTCTGTGAACATTGTATCAATGTTCAAAATTTATGAAGATGTAATTCAGAAACTGAAAGTCACAGTCAAATGGCCTTCAGACATTTTAAACATCTTTATTTTCACATGTAATTTAAAGTGCAACCCAAGAAAAACACCTAAGCCTTATCTTGGAAATTTACAAGAGTAGGAAGTATTTTGTGTTAATATTCAACTACCATGTTATTGTTGTCCAGGCTGTGCTTCAGACTTCCAAGAAAATTCACTGACACAGCAGTGCCTTCTCCTGCCTTAGTAAATGGTGTCAGCTAAGGGGAAAGTGGCTGTTTAGAGATAGTCTGCCCTCCTGTCAGGGAGGGGCTTCTTCCAACAGAGATATCAGCCGCAGACTACTTGCCAGAGCAGGAAGGCTCATGCCCAGCTCACACTTTCTCACATAAAAGACAAACCAGGTGCTCTCTAATGGTGCATGTGAAGGTCAGAGAAAGTGTCCCATCTTCCAGTGACACAGAGGTCCCGAGACCCACATCTGTATTGTTACAATGTAGAAGAATATCAATTCAGTCAGTCAAGTAGAGTGCACTGAGGATATAATTAGCCACGATGTTACTGATTTTCTGTGCTTCAGTGATTATTTTAGAGTATACCCCTCCCCCTTTTTAAAGTTAACTATCAAGTAGCTTCTTGCTGGCTCTTTTCAGAGGGTCTGATGCAATAGGAGGTGATAGCTCCATGTTTGACGAGAGCAGTGGCTCTCAAACTGGGGGTTTCCATCCCTTTTGGGATAAATGGCCCTTTCACAGGGCTCCCCTAAGACCAGGGAAAACACACACATTTACATTACAATTCATAAAAGTAGCAAAGTTACAGTTATAAAGTAGCCATGAAAAGAATTTTATTGTTGGGGGTTACCACGAGGAACTACAAGGCTGTAGCCTTAGAAGGGCTGCAAGCCATGGTTCAAGTGGGGAAGATACAGAGGTAGAAAACAGCATTGGTCATCTTGAACATGAGCAGGCCATGCCTATCCTGTACGTTAGGTCTAATGTTTTTCATGCACAGGTTTACCAAGAAAAAAATTTAAACATTCTAAATGCTCTTTGAGTAAGAATATAAAGAAGGACAATGCTTGTGTGGTTATACAATGTTTTAAGCTGAGTCCAAACTTTTAAAGAACTTAAAAGTTTGTAAAGTAGAAAAGTTATATGAACCATATGGGCTCAGCTTGCCAAGACAGAAGCCATCTTGAATTGTAGCAACTTATGATTGTCCCAGAGTAACTCCAGTAAGTTTCCCCTGCATAGCTTCCCAGCTATCTAAAATAGGCAATGTCATTAGACCCCAGGGCCAGGAATGTGCCTGACTCCTTGATATTATCTTAAAATAAACCAGGTACATTCCAGCTAGCATGAAGTCACTTTGTCCTAAGCCATAAGCACATCCCCTTTATGACTCAGACTGTGGTCATGTAATTGATCTTCTCCCCTGGCCCATGCTTCTCTTAACAACTCTCCTAATACATTGCACTTTGTGTGCTGTTAGATGTGGTTAGAGTTATGCTTGGAAAAGTAACAAATGTTTATTGAATTAATCAGTGATTGCGTGAAGAAGTAATTACTTCTAACTGCAGAAACATAAAGGCTTCAGAGAGCATTCAGCTTTGAGAGGATCTTGTTTAGCCTTTTGCCCCAAAGAAATTATAGGATTTTGAAGGGGGAAAAAAATTATAGCTGTGGATCACAAAGAAAATGTACATAGAATATTTGGAGAAGAAATACACAAGTGTATGAAGCTTAATTGAAAATGCATTAAGATGTGATGGACAGAGGGATGCGCATATGAAGAAAGACACTAAGGAAGATAATGGTTCCTGGTTGAAGGTTAAAACCAGCTTATGTTTCAGTGATTATTTTGTTAATATGACACCAGCCAGAGTTATTTGGAAAAAACAATAAACCTGTCTTAGCTACTTTTTTTTTTTTTTTTTACTGTCCTGATAAGACACGATGACCAAGGCAGTTTATTTTGTAAATAAAGTTTTATTGGGATGCATTCATGCCCACCCAGGCACAAATTGTCAGTAGCTGAGTTTGCACTGTTTAGCAGCGCCATGACATAGGCTGCTAATGCTGTTATGGATTTTAACCATTACTTGGTAGGTCAGCTAAGATACAGCCCCGCTCCTTTCTCACCTCCTGTCAGCTTTATCCTTGTTGTTAACAGTCCCATATTCCAAAAAACCCCTCTGCGTCAGCACCTCAGGGTAGCCAGTCGCACTTGCCCACAAAGAGTCTCCATGCACACCAAGAGGGAGTTCTAGATCTGCCGACCTCAGTTGTCCCGGAACATGCAGGTGCCTCCAGTTACTTATCTGTAAAGGTGACACTGGCAAGAATTCTCATTTCTTGTCCTGGCAATGGGGATGAAAGGGAATGGCACTGGTGTGGTGCCTGGACTGTCTAGGGCATACCAAGTACTCCTTAATAATGGTTATAGGAGTAATTGGTCATTAATGACGCTTGCAACTCTACCATCTTGCGCATAGCTGTATCCCTTGGCTTAAGACCAGGCCTGGTATATAATACTCTGTACCCAAAGATATGTTTAAATAAACATTATTGTCATTTTAATTTCAGGCAGGCAGCCATTCAGCCGTTCTGCCACCTTTAAGCCAGCATCAAACGTTTATCCTTTTGCATTCAAATCATGGCTCATCCAATCAATGAGATGGCAGTTTACAAATGAAGCAAAATTCCTAGATGCCTTTCTTTAGAGCTACCAGACCGGCCACACTTTTAACTGAGAGAGGAGATGCTATGGCTGCCTTCACCCTTCAGTATACCAATGGCAGGTTATAGAATATTTCATGGAATGCTTAATATTTCATAACCTCCATGAAAGGTTCAATTCCAATAAGACAGTCACTAGACAGAGTCTTCAAAAATATTGTTCCCATATTGATACTCTAACCCAAGTAGAGTAATACCTTGTATGATGGCAGAAATTCAGTGTGAGAAACATGCTGTTATGTCAATGTCCTCACTGTAAAAACACCAGAGTGTCCTTTCATAAGATGAGGTAACCATGACCACAGTAGAGAGGGTAAGTTGGTGACTTAAATGCCACTGTTGGACACATGGCTGAATTGTAATGGAAGGACGAATCCTAAGTTCTCATGAATGTTTTAGCAAGTCACTGCATTGCCTGTGTTGTACCATAGGTATTCAGAAAATGTACTTCAAGGTCTTAGTGAAACACAAGGATTGAGAACAGAAATATGGAACTATTCCTCTGTTTATCCTCTGTCTCTCTGTCTTCCTCTGCCTTTGCTTTGCTTCTTTGTCTCTGTTTTTTTCTGTCTCTCTGTCTCTGTTTCTCTCTCTCTCTCTCTCTCTCTCTCTCTCTCTCTCTCTCTCTCTCTCACACACACACACACACACACACACACACACACACACTTTTCTTAGTGACATCACACTAGAATCTGATAAGCACCATATTATATTATGGGTCTGTGGTTTTTTTCAAGTCTTGCAAGCCAAAACCTAGGCAATGGTTCAACTGATCTGCAGAGTGGGTGACCCCCGAGGAGCTCGGAGCCGGGATGCTGGGGTGGCAGGCAGAGGAGTTAACTGGGGAGGAGACTTGCCCATGCCTTGCAAGTGGAGCATCTGCTTCTTGGCCACAGCAGTGAAACAATTCAATAATTATAGTCCTCCATGCTCCCCCCCCCACCTCAGGAAACATTTTACAACTAACTAGCAATTTCCAAAAATATGGCTAAAGCAACACATCTCCCTGTGTCCTTGTGTAGGAGAGGGTGTGAGCTGTAATGAGACGGGGCTTGTTATCTCAGGGGGCTCTGCCGAGGTACTCCTGAGGACAACTTTTAATTGGATAAGCACATGATAGCGAGGATGGGGCTTTGAAACTTTCTTCCAGGAGAAACCGAGGCCCCATTTCCAAGTCTTCTCGTTAGAATAAATTAAAATGTCAACTGGGCGGGTGAGGAGAAGGGTGGCAGTGGGTAGGGGTGGGAAATATGTAGTTTGACTCGTTCATAAGCCACGGTGGAAGCTGTAACGTTGCTTTCAGTTCTCAGAGATCCCAGGTTTTTGGAACACATTCAGGAGTAGAGACGAGGCTTCCAGGTGACCAGCCTACTCACACTATAAGTAGCAGGGGGCCAGGTGCAGGCACTATAAATAAAAAGATCAGGCATAACCCGATGGTCTTCGAAATGATGGGAGCCCAATAAGACTGGCATCCTCTGCGCTTAAATCGGAGGGACAGAAACATCAAAATTAATTTGGATGAACGTCTACCTCCGGGCCATTCCCAAAATCACTTGTGGGGTCCCAAGTTCAGGACCAGGTGTAACAGTGACGCTTCTTCAGAAACTACATTCTCAACTTTCACCGTGGAAATCATCCACGAGCTAGTGAAACACAGACTCCTAGACTTAGTTTTGCAGTTGCTTCTTCAAGTCCTTCGTCCTTGGTTTCTTAAGGTCCACCCTCCATGCTTCTACTATACCCCTGACAACCAAAGGACAAGGAGCCCCTTCTGTCTCCCCTCATTTTCCTCTAGAGCAGTGGTTCTCAGCTTTCTTAATGCTGCAACTGTCCCTCGCATTGTAGTGAGTTCCAACCATAAAACTATTTAATTGCTATTTCATGACTGTAATTTTGCTACTGCTATGAACTGGAATGCAAACCTCTGACATGCAGGATACCTGATATGTGACTCCTGCAGGGGTTGCGACCCATAGGTTGAGAAGCCCTGCTCTAGAGTACCATTCTTAGTGGTCATTCACCCTAAGACTTGTTGGGATTAGGTAATTTCCAAAGCCTCTGTTGTTCCGAACCCCATCCTACCTGGGCCAGCTCTTGCCCATTTTTTCCTTGCTCACAAAGGGAAGTTGAATCACACACTTCATGTGGGTGTACAGCATCCATGCGCCAGAACCTGGAGAAGAGAAAACTGGCCAGGGGCAGATGAAGGAGACAGACTTCTGAGAAAGAGTACCAGAAAGGCATATTGATGGCTTATAGGAGGGCTGTGATTTCTCGAAAGAGATGGCTGTTTCAGAGAAACGTACTTGAATTGTAAAATATGATCAAAAGGATTTTCTTTCCTAGAAAGTAGGTTAATTTGGATGACAGACTTTTTAAAAGGAGGGTAAGCTTTACTAGCATGTGTGGTTCATACTTTTGATGCCTTAGTGAAAACGAACAATTAAAACGATTAAAAATATGAGTAGTGTGTGTGCGTGTGTGTGTTATGTGCATATGTACAAGTGTGTGCAGGTAATGAACCAGCAGAGAACAGAAAAGTGTAATGTCTTCTTACATGGTCTTGTGCTTTATTCACTTGAGAGTCATTGTCTTATTGTGCCTGGAACATGCCCCATCTTGGCTAGAATTGTGGGCAGTAAACACTGGTAATCCTCCTAACACTGTTTCTCGCACCCATCACTGGTGTTAGGTGGACCCATGGCCAAGTCTAACTTCTTAGGTAAGGTGGTGGCTATCCAAACATGGACCTCATACTTGCTGAGCAAATGCTTTTCCCCACTGGGCCATCCCCCCAGGCCCCAAGTACAAATATGTTGTTAAGCAACATACCGTGCCGGTTAAGCTGGATGTGCTGAAACAGAGCCTATTTTCACTTTTACAAGGTGCATATGTGGTAGAGTAACCGATGTAATTAGAGAGAGTTCTACCCTCAGACTTGGTAAAGCCTTCTTGGTATACTTCCCAGAAACTAGAGAAAGAAACGACTCCAATGACTGAGTTGGAAACCTTTTTACAAGTCAGGTGGTTTCCAGTTCTCTGCTTTCATCGATGCTGAAGGGAACCTAAGAAGATTGTTAGCCTGGAGATTATTAGAGGCAAATTTTGATGACAGAGCCCAATCAACTTGAAAGAAAGTCATAGAACTGAGGCGTATGGTTATAACAACTCCTTCTGCTCCACCTACATGTTTATGTCAACAAGCTCTCTCAGTGAGGCCAACTTAAAAACAAAATACCCAATGCACTGATACTGAGCCCTGAGCTATCAAAGCAGAGCCATGTTCATCCACAGGCAGGAAAAACTTGGAATGTAAAAGAAACTCCTTAGCACCATTAGGAAGGCTTTCCCCAGGAATGTTGTGTTTTATTTTATTTTTTTTTTATGTCTACCAACAATTTATATTACCAACAATTACACTGTATTTTGGGTGCTAGGACTAATAGCAACAACTCAATCTGGAATAATTTTATTAAAATATTAGAGCATTCTGGTGACATGAAATAAAAATAAACTTGGATTTCATGCACATTGTTTTATGCTTGTGTGTTTAACAGTGTGAAAAAGGCGTTATATATAAAAATGTTCCAAAAAGTTGGACAATAAAAGTTTAACAAAAATAAGAGTTTGGGGATTAAAAAGTCTGAAAGAATGGCTTTGTGTTCATTAATAGTTGGTTCCATATAATTTAAAGGGATGATGGTGGATATTGTTATTACATTTAATTTAAAAAATACAAGAACAAAGAGATACTTCAAAATGCTGTTTTATTTTTCTATTGAGCTATGTAAAAATAACCTTTCAAATGAGAAGATGAACCAGGCACGGTGGCACATGCCTTTAACTCCCTTAACCACTTGGTTTAGGTAAGTAGATCTTTGTTCAAGGTCGGCCTAACTAGCATACAAATTGAATTTCAGGAAGACATGGCTATAGGAAATCCCTGTCTTAGGAAACAAAAACAAGGGGAGGGGTAATGGGATAGGGGGTCTATGGAGGAGAAAGTGAGAAAGGGGGTAACATTTGGAATGTAAATAAAATATATCCAATTAAAAAAAAAGAAAGAAAAAAGAAAACAAAAACAAGACAAAGAAAAAAAAGAAGGAAGGGAAAAGGGAGGGAGGGAGGAAGGAAGGAAGGAAGGAAGGAAGAAAGGAAGGAAGGAAGGAAAAAAGGAAGGAAGGAAGGAAGGAAGGAAGGAAGGAAGGAAAGAAGGAAGGAAGGAGACTCCTATACTGTGAAGGGCTGCATAATTCAGGCCAAGTGGCAACCTACAGAATGGGAAAAAAAAAAAAAAACTTTACCAATTATACATCTGATAGAGAGTTGATATCTAGAATATAGAAAACACTAAAACAAAGAAAACGTAAAACTGAACACCAAGAAAGCAGCTAAAATAAAAACTGGGGTACAGAGCAAAGCAGAGAATTCTCAAAGGATAAAATATAAATATAAATGACTGAGAAACACAGAAAGAAATGCCTTTGTTATCAGAGGAACACAAATTAAAGACCAAAGTCAGGGTGGCCAAGATTAATAAAACAATTAGCCGCTCAGGTTGGTGAGGATTTGGGGTAAGAAGAACACGTATTCATGCTAGTGCTGGTCCATACAGCTGCTATGTAAATCAGTGTAGTTATTCCTCAGGACGCAGGGACTAGAGAGCCTTTGAGCATATAACCAGAGAATTCTACATGTGGGTGATGAGATGTGGTCTGTTTTCACAAGGAAATATTAGGTTTGCTAAGAAAAATAAAAATTTGAAACTTGCAGGTAAATGCGTAGCAGACATCAGACCAATCAAGGTAACCCAAACCCCAAAAGATAAATATTGTATGGATCATCTGATATATGAATGTTAGGATTTAATTTTTCAAGTGGGTGCTATAATCCTAATAACTACAGAGGTTAAATACCTAGTGAGGGACTAGGAGGAAGAGAATCACCCAGAGAAGGGGAAGTGGAATCTACTTTTATGGACAGATAATGAGGAAACTAGAGTAGGATTAAATACAAAAGGGAGTGAGAAAGAAAGGGGGAAATGAGGAGGAAAACTAATGCTGAAGGCCATTAGGAAAACCATACAGCAACCTAGTACTGTATGTATACTATATCTGTGTACTGTATATGTGTACTACATCTGTGTATTGTATATGTGTACTACATCTGTGTACTGAATGTGTGTACTATATCTGTGTACTGTATATGTGTACTGGATGTGTACTTTATCTGTGTCTTAGATATGTGTACTCTATATCTATACTATATGTGTACTGTATCTATACAGATACTATAAGTGTACCATATATGTGTAATGTGTCTGTGTACTATATATGTGTACTATCTACATGTACAATTTCTGTGTACTGGATATGTGCATAATATGTGTACTATATATGTGTACTGTATCTGTATACTATATATGTGTACTGTGTTTGTGTAATGTATATGTGTAATATATATGTGTAATATATATGTCTACTATATCTGTACTATATATCTGTACTGTATCTTTATACTATATATGTGCATAATATGTGTACTATATATGTGTACTGTATCTGTATACTATATATGTGTACTGTGTATGTGTAATGTACATGTATAATATATATGTGTACTATATATGTCTACTGTATCTGTACTATATGTCTGTACTGTATCTTTATAGTATATATGTGCATAATATGTGTACTATATATGTACACTGTATCTGTGTATTATATATGTGTATAATATGTGTACTATATGTGTGTACTGTATATATGTACTATATGTGTGTACTCTATATGTACTATATATGTGTACTGTATATATATATATATATATATATATATATATATATACTATATGTGTGTACTGTGTGTGTACTATATACACACATGAAAAGTATTTATATATGTACTGTGTGTGTACTATATATACATATAAAAAGTATCTCTATATATGCACTGTATGTGTACTATTAAACAAACAAAAATAATTTAAATGGAGTCACAATATGATAGTGTTCCAAGTAGACATCTTATGTCACCAAGTAAAACTTTTAGTGCATGTATGAGTTTCCTCTTGTTATTGGCCACAGGGGCCTCATGCAACCCCTCACACACCGGCAGCTAACTTCAAGGCAATTTATCATCCTCCACACCTTGTGGTGAGGCTCTATTGCTGAAAACAACCCTTACATATGTCACTGAAAACAGAAAAGTTGATCTGGTGCCCACCTAGAAGCTTCACTCCTACTTCCTGTTTCATAGCAGGCTACTGGAGGACCAAAGATGATTATCAGACAGTTCCTCAGTCATGAGAGCATCCCTCCTGTCTCTCCCTCCCCTCCCCTCTTCTCCCTTTCCTTCTCTCCCTTCCCTCCTTTTCCTCCCTTCCTCTCCTTCTCCTCCCCTCCTTTTCCTCCCTTCTCCTCCCTCTCCTCTTCCCCAGTCTTCTTCTTCTTCCCCTCCTCCCCCTCTCCTCCTCTCCCTCTGCTCCTCTCCCTCATTTCTTCTCCCTTTCCTCTCCCTCCTCTCTCTCCCCCTTTCCTCCTGTTCTTTGCCCCACTTTTTCTTCACTTCTCTCCCTCCCCTCTTCTTCCTCCCTTCTTCTTCCTATCCCTCTTTCCTTCCCATTTCCTCCTTCTCCTTCTTGCCCTCCCCTCCTCTCCTTTCTCTTTCCTCCTCTCCCTCCCCTCCTTTCCTTCTCCCTCCTCTCCCTTCCCTCTTCTTACTCCCCTCCTTTTCCTCCCCTCCACCCCCTCCCCTTTCTGGACCTCCCTCCTCACTCTCTTCTCCTCTTCCTTAACCACATTGGTCATTTCTCTGGAAAATCTTGACTGGTACAGTTTTTCTGCTTTTCTAGATTTGGGTGTTCAGTGCAGACAGATGCCTCACTGCAGCCCTTGCCTTTACATCCAGTAAGCCTTCTCTGTCTTCTCTTAAATCTCCTCTAAATGTATTTTGGGTGGTTACTATTGGATTTGCTGGGACCTAGGTAATCTAGAATAGTGTTATTTAGAGGTTTTCAGTTACATCAGAGATGACCTTTCCCTCAACTATGTCTGCTTCAAAGAGATCAGGAGTGTCTTAGGGTTTTACTGCTGTGAACAGATACCATGACCAAGGCAAGTCTTATAAAGGACATTATTTAATTGGGGCTGGCTTACTGGTTCAGAGATTCAGTTCATTATTATCAAGGTGGGAGAATAACACCATCTAGACAGGCATGGTGCAGGCAGAACTGCAAGTTTTTTATCTTCATCTGAAGGCTACTAGTGGAAGACTAACTTCCAGACAGCTAGGGGAGGGACTTAAGGCCACACCCACACTGACACACCTACTCCAATAAGGCCATACCTCCCAACAGTGTCACTCCCTGGGCCAAACATATACAAACCATCACATGGAGTGAGACAAATCTTACAGCCCCCACTGAGTGTATCCAAACTATTTTAAATTTGCTCTAGGTTTTCCACTTGCTTTGCCATCCCAAACTCTCCTCATACAATTGTTTTTCCAAGAGCGACCTTCACATACCTACAGATGTCTGAGACAGAGAGACTGGAAGACCAGAATGATCTCTCTTTGATTAGGACATGGGAAGCAAAGTGCTATGATTGGTCTGGACAGTTCTAATTTTAGGGCATCCTGTTTTATTATCTCTGGGAAGTGGATGAACAGTGGGCATTCAACTGAAAATCAGAATACAACTCTGGTATAGGGAGCCCATATCCCACTTGAGAACTGGGATGGCCTCAGAAGATGCTATAGGAGGATTCTGTAAGTAAGGATGATAGATGGATAGTTATATAGATACAGAGATAGATAACAGACAGATGGATATAAAAAATGAATATTGGTAGGTAGAGATGAAGGTAAATGTTAGATAAGGAGATAGATGATAAACATACATACATACATACAGATAGATAGATAGATAATGGATAGATTGATGATAAATATAGATGATATAGATAGATAGAAATAGATAGGATGGATGGATAGATAGACAGACAGACAGGTAGATAGATAGATAGATAGATAGATAGATAGATAGGTAGATAGATAGATAGATAGATAAGTAGATAGATGATAGAGATAGATCATAGACAGACTGTAAGCAGACACAAAGAATTTAAGTGTCTCATACCTGCCATGCAGTCATTGCCAGCTATTTTGCATTTAATGCTAAAAGCTACCTTTTTATTCTACAAGTGACATCCAATGCTGATGACAAAGGTCAAACCTTTGAGCATCTAGGGATAAATCTGCTAGGCCCTGAACTGGGCTGGATAATGAGTGGAAGCCTCTTTTGGAGACAGCAGCAGCCTGATTCAGTAACATTAACATTAAATGGATGAGCTTACAAATCACTAGGGACAGTCATTCTAGCAGGACAATAGGAGGCTGCCAGCAAAATGAGGACACTGCTCGGAGGGGCAGGTGTGCTCCCTAAAGAGAAGATGTGGTTTGAAGCTGAACTGGATGAATGAGGAGATACTGCTTCCTTGTAGAGAAAGAACCATGCTGGAGCAACATCGAAAACTGGGAGACTGACAAATTTTCCCTTTCTTTGATTCATGAAGTGAAACCCAAAACCCCAATACAACTGTATGTGGATAAAGGGCTATCTAGTGCCAAATAGTCTGCCTTGAAAATATACATACAAGTAATATTATTAGTGTAACAGTTTATATTTAGGGATGCACACACACACACACACACACACACACACACACACACACACACGCATGTGATTACAATAAAAAGGAGGCCATGAATTTGAAGGAGACTTGAGAGGGGTATGGGGGATTTGGAAGAAGAAAAAAGAAAAGAGAAATATAATAATATTTTAAACTTAAAAACGTACTTTTTTCAAAATTAAATCTAAGTCAGGCAGTGGTGGAGCACGCCTCCTATACCAGCATTCAGGAGGCAGAGGCAGGTGAGTTCCAGGACAGCAAGGGCTACACAGAGAAACCCTGTCTGGAAAGCACTAACCCCCCCCCCACCACACACACCAAAAAAAAAATCTTGAAAAAAGGTAATATCATTTGTACACTTATATCTACTTTCTGCTCTGTAACGAAATACCTGACACATGTACTTATCAAGTAAAAAGAGGTTAATATTGGTTACAGTACTAGAGCTTCAAGTTTAAAATCAGGTGGCCCATGGAGCTCTGCTAAAGTTGACATATAGTGGCAGTGTGTGAAAGGGCAGAACATTCTATCTTGAACCACGAAAAGACTAGTATCCCAACAAGAGTCTTCAAGGCCATGACCTAAGAATGACCAACAAGAATCTTCAAGGTCATGACCTAAGAATGACCAACAAGTGTCTTCAAGGCCATGACCTAAGAATGACCAACAAGTGTCTTCAAGGCCATGACCTAAGAATGACCAACAAGTGTCTTCAAGGCCATGACCTAAGAATGACCAACAAGTGTCTTCAAGGCCATGACCTAAGAATGACCAACAAAAGTCTTCAAGGCCATGACCTAAGAATGACCAACTAGAGTCTTCAAGGCCATGACCTAAGAATGACCAACTAGAGTCTTCAAGGCCATGACCTAAGAATGACCAACTAGAGTCTTCAAGGCCATGACCTAAGAATGACCAACAAGAATTTTCAAGGTCATGACATAAGAATGACCAATAAGAGTCTTCAAGGCCATGACCTAAGAATGACCAACAAGAATTTTCAAGGCCATGACCTAAGAATGACCAACTAGAGTCTTCAAGGCCATGACCTAAGAATGACCAACAAGAGTCTTCAATGCCATGACCTACAAATGACCCACTAAGTTCCACCTCTCCCAGTCTGCCTAGTCCATAGATTTTCCCCAAAACAACCAGCTTAGGAAGCACACCTATCCAACAATGGGCCTTTGGAAGATATTCAACATTCAAACCACAGCATGAGTCACAAGGGTGAGAGGCCTTTGCCTTTCACAGATAACATAATGACAGGAATCTGTGAGGTATAGATCTGGTTAATTGATCATGGTGTCCTGGCAAGGAAAATAAATGAACAGCTTTCAGGACCCTTATTTGATCTGTGTAGAATCAAAGTGTGAAATCAATAGGACTGTCTCACCTGCATCATCTCTCTCTCATGCACAGGAGACAATCAACAGCATATTAGGAGGAGAGCTTTCATGATCCCTGATCATCACAGGGTTGTGAAGTCAAAATTTCTGTTGTTTCATACAAACCTATGGCATTTCAACAAAACAGTCCATGCAGACACATTAAATAGCATACATGAGATTATAAAGGCTCAGGAACCTTTCCATTCACTGTGACCAGTCTGCTCTTGGCCATCTTTGATAATTTTATACTTACAGGGTACGGCTGACAGGACCATTGGAAACTATAAGAACAGACTTATAGTTCTGATGAAACTTGCTTATGATCTTAAAATGTACTGAGGGCCCCAAAGAAGTTTTTTTTAATGTGAATTCTAACTTTTTAATCATTACCACATTAGAGATTAAAAGTACAGAAAAAATTGCTTGCTTATTTAAAAAAAATAAACAAACATTAAACCTTTGAAAATGAGACACTTTTAAACAAACAAACAAACAAATAAAACATACTCCAGACATCTTAGTAAAAACAGTGGAATCTAGCCTGGGGTGTTTAGCTGGTGGACTCCTTCCTTCTCAAGAAAGAAGACTTGAGCTGAGTCCCTGGAATCTACATTTCTAAGAGCCACGTTGCTGATACCCAGCCTTGCAGATCTCTGGCAAAGCAGTTTAGCCCATGTATTGGGTTCTAGACAAGAGAGTGACCTTGCCATAAAAAACAAAGGAGGACACTGCCTGAGTAATGACATCCAGCCTCTTTTTTCGGCTTCTGCATACACGTGTCGGATGTCCCGTGAAGGAACATGAGAGGCCCCATGCAGGCATGTCACTTAGACCGGAGTAGCAAACATTGACCTTTCCAGACCATTGTATTTATATACACTCTTTTATAATATCAGACCAAAGCTTAGCAAGTGGCCATCTCTCATTTCTGAGACCAGGTCAACAAGCCTTGTGTTCTATGTCATGAAAATTCGTCAATACACTACACACTCTAAACAGACCTCATTGTGCAGGAATGCTTAGCTATACACACTGGCCTCTGAATTCCATCTACCTTCCAAATATTAACTTCATAAAATATTTTATTAATAGGTATGTACATTACCATCATCATGGCATTCCTTGGGAAATCCTGAAAGCCATAATTGCAAAAATGCATGCAAGTTATCTGCAATGTTCATCATTCAGTGTTATTTGGGTCTCAAGGAATTAGTTCAGAGCCAGTGTCAAACAAATTTGGAGATATAGGATTGTGTTTCCCAGTGCCTGATTACCCTGGTACATGGCCACACATTTTTTGTGGAAGTTTGAGCATTACTTTTGGCGCTGTACCCTTCTGTCACTGAAGAGGCTATGAACAATTGGACTGTTGGGATCTGAAAACCAGCTAGAAAGATAGAATAGTTCTGGCAACTACACTCTGCATTTGATTCTTTTTGTTTGTTTGGCACATAACCCTGGCTGTCCTTGAACTCAGTAGGGCAGTCAAGGCTGGCCTCAAACTCACAGAGATCCATTAGCTTCTTCCTCCCTAGTGTTAGGATTCAAGAAGTGTGCACCATGCCTGGCCCATGACTTCAATTCTTTGCAGAGGCCAGGTAAGAATCTAGCAAGTGTTCCTTCATGCTCCAAGCAGGGACATGGTGATCAATTATCTAATGCTATCCTTTCCTGAGTCAGGTTATAGGTAGTATTGCTTTGTCTCTCCAAGTCCTTACAACATGTTATCTCTGCCACCCCTAATCCTGCCATCCGGACTCAGGATACCTGGACTCCTAGGAGTTCCTTTTCCAACATCATTGTGAAGGTCATTCTCTCCCGAACGCCTCTCAGTGAATGAAGTCATGAGATTAATACACCCCAGCACTCCGATTTCCCTTGGCACATGGTCTGTGCTTTGTGAGACATCAGAAAGTTCTAGCATTTCCTCTTCACTTAGAGTTGAGCTACTTTGGGTCCGTATTCTCGCCAAACAAAGCAAATTATTAGAACCATTTGAAACCCCCCAGCTGAAAACATTCAATTTGGAGTCTCTGGTTGGTGAGTAAGTCCATATCAATTAGTTTGGCTGGATCCAATTACTATTTCTTCTTTCTTGATTCTACACCCGTAAGATCCACTCCCACACATGTTCCCCAGATTTCTATCGCTAGAGCTTGGCAGAAGTATGCAGTTGTTTTGGAGTATGTTTTTTCCCGTTCATGAGTAGTATTTTAGACATCACCCCTCCAGCATCCACTGGACCATAAGTCTGGTTGTGCCTGGAAGGGAAACCTGCTGCAGGGACAGGTTTTGGGGCCCAGCGGTGCTGTGACAGCAGCTTTTCTCAAGTAGGCCTGAAGGTCTTCATGCACAGATGGAAGGGTTACTTGTAGTGCCATGGGGAGCTTGGCAGGACATCAGGGTAATGCATTTAGTTTTACCAAATGTCCCAATGCTCACCAAGCTCACATTCACATTCAATCTTTAGGGTTCTAGTACTTCCCAGCTATGTGCTTAGCTTAACACAGGAGACACCTGCCTGGGGGCTGGAGAGCCTGTTACTGTTGCAATGGCCTTACCTGTAGATTTAGTTTTTTTGGTTTTTTTTTTTTTTTTGTCTTTAAAAAAAATTTGGCTATTCCAGGAGAATTCTATTCTTTTAAAGATTTACTTATTTTTATTTATATGAATACAGTGGAGCCTGTAGATGTATTTAAACACACCAGAAGAGGCAATGGATTCCATTACAGATGGTTGTGAGCCACCATGTGGTTGCTGGGAATCGAATCCAGGACCTCTGGACGAGTAGTCAGTGCTCTTAACCGCTGAGCCATCTCTCCAGCCAGGAGAATTCTTGATGGGGAAGCAGTTTTCAGCTCTTTTATGGAGACAGTGAGCAGGGAATCTCATGCTTCTAAATTCACCATTTTTGTTATTGCCAAGTTCTTCAGCACAATTAGAAACAACCAATGCACCCACTATCCTTATTTTGATTTAAATATCAGTAACAGGTTGGCCACCTGGAACTTTCCATTAGCACACTGCTACAAATATCTGCAAGGGATAAATTTAGCAGCTCTTTTGCTATAGAAAACAGTGGACTACTCATGGTCCCGCCCTCTGGAAATAAATTATTTATGCTTTACATCCAATCAGAACACAGAATCCATCTGAGAAAACCCTGGACATATTCTGAGAACTCTTCTTTAATATTTGATCTCTGGAGCAGCGTTCTTAGATCAGCTGGTAGATTGTCCTCCATCAGGGCTAAGCCCAGGTTCTGGGTCACAAGTCAGTGCAAGAACACCTGGGAGCCTCATTCGTGACAGGACAGACATGTGCCCTTACAGAAACACACACACACACACACACACACACACACACACACACACACACACACACACGTGTGTGCTTCCTCTCCACTTATGAATGATATTTATAGACCTGCCAATTCCCTTTCTCTGCCAGTGTTCTCGAAGATTCTCCATCATCCACAGGACAGTCCAGACTCAATGACTTCCATTCTTTGCACAATACTTGCCTCATTTACTCAGTGGTCTCAACTGTGAAGCCAATATTTTCAGAATAGGAGCCGCAAGGTCCCAAAGTACATTGTGCTGTTCTTACTTTACCTCTGGGGAATTTCATTTAGGAACTGCAATGTCGGTTGGGTTGCTGTTTTGTGAATTCTCTGCTGTTTGGCTTGTGCCCATACACCCACTGATGTCTCTGTTTTGCATGTGTCACCAGGGGCTCTTTTGGTTTATGTCTCAAACAGTGACTTGGTCAGAGACTAATGGAACCAAGGTATAAATTCCTTAAACGTGAGAATAAACCTGAACAGTGTCCCCTACAGAATGGAAGTGATCAAGCAAGTGTGTGGCCCACAAGCCCAGCATTCTTTCCAGGTCCTTTTTGGGGTTTAGGTGGAGTCAGTGCCATGCGTGGGGATGGAACAGATCATAACCCTGATGGGCACATGGACTCTTATGCAACTTTGGATGATCTCCATATGCCTAAGCTGAACATACTAGCATATTATTAATATGTGTGCTTGTCATGAAGCCACATGGGACTGTAAACAGGGGTATCTTCTGATAGGTCACCTTGAGGACGATTTCATTTCAATAAGCTTGTCCTGATACTGGGTTAAGCTAATTTTATCTTTTCTTCTTTTAAAAAGTGGCTGACTCCAAAGGGGCCCCAGAAAAGACAGGGAGTGCTGTTTTCCTAGCAGGAAAAGGCAGATGTATTTTTCTAAGGTGAAGCGCTAGGGGTCTCCAATGTCTACCTTCACCTACACCACAGGTGGATTCTCCTCTACTTCTCTTCCTCCATTCCATTCTTTCAGGACTGAGCTTCTCCTAGTCCATCCAAAATCTGCCCGGGAGTGTGTCTATCCATTTTACTTCTGAGACATGTTCCTCTCACCCACCACCCCAACATCCCTCTTTCTTAAATCCTAACTGTTGGAAGCCCCAATCAGCATGTGTGCAGCAGAGGTTTCAGGAGAGAAGGATTTGATCTAAGACAGGCTGCAGTGGCCTTGTGTAGTAGGGTAATAATGCACCCCCAAATCAAAGGTTCTCCTGGAAAGTTTCTCATACAAGCTGAGAGAAGCCTGCTGTTCATCCAGGGTAGACCATTAGCTGTGTGCCCTCAGATCATTCCCAACCCTGGAGCTTCCAAACTGCTCTCCAAGACGGCAGAATGGACGCTCCTCATTGCCTGGTGTCTGTCTGTAGACTGGGTCAAAAAAAATTGACTCCTCGTGGGTTTGTTTGAAGATGAAAGTGCCCTTGGGCTAGAGCCTGTGACACCTGTGTTCATATTTATCTTTCCTTCATTTTCCCAGTGGAAGGCAATGTGGGAGAGTTCAGTGTGTGTATGACTTTCAAGTCTCCTCCGGGATGTTTACTGCTGGTGTCCTCTGGGAAGCGTGGTGTAATGTCTCTGGCCAGTGTGCTTCTCTCTGTAAGCCTCCTCACGCGGCTGTGAGGACATGTCAGTTATTCATGCTACTACCATCCTTGGGACCCAGAAAATGTAGGCCTTATTTCTAAGAGTCAGAAGGCTTGAATCCCAATCATCTTGACTGGTGTTTGCTTAACAACTCACCTCGGCTTTTATACCTTCATCTGTGACATGGGAGTGGTCACCATTGCCAGCTAACAGAGTTTTGTGGATTGGATGGCACAAGAACTCGAAATGGGTTAGGAAGTCCTGTGGCTACCTCAACAAGATGTAGCTGTTACCTCTTGCTTATACCTGTGTGCTTCACTTCTTTTGTAGGAGCAGCTCAGCTACTTTGGGTACCAAACTTGCTGTCATTTTGGTACCAGTCAGGGGTTTTGATACAGGTTCAAACTATGAATCCCAGATGGTATTCTCCTGTTTTTGTTTTTCTTTTAATTGGACCAGATGATCACAGGCAGACACCAGACAATGGAAAAGATGTGTGTGAAGAGAGAATGGGGGAAAAAAAACTGGGGCCTGAACAAAGGCCTGGGGACTGGCAGGCTTTGGGGTGCTGAGCTGTCTGGTTGGAAGGGAGCCTGCAGAAGCTAGTTTTGAAGAAGGGGAATATCATCAGGGAGGCAGTGGTGGCCTGCAGCCCCACAAGTGGTACCATATTCTGGATTAGGAAGGTCAGAAGACATGTTTTAATTCAAGTCAGGGATTTCTTCCACTGAACAGCCAAGAACTCTCCCAGTCCGCTTACGATGGCCTTTGTTTCTGTTGCCCATGTAACTGCAGACCCAAGGCACCTGTTCCTCTCTTTCTGTCTTTAAAGTGTACATGGTGAGACCAATTCTTAGAGTCAGTAAAATTGTATTTGTGACACAGAGAAGAAGATAAAGTGTCTCTTCCATGATTGCTCTGTTGTCAGTGTGAACTTGAAGTTAAATGGTTTTTGGAACAAAGCTTGATAAAAAATAAAAATACTTTTTTTTTTTTGCCCCACCTTACATGATCTCTTCATAACATGTTTTTTTTTTTTTTTTTTTTTTTTTTTTTTTTTTTTTTTTTTTTTTTTTTTGGCCTCTTTGCTTTGTGTATTCTCTCCAGATACCTGTCTCACCCACAGCCCTATCTCTACCATCACCTAGAATGTTCTCTGCACTTAATTTACTGTAGTTTCTTCTCATGTTTGGCGGTCATATTGGATGGTTCTACTCTCATGCTACCTCCAATCGTATCGTTCATCCACCAGTTTCCTGCTAGCTTACTTAGGTTTGGTCTACACAGTCTCATTAATTGTATTATCTATTTTTAAGTCACGTGCATGCTCTTGGTCTGTGAGTTTCTGGAAGGTAAAAGTGACCCCTTCATTGACCTATGGGGTGCTACCTGAGGGCAGAGTCAGGTAACTAGAATCACTTTCAGGTTGGCCATGGTCTTGAGTTCTGGATCCATTGGTCTGTGAATAGTATTACTGCTGGCTTAGCTTCTGCTTCAGATCAGTGAGAGACCTTACATGTCTAGTTCTCTTCACCTACAAAGCCGTGCACTGAGAGCCCCAAATAGTCTGTCTACCATAGAGGCAGTACAAGGGTTTAAAGTATCTTTGGTGATGGAGAAGTAAGACCCATGTCAAGGTTTTTCTGCACTGACATCTTGGTTTAAACTACTCTCATCTTTCCACAAGCCTTGCTTTAGATGACACAGGCGAAACCACATTGTTTTAAATTCAGAACACCTCCCCTTCCATCAAAAGGTGTCCCACACTTGGTCACTTTTAAAATGGCCCTGTCTTCTTCGGAACCTACCTCAGTGCCTCTTGTCAGTGCACTATAGTATGGTTTGATGGCCTTTCAATGTTTCCACCAATCCTGAGATGTTCCTGTTGCCTCTCTATCACCTTCCTTCAGATAAGGACTGTTTTCTAACTCTCCCAGAGCCTTGAAGCAATTAGCATCCAAAATGAATGCTGTGATGGACAAATGTCACTCCCTGTTCAATTCAGTCACTATGCATCTTCCCTCTATTGTCCCAGCTTTTATTGACCTGATGCCTTTCATTAAAGAGAGAAGAAAAGGTGATGAAAAGAGGTGTATTTTGTGCTAGAATTTGGTTAGGCAGTGTGTCGATGCAACTGGAAAAGACCTCGAGGTCCAGATCCACAAAGTACACCTAAACTGCCAGCACCACCATCCCAAATCTAAAAGGGTTGAACTATGGTGGTTCGGGGCCTTCTGGTAGAAAGAGAACAGGAGCTCTAGTGAAGTTCAAAGAAGGCACTGATATTTACTGATGCCTTGGTCAGGATAAAGCCATGATGGTCATTTAAGACTTTACCCTTAGAGGAAGATGGGCAAAAATATCATAGGATGTTATATGCTACTCTGGGGACTATTCTTCATTTAAAATTCATTGTCAAAGAACAAGCTATTTTGCTTGATTCTCCTTTCTAAAAGTAGGCCAGAGCAAAAGAAACTGACTTTGATGGACCTCTGGTAACAGAAGTATTTTACTGTCTGGTAATATGTCAACAATGTGCAGACTAGGGTGGAAGAGGAGACGTTCAGGAGTTTAGGGACTCTGCTGAGAAAAGCCATGGAAGAATGAAGGAAAGGAGAAAAGATAAACCTTTGTGAACCTGATGTGGGACAGAGCCAGCCCTTCACTAGATGGCCCTGTACAGAGACAACTGGGCCCGAAGCCAGGACACTGGTTTCTTGTTTAAGCTCTAAGGCCTAGAACATGGTCCTGTGAGTTAGACAAAAAAGGCTAAGCAAAGTAATGTAATTCCTTCTAAATCTCAAGTTCCCATATGCTTCACTATGCTGTCTTGTGAATGTGTGTTTGTGTGTGTGTGTGTGTGCCTGCCTGTGTGTTCAAAGAGTAAAGGTTTCTCAACAGGGGATGGTGTTTGTAGGAAATCTCAAACCTGCAGGTCTGATTCTGCATGGGCATTTGCACTTTGCTCTTGGCTAGTATCTGTTTCCTGCCAGAAGCATGTGGGTTCCTGCCAACGCCAAAGCTATTTGACTTCTAAATATAGTGTAACAGTTGTGGATGAGGACCATATTATTTTCTGCAATACAAAGGGTCTTAAAAAAAAAAAAAAACTCAGAAAAGCCAGACAGCAGTCCAGTTCTGGTTAGGCTCAGCCAAGGGCACTGGGGTTGGTTTCATGACTTTTGTAAGTTTTGGTTATTTTACACCACTTTTTTTTTTTAACTTGTACTCTGTGAACATGTGTCCCTGCAATGTGATAATTCTTGTGTTTTTCTTGTACAGTGGTTTCTTATGCTATCAAAATACCCCTAAGTCGGTCTTAATATACAAGAGCAACTAACGGTACACACTGTTCCATGGTGGAGCTGGGGGGTGGGGTGGGGCTAAGCCATCGGGCACATGCTGTGCTTGAGGGTAAATGCCATCATCTTAATTGGTAGTTCACATCCCTGGCAAGTGGATGTATGTCTAGCTGTTTTAACTGGTGTAAGCTCGTAGCACCCACCATTCTTCCAGCACTGCAATGGTGCCCCCACAGGCTGGTCGTCAGTGACATCAGACATTTCTCTTCTCAAGACGTGTCTATTTTACTTGCTGCGAGTTTGTTTAATCAAATACCGAGGTGATTTGGGATCGACTTCCCTATGTAATCTTTTCTACATGAGCCATGTTTCTTGACATCGTTGGCACCGGCTAGTGTAAACCTGGGTCTGTGACCAGTCTGAGGCAGGGGCACACTTATGGGATATGAGATCTAGCTGGCAGAGGAGACGGTTCACAATGTAAGGTAAGTGTGGGGTCCTGGGATGCCCAACAAGCAGGGTGGTAGCTGGCTGCTTTTGAGCTCTCCCTTGAAGGCCATATGTGATGGTTCTTAGGCTGTTAGGAGAGAGAAAGGTGGCCTGCAATTAAAGCCTAGCATAGACATTTCACTTGGCTTTACATGAATGAGTCAAATTGTAGGGCTAAAAACTGGTGCCTGATTTTATCTTCTGTCCTACATTTTTGAGGGATCTTGTCAACATGTGAGTATTATACCTTCCTGGGCAAACCAAGTTCTGTTCAGAGTCTAAATTCATGTACTGTGGCATGTGTCCTCTGAAATCGAATCTAGTGTTAATGGATGATATGAGACACCAGACAGGTATCTTGTTCATCTCCCCTTTCTTAGTATTTTAGGAATTATATGATGAAATATAATACTAAAAGTCTAAATGCTTGTGGCTCTTTTATATATGTCTATATATTTTAAAACACACAGTAAGAACATAACATCTCAAATCATTTAGAAGGTTAAAGGGCTTCTTAACCAAAATATCTGGAAATTTCATAAAATTTAAATATCTGCAAACAGTCCAAACGAAAGGAAACAGTGGGGAAAAAAAGAAACGAACGCCCAACATTTGGCTGTGGAGGACACTTTACATGTTAACCAAATGGTATCACAACATCTTCCAGATAACTAATCACTACATCCCATGAGAAAGATTACAAGAGCAATATTGGAGACATCCCCCAATCCCACATTCCCAGTTAAAACATTCCATTAAGACCTCCTGTGCCACAGGCTTTCTTTTGTTGTATAAGCCACGTTACATCTTTACAGCACAAGGCCGAGCAGCCCTCAGGTTCTGTAAAGTAGGCTGATGTCCGTTCTTCAAAAATATTAACAGTACATAACACTGTATAATTTGAATCTGTACAGGTTTTCCCTCCCACAGGTGACACACATCAGTTTTTACAAGCTAGGAAAAAAAAATAGTATTTCTCTGGTTGTTTACATCTGGGATAATAGTCAACAGTACCAACCAGGGTTTGGAGTGGTGGGTAGAGCTTACCACAGCATCCATACAATATACTAGCATATGATTGCAAATAACAATAGGCCTTTGACAAGCGATACAAAATAAAATCATCCTGGAGTTCCACTTAGATTTGTTTTGATTGAAAAGGTCTAGCTGAGAATGTTCTGCTAGAGAGCCGACCAACAGATCCAGGAGGTTTGGGCTGCTGAGACTCAGCAGCCGGCCGCACAAAACAACCCCGAACATGGGCGCAGTTCAGGACTTAGTGCATAGCTTCAGTGTTACACGAGCATTAATCACAATCCTTCAATTAGTTAATCCTCTAGACAGCTTTCTTTGGGTTTTGCATGCATCCTGTTCCGTTTTCATTAAGGGGCATCTCTTCTTGAGGAAACATGGGCTTTGCCTTTCAATTTTGTCTTTATGATTTTTTTTTTTAATGTTTTGTTCAACTGCCAGTACCTCGAACACTCAGGACACAGGAAGTGGCTGCGGCCTTACAGAAGGGGCTGTGGGGACGAGCAGTGAAGGAAAGAGTGTCAGAGACAGTTTATAAAAATGGCACATTTATTGCTACAGAACGGTCATGTACATGACTTCATCGAGTAACTACAGATGGGAACAGGTCATGGCCTAGACCAAGCTGGGTTGTTTGCCTCTTGAAGGAAGTCCAGCACACAACCTGTTTGGACACTTCTACAAATCAGAAATACACCAAAAACATGAAAAATCGAGGCACTCAGCCACACATTGAAAACAAGGTGTAACTGTTTATCTTTTTTTTAAAACGTTTTCCCTTTTTTTTCTTTTTTTTTGAACAGTTTTTTTTAAGTTTTTAATGCTGCAGCTATGCGTACAGTCGAAAAAAAACAAAACAAAACAACAAAAAACAAAGAAAAGTCCATACTGCGACCTACAACCAAGAACAAACAAACAAACAAAAACCTGAAAACAAAAACAAACAGAAGCTATACCATACAGTTTCATCTCAGCAACACGTGGTAAAATAACATCTTTTAAATAGTAAAATAAAGTAACAAACTTTTACTCATAATGATTCCAAAAATCTACAAAGAAGAAATATTCAGAATCTGACAATTTTTTTTTTGTAATATCCATGGTATAAAAGGATCGCTCCTGCGAAAAATAAGCCAAATATATTTTTTTATTTTTAAATTTAGTTTTTTTTTTCCTACTAGGGTGTACTACAGTCTATTTTTATAGCAAAAAGAGCACTAGACAGACGAAGCTTTATAACAAAAAGCCAGGCACTGATACATGGTAAATCTCTGCTTTTTTTTTTTCTTATCTTCACTTAATTGCATCACAAGTAACAAGAATGAAAAAGGCCACAGTTCATATATTTCACCATTACATATGTCTATAATACTTGAAATGAGTATATGGCGAAACCAGCACTGCACAGAGATGAGTCACTTCAAGTCCCATGAGAAAAAACATCTCTAAAGAAAACAAACAAAACCAAAGCAAAACCAAGAGGAGGCCCACAGGCCTTGGTGCCCCATTGTCTTGGAATCCAGCACATTTTATCTTCACCTCCGTATGTGTTGTTTTTTTTTTATTATTATTACTTATTTATTAATTTATTTTTGCTTCCAGTCAGCCAGCAGACTACATGTTGTGCTTGTTTATGCTGAATGGTTTCCTTCCTGACTTAAGTTCCGTTTTGGACACAGACCATATTCTGCCCGTTGGATGCAAAGATGAAAAAAAAAAAAAGAAAACCCAACAAAATCCTCTCAACCCCTAGACTCCCTCCCACTTCCCAACCCCTCATCAAAACAAAGATCACAAATAATAATAATAATAACAATAACAATAAAATCAAGAGATAGAAAAAAAAGTGGAAAGACAAAATAAAAACAGGAATCGGAAGACTGAATCAGTATCGGTTGTACCACTGGGTGAACTGACAGTTGTCAAAGCGTTAGTGTTCCTCGCAGCCACACAGAAGACAAATGGGTAACAACTCCTAGATGGACAGATCCCTAATTCTGCATATTCATAAATTACTTGAATGTGGAGGTGGATCAACTGTTCCAAGTTGTTTTCAAAGTCTGAATCTCTTAAACCGATCCTGAACCTATACATTACCGTCATCATATATGTCTACTATAGTTATGAACACTTATGAAATGCTTGTAGAGTATTTTAATCCTGTCTTCTGCTAAGTTTCTTTCAAAAATCCAGTGCAGGAATACCAATATCTTACCTGGGTTTGATAATTACAAAATAACAACAAGAAAAAAAAAAACCACATTAAAACGGCCACATTCCCTTTCTCCTTCTTTTTAAAACTGGAGATACAACCCGATTATGACAGAGAGGGTCAGATCATGTTTCTGCACTGAGCAGAAAGTAGCCAGCAGCTGCTGCTGGCCTTTGGGGAGTCTTCTGTTGATTTCCAAAAGGAATTTGACAATAGCTGTATTACATTACCAAGTAATGAATACATCAAAGCTGGTGAACAAGAAATTGCAGTTTTTTTCTCTGTCTGAGTGAGAACAAAATATAAAAGCACCAATTGAAAAAAAAAACAATCAAATGACTGTAATTTAATTTTTTGCTTTGTTTACAGATTTGAAAAACTTTAATTTCACTTTAGTCAGCACCTTTATGATAATGTGTATCAAAAGTGCCACTCTGAAGATGTACATTGATGCAGGGAGTATTTCCAGTTCCCTAAAGAGTAAACACCATATTCTCTTCTATACACGTCTCCTGAATGTGATCAGAGTATACCTGCTTCCTATATAATAATATTGTTCCTGGGATACCCGCCTTGGTAGACTATACAAAGTGAGTGTAGAATGTATCACGGAAAGCAAATCTTTAACATGGTGAGAGACCACGTACACATGCTTTCCATTGTCCAGGGAGGAGGGGAACTTATTATCTTCCTTTCCCTTCTTGGAGCACCTATGTTCCACCCTTTCACAGGAAAGGCCCCGAAGAACTTTTCATAAAGTCTGATTTCTGCTATTCCCCTACATTTTCAATCCACCTCCACATTTTAGGAACTTCTCAACAAAACAAAGCATTTTAGTTTTATCGCTACTGAACATATTTACAGTTTTCAACACACACACACACACACACACACATACACACACACAATCGAGCGCGCACACACACATACACACAGCTAATCAAAATGTTTATGGGTTTGTAAAAGGTGACCACTTGGTAACTATCTTATTTGTTCTTACATTTTCAGAAATGAACATAAATTTCAGATTCTTGTAGCTCACTATTTCATTTAAATGACTTTTAAAAACCACACAGTTAAAAAAAACAAAAAAACCTGATACAATGTATTAAAACACATAATAACAAGAGTCTACATGTAAAAATATAACTTTTACATACACAGCTTCAAAATAATGATAGGTTTGCCATTGGTTGCATAAAATTTACAGATGTGTTTTGTCACTATGTAACTGGAAGTACAGGACAACAAATGGGGCATTTAGACCACTTCCATAGAATTACGGCATTTACTCAGTGCTCATAGGTGGAAAAACTACTTCAACAGGGATTTTTTTTTTCTTAATACATGCCAAGGTTGTGTGGCTGTCAAAATAGAACCGAGTCAGAGACAAAAGGATGCTGACAAATGCTTAAGCAGTAGTACTGTGTGTTCACTGCACTACACACCAAAGTCAATTGTTGGAAAGATTTAGGATGGGAATTGGTTCAATTGTGCCCAGAGTCAACGCTAGCTATCTGATGAGTTGCTGTGCCACAGTTTGATCTATGTTTCTATCAAATGTTAAGTATAAACTTCACTCATACTGGCCAGAGAGAATACTGCGCTACCCCTCCTCACCAAAGTGCAACTTAATGCTTTAGGGCTTATAAGGCTTGTTATAATGCTGCGTGATTGGTTGGCATCTTTTTTTTTTTTTTTCAGACGAAGGAGGAGGCAGGTAAGTCATCTATTTTTAGTAAACCCATTTTGAAAAAAAAATCAAGAAAGCAACAAAATCAATCAGCTCTGTCACACTCCTTGCAATTTTCTCATTTGACAATTTTTGAACTTGACTTTTTTTTTAATTTTTTAAAAAATTTTTTCCAAAAAAATCTGACCATGTATTCAGAAACGTCTCACTGCACACTACTTCGGCTACACAGGTAGGTAACACTTGAATCGTTTTGTTAAATCACAGCCACTTTGATTATGTTATGTTCCGATGATATAAACATTGGAAGGCACAGTGGTAACATTGTAGCATTCTAACCGTGTACCTCTGAAAATCCCAGGAGAGGGAAACAAGGGCAGCGCCACAAGCCAGACAAACTCTTTTTTGCCTTGCCTGGGCAATGCTGCATGTAATTTCTACACATGATGTGACTTTTAAGTCCTGTGTTCCCAAAAGACTGGAGAAACATCTTTCTACTATTTATGAATGAGAAGCAACGTCAGGGTCAGCATTTCTTCCTGCACTGCCCCTCCGGAAGCAGAGTCGGCACTACAGGTTACTATAACAAACCAGGGGAAGGGACAAAAATCAGACAAAAAAAAAAATCCATATTTACAGTAAAATCTTTCTTTTAAAAAAGTTAATCAGTACTATTTTTTTTTACAGGAGAAAAAAGTCTGAAACAAATGAACAAAAGCTTACCATAGTCACTAAATTTTTAATATATATTTATATATATATTTATATATATATTTGTCATAGGTCTATAACATCCATCTGTCCCTCCTACCCTAAGGAATGGCTAATGTCATCATTTTCTTGCCATCAGGACGTTTGCTGGTTTTGTTACGAGGGCAGCCGGGCTTCCCCTATTCAATATCCGGTAATTAGAAACACTAGCTGACTTGAATACCAACAAAAACGTTCATGTCGTTTTCTTCAGAAGTACACTTTTTTTCATTATTGCAAGTTTACAATTTTTTTTAAATTAAATATGTTTTTTTTTTCAGACTTACAAATTAATTATATTTTTTTTTTCCAAAAGAAGTTTAGGCACAAATGCATTGCTCCACAGTGTGGAAGGATTGCCATTCAGTCCCTGGGCTGTGTCTCAGCCTGTACATACCGCTTCGCACATTCAGAGTGATATGTTAAAGAAGTCGTCCCTCAAGTTGCATTTTCTTTCTTTCTTTCATTCATTTTTTTTGTTTGTTTTTTTCTGTTTTTTGATAATTGGGAATGCTGAAACCTCTTGCGTCTGCGATTCATAACTACTCAGACTTGTCTTATATTACAAAAAAAAACGGGGTTAAGGAGCAGTGTTTATGTGGGTTTAGGATAATACAGCTGTTAAGAAAGTGGTCTCTTGTTTTAATGAAGCAAGGTGGCAACTTGGACCTGAGAAAGGGAAAGAAGAAAAAAAAAGGGATTAATATAGCGATAGAAAATAATTTATTATTTTTAAAGCCCCCTTTTTGTATTTTTTTTTTTTAAAAGAAGTTAAAATAATTGGCTAATGTGGGAAAAACCTGGGTTTTTTTTTTTTTTTTTTTTTTTGTGGCTCAAGTGCCGCTGAGAACTATGGGACAGCAATGGTGGAAAGCTAGCAACAATGGTGGAAAGCTCACCCAGCGTACCCTTTCACATCTGTCCCATGTGATTCGCTGCGTCTCCCATCCCAGGGTGCGGGCCAGCCAAGGAGAGCGGGGGAGGCTCCGAGGACACCTTCTCTTCCTCCCTTCTCTTCAGACAGGCAGCTTTCGGGTTCAGATTCCTTTCTGTGGGGTGTGAAAGCACAGGCGTCCAGTCAGCGCAGGGCTCCACAGAGGGGAGAGAGGAGCTCCTCTGCTCAGGCCAAAAGGGCAGCAGTGAGACAAGGTGCGCTACCGGGTGCCATGCACCGCATGCAGAATCCTCACCACCGCAGGCAGGCGGGCACAAAGGCTCAGGCCTGACATCCCTGCGCGCCAGGGGCTGAGCCGGGCAACTTGTAAAGGTAAGGTTCCGCTGTGCTACAGCGGTTTAGGCTAGGCTGAGTTACAGAAGCAGAGACTCCATCGAAACAAGAACAACAGTTCCAGTAGGAGGGGTTACTGTGTCCGCACTGAGTTCAGTTACCGAGCACCCACTGAAAAAGTCAGGTGTGCTGGCAAGCTTCTTACTCAGCATTGTCAAGACAGAGACCGGCAGATTTTTAGCACTCACTGGATAGCCAGCCCTACTCTAAAGGGAAAGACTCAGGTCTCAGTGAGCGCGCGCACACGCGCGCGCGCGCACACACACACACACACACACACACACACACACACACGAAAGGAATGGAAATAGGCTGGCGAATCATGTCTGATGACTGTGCACACAGATGGGAAAGCTGTAGCGGAACACGAGACAGAAGACCATCCTACAACTTAGCTACAGGAGACGGATTTTGACACAGTCCCACCGCCAAGCGATTCTTTGGAGGGTGCATAAGCACCAATCTGCTGACCTCGCACTTGCTGCTCCAGACTGAGGATGACAGCCACGGCCTGGTGGAGAATCAGGAGCTTGGTCTGGGGCTTGTCACTCTTCAGGTGGAGCTGCACCATGCGGCCAAGCTCTTTGAAAGCCTCATTGATATCACGGACCCTCAGGCGCTCACGGGCGTTATTGGCCATCCTCCGTTCCTTCTCGCGCTCAGCCTTCTGCTCGGGGGTCAGGTCCTCATCATCATTATTGCTATAACCCAAAAGGGATGAGACCTTTACTAACAGTGCTGGGGAATGACTTATCTGTGTTCATTTTCTTTTGACACTTGTCATATTTATCCTTGGCAGAGTTTTATCCATTTGACCTTCATCTGACCTTCGGATTGCTTTAGAAGATGCACACAGGAAACTTGGTTGCTCCCAGAAATTCTACCCAAATCTAACAGAAGAGGATGGACTGGGCTCCGGCAGCGCCAGGGTCTGTCTGCCCTGTCGCAGGGGGACACAGAGGGACAATGAAGGCCTCATGCGTTTCTGCTCAGTCTTAATGCAGACAGCAATCCTGGCTTAGCTTATTCTTATAAAAGTGCTTAAACAATATTTACATTCTTTTCATGCTGTGATATTTGAAACCTATGGAAAATAAGTGGTTGACAATCAGATTTTGGTAAATCACAGTAAACACAAGTCAGGTCAACAGGAGTGTGAAATGGAAACATCAGAGAGCAGACTGTCCAGTCTACCAACCTTGTCTGAGTCGTAAGAAGATTTCCGCAACACATTAGATAAAAAGTTGGAAAACAAACAAACAAACAAACATAATTACTGTGGGCCTTCATATTATGGCTTGGTGTCTCCAAAGGAAGCCGAGAAAACCTGAATTGGCAGCAGCTATGTAACATGATACAAACCCAAATACCTCCTCTTTATAACTGACCACCATCTCTGTGAGCCACAGAGAAAGCAAAGCAGGATTTGCTGTTAGAACTAAAATACTCTGTGAGTCATCACAAAAACATGGGCTCAGTATGCATAAGGTCTGGATGTGACCATCTCTGATGGTCACGGTGACCCTCTGAGACTTCGCAGTGGAAGGTGAACAGAGGGGCAGATGAGCCATCTGGAAAATATATCGTTCACGGATGGATTCTTGAAGCCAGGGGTTCAAACATTTTGAGGGCTATTATAAGGAAAAGAAAGTTTGGAGATTTTCTTTCTTTCTTTTTTAATCTCACAAAAAGACACATTAAAAGCCAATACTCCACACTAGATACCATGAGCAAAAATCTTCTCTGGATTCTGGACTTGAGAAGCATTAGGGAAATAAAAAGAAAATATCACACACACACACACACACACACACACACACACCTCTGCATGTGCATGTATGTGTGTGTGCGCATGTGTATGTTTGAGTGTGTGCACACATACACACAGAGACAGACCATAGGGAGGTGACTACTTCCAGGACAAACCATTGGTACAGAAGTTGAAAAGAAACTGAAAATCCCCAGACCCCAACTGTTCAAAGAGTCAAGATGATGAATCCTCATACTTAGAACGGAGCGTGTGAAGATTAGCTCTTCACTGTGTATGTAATGAACGTTGATTCAAAGGGATGGGTTCAGCCTTCATGTGCCACTGTCCCTGAACCCCGAAGCCCTATTTGCAATGTCCTGCCCATGCCTGTGTTATGAAATGTCCTGCACATGCCTGTGTTTCTTTCTACTCTTGGGTTTTTACAACAGGGGTGTCTACCCATTTAGAACTATTTTTGGTGGGTTGGGTGGGGGGTTGTTGGTACAGAGTGAGAGTCAAGGGCTTGGCTTCAGCCTCCTGTATATGGTTTTCCAGTTTTCCCAACCCAGGGAAGAAGCAGGTGCACTGCTGGATACTAAAAAGAAGGGAAGGCGCGGAGAGTCTGCACATGCTCAGTGTCTAGGGTGAGCTTGAAGGAAATGATGTCATGTGAAACTCAGTACAAAGATCATAGGCTGAGAAGAAAGAGAAGAAAAGAAAGGCCTCGGGTGGCCTCCCAACTGCAAGCAGGGCCACCTACCCTGCAGAAGAACCAACCAAGAGGAAACAACAGCAGCCTCCTTGGACTCCGTAGAGCACCTGAGGATGTGTGGATGCTGGGACAGAAGAGGCACGCTGGGGGCGGGGGCATGAAAGGCAAGGCTGGACGGAATGACTGACTAGGCTGCCCTGGGAGACAGACAGCCCTGTCTGAAGCCTACAGAAGCCCCTCTGTCTCTGCTTCCTTTGTTTCCTCATTTCCCCTCTGGCTTCTCCTTCACCCCCGACCCCCAGAACTTCTGCTGGTGGCAAGGGAATACAGACTGAGATTAAACTGTTCCTGAAAACCATTAAGCAAAAATGACTACTGAGTCTCTCTCAGGCCATCCAAGAGCAAAAGACCAGCAATATTTTTTTAGATACCGACCATGTATCGTGCCTTACATAGCGGGGAGCCAGAAAATGGGAACCTGTCCTCTAAAAGTTTTCAGGCTAGTGGCTGATTAGAAATCAGCTACTCCCATAAATGAATTGCCCACGGACCTAAACTAGATTTGAAGAGAACCACTTCTCTGCAGACTCTGAGAGGCATGCGTTATGAATGTCACAAGGGTGACTATTAACAAGAAGACACGTAGTGGCAAGTGGAAGAGTGTTCTGAAACTTCCGAGAACCCACAAACATGTCTATGTGATGGCCACCAAATTACCAAGAACCGACTTGGCAAACAGAGAAGCTGTTCAGGATGTGAAATCCTCACCCAAGGATTTCTTGCCACTGTGGCCACAAATTGGGGAACGCCAAGGATGGCAGAGAGGGTAAGGCATAAGCGCTAACAGGGAGGAGCAGGGTGCAGATTGCAATTTGTCTTGGTAGTTATAAAGACATGGCAAGGCAGTGTGAATTGGATTCGGGAAAGATGGCGGCTGCAACTTCCCCCTCGGCCCCGAGAACCACAACCTTTGAAAGAAGCTGCAGTCTTGGTGCCAGTAGGTAATCTGCAAAGAAAATTAACCCAGAGGGAGGAGGGGTGTGCACGGGGGCCATGGAGTTCCAAACCACCCGGTGACCACACACAAGTTTAAAGAGGCACATGAATGGGAAGGGAGCGGATACTTAAGAACAACAATTTAAAGCTATTTCCCTGTGGTTGTGTTTGTAGCAGAGGGTGTACATGTGGAAGAACATTAGAGTTTATTTCACATGAAGCAACCTGTTTAGGATAAAACTGGGAAATCAGAATCTTCTTAGAGATACGAAACAGAGGAAAAAAAAAAAAAAAAAAAGAACAAAACCCAGAACCTTACGATTGTATATACAAGCAATTGACTCTTTAGCATGGCTAAAATCTGCCCTTTTGGAAATATTTTAGGGAAAACCCACTTTGAGCAAATTTGAAGAATACAGTTTTAACAAGAAACTGTTTTCTTGAATCAGGTGAAATCAGGTACCCTTGAATCGGGCACAAATCATTTTCTGGTGCTCAATTAGCATGTGGTCCAAATTTGTCAATTCATAGGCCTTTAGTTCCACTAGAATTCGGGTATCTCAAGCGATACCTGAAACACTTCTAGGACAGGCCTTTCATTTCCCTCTCATCTGAGGCTTTACCTGCCAGGAAAAAACTGAGCAGTTTCTTCCTGTTCTGTCCACTTCATCAAAGTCCAATCAAGGAATTAAATGAAGCGACAGTATCATATACTGTTACCTAGATCTTGACCTAGTAATTGATTTGATATCCTTCTTGTCGTCGTCTAATTTCTTGTCCTCAGATGATTTTGTGTCTTGCAGGTTCTCATCGCCCTCGTCATCAGATTTGATCTCAGAGCTGCCAGAAGACACACTCTGGCCCTGGAGGCCTGGTGGCATCCCTACAGGGAAAAAGAAATCAGAAAAGAAACAGAGAGATCATGCAGTGTCCAGGATGCCATGCATAAGCAACTGCCCCCCCTCCCTCCGTGGAAAGCTTCCAGCCAGAGGACCCGCCCGTCCGGCTGAACTGGGATCCTCGACGCTCCTCCTGCTGTCTGGTGAAGTTTCAGAAATGCACCTGTGGAAACAAGTTTCCCTTGCATCGGCTCTGAGGTTAAATTCTATTTTGCAATCTTTTGGAGTAGATGGTAATTTCACTGTCTACAAAACATCAACTTAATTGCAATGAAAATCATAATCATGAAAATCATACACCTCAATGTTCTGATTAAGAGCCTGAGTAAATATCAGCTATTATATTGAGTTTTTTCCATATGCGATGATTTAATAGAAAAATGTCCTTAAAATATAATTCCCAGGGAGCACTCTAAATATGTGCAGTCAAGGCTTCAATAGATGCCCTAATGATATTCTGAAATTAAGCCTCTCTTCTGTTTGAGGAGTAATCAGCGTTTAAAACTGGGACCTATGGAAGGGGGTGCACTGCTCACAGGAGGAACCTGGAGTTTTCTGTTTCCCCCACGGCTCATGTTCCTGCAATGTTCAGCAGGTTAGATGTTTGTGTGTATGCTCACATGTATGTGCCTGTGAGCATACGTGTTCTCCAGAGGAGGAGGGAAGAGAGCATCTGGTGTCCTTCCATCCCCTATCCTTTGAGGCAGGATCTCTCCCTAGAACCTGGAACTCTTGGTGTCTTCTTGGTTATCTAGAATGCAGCAAGCTCCGGTGACGCTCCTGTGTCCTCTCTTGTGGGAGTCAGGGTTGCAAACGTCTGTAGGATGCTCAGCTAGTTTTAGGGGGGACAATGGCTAATCTCTAGCTCTCATGGTTCCTTTTCAAGTGCTCTTAACAACTCTCTGGCTTTCATATTACATTTAAAACATGACCTTAATGTCATCTATTTCTCGGCTGGGTGCATGTCTCTCACAGAGACCTTCTTCTTATAATCTATGTATTCTAAAAACTTGTGACTGAAAATTTATTTGAAGGCCCTGAGCAACCCACAGTCAGCTGCTATGCTATCTGAATCTGCATTTTAATTCAACTCTTGGGCGACAGGCTGAGAACCGCATAACAAAGGGTAATGGAAAAGCTATGGGCTCACTATTGCTTGGGCAGAGAATGAACAATACATTTGTATCTATGAAAAGTAGTCAGTATTTGTACGGGTCAGCAGCCGACAGGCTAGTTACAGGAATTCCCAAGGCAGTGTTATCTTGTTTGTTGTAACCATGGTAGGAAAGTGGCCACTGTTCATCTGGCCCAGAAGTAGCACAGGAAGCTGGACCCAGGTTGAGTCTTTGTAGCACAACTTCCTGGGGACATGACAAGTCCTTGTATTTGGGGCTGGGTGGGTGTGCAAACATCGGTGTGACACATGGTACGGGCTTGATCGCTCCAGAGCGAACAACAACCCACTTTTTTTTGTCCTTTTTGAATGTACCTACATTTCCTTCCGTCTTGAACAACAAAAACAATTTCCTTCCTACCCATTTGGAAACCTCATTTTCAGGCCCTAGCTAACCATATTAGGGGCTCTGAATGACTGCAATGTGAAAATAGCTAAAATAACATTTCCTCTCGCCAGTCTATCGTCTCGTTCCCTACTCGGATGGGACTGAGACCATCTGAGGGTAACAGTTACAGAAGGAACACAATTATCAGGCCACATTCTAGCTCCTTTCCCATTATTTACCACTTTGCTACCCAATTTGGCTCTTGGCTTTCTCCCAGGGCCTCCGAATGCTGCCAAGGACGCAGGAAAATCAATGTGAAGTCGACTGTTTACCAAAGGTCAGCCTGCTTTCCGACGTGACTTACCTCTGTAAGGGTCTTGGGTTGGGTTCAGGTCAGGGGAAGTTGCAGACTGGACCGGAAGCTGTGGAACCGGAACCTGGTTTGGCAGGAGGGAATGGCTGCCTCTCAGTGCCACGCCATCTTCACGGTGGGCCCCAACCTGAAACAAGAAAAAGGGAACAGAGTGCTGAGTGTGGACTGCAGGAACAGCCGCTATTTTCCAGGGGTACCTGGGACTTGATGCAGTAAGGGTAGTCTATGGGGGGATGAAAAGATCCTCGTAGCGCATTTCACTAGAGGGCGCTGTAGGACTGCGATCCACCTACAGTTCTGTGCAGAAAAGAAAAAAAAAAAAAAAAAAAAAAAAAAACAGAAAGAAGGGGGAAAAAAACCACCGAAAAAAACCCCAACACTTAACACTCAGTAAGATGCCATGCCTTACATCCAGTGACAAATATGGCAGAGCAGCTCAGGCAGGTAAAACGTCAAATTGTCTCCCAGGGTGCTGCGGTGGAGCGCGCTGATTCGTACCCATCTGTCTTCTATCAAGTCCGCCAACAGATCCGACAATTATCTTAATGCCCATATGCTTAATTGTGGGCTTCTCAATTCCCCCATTGCTATCGGAAATCCTACAGGAATTTCAATTTGGCATTCGACTTTCATTTCAGGGGATAAGATCCTCAGGCCTGCCATCTTTTTTTTTCCCTCTCATTTTCCGTAATGCCAGCTAAGTCTCTGACAGCGGAAGCTGTAGCAGTATGGGATGTAGCCCCTGCTCGGTACGCATATAATAAAATGTCACCTGGTTTTCCAAAACCTGGCAGCCCACTCCAAATTAATGTTCACTGTATTTCATCAGCTGCCTAGTTCCAAATCCAAAGGGGAACCACTTCTGCCAAAGCTCCCACACCGGAAAATGTACCAATAAAGGTTTTATTAAACACACCAGTAATGCCATCATTGCCGTGTAAGGATGTTTGGACATGTTTCCAGCTTCCTCCCAACCCCAGGACTTGGACCTTAAGAAAGACGCTACAGTGTCTTTAGACTCTTTACACTTCTGAGAATAAACTGAAGAGAGCTCAGCGTGGTTCCTTGGTTTGGAAAGATTACCATGGGGTTCTCTGAAGAAGCACTACCTATGCTGGGAGTCAGCGTTGGTGAAGCCTCGGTACCGGGAGTGTGGCTGCTCTGGCACACGCCTTGGGGTAGAACCATTAAGCATGTGAAAACCGAGGGGACGCTCACATTTGCCTCTGTGTTTCTAGGTGGCAACTTAGTGAGCCCACTACCCAGTGACTATTTACTCCAGACAGCGAGTCTAACTCTAAAAAACATTCATCCATGAATGTATATTTCTGAGAATCAACCTTTACTTCTTTGGTGAAAACTAGAAACATACAAGGCAAAAATAACTTCTTTTTTTTTTTTTTTTTTTTTTTTGCCACCAACATGTTTTAAATAATTATTTTCAAAGATGTGAAGCAAAACTCCCATATCTTTACTGAGAACACACAAGGATTTTGTATGAGACCCAGCCAAACAAGCTATAAACTGCACAGGCCCTTATGCGTGCATACACACACACACACACACACACACACACACACGAAGAAGATAATAATCCAGGGCAGTGAAGGAGGATCACCTCCATCACTGTAACCGTTTAGATTCCAAGCCCGGCTGGAGCACTGGAGAACCCAGGAGCTCTGAAGATTAGGAAGTGTAAATGAATTTCAGCTGAGACTCAGGGGCAGTCCAGGTCTGTGAGCTTGTAGCCTGTGTGCAGCATGAACTTCCTGAAGAGTGGTTACTGGGTTCACATGAGGCTTTTCTGGATGTACCAAGAACCCGCTCATCTTCGAACGCAGCCCATTTTGGTTGGACCACAGATCAGCATGTCAGAAGCTCACATTCACAAGCCCTAGGGTCAGAACTAGCCTCCCAGAATCCAGACCCTCTCTGTATAAACAGGCAGGTCTTTGGACTCACGGGCTTTTCCTGCAGGCTGGCCGTGGCCACCTATTCCTTCAAGCGTGTCTCACCAACACTTTATGTATTTTTATTTTCCCAGCAGGATCCAGCTTGTCTTTACTCTGGAAACCCCAATGCATCAGATACCTTGCACTTCCACAGGGGCGCCTCTAGGTTGGGCATCACCAGAAGTGACTGCAGATTTGACCTCAGTGTAGATGACTGCCTTTCTTTTTCGGCCACTCTAACACTGTGCGTGGGCCTTGTCTGTGGGGGGCTGTGGGGAGGGGTCAAGGTGCTGCTGCTCGCGGTTTCCGTTAAAAACAAATGCTAATTGAATATTTTCCCTCCTAGTTCCCACGATAGGAAAAAAAGAGAACTTATGGTCTTGCTATATTCTTCATCTTAGCTGACTGAGAGTTGGGGTTACAGAGCGAGAAGAAAGGTAGAGTCCCCGCTTCTCTGATCGCTCTCAGACTAGAGCAGTGACCTTAAGTTGCTCAAGTGCAAGATGGTAAGAAACGACACTCTGGGTGGCAGAGAACAAGCCCAGGTTCATCATGAAAACTTCTATTGTTGTACGGAGACAGTGGTGCACACAGGGCTGGGTACAGTAACTGAAAATACTTGCATATTATATAAAACTGACTTCTGATGCAGCTCAGGGTACCCCAAGACTCAACCTAGCCTTGCTGGCCATTACTTTCCTTCACAGTCTGTCTTTTTAAAATCCCTTCACTGTACAATGTGGGGACATATTGAAGGTGATATTTGAGAATGAAGTTGCCTCATGTCCGTTTCTCTTTTGGATTTAGGGATGTTTGTTACTTTACTTTTGTCTTTTGTAAGTACTTTCAAACAACCGTCATTTCCCAAATGGGATGCTGGGGTCAAGAGGTCGTTTGATGTTTCAGTGTTCTATGTTTTGAGTTATGTGAATAACCTTGGATGGGCCCAGCTCCAGGTGGTCATGAGCTGCAGCCTATAGCTCTGGAATAATATTCCAGTTTGAGGAGCTAACTTTGATAGCTTGTCTTCTTGGCCACCATATGTCTCAACCCTATTTGCTTATCTCTTAGAAAAATTTCCTCTAGTTGCACAGAAACAAGGCAGGTTGGTGGCAGAGCCTAGTGCAAACCGATTACAATTATAGCTCTTCAAACAGACAGAGGACCTCCCCACCCCCACCCCAGAATGTACTTACTTATCCCAGGCCAAGTCAATATAACCATACAAATTTCCTTAACCAGTGGATTTATTTTTAATATGATAGTGTTTATATATTTTAAACACTTCCTATTTACTAAAGCTCTGTTTCAATGAACTTTTATCTAGACTGAATAGAGTTAAAGGTAATTTGTAAGAACGGTTAATTGTTCTACTACTGAACAGACTCTTCAAAGTCTCTGTGATGTAGTTTGAGTTGCGTAGGCACTAAAAGTGAAATTTAAAATTAATTAGTTTAGTTACCATTGACCTATCAGATACTTTTTACTTAGCTTACACTGTGCAAGTGTGATAAATGGAGAAATGACCAACTCAGATGACGTCAGCCCTCAGGAGCTTCCAACTATCCTTGTCAAACCTGTGTCCTCACCAATTCATGTGGAGTTCTGACAAGATGGAACAGAGGCTTATTGACGCTAAACTAAAATAAAATTCCTCATAAGAAAATCTGTAAGTTGGGTTTGGGCCCCAGAGAGTCCTGGAAACCTAAGCCCATTTCTTTTCTCTTAAGGACCACCTGGCCCCACTCGTGCTTCTGGAGAACTTTTGCTGTCCTCTGGTTCCGGCCCTCTTGCCCCTAGCCCGTTCTCTTTCACAGCATCCTTGAGAACATTCTTCCTGGCTCTATAACTGCTGTGAGCAAATCAAAGTTCTGAGAGTCAACACTTTCTGAAGGACCAGCTCCTCACTTTGAAGATAACCTAGGCTGGAATATGAATAGTCTACTCTGTGCTCATGCGGTTCCAGGTTCATGAATGAACAACACAGCTGTCTTGGCCTGCTCCTTCTGCAGACCTCTTCAACCACATAACACAATATCTAAGTCACTTTGGATCTTAGGTCAGAGCATACACTAATTCCGGCCCAGACAGAATCGAAATTCACCTGCCTCAGTTTATCATTAGGAATAATCAAATTCACTTAGACATATATTAGCTTTTTGAATCATGCATATACTACATAATTTAAGTAATCACAGTTTCTGAAGAAAATGAGACACATTAAATTCACAGAGCATAGAGTTCAAGGTATTAGTGTGGTTGTTCTTGGCCTACGTGCCATGGTCCTTTTTGGAGTCAAATGATCTTTTTACAGGGGTTGCATATCAGATAGCCTGCACGTCAGATCTTTACATTACAAACATAGCAGAATCCCAGTTATAAAGTAGCAACAAAAATAAATTTATGACTGGGGTCACCATAACACAAGGAACTGTATCAAAAGGTCACAGCATTAGAACTGTATTAAAATGTCCGACTGGATTAGGGGGACACAGAAATCTAAGTTTCATTTCAGAGAAGAAATCCAGGGGTAAGGATGGCTGAGTGACTTACCTAACAACTAGTTTAGAACTAGAGAAGATCTAAACTAACTCAGAAAGCTTATTATATTAAATAACTTTGCTGGGCATATAAATATGCACCTAAGAGAGGTAAATAAGTGAAGACACACATGGAGCCTGCCTTCTGGGGCTTTGTTAAAAAACTGTGTGTGTATCTGTATGTGTGCATGCTCATGTTTGCATAAAACATACATAGGCATATATCTATGTATGTGTGTATATGAATACTACATACATCTACATACATGTACATCCAAAGATCATTTTATTTTTCTTTATTACAGAAAAAAAATATCAGAGCTGACCAACTCAAGCCAAGGCCAAACTGTGTAACTGAATTACAGAATTTAATATTTGCCACGACTCTTCCAACATAAACAGATTTAAAAGACAAGCAGTCTCAAATTAGGTGGCTGTTGGCCAGGCTGATTTTACTCAGGGACGCTGAAGAGCATCTCAGTAAATACCTCGTCCTTATCCTCCAGCTAACAACAAACACCACACAAAAAAGATATTCAATGCTTTTGCTCTCTTTGTTTCCAGGGAGTATTGTGAAAGTAATTATTCTGTTGTATTTAAGAGGCCTATTTCATGGATGGGAAAATGTATTAAATTTCATTTGGCAGTTATTCAATTCTAGTTAATGTTATCGCCAGAGATAACTGCTTCCAAACAGGCTTTCAGGCCCTAGCCCCGCCTACTCTACCATAATCCTTCTAAAAGAGCAGATGGGGACTTTTGGCAAATGTCATCTGTCCCAGTCTAGACCCACGTAACAGTGGCACAAACCCAGGCATGCTATTGGAACTTTCGGTTTATTGAAAACTGATGTTTGTTATTGATCACTTCCGGTTTTCAGAACGTACAAAAGGAACAAGAAAAGTGGGACAAAAATGATGCCTAATACTTTTATTTGGGCTCTTCCGTTATGTTTTTGAAATGCAGGAGCACACACACACACACACACATACACACACACACACACATACACACACACACACACACTCACACATACACACACACTCACACACACACACACACACACACACACACTTACACACACACTCACACACACACTCACACACACACTCACACACACACACACTCACACTCACACACACTCACACATACACACACACTCACACACACACTCACACACACACACACACTCACACACACACTCACACACACATATACACACACATACACATACACACTCACATACACATACACACACACACACACACACACACACACTCACACACACACACTGGGGGTTGGCTCTCTGTCATTCAGACTTATTGATGTTCAAAGGCAATCTGCCCATAGGATATCATTTATATATGACAGTAAAGGATACTCAGTTTCAGCTTCTGTCACCTTCCTAGATCTCTGTCACCAGAGGAAAGCAGACCCAGCTTCTCCCATGTGCACCACCACGTTTAGGCAAACATTGCATCCTTAAACGAGGTAGAAGTCAGATGGAAGATTTTGAGTGGTTCCCAGTTGGAGCTCGGAGCTCACACAAAGCTCACAGCAGATCCATGCTGCAGGGAACGCACCAAAGACCCAGGGACTTGTAGGAAACAGAACAGAATTCTAAAGGCCAGCCACTGTAGGAGAAATCTCTATCATCCACATATCCTTGAGCCATGACTACAATTCCCTAACTGCTCAGGTTTTGAAAATTGTCATATTTTAAAAATCATTCACATAATAAAACTTTGAGGACTTCTCACAGAAACCAGGTCTGGGTCCAGGTCCTGTTTCCCATCCTCTTGACTCTTTATAGATGATGGGAGAGGATTTCATAACTGTTTTTTTCCCCAGAAATCCCACTTTGTCTGAAATTTACTGTGCTTTCTTTTTGTGCAATTCTTAGACATTTAGTTAATGCTTATTCTGAGATAAAATAATTTTAAGATGATTTAAAACATTCAAGATTGATTTATTTTATGTGTATGAGTTTTCCCAGCATGCATCTGTAGTATATGCACCATCTGCATGTAGAGTCTGCAGAGTTCAAAGGAGGGCTCAGGTCCCCTACAATTGGAGTTACAAATGACTGATCCACCATTTAGGTGCTGGGAACCAAGCGAAAGAGCAGCCAGTGCTTTAACCACTGAGCCATCTCTCCAACCCTTTCAAATGATTTACATGGAGTCTAATCAATTTTGCCTTTAGTAGTATTCATCTGTCATGGGACCAACTGGACCACTCTGCTGGACCATTCATCAGAATGGTTATAGCTCTGTTATATGGTTCTAAAGATGCAAAGTGGCAAAGGCTGAATTCAGTTTGTTTTTCTTTAAGTCTCATGTGTTGGAACTGTTCTGTTTCTCCCTTTTGTGTGTCCACGGTTCAGCGATTCCAGCTCCCTAACTCATTTTTCTACAGTGGGGGTGATGTCAGGCTGCCATGGGCCAAGTAGGGACTGGGGTGGTGATTGGGGGAGCCCAGTACCCTCTGCTCCAGGTAGCAGGCTACTAAACCTGCTGTATGGAACTAACCTTGATCCAGCTGTAGTGAGCTACACCAATCTATCATGGGGATTATGGCGAGGAGCTCCAACTACCTGCAAGCTGCTTTTGTTTAGAAGCTGGTTGGACACTTGACGCCCACCGGTAACTCTGCATCCCTGAAGCATGTCTGTGTGTGCATGATCATGCAGCTGACTTCACTGCAAACCACTGTGGAACCACACAGACTGCCCATTGCTAGAGGCATGATACTATGACATTCAGCATCTACATCTGTGGAGAGCTGAGGAAGCGCTCAGTGCACATACATGAAGTCCTGAGGAAGTGTAGGTTGCTGACATAGGCAGAGCCATGTCAGAACTGTACCTCAGACTCAGGGGGATGGCCAAAGCCTCACTCTGGCCTGAGTGTGCATGTTGGCAATGTGCAAGCAGCAACCACGGATGTTTCTATCCTGATGTCACTCACCTATAGAAATCTCCTACTGAGACTAGCTAACCCATCCCTTTGCATTATACATAAGGAACATGTAGAACCTCGGTTGTTAGCATGGTTGGTGCAGCTCCATCAGAGCAGACATGACCATCCGATCCCAGCTTCTATGTATATGTCTTCTCAGAGCAGACATGACCATCCGATCCCAGCTTCTATGTATATGCCTTGTCTTTCTTCATTTGCTTTCCTCCCCAGCCAGGTTCCTGGTACCACGCTGTGCAGGACACGGCCCCTAACAAATGCTCCCCATCTCTGGAATGATAGATTCTTTTCCCAGGATTTGGCTCCTCAGTCAAGGTTCAGCGTAGTTAATGTTCTGTGGGCCAAGTGTACAAGTTCCATCTTCTGCTGTTGACCCTTCCCCTAGATACCAGGGGACTGTCTCAGTTGTCTCTTATTTTTAAATCAAGCAGTCTGAATTTTTTGCTATCTACTCATGACACCTCTGTGGCTGGGCTCCCCAGCATTACTGTGGGCCAAGTAAAGGTATTCCTGCCGGACTAGTCTCTTCTGACCTCCTGAAAGCTTCTTCACTATACCCTCCACAGGCACAGGCCTGTCTTGAGACATTGGATATCTCCATAATTCTGCACTTTGACACTGCCTTGCTGGCCTATTCTGACTAAGCCAGAAGAGGCAGCACACATAAAACACAGCCACAGCACTGTCAGCTGCCACTGGACACAGATTTTAAAGTTCGCCATGCACAAAGCCAACGCTTCCCTGGGTTGTGAACTCCACAGAGACAAGGCCCGACTCCAGAGCTCAGGACATCACAGTCTTTAGTGCACAGGTGACTTTTCCCTAAACACCAGTGGTGGATCCAGGAGAAGAGGTCAGACATTTATAACCTTCAATCATGCCAAAAATATTCATTTTTGCATGTTTCTGACCAACAGCAGACATTCCATTTAACTTAGCAAACACCTTTCAGATGTCTAGACGCCAAGCGCCCTTTAGGTACTCAGGGAAAAATATAACCGAAGACAGACATATCTATTACTTAACAGCCACATCGTAATGGTGGCATAATGTCCTTATGATATGAGACAAAATAAAATGGATTTCTTAAAAGAGAACAAGGTCACCAAGGGTTTAAAGGATGATGAAGTCATATCTGTTTGACAAAAACCAGGGCAACGGAGATAAGTTTTGAAGGACAAGAAGGATTTTGATGGCAGTTCTCTAGCCCTATCTGTAACAGTCTGATGTTTGACACTAATTACATAATCTCCCACTGTAATGGAAAATTTATATTTTTACATCAATAAATGGCATTAGGCAGTCTCTTTGCTTCTCTCTCTATGTCTCTGTCTGTCTGCCCCGTTCCTCCACCCCATCTCTCTCTCTCTCTCTCTCTCTCTCTCTCAAGCAGCTCAGGGCTCTGTGTTAACATGTGTTTTCATATTGTCAGACTACACATCTCTGACAGAAAGCAGATTTTTGCACGGACCGTTCTAAGGCTCAACAACCCTGCTACTAAGCAAATGCACAGGGCATTCTGGACACACATGGCACCTCCCTGTACATGACTCTTATTGGTTCAAACGATTCCTCTTATTTAACTGCAGCGAAGGCTTTCATCCCTCAGCTGTGCAGTAATGGTTTCCATATGACTAGTGGCTGCTATAAATAAGATCAAAAGCAAAAGAAAGGATTTAATAAAAGAGAAGGACATGAGGAGTAGCATTAAATCAAGGGAAAATGCCAATATCCATTTTTTTTTTTAATTTCTTCCTTTTGGTTGGGGTGTGAGTGAAAGGGATCAGAGTGTTACTAAGTAAGTACCTTGTTCAATATTTCATGGAGCATCACCAGCAGGTGTGTGGAAGGTCCATCTGTGCAAGCCTGACCACGGCAAAGGTTTCATGGAGGATGGTGATGGAGAAAGGGAAGGGTAGGGGCCACCATGGCCTCTTTAGAGTTACTATGGAGAAGAAGGAACAGACCCAATAGCCAGTTTGACGCTGTGAGTCTATGGTGGAAGGTATCCAGCGAAGGCCTTTCCTTCTCTGCCCCTTTCTGCCCCAGTTAATAGGGACAAACGTTTTGGTAATCTCAGAGAATCACAACATTGCTCAACTCTAGTACATGTGTTCTGAGAAAGGAAGTTTTTTTTGGCAAGGCAGAATTGTTATACAGAGCCAACTTCCCAAACAGATTTTCTTCTATTTTTTTTTAAAGAGTTTACAATGTTAATCTTGATTCCCAACTGGATAAACAGCTGTTAATAAGTGCATGCTCCCAGAGGAAGAGGAAGCTTCCTCCCCTCCATCCCCTCCATCCCCAGAGCGGGTACCTGCCCTGCCCTGATCTCTGGAGGCTCCTCATGCTTCTCTTTTGCCCTGTTTCAAAAGGGCTTCAGTATGAATTTTGCCAAGCCGTCTTCATTTCTCCCCTTCCCTTCGATAGCCTTAAAGAAAAGACAAAACCTGCCCCAGACCCAGGTAGTTGGGCTATAACTTATGTAAAATAGTAGGTATTTCGCTACAAAGAGGAAATTCAAGCACTGAAAACCTCAGAGGAGCAGTAGAACCTCAGGCCCTTGGATTTGGAGCCCGGGAGAGGAAATGACCATTTTGGATTCCTTCATACTGAGCTAATTATTCTCTCAAGGGCTAGCTGTGTTCAAGGATACTGTGTTTCTAACAGTATTGCTAATGTGATTACTTACTTGAACCGGTTGGTGTCCTAAACACAGGAGCAAGCTTCGACACTTTTTCCTCTAAGAGGAAGTCCCCTGCAGCCGATTCCCGAGCCAGCCAACCCCTGGCAGCTTTCTCACTTGTCCATGAGCACCTGCTTTAACATTGACCTCAGTTCTATATCTCAAGATTCAGACAGTTCTCAAAACAGCTTTTAAAACAAAGCCCAGCTGTTTCCCATCTAGGCTAAGGGGGGGGGATGGGCAGCTTACAGAAACATTACCCAGAGACTACCAGTCTCCAATAACTTTCACACACATGCAGCTCTAGACCAGAGCTGCGCGTGTGCAGGAGCTGGGGAGGAGGCGGATGTGAAATGAAAATGTGTAAACTCAGTCCTGTGGCTTTTCACAATACGTCCAATTAGCTCCGTTCAAGGGCGTGTGGCTCATACACAACAATGCTTCCCCTTACTAATATCGGACAGACCTTTTGGCCACACTCGGCTCTGCAGTTCTCAGATGATTTATGGTTCGAGGAAGCCATAATTAAGCACAACTGTGAATGTCAACCAATTAGACCTGACAAAAAAACGGAGCTTCCCATCTTTCAGGTTTTAGACCCAAAGCTGAAGTTTTCCTAAACCCTCTTCTTGCTGTGAACCCGTTTCTTTTGGTTTTGTTTCGTTTGTTTGAAACACGTGTCTGTCTTTTAATCGGCTAAAATACAGATTTGAAAAATTCACAGCCACAATAAAAGTTAAACTAACACAACAGCCAGGGAATTTGAAGAAATATAAAATGACGAAGGCCTCAGTTGGGCTTTTAAACAGTGCCAAGCTACACCAGCATTTTCTGTTTTGGTATGAATGACATAACCGTATTACTTCATGAACTGCTACTTTAATTCCCAAGGGTGGAAAATTCCATCAGTTAATTTAATTTGGACACACACACACGCACACACACACACACACACACACACACACACACACACACACACACGAAAACTCACTCTTCCTGTGGACTCTCATATGCACTGCTTGAACTCATGGCTGGCGGTGCTGCCTTGTCAGGGAGGAGCTTGGAGCAGCCTGGGCTACCAGCTGCAAAGCCAGACCGTCAGGCACAAGTCTTGCACTGTTCTTTCCTTCTAATTCTTTGGGACCATGTTTGTGCTCCGGCTTCTCTAGCATGCCTCTGTGTAACTCTTATAACCCTGCATGGACTCCTGCCTACGTTTAGTCTTTTCCTATTCTGATTATTTCCTGAGTCACTCTGTAATTCTACCTCATCCTACACTGAGGCAGACACTTGTGCTACAGGTTAGCCAGGACAGATTGCCCTGAAATCCTAGACTCTCACACCTCTAAGGAACCCCACTATGTCAAAAGCCAGTTAAGACACAAGGACGGAATGAAGGTGTAGGTTTTCAGAAGTACACAATGTGGGAATTTTTTTTTCCCTTCAGAAGCATCTGCTCTAAGGAAGTAGAGGCAATGCTGATTTTTATTTTATCTTTTTACGGCTGGAGAATTGTTCATGTATCAAATTATGGGCAGTTCAGCATTTCTCCCATATTTAATGAGGACTTTAGTAACAAGAAGGATGGCTGAGGTACTGTAAGCTCTGCTTGCCTTTTCCTGTATCATTGAAGAAGAAAGCAACCAACATTCGAAGTGGGACGAAGCCAGAGGGTTCCTTGGAGGTTTGCACCTCATTTTCCCACATGTGAATGGGCAGAGAGCGAGGTTTTAGCATCCCATTCGCTCGTGGCACATGGGTCCAGGATGCTCAACGGGTGTGCTGGATTTTTGCTCAGGAGCACAGAAAGCAGAAGGTTTGGGTTACATGTCTAAGCAGAAGGACTGACAGTTTCCACGCCACGAGGCCTGAATTTGAATAAGAACGCTATGGGAAATCAAAGAGAATGTACCTAGGGGAAGCCACGGAGGTGTCTGTGTGGCTGGAGTGCTACCACTGCTCTCTAGGCGAGAAGGTCTCATGGCCCTGGCTGCCCCGTCTCTGACTGCTGTTGAATTAGGGCAGAACACCACTGTGGCAGGGGCTGAAGGATCCTGTAGCTGTTGTTGAACAAAGAATTTCTAGTTGGGAGGATGTTTTAGGCTTCTTTTTCTTCTCCTTGTGTTTCCTGAAAGCATTCTTTTCAAGTATGGCAGGAAGACTGAAGAAACATCCTTTAACTGAGGCTGCTAATCTACTCTCAGGAATATTTGATAATCAAGGAGGTTATCAGAGACAGGGGAATTCTAGAGGCAAGTAACTATCCTGGTTTTGAAAATAAAACTCCCAGTAATAACTCTTCAGTAATGGCTGAAACGTAATGTTAGAGATTGCGATCCTTGGTGAGAGTCTATAGCAAGCTGTTTAAGTCAGTGTCTATGTCTGCGGAGGCTACCATTGGCCCATGAACTCAGTTTGGTTTAAACGAAAACAAGTTCCTCTAGGCAAACCACATTTCCTCACTCCCAGTGGGTGTTTGCATGCCTGGATTCTTACTACAACAGGGTGGACATTTTATAACAGAAGCACCAAGAACAGAATTAGGGGACAGAACTGGCTGTGACCAAAAACTCCAAGAGCAGGGACCAGTGTGGAGAGAATGAATGTTGTCTTGAACCTTAGAGCTTTTTGGTCCATGGTCTTCCCTGGCCAGCATTTTTATTGGTGGCTTTGATGTGGACTTTAAAGGCACATGTCACATCTGCCAATGATAGAGCTGGCAGAGGGGACAACTGAGTGATGTAGCCCTGTGGACTGGAGGCGGATGGAAGGGGGAAGTGTGAGATTCAGAGGGGCCCTGGACATGACTAACATTACATACTTCAGAGCAGAGTCAGTGCAGATGCTTCGTCATGGTTTATAGATCACAGGTTCACTCTATGTCAACAAGACTGAAGGTATCAGTATTAGCAAGTAAGATTTGTTAGACAAACTGAGTAGGATGCAGGAGAGGGTAAATTGACAAGTCCAACCTAAAAAACCCTTGAGCATCATGTGCCTTTGGAGATTCCATTTGCTAAAAGTTCCTTACAGTGGGAAAGTGGACTCTTTGATCAAGCTAAAGTGTGAGCAGCATAAACTAACAGGGCTTTTCAGGAAGAGCCAGGAGTTTCAGTTGTAGGTTAATATTCGAAGATGTGGGGTTTAAAGAATGGAAAGCACTGAATAGTCTCTCTACAAAAATATGTCGAGTGTGTGTACATTGGATCGGACCCGGGCAGAAAAGAGAAGCAAAAGTGGGCAGAGGTAAAATTTGCAACCTACTGAGAGAAGCAGGCTTTACGAAGGAGCTTAGATGGTGATCAGCATTTTGGCAGATAATTTACAGGATGACCTTTAAATTCTCTGAGGTTCTGTAGTCATGTCTGCACATGCGTGAAGCATGTGCCCAAACACATGTAGAACTTTATGGACTTAAGATCCACGAAGACTGACGGGGCGATGCCTCTGCTCGCCATTTGCCAGAGTTCCTATTTGCGGTGTCCGCCATGATGACCTGTCAGGCAACGCTATCCAGACAGCAAAGCGACAGCGCGCAGTGCGTACTCTTGTGTTTATGGTTCAGTGGGAATGATGGAGAGACATTGCTGCTCACTAATGAGGGTCCAGGGACAACTGAAGAGTGTGCTTGAATTCATCCCCTAAGCACAAGGAATGGAATGGCCATAAAACCATTCACTGATTTGAAACTGTTAGGGTACTGAGTAAGAGGGACGTGTACTGCATAGGGTGTTAGGACCAGGGTTATAGGTCAGTGGTAGAATACTTGCCAAGCATGTGCAAGGCCCAGAGTCCTCTCTCCAGCATTGTTGTTCTTAAAATGCGGGTATAGTTGCTGGCCTGTCTTCTGTTTTAAGCCTAGCTCAACGATTAACTAGCCAAGCAAGCATGGTCGAATCACTTCTCCTTTCTGGGTCTCAGTCTTCAGTAGCAAAACAACGGCAACAGGATAACGTTTAAGCTGCTTTCAGAAGCTAAATTCAATAATCCAGACTCAACTAAACAAATTGTTTGTCCATGCAGTCGAATGTCCCTTAAGTCCCTTCATGCTCCACGCCGGCTACAGAAAGATTATTGTCCCCTTGATACAAGTTCATTGAATACATTTTCAAACCAGAAAGAAAACTCACTGGAAAGAAGGAAGCAGAGCTAAGATTTACATGCATCTGTGGATTCTAAAGTGCGTCCCACAATTCCTCCTTTGCTGAAAGGATGCAGCGGAGGATGAGTAAGGGAACACAAATTTCACAGGATTCCTCCTGCTCTTACTCAGCTGCAGTTCTTCAGAGATTGATACTGTTAGGTCTTGGGGTATAAGCTTGTAAGCCTTTGAATAGGGATACGGAGAAAGAAAGATTGAGAGTTCAAAACTACCTTGAGCTAGAGACTAAGTTCAAGGCAAACCTGAGCATGATAAAGAAATGCTACTTCAATTTAAAAGAGAAAAAGAGGGAATGAGGGCCAGGGTCATAGCTCAGCGGTGGTAGTGCACCTAAAAAAAGCCCTGGGTTTTACACACACACACACAAACGGCCCTTCTCCTAAATCAGCTAATGATTACACTGTCCCTTCCAGATAAGTGAGTCCCTTATAGGGTCTAGTGGCTGAACATACAGCAATTTGTTTAAAGATAGTGGTTCTTTGTAACTAGTTTGTGAGCCCCCTTGAGACCAGAGACCATAACCGAGTGCAGTACCTGACACTAGTTACCACAGCCAAATGTTCTTGAGATGAATAAGCAGAATTTACTCAAAAGGGAACTGAGAACCAGAGTCACACTACACATGGATAATAAATATAGCACCCCTGGGTTTATTTACAGGTAACCTACAGGGGCACACACAGGGCCACATGAAGACATGTTTGATCTCTGTTTTGTTTCATTAAGAGACAATATGAAGTCATGTGAAAGGCTTCTTTCAGGCCTGATCTGGGAGCATGAACATCCAATGAATGTGGAAGAGAACTAACTGGCTTTGGAAGGCTGTTTCTAAAGTGGTTTGCAGGAAAGCAGGAGGCCTGAAGGCCAGGATTAACTGTGAGATGTATGGACATGGTTAAGACCTCCTAACTAGGTAGAGACAAACCCAACTGTTCCCTTCTCCTATCTGCAGTTTTGACTTTGCCAGGGAAGGAGGCTCTCACGGTAAGAGACGTTACTTGGTGACTTAAAACTACATCCTGAAGAGTTGACAACTCTTGGCTACTCGGCATGTAAATGGTGACTTAGAAAGGCACATTGACCAGGTTGTTCTACCTCGAGCATGTTACACCTGCATTCTCCTCCCCACACTGGAGAGAAGAGCATTGCTCTGGAGAACCAGACCATAAGTCACAGTGAACCTTCTTCTACCAACCAACATTTATCAAGATACAATAATCAAAAACTCTTTGCACCAAAAAAAAAAAAAAAAAAAAGAATTCTGAAAACGTGTGTTTACAATGTCCAGGAAGGAGCTCTGGCAGTAAAACAGACAGGGAGCTTGGAGCAAGGTCTCCAGAGTTAACTGTAGCCATAGTTCTTGACTTGTTTGAATTAATGAGGCTCCAATCCCCAACCCCAACAGACAACATAGTACCCCCTCATTGGACTTTTAGGAATGCCACCTGAGATGCTGTGACCACACTCTAGACCAGAGGGCCCAAGCTAGTCTACTCCTTGGGAGGAAGAGCACACATAAAATGTCGCACTCACAGACCACACAGCAGCCAGGCAGAACAAAGGGGCACCCAGAAAAGAGGCACAGCTATGTGAGGCCAGGAAAGACGGTTGCTGGAGGTGTTATGACTCATTGTGATGTGTGATGGAGGTGCTGGGGGTGCAGACAATGGCAGGTATAAGCAGAAGCAGCAATGAAGGGCTTCCGGGAAGAGGAAGGGTTTGTCAGAACTTTGACAATGGGTGAGGAGAGACGTGGATAGGGCGGATGAACCTAGGACACATGCAAACAAAGTACTTTAATGGGGCCAGTTCTGGTAATGTGCATACACTGGTCTGGCTAGAAAACCCTTTGCATAATGGAATGGCCAGATATAAAGCTTTTGGTAAATAATGAGGGTCCTGATTGGTGAACTAGGGAGCTGATCCTATTCGTACAGACAATGGAAATTCCTTCGAAGCTTCTGAGAAAGGAAAAGCGTCAAATGATGCTATTTAGAAAGTGTCCGACGTTCACTCTAGTGGTATAGGCCATGTCAATGTTTGGGGGAAAATCCCTTTCATTGTATTAATAATTAGTTAATTCCTGAACACCGAGAAAGACATTTTGTGACTCAAAGCTAAGCGCAGTGTGTGAGCAAGTAGATAACCCACTAGTGTGGCGGGACGGCAGTGCTCCCCACCAGCCAAGCTGCTGGCCAAAGAAAAAAAGGGAGGAAGGCTTCCATCATCTTCCAAGGTACCAGGACATTTTTTTTTTTTTGCTATCCAGGAGGCAGGGAAGGAAGAAGGAGGAGCGTGGAGGTCAAGATCAGGTGGGGCTGTTCTTAAATCAGGAGGAATTGGGAGACAGAGATAGAAAAGAGATTAGAAAACAAAACCAGCATCGGGATGAGTCTCAAGTTTCTGCATCTCAGTTCCACTCCAGAACTGTAACAAAGGAAGGTGTGGAGCTGGGAGCCGGCCTCTTTCCAGCCCTTCCTGCCCAGCTTCCTGTCCATACCTCCCACCGCTACTTTATTTCCTGCAGCTGGCTAAGGTTTGAAAGCCTGTTTCATGTATTAAAATTCGAATGTGGAAAACATTACCAGCATCCTCCTTGAATTTTTGTTGTTGTTGTTAGGGGTAGAAGGGTTTCTTTCTTTCTTTCTTTCTTTCTTCCTTCCTTCCTTCCTTCCTTCCTTCCTTCCTTCCTTTCTTTCTTTCTTTCTTTCTTTCTTTCTTTCTTTCTTTCTTTCTTTCACTTCCTCTCAAAATTTTTTCTTTTTCTTTTTTTTTAAACTGTGGAATGTGTCAAATGGTCAAAGGGTAAATTCACACTGACTAAATTCAAAAAATATTTCCCGAAAAAAAATATTTCCTTTGTTCTTAGGTTTTTGTTTGAGAATTCATACGGGTTTGTGTTGAGAAAAGACTGGCCAGCCTAGTCTCTTTCAAGCACGTGAGGAGTTGGGATTTTTAGGGACACACCCCAGGGCTTCTAGAAAGCGAAGAAAGTGACAAGTCCTCTGCCGGACTCAAAGGGCTTAGGCTGTTGACACCCACATCTCTGGAGCTCGGCCATGACTTAGCTGACTCCACTGCTCCTCCATTAATGGAGCCGGCAACTCTGTCCTCTCTACAGAATCCCAGTCCCCGTATCCAAGAGGTGTCTGTAGAACATTGGCCAATCATCTGCCTTTTAAAAACGGTTCAGTTCTCTTCGCCATCTTTACTTTTCACTGGGGTCAGTTCAACTTCTTCTCTCCAAAAGAAATTCTAATGAGTTTTGTCTCCTGCTCCTCCCCTTTATCCTCCTACCCCACACCAAAATCAGACTCAAAGAGGCAAACCAAAGGTCAAATAATTCCAAAGAGCATCCGTGTGCAGTTTGATACATTAGAGAAATGCTTAGCTTCCATCTGGTATTTAAGAACAAACTACATATTTATGGAAAAGGCAGTTTTTTACATCAATGTCTTGGGTGCACGCCGCATCCGGCTAACATATGCAAAGTGAACCCAGCTTCAGAAATTAGCCTATTTTTTTCTTGATTGAGAGCAGATATACAGAACTGGTTATAAGGCACAGATCTGGATTTTAATAAAGCCAAATTTCTTAATTAAAAGCAGTGTTGTTTAAACACTGCAGTCAGGGGGAGAAACAGAAAGCTGTACAAACGACAACCTCATATTAAATACATCCCCAGTGCTTAACACATTACCTGAGGCCAGGCTAAATTAAAATCTAGACTTTTCTTTGTAAACTCTTTAGCAACTGCCAATGAACATGCAAACAATTTTTTGACTCAGTGATGGATTTTTAGGGTAGAGGTCAAGATAAAGAAAAAAAATTCAGCACTGGCATTCAAAAATATCTTTTCACATTTCAGAAGTGAGTTCATTGATTCTATTTATAAATGCACATTTTTTTTGGTTCTAATTGGGTGCAGGTTTCAGTATTATACTGTTCAGGGTGGCATTCTGCATCTTAGTCTTTCAATTAAGAGAAATTGAAGAAGGACCCCCTTGCCCCAATACGGTTGAGCAAGAGCTTGAAAAGCTGTACGGGGTGTCACTGTTATTTTGCACTTTTGGGAACATCCCCAAGTAAGAGAAGCCACATGGAGAGCTGGAGCGTGGGCTTACACAAGCAGTCTGGAAACCCGACCCACGTTAAACAGGGCAATAGGATGTTACCACCAGGTATGTGCAAGGGACAGAACTACTCAAAGATCAGCAACAGAGAGAAACTTATATCATTATCAACTAATTGTTACCATTTTTATATTTTTCTAATGAATGGTCTCTGACCCCTCCCCACACTCACACACAAAAGGCAAACACACAACTGATCTCTAGTCTCCAACCCTGAGACTGAAAGGCGTCATTTAGTTTCTTAAAGACAAACCAAACCACCCTCATATTTGGAATGTCATGGCCGGAACAGGAACTTGAGCTGTGTGGGCTTTGATCAAAGTGATCAAGACGAAGGACTGGCATTAGGAGCAGCGATCTAGAGACCTACTCATCCCTATGTGGAATGAGAAGGCATGCCCATGTAAAACCGTGTGCAGAAATACTCATAGGCGTGTTTGTTTGCAAGCGCCAAGGAGTAAAGGTGGCCATAGGATCTGTCAGCTGGTTAGTGGGAAACGTACCGTGCTGTGGAGACTGTCAAGCAAAACAAATTAAACCAGATAATGTGCTAAAACAGATAAACCTTAAAAAGATAAAGTCAACAAAGTCAACCGGAAAGGCCAATGAACAGTTTAATTCCATTTCAATGAAATGTCCAGAATCTACAGGGACACGAAGTAACTTGGTGACTGCCAGCAGTTGGGGGCGGGGGGGGGTGATACGAGGACTGTGGGGGAATAACTGTCTGATGGTTGGGTGCCCCTTTTTTTCTTTGTATAAGAGGCAAAACTATTCTAGAATTTGACTGTCATGATGGTCACACAATCCTGTGCACACCCTAAAATGCACTGAAGGGAGTTATCATAGGGTGACTAATATCTCTAATAAAGTGATTCTTACAAAAACAGTAGCTGTGGTGTTTCCATTTGCAATTCTGATTCTACATAAATAGAGTCACTTACCATGAGAGAATGTCGGTTGGCTGAGAGGAGGCCAGTTCCATACCCTGAGCCCAGACTGCCCATGGCTCCATTGTGAGAGGGTCCGATGATACCATGCATGTCCCCATGGCCGCCGGGCACAGCTGTGGATGGGCCCACTGCATGATTCCGGAGAACATGGATCGCGTCATCCAGTCTTTCCAAACGGTCTTCAATTCGGCTTTGCTGTTGGTTTGCAAGTGGAGGGAAACCTGATTTAGTTTGAGATGTACACACAGGTTGCACAAGCCGAATCCTGAGCTGTTACACACCAGTCTGGGTTTCGGAATATGTTTCCAATAAAGTTTGTTTCTTTAGAACGTTAATAAAAAAATAAATAATGTCCTTCCTAGAAAACTGGTGGAAAATGTTAATGTTAAAGCTACAGTGTTATTTTTCACAAACAAAGTAAATTCAATAATTCTTTGAGGACGTTATTATGTACACATGCTATACTGGACTTCATTAGCTTGAAAGAGAACTGAGACTTATGTTAACAGAGGAAAACGTGCATTGAATTTGAGGAACATCTTGGCAAGCACTGACTGAAGGCCCACAGTATTAGTTGTGGAAAGATGATCTATTTTTGGTTTTTGAATTAACTTTTCTTCAACCCAGAGAAAGGTAAAAGTTTAGGCAACTTAAAACTCCCCATCCCCCATCCTACTTTATTTGTTATGAATATCAACCTGCATGTATGCACACAGGGAAAGGGCTCAGAACTTATTACAGCAAAAGTATCTTAAAAATGCTGTCACCCAAAGTGCTATGAAAGCACAAGCCTAAAGAACAACAAAGATTTAGCTTGAACATCTACCCAGGACCTAGAGCTGATTTCAAAGACCACAGGGTGGCAGAGAATTAATTTCCTTATGCAACTAAAAGCCACCCCTCCAATTTTAGACATTAGGATCCAAGTTTTCTTCAACTATATAAGGCCTATGCCATAGCTAACAGTGAAGAAAAAGTACACAGTTTTGTCTTCATTTTTTACCGTGATTAATATACATCAATTATTGCTTGCCAGTGTACACATTAAAATACACAATCTTATCAATGCACATTAAACACGTATTCATAGACAGGACAGGGGTGCGCCTTCCATATAGACATGAAAAATGGAGCTCAAAAATTAAGTGAATTAATTACTCTGTCTTATTGCTGAAAGGTAGTAGTCAGGGTTGGAATCTGTCTTTTCCGTTTTCTCCCTCCTTCCCTCCCCTTACTCTAGTGCTGTTTTGTACTAGAACTTGTTCTGGTCTACTTTGGTTTCCAATGCACTATGTAAACAGATGTACCAGCTCTCCTGCATGAGAAAAGCAATTTCTAATTATTTTATACTGTCAGGAAGAATGCGTGTCTAATAGAGTTAGCCTACGGTACAGAACATTTTGATTTGGTGGGCTTGGAAGTCGTATGACACCCCTCGCCTGCTAACTCGGCTACTTCCTTGACCGAAGGAACTTTGCTAACTTTCTCCGAGTCTACAATTTTTAATGTATGAAGAACAGGATGATGGTAGATAGTTGGGTCAATGTAACCATGAAAAGAAATCATTTTGGGGCCTGGCATACTTCCTAGCTAACAGTCCCTGGTGGAGGGAGAGATCTCTATTCAGGATTCCCTCTGAGCATTCAGAATACACAAGGAAACCAAGCTGTGGTTCACAGCTATGTACCAACCTCTCTAGTTCTACCGCTGAATAAAGCCTGATTTTGATGGCTAGGCAGTGGAGGACAGCCTGCGATGGAAAGAGCTGGGCGGTAGGCATGTTTGTTCTCTGGGCTGTTGTCTTTATTGGCTAAAATGCACAGCTAGATGGTCCATCAGATCATAAAGGAAGAGCAGGAGGGAGGAAGACACTCTGCATTTTCATCTGCAGATTCCCCTTTAAAAGGTAAGTTGGAAGGGAAGACTGTAGCCCCTAAATCATAGGCAGACTCACATGGGTGGAGACAGGAAAATGCTTGTGTTCTTCAGTGTTTTGTCTCCAAATATGCAAGGAAGGCAGAACACTCAATCCTGAGGCAGAGCTGGGCCCCCACCACTTCTGACTCACGGGCACACACCAAACCTGCACTGTGCAGGGCTGTTTCTTGCATAATTCCAGCTCCACCCACCCTAAGCTGAGGAAGATAAAAGTGCCAGACTTTGAATCATCCTGTGAGTATTTATAATATGAATTAAGGCCCATGGAACTGTTCAGCTATTTCCCCTGGAAGAGTAGTCACTTCCTAACAAGTCAAATCGCTGGATTCCTTCCTTCAAGAACCACAGCAGATGGGGACAGAAACGGCAGGCCTCTTGCCTGAGGTTAGGAGGAAATGGCCTACTGTTACCTAGAAGGCAGGAAGGAGGAAGATAGCATCAAGTGTCTCAGTCCTCACTCTTACGTACTCACTGCTCTGGATTTTTTCCCAAAGAAGTTGGGAGGAGAGAGCACTACACTAAGCTCCTAGGAGGATTCTTTCTCTTCTGTCAGGTCCTAGGTATGTGGAACTCTGGGCTTCCATTCCAGATGCATCTAGGTCACCGTCTCTCAACTGAGATGAGCATCCTAATGACACTGGCTCGAACAAGCTGGTGGTCCTAGTGTCGACTTTAAGTATCAGTCATTGGAAATAAGCACCACAGAGCGACAGAGGGAAGGAAAACCTGATCAGGAAGTGTCGGATCTGAGAGACGACATACCAACGAGTGCAAGGGTCCTTCGTAATTGGGAGATGACGAGGCCTGTCCTCCGTTTCTAGACCAAACAGCTGTGCCTGCTGAGGTTGAAATAAGAAATTCAATCAGATCCGTGCGCACCTAAACCCACTGACGCTTAAAAAGAAGCAACGTTGATTTCTATTAGTCAGTATAAATAAGCTTAGTCATCCCAGATGAAAATCTGGAGGCTGGGGACATCTTTAAAGGTAAGCCATGTAGTCTTTCACAGGTTGGCTCTCAGTGTCCTGGGGCTGCTCTGTAAAAAATAATATTTTATTGGGCCTAAGTTTCAGGGAGCAGGACATGTCACTGGAGATTGGAAGATTGTGGTGTTTTCAAGGGAATGAAGGAGATGGAGGGAGGGCTAGGTCTTTACTGGAGGCCACACTGTGTCCAACTAAAACTCCCTTGTCAATACAAGAGAACGTTACCCTAGTTTTAAAAATGCCCGTGGGATGAGATAAACCTTTAAACATGTATTTATTTATTATTTATTTTGGAATGGGGGTCAAATTCTGTGCTAAGCACATGCTCTTACATGGGTCCCCCCAGAAACTTCTGGAGCAAACAAGGTTAGTTCACAACACTCAGCTAAAGCAGAAGACACCAAACTCCCTAACACTAAGAGCTGCAGAGTTTCCTCCAAAGAGCCTTTCAGAATATACTCCTTATATCCAACCTACAAAATAAACATCACTTTAAAAATGAAAATAGCTGTAACATTAACACCTACTATAGAAAAGATATAAAGTCTATGATTCAAAAAAAAACCAAACAAACAAACAAACAAAAAAAAACAAAACAATATTGTGCTCTCTCAAGTTCCTGTGTCCCAGTGCTGTCGGCATGTTTAAAACCTATTCTTCTAGTCTTTTTAAATATGCCTGTGTATTTTTATGCTAAACAAAAATAGGATATTTTCTTCAATTACTTTTCATGACAGAATTTGGACAGAGCCGTTGGTGTGAAAATAGCAATCTGTCCCCTTATTTATATCTTCATAAAAGTCCTTTCTTCCTAACATGAGGTCCTTCAAAATGCATCACGAGGACCCAAAAACATGGCTCCCCTGTGCTTGTTTTGGGTGTCATCTACCTACAGCAGGCTTCAGAGCATGAGGTGCCACTGCAGGTTTCTGTGGACCAGGCTCCTGAGCACTCATGTCTCTCACTGTTCTTAGCACAGCCTCGGCAGATCACCCAGCCCTCCCTCCCTCCCTTTGGTACACTGATGCACAAAACCAGGATGTCCACATTAGTTCTTCCCACTCTCCCAGAGCACGGAAGTAGCTGCTTTGTTTGAAGTGGTGAACGTGGCATCCCACCTGCTTCCATCCTCCCCTCCCAGTATTGTCTTGAGTCCTTTGTACCCAATCCTACTGGTTTAGGAGACTGATATTTGAGATGATTCTTTTTTTTTTTTTTTCAGAGCCTAAGAATCTTGTGCCAACACAAAGAGCCCAGCACTGAGCTTTCTTTTCCATTTGTGCTATGGGCGAGGGGGTGGGTGGTGGTGGTATTCTGTTACCACCTTACACCTTACAACCCCTGCCTCTTCCCAATTCAGTTTGGTCACCCAGAATAGACTGACCTCAGGACCCGGATGCTCCTCTCACTCTCCTGGTCTTTGAGCTTCCTACACTAGAGAGGCCACAATCCCACCTGCGGTATAGCCATTGTTTCTTAGACTCATGCGGCAGTGTGAAACCTCTTGCTTTCTACACAGGGAATGACCAGCACAGGGCCCAAGGAGACAACACTTATGGTGAGCAAATTTATTCTAATCTCCAGTGAGGCCAGGTAAACATGTGACAGTTTTGTATGGAAGCCACTTTCTCTTCTTTCCAACAAACTGATGCATGGAACAAGGTCATGTGACCTAAGAAGGAAAATAGATCATGCAAGAGGACCTTGAAAAGTAAAACGGTTTACTATCTAACTGTGCCACTTACCGGCAGGCATCACAGTAATTCCATACATTTTAAAGACAAGCATCCCTCCTCGAACAGTTACAGAACAATTCATATACGAAATTTTACTTTCCTCAAAATGTTTCACTTTAGGGAAGAAGGCTCAAATACCTTCAGGGAAGGATTCACTTACATAGCCTAAATTTGGTAATTAAGTATTAGATATTCATGACTACATTTACTATTTTTTGAGAAATCTTATTGGGATATATGATCCAGCTGTTGAACATCTGTATAACTAAGAAGAGTTCAAGGAATGGCTTTTCATCTAATTAAAAAAAAAAACAAAAAACTGGACACAAATGTGCCCTCCGATTATAACTTGTTATCAACCCATGATGTTTCTCTACGGGCAGGCTATGTTTCCAGGCTCTGGGTGAGCAGAAGGTGTTTTCTGTCACCTGTTATGTCTGTGAAGTGGAGTTTAGAACACAGTACCTGAGAGCGAAGGAGGGGAGCCAACAGGAGTTGAAGGGTTGGAGGAAAAGCTGTTGTTCGTGTGATCAGGAGAATAGATCTTAAAACAGTGGAGAGGAAAAGAAACTCTCATTGATTTTGCATTAACAGTTTTTAAACAACATAAAAGCATCCATGCAGTTCCCTTAAGAACCCACAAGTCACAAAATGCATGCAACGATCAACTGTACTACAAACGTTCCAAAGGGAAAAGTACAATAGTTACTTCAGGTCTTCAAATGAATCACTGTGGTGGTGTGTGACATTAGGAAAAAGAATTGGGGTCAGCCAGCTTCAAGTCTTGATCCCTTTCCTACCCCATAACTGGCTGTGTAGCTCTGGGAAAACCAGAGATACTGCTTTCTAAGCTTCCTTTCTTCCTCCACAAAACAAGGGGCTGGGCAGTATTGTGTCTGCTGTAATTAGGGCACTGGAGAGCAGGACACAAGAGAGCCCAGGCTAATAAGTACTTTCCCTTAGAACTCAAGGCTGATATTAGTTGGACTTATTTTATGCCCACTGTGGGAGAGAAAAGGCAACCAAAGACACAAATCGTGGGAGAACAAATCTCCTCTTAAAAGTATAAATGATTAGAGACATGGCAAAGAACTGTTCTCTAGCTGAGTGAGTAGGGAATGCCGGTTTGTCCCTAAGGAGCGCTCGGGCGTTATTCAACCCCAGCTTACAGGCAGTGGGCGGATAAAGCAGAGATCTAAGTCCCTCAGGTGCCAAGGAGCTGGTGAACCTCAGTGCTTGCCATTTCTTTTTCCAAGTAGTTTTTCCAAAGCGTTTCATAGCCGACTCTTGAAGAGTCAGTCTTAGCTAGCCAACAGGCTTCTACAATACTTTCGAGGTGAAAACAATAGAAATGCACACTGAAAACTCTATGAGCTTAAAGGCCCAGAGAATATCCCCAGTCCCTCGCTCAATGAGACAGCAAGATGAAAAAGGTTAGTCAAAGGAGGTCAAACAGCTTTCCCTCAAAAATATCTCAGTGATCCTCATCCCCGACCCCACTCCCAATCAAAACTATTTGCATTTATTTTCTAAAATTTCATATGTCCACTTCTGATTAAAGTTTGCCCCGCTACGAGGGGTGCTCCTGCGGTCCAAAGTCAGCATTTCCTCACCGAAGCCAGGGCTTTCCCCAGAGCGTCTCCAGTCTGGGAGCTGCCTGCTGCCCCAGTTCCTCTGTTTGCTGCAAAAACAAAAGACAGAACATGAAAACCAGGCAGGGAGACGTCTAACAGTTTTCTATTCTTGGTCCATTTACTCACAATTTAATTGCATTTTTAATGCTAATTACAACACATTAATCTTTAATTAGCATTAATTTGTTTGCTGAGGTAGATGTCAAATATATTCATGTTACTTTTTTTTTTTGTGGATAAAATATAAACCTGACACCTTGGTTTAAAGACAAAGTGTTTCCTCTGCCACTACTTTCCCCATGTTGCGGATGAGAAGTTACTGTGACAGGTACAAGCCAGCCCTTGGTGGTCATCATCACTAAGAAAAATGTGACACTTGTAGGACCTTAAAAGTCTTCAAAGTCCAACACTTCTTTATATATAATTGAATTATCTTCATGAATAATTTATACCTAGTGTCAAAGAGAAAACCCTGATAGACAGCAAAATGGGGCTTGTATCTCAGTGTCACTCAGTGGTCTTGCTAATGAAGAGAAAGAATATTTTTTATTATTCTACATATACATTTCCCATATATGCACAAAAGGTATTTTTAATAATAATGCATATGTTCCAGAATACAGCACAGATGACTCCTTTGCCGAAGATAATGTGCCATTCAACCATGTGGTGAAAGTGGGCTTAGTGGTACTGAGAGCTTTTCACTGAAACACTGACGGAACTTGGGGCATGGTGCCTTCAATAATCGCCTCAACACTAATCTATAGGCTGAAGGGTTGTCTACTAATGTTCTATCAGAGTTCCTTTATCACTGCTGACTGGAATGAAAAAAGGAGACATTAAGTCAATTGATGAATTCAAGCAAAGTTTCACCATTCACATATAAAGATATTGAAATTCCCTGGTCTGCTTCTTGAACGGGAGACCCTTTCAGCTAAGTAACTTGTTTCATCTCCTTTAAAAGCCAAGGATTCAGTGTGATATGACCATGACTCCAGAGGTCAGCTCCACAGCTTCTCTGGGTCCTGCCTTTGTTCTCTGGATCTCTGCTTAGTTGAGTTGGAGTATGGCTGTTGCTGTCATGGATTTGCATGCTGGGAGTATCAGATCAATGGTCCCTTATATATGCTTCGCTTGACAACGACCACAACCCCCTCTGACTCATTCCTTCATTCCTGGAGCAGGGAAGAGAGTACCACCTGTATCTCAAAGCAAACACAATTACCTTTGGAGAGACACAGCTCTTCTTTTTCCCATTACAAACATAAGATGTGCACAAGTTACTGACACACTAGATTACAGGTGTGGGCAAACCCTCGGAATGTGCATCTGATACAGAACTAGACAAATAAAAGGAGCTTGGAAAGGTACCAAGCACATTAAATATGTAAGACAAAAAAGAGGTGAAATTCTTTCTAGTATGAAAGTGGGAATTTCTGTATTAGAGAGTTTTAGAAACAACTAAAGCTAGTCCTAAAAAAAACCTGAGATAAGGATTTAGAGACACAGAGCATCCTATCTGGGAGATACACTATCTGGGAGATACGCTATCTGGGCGAGCGATTATTGTTTTCTTATCAAGCAATATCATCTGTTCATTGTTATATGCTGAAGTGGAGATTGCTCTCCAAAGAACCCATGATACCTGCCTGATTCTTATACAGCTCTTCATGAAGTGAATGTTCAGAGAAACATTGGTTAAAAAAAAAAAATCCACATTTACTAACCAAGAACCAAACAAAAAAGGAACAAAAGTTTATCAATAATAATAATAAAAATAAAACAAAAAGCCATACCAGTAGCTTTCAGAGACTGAAACAATTTTAAAACAAAAATTATAAATGAAAACCTATCATTGTAACCATCCAGTTTCAAGATACAAATCAGGAAGACTTGAAAAACAAGCAAATGCATTTTAAGAACTTCCACAAAGTAAATTATGCATCATGTAAAATTACACTTTTTAAAGAGAGGATACTTTTTGTGTGATTTAAAATTTTTTTAGACTTATTTATTTCACTATTTTATGTGTATGAATGTTTTGCCTCTATGGTGTGTGTGTACACCACATGAGAGCCTGGTTCCTGAGAAGGTCAAAAGGAGGCTCTGAGTCTTCAGAGTTACAAATGGCTGTGAGCCATCATGTAGGTTCTGAGAATTGAATCTGGTTCTTCACAAGAACAAGAAGGCTCAACGCCGAGCCAACTCTCCAACCCCAGTGTGATTTTTGTTTTGTTTTGTTTCAAAGCACTGACCCTTTTAAACTAAGCTATTAGTGTCTTCTTTATACAAAGAGATATTAAGACTCAGGAAGCTGAATCAAAAATAGAATCAGTCCTTACCTCATCTGGTCATAAAAATGTTTCAGAAAACTACAAAGGCTATTCATGCAGGCCACTGATAAGAACAGACTTTTTATTTTTTTTTTTTTTAAGTCGAAGCCATTTTACCTCGAAAGAGCTGGACAGCCCAACCCAAAGGCTTATGTTTCAAAGCAGTTTGCTGGGGTCAGTCTACTCTTTCAATGGGCATGCCTTTTGTTCTGTTCCAGGAAACGTGGAAGGGACACATTTCCAACGTGAGATTGGTCCTATCTTTATGATGTCTCTTTTTGTTTGTGTGACCGATATACAAAAGGGCACACAGCATTAGAAAGGAGATATGTTTTTAATTCTCAAATGGATTAATATTTGGCTTTGGTACTGGAAAGTGGGTCATGCTTAGCAAAACATAGATCAAATCCCCCTTTCAGGCTTCGGTATATTTTGACTTCACTACTATTTTAGTACCTGAGCTTTGTCAATGTATATTATTAGGAATCACTAATGTTCAAATCACAGAAACAAGTTTGAAACTCATTGTCTTCACGTGTACTAATTTATTGTACTTTGGTTCTAATCAATTCTTTTTGCTCTAGAGGAAAAAAACAAAACAAAACAAAACAAAACAAACAAACAAACAAAAAAAAAAAAAACACCCAGAACACACACAAACCAACCAACCAACCAAAACCAAAGAAAACAGAAAAACAATCAGCCTCTAAGTAGAACATAAATATGAATGGAAGATGAGCGATTATGAAAAACTTTGTACTTTCGTAGGAGCATTTGATAACTGCTAGCCACTCAAGTACTGTTCAGAGGGCCCAAACACAGGTGCTGTGGCTGGCTAGATGAAACACACACAAAGGTTTCATATCCTGTGCTTCGTGTTGGACCACCCTCCACGAGTGTCTGCTCTGGGGAAATGGTGATTCCCATCACAACACACCCCAAACAAAATACCAGGACGAGTGCTGTCTGGGGACCAGCTCTGGAAACCAGAGTCTGGAAAATATGCTTCCCCTTTATTGCACACCCATAACCTGCGTAGGGGAAGAGGGGACATCAAAGGGCGGGGGTGGGGGGAGAGTAAAAGGCGGTGTGCTCTGCAGACAAGCCCTGCCTTAAGATGAGGCTCTTCTGAACCATGTTCTGTGACCCTCCCACCATTAAAGTGCTAAGGGGCAGCACAGCAACACAAGTTTGTCCACAGAGATGACAATAAAATGGGACGTTGCCAACACTCCTCCAAGACTCTTTTAGAAGAACCTTCAACACAGCCTTGATAACCTAATGCCACATGGGAAGGGCTCCAGGCATACATGGGAGAAGGTGGGCCTCCTGACTATGTGCAGGAAATGGGCGAGAGGCTTAGATCCAACTCATTTATTGCTCTCTATTGGTGGTCTTTATAACTATAACTATAGACCTGGAGCTGCTGGATAAAAATGTATCTTCACTCTTAGTCTGTGCCTGGTCATAACCCAAATTCATCTGAAGGCTCCCAACCCTCGTAAAACACAGACTGGATATTATGTGACTAGTTTAATAATAATAAAATTACTATGAAACCAAGCTCTCTAGGGAAAAAGGACATAATGTTTCTACTAGAAAGTCACATCCCAAAGTGCTTCATGTCACACAAACATGTCAGGAGGAGTGAAAGTTGTAAGTCAGATTAATTCATGAAGCAGATAGATATTTCAGAGTAATCTTTAACATATGGTGCATTAAATCAAACTTAGTAGCCTGTTCCTTCAACACTACTTGGTTTGAGGTTTAAAAACATGGGAAATAGCATTTTTTCCCCTGCAGTCGGAAGACAGCCCACTTAAAGACTAATAAAACAATAGTGGTTATTCTAAAACATTATGTTGTTATATGCCCAATTCCCTGTGAGGGACGGGGAAGGTTTGTGGTCCCAAATCTCCAAGAGCATGCTGCCAGTGTATTCAGATGGAGGCTCTGAATGGAGTCTGCAGATTGCAGAGCGGCTAGCATGCCTAGGCAACCTCAGTGACCTGTCCTACAGAAGAAGCTGCTCTCTGTCTGATCAGCAAGAGCTGATTATTCAGGGAGGAAGGAAGTAGGAAGACAGCAAAGTGTACTACTCTGGAGACAACTCTGTTCTCTTCAACTTCCTCTTAGTACAGCCTTGGGTCAAGGCAGCCTGGGCTGGACCACTTCTGACACAAGCCAGCTGCTTGGCTTTGAAAGGGTAATTTAGGGATGAAACAGAAGCACTCAGATGCAATGTCCTAAAGATCCCTGGTCTGTTCCCACCTTGCCCAGGTGCTAAACCAGCTGAGATCCGTGGTGTGTTCTATTGACCTCACTGATCTATGCTGTGCCCTACTGACCCTATTTATTCCAGGGCGCCTCTGAGACCCTTCCTATCCAGAAATGGCTGATGTCACCTCCAGAATGTGCTACTATTTGCTAGAAAGCACAGGAATGGGCCATAAGTCACAGTGAAATATTTTACCATGAATGGATATGTCACTAGAAGTTTCATAAACGCTTCTCAAAAGAACTGGCATTGGACATTGAAGAGCAAAAAGAAAGGAACAAACAAAAAAGAAGGTGTGGCCAGTTGTCTCAGCAAGACAAGTGATGAGCCATCCCCAACTTAAGTGAGCACTTTCCATCTTTGAGTTGCAACAAATGGACATGAAATGAGATGCAGGCCTCAAGAATTTCCAGAGCTTGTGTCTCACCCCACAAACACTGTGAGGTTCTATAAGGTTTAAGACAGTGGCTGACAACCATGGTGAAATATGACCACACGATACAGAGACACGGGGCAGCCTTCTGAACCCAGAAAGCTTTTGCAAATATCGGTGCCATGTCTCAGAGAGCTACCGTGCTATACAACTTTGTGCCAAAGAAACTTGAAAACTGGGACTGTCCTTGTGTTAGTGCATGGACCCATTCTTATGGCATTAGTGCTCTTGTGGGGTTGTTTCCCCCTCCAGGATCATGTGTGTAATCTCAAACATGTGTTGGGCTATGTGTTCCTTATTTACCAATTATTTAATTAGCCCTGTTTGTTCTTTGAGATACAGGCAATGTAGTATTTCTTTATTTCCTGCATTTCAGAATGAGTGAGTATAGGCCAAATATTTTCAAAGTCTACAGATGTATCCTATTAGCCAGCACTGTTTGTTAGAGAAACACACTGACTTCAGAAGAGAGAGCTTCTCTTCGTGTTCTGTGGACATGCTGCCATTACAGCCTCTCCACATGCCAAACCCACGCCGAGGAGCCTTGCTCGAAGACACATGAGTGTCAGAGCACCAGGAGAATAAGGCTTACAAATGGTCTTCAATTTTCCTCTGCATTTGTACACAGGGAACTGGAGGGTACGGTATTTTAAGGCGGAGCATACAGGAATATTCAAGAACTTTCTCCCTAAAAGTAGCTTTAAAGCAACTTTTGTATGTATGCAAATTTAGTAAGAATATTTTTTATTGTCAGGTTGAACTGCCTGATGTACTTATTTTCTAAGACATTATGATGCTTTTTAAAATATTTTTTTCTAATAAGATTTTTGACAAGAATACTATTAAAAATTATTTACGGATTAGCTTTTCTAAATATCCTTTGTCTGGATTTGAAGAGTTTCTCTCTCAATTAGAGGTCTTTACTATTGTCTGGACACTTACCAGGGCCTTGAGGCCTGTTCATAAAGCCAGATCCATCTTTAGCATGCATCGAGGATCCTCATCTGTGGGGCTCATACATCCCTGTGCTGTGCTTGGCTGCTGCTCTTAGTTCAGAGGCTGATGGCAACAGCACCGTCTACCACAAGCAAACCCTGCTCTGCCTGTATCAGGCAACGAAGATGTTCAAGACTCACAGATGATAACCCGGAGCACAATCCCTCTCTCACCAGCACATCTCACTCACAGAGAGACTGGAGACTAGGTCTACACAGTCCTTTCTCAGAGTACCCAAATGTGTTTTCCCGAACCCGGAGGTCCGTTCCACCTCCATATCTTCCTTAAAAAGAAAATGACTCAAACTGCAAGTAGACAGGAAACCTGTCGTGTACAAGGATGAATGACCGGCCATTCTTTATAACTGGCCTCATGACTGCAGAAGGGGCTTTCCATCTGTCAAACCACACTGAAGTGAAATGTGCCTCCTTCAGTCTTTCGGTTCTGCACTTTTCTTTCTTTCTTCTTGTTTTTCAAATCTGCCCAAACTTCACTGGTTGCTAATAAAACATCTCCCATGTGACCTCTGGCCATAGCTCTCCAAGGTCAGACTGGTGCGACATATTTGTAAAGGTTCTCTTATGGAAAGTTCCAGAAATGGAAACTCATTCCTAAATATGCTTCTCTGTGAGATGTGATAGGACAGGGCTGCTAGGTGGCTCATCTCAAGTGTGAAATAAATTACTGAATAAAGAAGCAGGGTATTGGTTGGCTAGAGAGGACATTTTAACATTTTAATACCATCTCTTTCACCAAAAACTCTCCCACGTAAGTGATTCATACAATTCCCAAAGTTCAAAGGAAATAGAAAAAAAATTACAAAAAGCTAAAGCAATAAACAGCAGTATGATGTTCTCTCTGAAACAAACCCTGGGTTTCTCCTCAGTGACCCCTGTGCATGATCTCAAAGGCCATGCTATTCCAGTTTCGATGTGAACTGTCCCCATGGGCTCATGTATCCGAACACTTTGTTCTTAGCCAGTGATGCTGTTTTTGGAAGATTCTGAAAACTGTGAGACACGGGGCCTGGGTGGCAGACACAGACCACTGTAGACACACTACAATGGGGACAGCCTAGCCGCATATGCTCCTATTTTCTGATCCACTGAGATGGAATAGTTTAAACTGCAACCCTCCAAGGAAAAGGCCCCAGGCCATGCCAAACTGTGTCTCTTCAAACTGCGAGCTCAAACAAAGCTGTCCTTTCTAAAGTTGCTTCTCTCCGATATTTTGTCAGAGCAGCAAGAAATATATCCAAAGCACCTGTCAAGTAAGGCTTAGAGTAGAATAGAATAGGCTGTGGCCAGCAAAGTCCTGAGTTATATGATGACCCTGAAATATCTAGATGTTCTGCGCAACAGAATGAGAAGCTTGTTAAGGTTGATGCACAGGGAAATAGCTGCCTCCAAACCAGCCAGTATCTTCCCTTTAGGAATAGCTAGATGTCCCGACTAGCTCTTCCCTTAGCAAAACAGTACTGGCAGAGATCCATCTGTACTAACAGATCACCACAGACATTAGAGGACGTGAGCAGATGATACATTTGGCAGCAACCATCTTCCTGAGCCTAAACTTATTACAAAGCCCACAGGAAATCATTTTGGGCCCACTGTTAGCCAGACATCTTTCTTATGTGAACGAGTACTATTTCTCTTCAAGGGCTCCATAGTGCTACATTCTCTGAAGGTTAAATTCTTCTAGCTATTAAAATGAGTTTTAGTTGAAGTTTTCATGTAAACAAGTGACACAGCATGGTTCAGAACTTAGCATGATGGTCAATCTCTGGAGAGTGATGAGTAAGTACTGGCATTAAGGATAATCAGCACCTTTTATCTCACTGACCTTGTATGAATAGTCTTAAGAACACTTCACTTGCCTGATGTTTGAGAACGCAGGATGCAAGAGAGTCTGGGTCTACTCAAACCCTTATTTAATTTAATGACTCATAATGGACAACCAAGTCAAATTTCAATTTCTTGTCACTAAAACAAGGGGCTCTGAGCAAGCCAGATTATTACTGTTCCATACATTTATCTGTTCACTCGGTGATGTGACAAATATTTATTGCCTGCCTATAATTCCATTATAAAGAGTGAGAGGGCCTTCACTATGAAACCCTGCCATGGAACACTGGCGCCTGCGTTAGCCTGTCGCTACTCACCCATTATACTGTCTGTTCCGTTGGCAGGAGGTGTGCAGGACGAGGTGCTGTAATGGTTCGTGCCACTACGATGGAACGTGGACATCGGAGGAAGACTGGAGTTGATGTCTGCCGAGGAGTGTGACGGGTAGCTCTGTAGAAAGGAGGCCACATTCGGTCATGGGATACTTAGTTCTTGGATGCTTTTTCCAGAACTCACAATATCGCAAGGGAGACACTTTCAGAATTTCAAAACACTCGAGCAAACATCCCGTTTTATCTGACAGTTTTCATTTTCTAGACGACCAAATACTACACAGAGCCAAAGTTGATCTGTGGTCATATCAAATATCAAGGAATATCATAGCAACCTAGGATACTGAGGAGAGATCAAAATCTCCAAATCTCCAAATCACATGCTAAAAAACCAACATCATCTCATAGGCTTCAGAAACAAACACAGCCACTTCTACTCTTGTGTCCTGTGGCCTCCTAAACAACTGAGTGCACAGCACACGGATCTCTAGGGTTTGTGTTACACTAGGCCCAGGCCTCCAGCTACTACATGGCAAAATAACAGGGGCATTCTTCCTCCCCGGTTGGCTCATCTTGCTCAGTGAATATCAGCATGAAGAACAAGATAGGAGACTGAACACTTCTAAAAGAATGAAAAGCTAAATCTCCCTAACGCATGACTGGGAGAAAGCTTACATTAGTGGCCTTGCTCAATTGATTGGGGATCCAAAGACTCGACTTTGCTTTATTTCCCCTGTGAGTTCCTCCTTTGCATGTTGCATACACCATTTGGCTGACTCGGAAGGAAGGACATCTTTAAATGGTTGCTGGGCTTAAGGCTTAGCTTCCAATTCAGTTCTGTCCCAGTTGTTCAAAAGGTTTTGAAGGTAGCACATTAGTTGTCACGTACTCATCTCATGGGGACAGGATCACTAAAGGGACACATGGACTTTAAAGGACACCTCAAACTATTTTTTCCAAACAAACAAAAAACCCAAAACCAACCAACCAAATAAAAAAACCGAATGGTTGAAACTCGCTCTAATTTTGGTTTGCATAACCATTTGGATATGCTGTGGATGTGAAAGAAAATATGTAAAGATAAAGGTTTTTTTTTGTGGCATGTGATAATTCTTCTCATTATATCATTATTGGAGATGCATTTAGTTACTTAATTTAAGGATAGAGACTGGGTAATGGATCGTTATTATCTCATGTCTAGAGATGCTTTTTAAAATGTTTTAAATAGAGCTATCAGATACTGCACGCACTGGGAAGTTCTAAAACCATGGCATTTGTTAACAAGGAAGGAATGTGGTTTCTCTGTGCTTAGCTCTGCGTCTTCCTGGACGATTGTCTCCTTGCCATTCTTCTATGAGTTGATGCCTGTACTCTGAACTGCCATCTCACACTCTTTCTTGGCTCAGTCACTGCCTGTCGTTCAAGTCCATTCCCGTAACACCAAGAACTCCCTTAAGGGGAGATGGAGATCATACCTCTTCATGCTAAGCAATAAACATACAATGACAGCCCATATTAATGGACTGAATTATAACTTGTCTGGGGGACTATCAAACAGTCTAGGTCATGCATCTACATTTTATAAAGTGCTGGTTCTGACACATGGATGTCTTCAAAATATCACCCCACATTTCATATGATAGTTAAACTTAGAAGATGTTAATGTAAAGATAGAGGTAACTTTCCCCTGGGCCATGGGTGAAAGCCATTTAAATTGGGGACTTGAGTCTCCCAATGTTTTCTAAAGAATAACAGAATAGGGCTTTTCTATAAGACAAATTATAAAAAAAGAAAGAAAGAAAGAAAGAAAGAAAGAAAGAAAGAAAGAAAGAAAGAAAGAAAGAAAGAAAAAGAAAAGATACAGGACTTGGAAAACCACACATAGAAGAGTTGGGGCATAGCTAGTTTTGCTTTGGAGATAAAAGATTATGATAGAGACATAGGAAAAAAAAGAGCCATGCAAAAAAGAAGAATTAGAGAGAAAGATGGCGGAGCTATGCTTTTCTGGAGTGGTATTGTTTGCTGAGTTTTTGCAGAAATAAAGAGAGATGAATACAATCATGAGAAATATCTAATTAATTATAGTATCTAGAAGTTGTGAAAGAGAAAAAGGGAAATCATCAGAGAGATTCTTTGGACTCACTTAACTTTATGGAAAATAGAGGCTAATTTAGGATGTGACCACAAAGGGTTAAAGCTCTGGGCAGAGAATATGAAGTAAGAAAAGCAATCCCTAGAGTTTAATGGGGAAACCAATGCAATCTGTACTAAGTCAGTTATTTTCAGAGACATATTGAAAATGAGATGCTGAAACAAATTAATAAGATTTATAACTAGATTACTTTTCAATGATGAGTATCTTGAAAACCGATGCTATCAGAAAGGTAATAAATACAGCACAGAGAGCATTAGTGATGGTGGATAGTGTCTCTTAGAAGATTTAAGAATCAACTCCTTGATCTTTCTTTAGCTATCATGGCCCATGCTGCTTGCTATAAAGGTGTGAGGGGAATGTGGTCCATTCAAGTGCCATCGCCTTCCATGTCTATCCTGTTCAAGTTTTTTCTTTTTTTTCCTTTCTTCCTTTCTTCCTTCCTTCCTTCCTTCCTTCCTTCCTTCCTTTCTTCCTTCCTTCCTTCCTTTCTTTCTAACTTATGCTACCCAACTGAGAGTCTATGGATCATGCAAGTGTTACAAACATTCACACTGGTGATGCTTGTTACTGATACATAGGTTGGTGATTTGAAGATTCATGCATCTAAGAATTGGTAGCATATACTAAGAGTGAAACGATGCTCTATAGGCCAAGGGAGTGTTTCATTGTCTTGGCACTTGTGGCCTTTTGTGATAGATATTTCATTGCCTTAAAGCTTTCCAGTGTAGACAGTTACAAGAATCTCTTGCCTCTATCCAACTGGCCACCAGTAGCATCCATATCCCATTTGTGACAATAAATATGTCTCTAAACATTGCCCCATGGTTCCTGAGGGCTGCCTTAAACTCAGGTTGTAAAGTACCAGTCCACAGAAATAGAAGACAAAGCACCTTCCATTATGCTGAGACTTCAGATGCCTCTGAATACTGCACCATGCAGCAATGAAGCCATCCCAGCAGGCAGTGGGGCCTCTAGCCTGCTTTTTCAAACATCTTGGCCAAGTCTCTCCAAATTTAAACTTTCCACAAAGACCCATTCCAAAGCTTAACCTCAGAGTCTGTTCATTAGGGGGAGGTGTGTGTGTGTGTGTGTGTGTGTGTGTGTGTGTGTGAGTGTGTGTGTGTTCAACAAGCAGTGATGAGCTATGAGATTCAATTTTAAAAGCCAAAACTGTAAAGGGATTTTAAAGACTTAAAACTGGTAACAGTTGGGGGTGAAATGTATAACTGAAACTCCCTCATTACACAGTCTATTATAACTTGGTGGAAAAAGGTGAAGTTCACCATGTTTCCAAAATGTTTCACCTTCAGAGATAATATGGTAGTGGTCAGATGAGATCCAAAACAATCAGGGTAGTCTCTCGTCCTTCTAAGCTCGCTCCTGTTTAGCATGCGGTTAGCCAAATGGTACAGCTTGGAGCTGTAGAGAAACATCACTATTTTCAAGATAAAGGATGCTGACTGCTGTTGGATATTCAAATTATTCCCAATCAGTGTCAGAGTCTTCAAAGTCACTTCACTGAGAGATTGTCATATGGCTAAATGCTGAAATTACAATGATAACTAGATGTAATAATTCAATAGTTTCATTCTCGGTGGGAAAACTCATTAGGATACATTACCAGAGACCTATTCATTTACCCTTTAAAGTAAGAATCTTACTCTGAAATTTGCTAACTGGTCAAATTAAGAACAGAAACTGAGCTCTGTGCTGAGCACAAGGCTTTACCACTGTGTCTTCTAATGTCTACTGAGGCACTGCTTTAAAATGACCTTCCTGTTTGAACAACGACACTGTGTCGATTCATTAGAATTCTCTCTAAAATGTGCCTCATTTGTCTATCATTTAAGGGCTCCCTCCACACGCAGTGAGCTCTAGTGGATAAGCTCATATCATAACGCAAAATTATAAAATATGGTTAAAAATAAAGTAATGTAGGGGAAATAAAAAAAATGTGTGGACAAATCTTCAATGTATTGAAATTCTACCATTTAATATGCCACTCCAAACTTTAATTTGCATCCAGAACTTCCCCAGTTTTGATTATGAGTCCTAGGCAAAGTCGGAATGATGATGGATAAGTAAACATGTTACCACATGATATTCTAATTACAGTTGGTGTTTCCCCACACTTTCACTTGAATGGCTCCAAGTAGGGGGTGGAAGAAGAGGCAATCTGAAGCTATTTGCTGTTTAGTGAAAATGTGCTAAAGTTTGAGAAGTTTGTGATTTTTATACATTTGAACACAGGAGAGATAAGAAACTGGCCATGCCCATCACGGCCACCTGCTCCTCAGGAAAATAAAGACTGAGTGGCCACGTGCTGTCTTGTCCCCTAGGACCAACTAAGTATGCATTTTCTAGGTATTGGAACTTCTCTGTCTGGAATCTTTTGGCCACCTCAGAAGAATATAAAGCTTTTTCTTTTCTTCTATATAGCCAGTGATTGAAGAAAGGAGAGAGAAGACTAGAGGAATCCAGAAATACTTTCCCTGATAAGGTCAGAGAAAAAGTAATAACTATGAAAACAAGGGGAAAACAGTAAGAAGAAGAGATGAAGTCACAATTGTAGACCATAGAACTTCCTTCACATTTGTAGGATTTGGATGTGTGTGTGTGTGTGTGTGTGTGTGTGTGTATGTATGTGTCAGTGTGTTTGTGTGTTTATATCAGTGTGTGTATGTATCAGTGTATGTGTGTATGCATGCACGTGTGTATGTATGTGTGCATGCGTGCATGTAGATACATGTGTGCACATGAAGAGGCCAGAATAGGGCTTTGGATGTATTTATCACTCTCTGCCTTAGCATCTTGAGACAGAATTTCTCACTAACCACAAGGCTTCCATTTTTGACCAGAGTGGCTGGCCAGCAATTGGTTGGGATCTTTCTGTCCCCCTTCCCCATCTTCTTTTCCAGTGCTGGGGATGCAGGCATACATAGTCATGCCCAACTATTTACATGGGTGTTGGGGATTTGAACTTAGGTCCACATGTTTACACATCATTTTTCCCAGCCATCCCTTTTTAATTGCATGTTACTGAACAATGAATTCAAGTCTCATGCAACTAGCATCCCATACCCAACTCATGATCTAGAGATTTCATTTTACTCAATGATAGATTTAACTACATAAGTTGATTCTTGGCTGTGGTAGTTCTTCAGCCTAGAGAGAGTCAGATGGCTGATTCCCCTAGGACAAGGAAATATATGAAGGTCTGTTAGTAGAAGCCACGGGCAGAGTGGAAAAGCCTTACTAAGAAAAGATTTAACATCACAGAACTCAGCAGAACACAGGTGGCATGCGTACAGAATTAAAATTTTTAAAAATCCAATGGGTGTGGACGTTCATTCCACAGTTTGCTACATAGAATACAAACTTTTCCTAAACTCACCCTTCCCTTAGCAGAGCATTCTCCAGGATTTCAGACAGTAAAAAAAAAAAAAAAAAAAAAAAAAAGAAGACAAGGCACTGCCATTGCTGAGGCCCTGCAACTCAAATTCACCATGTTTATGGACCAAAGGAAGCTGACATCGCTATAAAGAAAAAAACGGAACAAAACACAATAAACAAAGGAACAATGGCAGAGAAGCTCTGGAAGGTTTACAGAGGTGATCTGCTTCTGTCGAGCGAGCCTTTGATCACAGAAACAGTGAAATTTGAAGAATAATAGGCGAGAGCTATTTTTGCCTCCTTTTGCAGAGTCCTTGGGTACACACAGAGAAGAAACTCATAAACTAGCTCGCGGTGTTCGCCCCACCCCCGTAAACCTTCCTTACCAAACGTTCGTGTGGATGCAGACTACAGTAGCTGCTGGACTGTGGGATATGAGAAGAATTGCTCAGCATCCCTCCATAGCCAGGCTGATTCATTCCACTGGAGGAGCTCCAAGGGTCACTGCTGTGATGACCATCTGTAAAGGACAAAGAAAACCATGACTCTTCTGAGCCATTCAGCCCTGCCTTTTAGAATAGGGTTTCTTCACATACTTGAAAATGACCCCCTGTTGTGTGTTCATCTTTGTGTTGCTGGGCTGATTACATCACAGGACAGTCATCATTACTGCTTCCCAAGTGGCTTTTTATATTGTCAAACAAATAGAAACATTTAACTTTGTGTTCTTAGTAAAAGAAAAAAAAAATACTTAAAAAAAAATCAACTGGAAAAACACAGACCATGTTTCTCTACAGAACTATGTCAAGCAAGCTAGGTAATTCATGCTGAAAGAAATGGTTCTTTCTACTCAACCCCTGCTTTTATGAAGGTAATTTGAAAGTTAAAGCATTTTTAAACTTTGGGGTGAAAATGAAACAGTTAGGCCCTCAGAGGTGGCATGGTGACTAGTTTTAAGAGCCGACACTGAAATGACCGCTGGAAAAGAACAGCCCACATTTCGAAGGTTGGATTTCATTTCTGTGTCATGTACAACACAGAGAACACTAACATTGGGATTATCTTACGGTAAAGGGGAAAGAACATTTTCAATATTTCTGTCTCAGGTCATCCTGGAATGGAGTATACCTGCCATACAAAGATCCCAAGCCCCCCTGAGCAGTGTGTGGCACACACGCTTGTCCTAAGAGATATCATAATACAGGATGAAACTGACATAAAACTCTGGACATCATAAGTATAAGAGGTCAAGGGTTTGAAAATATGTCACAGAGACACATTGTTTGAAGGTCTTTTAGTGTGGAGGTCACCTCTCATATTAACAGCAGAATGGAAGACTTCTACTCGCTGGTCTTGAGGTTATAGTTTGTGATTGTTTAGTTTTGATTTCTCAAAGAAACCCAAGGGCTAAAGGCAGTCTGAACCACTACTCATTAATTCACTACCTTCCTCTCTCTTAGCTGTTGAACAAAATCAAGTATTGGATTCCCACCAGGCTTGATATTCAAAGTATTCGGGCATTCCTTGTTGAAAACAAGCTATCTTCACAGTAATGTGTACGTAATCATAAACTTTCAAATCAGGCAAATTTCATCTGATATTTTATCTCATGAAGCTGTCTTCTCCCTACCCCCCCACAACACACACAAATCCTGCACTGAATTTTTAAATTCTGAAGTTAGCATTTCAGAACAAACCTGAACACAGAGCGCAAAGGAAGAGGTGGTGGATTTCCAACTTTAAGAACCATGTATGCGTGCTCACGTCTGTAATGTTGACAACTGTAGACGTGTAACCAAAGAAGGCAAAGATACAGGTAAGAGACCCCAGTCGTGGGTTTCAGCTGTGCTGGCTGACCATCCCTTCGCCCCTCAGCATCACAGGATGCTCTTCTAAGCCCTGCCATGACTTGTACAGAAGGATCTGATATATATGAGAATCATCAGTGCTTCTGCCTGCTCTCACCATGTGGGAACTTAGTGTTAAAAAGTGAACTGGTCTTGGTGTGTGTGTGTGTGTGTGTGTGTGCAAAAAAAAGTGTGTTCATGCACGTGGAAGCCAGAGATCATTCTTCTGAGGCAGTGTCTCTCACTGCACCTAGAACTCTGTGGTCTGGATAGGCTGATGGCCAGCAAGCTGTAGGGATACACCTGTCTCTACCTCCCTAGGATGCAGGCACCTGCCATCTACACAGACATTAAGGCTCCATACTTAGGTCCCCATCTTATTACAGCAAGCATTTCCCCAGCCCCAGCCACTGCTCCCAACCCAAAGCTACCATCCCATATACTTTAGATTGAGCAGGGGATACAGAAGTTTAAATGTCACTTTAAATTTAAATATGAAGTTCGAGACCCACTAACACTTTGCGTGGAGTACGCGTTTGACAAATAAACGGAGAAAACGGGTACTGAATGAGTGTTTTCTTGAGATATTCTGACAACCCGAAGCATGGGGTGGCAGTACACTTTTGGATTGTTAACACAGCATATTCTACTCCACGCAGACTTATAAAAATATGTATTTTACATAAATTATGCTTTTCAGAGTAAATTAATATTTATCACATCCCCTGATCTTGGCATGATGTTGTTTTGAAAGAATAGAATTAGATGTTCGTAAGTTAATTGTGCTCATCACAAATGTCAACTGAAGAGTTTTTTTTTTTTTTGAGTATTCATATGCAGAAAATAAAAACCAAATCTGTTCCTCATAGTTTAAGGGGTGAGCTATGGGAAGGCACCTACTGCTTTAATCTTGTTGGACGTTTGGCTCTGCACACAGTTCAAGACAACAAGTTTCTTAGACACACAGAAGGATTTTATTCTTCTGTCCATTTTTTTTTTAATGAAAACTGAATTTTGACAAAATGAATCCTTGAGTGGGCAGTATCTATAAGCATCCGGAGGGCAGTTTTCCCACTACTTATATCCAAAAGCAATTGAGCCCATTGCCGTGGCACAGTCACCAAGGTGACTAGCTACAGAGAGTTATACCTAGACGGTCACAGAGAGAAAGGAGGCCTGTGACCATGAACTCAGTGATGTGTAGAACAAATTCTCCCCAATCCCAAGGGACCCCGTCTGTTCAGTTTCAATCAACTTTCAGTGGAACTTCATGTGTGAATCAGTCCTTTAAATGGGGGGACATGGGAGGAGAAGAGTCTCCTCTCTCCCCAGAAGTCTTGAGCATGCGCTCTGCAGTCTCAGCGACACACCAGGCAGTTTCCCTGGTAGTGTTGCCCCAAGTGTGGCCTCAGTCCTAGTCACTGTCCTGACAGTAGTGTCCCCTTGCATCCCCCAGTATGGTATGCACATCTAGGCAATTGAAGAGCTGAATATACAGGAGTATCTTGGTAAATATACCTCTAAGCCCATGGTTTCTTGGGACTAAGACCATTACGGCTGGAAGTAAGTATCTTTGGATGGCAAGGATGGAACACAGCTCCCTCTTCTGAACTGGCCATTTGGGAAGTAACTGGTGTTATTTTTATGATCCTAGCCTCTTCCAGTTAGTAGAAAGGAGCTAAATGACCAGGGGCAATAGCATAAGCTCCTGGGACATAGAACCATCTGTTTTTGACTAGAGACAATGGATAAATGAACAGAACACATAGTCACTGTCCACCACAAAGCTAAAATCCTTGCCTTGTACCCCTTGTACAGCTTCAAACTTTTCTTTTACCTTAAATCAATTAGTATGTCTCGGTGCAACTTTCACTGTGCAACGTTCCTCTGGTTCAGTGAGTCACTGAGTCCTAAATGGAACCCTTGTTCTCACTTATCCATTACTAAGTGGTTTAAAACTTTATAGATGGTTAGACCCAGGGGGCATCTCTTTCCTCTTAAGAAAATACAAGACCTTCAAAACATACCCTGAGCTGGATGAGATGTGTCTAAACATGCACATTCTTGGGAGATGGCAGAGAGATGGAGGACTAACAATCTTGGAAGACCAACAAGGCATTCATTTTAATGTGGAGCAATTTAATTTTAACCTATCACAGGTCAAAGGTCTCGGGTAAGTTTTACTTAATTCGGTAAGAAACCCAATTCCTAAGAAAGCAAACACTTCTACTACCCCTTGCTACTGCCTAGGATCCCATTTCTTCACTGTGTACACAACACTAAAAGGCCCCGTGGATTTCCCGGCAGGCAAAGAGGAACCTTACCTTGCATGAAGAAGGAGCTAGGGAAAGTGCTGGCTGCTGGCTTGGAGGAAGGGTACCCTGGTGAGTCCCTGTTGTAGTCGGCAGTGCTGGCTGAAGGAGCGTAGACCTGAGGAAGGAGAACCACAGGAAATTTGCTTTCAACATTGATCAAAGCATCTCTACATCCACGGTTTGGTAAGAAGCTGGCACAAAATGCTAAATTTGGATGCTGTAAGAGCCTAAACCTGATCCAACCCTAGAAACACTGCCTCCTTTGAATACAGAAAAAAAAAGTGCTGTGTATTTGTGTCAACATAAAATAATCAGGGAATGAGATTTTCCAGGCTGGACAAGAATACTGCAAACCATGTCTTGGTGATAAATAGACTCTGCAGGCCACGGAGTGGCCACCATCGACAGATTCCTTTCTTTTTTAAACAAGATGGCCGTGAGCATGTTAGGGGTAAAACAGAACTATGTAAGCAGTCTCTCCCAAAAGGCAGACCAAACCTCTACCTTTCAATTCAAAATTTCACTTGCCGTGTAGGAGGTAGGGAGAAGGCAGGCAGAGGAGGGATGGAGGAGAAGGGGGAAGGAGGGGGAGAGGGGGGAGAAAGAGAGAGAGCATGAATCATGAGTGAGTGATAAGTACATATATATCATGGACTATTAATCCACAGTGTCTGCGGAGACACAGGAAGAAGGCCATTAAGTGCCTAGATCAGCACCAGACCACCAAGAACCAGTATGTACACAGGAAGAGGAGCTGTCTCTTTTTAAGTGCTTATTATATTTCTGTGTACAATAAACTTTAAAAGTGTGCCAAAACCCTAATTTACTTAACATTCGTTTACTGATCCTCACGGGGCTCGGGGAAGCAGTTCCTTTTAAAAATAGCCCCTGCGTTTGCTTGTTTGTGTTTCCTTGAAGCAGGACAGCATCACAGTGAAGCATAAATTCATAAGGTACAGTTTAACTCTAATTGGTTCTCTCCCTAGCCTTTTCCTGCTAAATATAATCTTTTTTTTCTTCCTTTTTTAATTCCCATTTTCCTTTGCTCAAAGTTCCTCTCTCCAGATGGTCGGAAAGACTGAACGGCTCATCCTCTTGATGAAAATGGATACCTTCCTGCCTCCATTTTGAAGCAGGCAGCGGCGCACAAACTTGGCAGTGAGCCTGCTCTGATATTCACAGGTCACACAGAGAGAAGAAATTCACCAACAAAAAGGCAGCGGCGGAATTACAAAAACAAAAACAAAAAAAAAAAAAAAAAAAAAAAAAAGAAGAAGAAGAAGAAGAAGAAGAATAAAAGCATTTTTTTTGCCACGTATATCAAACACCCTAAAAATTATATAATTCCCTTAGAAGAACCATGACTCATAATGCGTAAGCGTTAATACCAGGGTTAGGGTTTCACAAAGGGTCGGTCCACAGAGACAGATGTGGGAAATGTGCCTCTGCATCCATACATCAAATAAATGCTCCACACGCCCTTGAAAATCTGAAGGCCCTGGCCATGCTGTGGACAGCAAGGATGTTTTCCCCTAAGTCATGGAGGGATTGAAGTTCCATTTTGTAATTTTCGCTATGACTTTCTTCCATGGATGCATGGCAATCTATTTCTAGAGGGTTCCTAATTAGGGTCAGGGGAAGTGCCACGTCATTTCTGAAGCGCCTTTAAGAAGCACAGAGTGAAAGGCAGGGCAGGATCCAGCTTGGGTCTTTCCTGGGAACGGTGCAGCCAACAAACAGGTGGTGTGCTACGGTTCAGAAAGAGCTAAGGGAGAATAAAAGGGTGATAAAATGATTCCTCCCACAAGAAGTGATCATTAAGTCACCTTGTTCAGGTGGCAGCGCGAACACACCATGGCTGCCTTATGTCCGCACGCCTCACACCGGCAGCTGAACCATCGGCCTAATGTAAGCTGACTGCACATAGCATTATTGTCTTTCACATTTTAGAAATGTTTACATATTTACTGGAAAAATGGCATTTTCCTGCTATTTAACCACTTGTGTGATAAAAACTAGAATCAAATCTTTGAAGACAATTTATAAGTTAATATTAGTAATTACTCTACCGCGATTACACTTCAACACGCACAGTAGATATCAATACTTTTTGATCATATTAATATGGCCTCTGTGTCTCTCTCTCTTTTTCCCACCCCCCACCCTCTCTGGCTTCTATCCCTCCCTCTCTCTCTATGTCTTTAAATTTTGGTGAAACTGTTTCACACTTTTGGGAAAAGATAAGAAAACATTTGTGATCAAATTTAGGTACATATAAGAAAGCCTCTTTGACTCTAAATTATGAATAACTTAAAATAGCTAAGGGTAACATTGTTTTTGGAAAATTCACGAATACTGCCTGTCTGTGAAAGTATATCTGCAAGACATAAGATTTTAGCACACACTGCGATGTGAAATTTCCGATATCCTGATATCCTGATGTGCTGTAGCCAATTGCAGACTTGCTTTGTTTTGGATTTCTGAGACAGCATCTCTCTATTTTGCAGCCCTGGCTGTCCTGAGACTTGGTATAAAGACCAGGCTCACTGAAGACATGGAGATCTGCCTCCCAAGTGCTAAGATTAAAGGTGTGCACCGCCACACCAAGAAGAGACTCTTTATACATTATGAAAACTTTTGTTAACCAGAAACAGAACACGTTTATGATTTTTTTTAGAGATAATTTTTATGTGTCTTCTAAAATACAAAGCTGATTACACAACAATTTACAGCAAAGGTATGACATCACTCGCTTACCCTTAGGGATGGTGTTTTCTCGCCTTGTGTCATTTTAAGACATATGATCTATATTTTTGTTTATATAAGTTGATACTGCGCAGATCTGTTTTTTAAAAGTTGAAGAGGCTTTCTCTGCTGCAACTTCCCACATTCTATTTGTTTGCTCATAGCTGACTGATGGTGGCCCAGGGGATGAAATCTGAGGCACGGTACAACTCAGGGACAGAGTCTACCACTTGGACATGTGCCAGCCCGCCGTGCACAAGGAAAACATGAGTCTGAGCACTCATAAAATTCAAAAATTTAAGTTCAAGTAACCGTCATAATACACAGAACCTGTTAGAGCCACACAATTACTTTTTATTCTTGTTTTTCATCCTTTGATACATGACCGTTTAACGTGGCAGCGAAGGCCCATGGCGTCTGCAGCAATAGCAATGATAACACTGCCTCTAACGTTTCAGATTTTTAATAACAATGACAGCCAGTGGGCAGCAGGTCCGCCTCTCCTTCACTTGAGTATTTGTCAGGTTTTCAGTCTCAAGTCGTCCATGGGGCAGTTTCCATAAAACGTTTTTAAATGATATTAATTTTGATACTCATATATTTGTTTTTATTGTATATTATTATTATTATTATTATTATTATTATTATTATTATTATTACCATTATTACCCCTAGGTCTGTAGAAAGATTACTTCTCTAACTAGAATTGTTTAAATATCAAATATGGGAGTGGGGGGAGGGGGAAGCCTAAAAATAAAATCAGCCCAATTTTCCCAATTGAAAGGAAAATTCCAAAATCAGTGTTATTTATTTAAGTGACATCAACAATGAAGCAAAGGAAAATGTTAGGAGAAACAAAAGCTCCTTCTCCCCCTGGAAGGTAACTTAGGTCAAGATAAATACTGGACTCTCACTGTCCCCTCAAGTGGAAGGAAGTGTGAAGTATTGTCAAATTAGAATTGGGGAATGTTGGCTGTAGATAAAAACTCATCAGCCCTCCCCTCAAATCATTTAATGAGTGGAGACCTCATGGAAAATATAGTATAACATTTCACAAAAAAATTCCTCACCACCATCTTATTTCACAATCCTAGATTTAAAGTAAAATCACAAAACCGAAAATTTAACAATAATACTGATTGATGGGAGTCTAAAAACATTTTTTTTTACGGATAGAATTTCTACTGTAGGGGCTGGAGAAATGGCTCAGCGGTTAAGAGCACTGACTGCTCTTCCAGAGGTCCTGAGTTCAATTCCCAGCAACCACATGGTGGCTCACAACCATCTGTAATGAGATCTGATGCCCTCTTCTGATGTGCCTGAAGACAGCTACAGTGTACTCACATAAAATTAAAAAAAAAAAAAAAAGAATTTCTACTGTAATTTTAGAATGACCATAGCTGCATTAGCTGCCACCCAATGACCTAGTCTATAGCCATCAAGAAAATGATAGTTTAAGTTCTTCTGCTCATTAGAAAGACAGGAATGCCCACCCACAAACCGAGTGGAGAGGGTGTGGTCCACAGCCCTTCCCCTCTTGGCCTATGCGTTTTATTTTGGGAGACTTAAAGAGAACAAAGGTTATTGTCTGTTCACAACACCTCGTGTAGAACAGATTTTGTGGTAGTAGTGCACAATACAGTTCTACCTTTCATAACGGGGAGGTGGGATGGTCCTACCAACAATACCCTACATTCATAAAACTGTCGGTAGACAGGAAAATGGGCTGACTGTGGGTTCCATCATCTGACTTTTCACCTCTTGTCTCCAGATTCTTCTCTGTAAAATGGGAGCAAGGAGGCCTACTATGCATATTAGTGAGAAGGGTACGGTACCGTGTGTGAAAAACACCTAGGATGGACCCTGACACACAGTGAGCATGTGTAATAATAATAATGACAATGATAACAATAACAACAACAATAATAATAATAATAATAATAATAGAGCTCTTGTATTCAGGTCTTGCTGTCACTAGTTATCTTAAGTGTACAAATCTAAGGAAAGTTCACTCTCTCTCGCCCGGTGAAAATGTTCTATATGATAGTAAGACAAAGAGAACAGGACTGCTCACCGGACTCTATTCTCTACTAAAACTTCCTCCTTAAAGAGAGGAATTCTCTACTTTTAAATTTCATTTATCTTTATATATTCTATATTACAATAGGATGACACCATTTTCTTTTCCCTTCTCTCCCTCCAGCCCTTCTCTGAACTCATAGACTCGTTTACTGAGTACTATGGTCGAATACATATCTATATGTATATATGTATATGTAAACACAACCCGAGGAGCCACTTTTTGTTGTCCACATGTACAACAAGACATTCTTAACTATCAACATGAGCTACACTTTGGAGACAGTTTACAGAGAGTCTTATGGGATCTCATTAATCTTTTTTTCTGTATAGCAGTTTTATTTGCATATTGTAAAGCAATATTGTGAAGCCATGCATATAAATAATGTGTTTCCATAAAGGGAAACTATAACCCAGAAGACCAGAGAAAATGGCCACAGACCATGTAATATGTTGGTCAGTGGTCACTGTGTGCAATGGGTCATAGCCACTATGTTGTACAAAAGGTCTGTGCTGTCTTTTAATGTTACGACCCATACGTGATTCTGCAAATACAAATTAGGAGATCTCCTACCTACTCCTTCTCAACTATGACAACTCAACGCTCACCTAGGAAGGGATTAGCATGTGCTGCAGGGTCTGTTGGCCTTGGACTGGCCTTTGAAGCCTCTTAGCTGGGGATCACTGAGCAAGAAAGTAGAACCTTAATTCCTACATATTTCTTTCAAAAAAAAGAAAGAAGACCCGAAGGGCAAGATTGTGGGCATATTCACAAGAATGAGAGGGCATTGGTCGGTTCTATGTGGGCAAGTTAAAGTGATTGTTAGATGACCCACAGAGAAACAAGAGGAAGATGCACTATGCTTGGCAGGCCCTGGAATTACTCAGCTATGAACTGGACTCAGAGCATTCAAGTTTCCACTGTTCCAGTTCATTGAGAAAATATGACAAATTGATTTATCTCTTGGGGCTTGTTTTCCTAGTTTGTCAAATGGGGCAATTCTCACCATGAGGAGGAGTGCTGACCCACCAATCACAGTCCCTAATAAATCACAAGCATGCCATAAATGCACGGGATTTACACATTGTCAGAAGCTTCCTTGCCTTCCAACAATGTGTCTGGAAAAGTCCTGTCCAATATGTTTGTCACTAGAAACCTAAGGTTATTTTTACCGAACCTAATAAAAATGAAACAATTTGCAGTTATCAGTCACACTGGCCACGTTTTAGAGGCTCAACAGCAATAGGCAGCCATCGGTTACCATACTGGACAGCATCAGCACAGAACTGTCTATAAGGAGATCTACCTAGGCAACAACAGCTTAGCTATGACTCATTTCCAGACAGAAAGCAGAGCTGTTTCGGCGAGCTGGTGGGAGAGCAAAGGCTGGTGTCCCTGTGTGGGGCTTGCAACTGGTCCACATCCAATGTCCACCTGAGGTGTTAACCAGGACGCTGCAACCAGCGTCTTTTCATTACTAAAGTCCTATGTACCGGGACATACTGAGTCCCCACGCCCTTATGTAGCCATTCCCCAAAATGATTGCTAACTGTGCCGTCAATGAACGGCATGGAAGCATAGCCATGAGCCTAGATCTCCACCTATGCTGGAATGAAGCTCATGACCTGCACGTTCACGCTGGGCCACTGACAGTTCCGATGAAGGAATTACAGCTGGGTATATACTATTGCTTTTAGTTTTTAAAAAACAATAAAAGACTTCTATGTTTTGTTTTCGTATTATTGGTAACCAGGTCCCCTTAACCTATACTCTCTGCTTTTGTGGCCCCCACTCCCTTAGGACAATCTTTTGTACCAGTTCTCTGCAGATATGCGCTTTCTCTTGTCATCTCATCTCTATACCTGCTGTCCTCTGTCATACTTCCTGGCTTCATAAGTTCAAAGCTCTAATGAGTTCAACCTCGTTCTGCCAAAAGGGCCGCAGTTAAAAAACTTCCCCAGGTATGTACGAAGTAAAGCAACTGAGGAACGAATCAAATAGTTCTATGTATTCGTAACTGATTCATAATGAAGATTTTCATTTCCCTAACTATTTTTATTGCCATTCTGGGGCTTAAGAGGTAGTGGGTAGGTCATGAGAGAATATTTCCTGACTTTTCAAACACATATAAAATTCACCGAATATATGTGATACAGCTATATTTTATTGTTACTAACAGAACAATATTCTCTTTCCATCCTATCAGATTGCATCACAAAACAGCAGAAAGAGAATCTATGTGTATTTCCCCAAAATCTTTGAACATGTTAATACATTTGAAGTATACTCCTATAAGCACACATCCATACACTTTACTGAAAACATCGCATACCAATGTCCCCCCTTCCAGACAGCAGTTGCATCTTGATTATCTATTCATGAGTAATGAAACCTGAAACTAAATCCCTTAAGCTAATTTCAACCAGTAGATTCTTTTTTCCTCACCAAGCAAATTTTCATTGTTGGGTTCAGGGGTAGGAGATGGACGAGCTCTCCCATCCCTTCCTTGCCTGTAGAAGATATCAAGGTGATGTAGAGTGCAAAGGGGAGAGGAAGGAACCTAAGTAGTGCTCCTCTCCAAACCTGCTAGGAGCTCTGTGCTCACACAGACGACAGACTCATTGGTGCTAACTCGTGCCCTTCCACTCAAAGTTTAGCAGGAGCTGCAGCAAACCTGGCATTCGTCACGCCTGGGTATCTCCGTCTCGTCTGTTCTCGATCCAAATACAAAGGCGAGGGTATCGCTCCCTCATTTCTCCCAGGGATAACTTTTGAGTAGTCCCCCAAATGGCTGAATCGCTTTCTGAGCTGTAATTTAAATGAGCTGGACACAGCCTTCAACATGTGTAGAGATGTCCAGCAACAAAGCCCCCACTTCCATCAATAAAGAAGTGCACTAAAGGCGGAATCACTACTGCTAACAGGGTAGTCACTGTGTACCTGAGAGGTTTACAATGACAGTGCTTTCAGAAAGCAGCTTCCACTTGGTGTTACTGAAACCCTGAGGCAGTAACATGGCCAGCGGAGGCTGACTGGGTTTTCTCCGCTGTGAGGTCACATTCACATTTGAGAGTCTCTGCACATACCTTGCTATTGAGATCTCACAGTCACTCCAGCCATAAGACAGGCATGGGTTATCAAAGAGAAATAAAGGAAAGCAATTAATAATGGTGTCTCATCTTGACACAAATTTCCACAAATGCCCAAGGCCTGTGAGGATCCAAGTTCTTGTCACAGCTGACAGGGCCAAGTGGTTATGGTGCACTTTGGATAGGCCAGGCATGGCTCCAGCCAAATTGTGCATATAATTTTGTTCCACTCTCTTAGCCTATTGTCTTATGCCCATTCCGCTTTTACAGATAAAGACTGTGAGACTCAGAGAGCAGAAGTGACTGAAGTACTCAGTGTCATAGTTATGACATAATCATGACCCAGACAATTAAGTGGCATATTTGGGATTCAGAATCCTGTAGTCCTGTTTTAGTCTTGAACCTTTAAGCAGTGTGATGGTACGTTTTGGTGGCCATGCAATCTCCAAAGTGACTGAAGATGTCACTCTTACCAAAAGCTAGATCAGGACCTAGCAGCCATTTTGTCTGAAAAGGATACAGGAAGGAGGCTTCTAGACAGTGGAGCTCTTGGGAGCTGCTACAAGGAGCATGAGTTCCAGAATGAGGTTACACAAAACAAAACATACAAAAAAAAAAACAAAAACAAAAACAAAAGCATCAAGTATACATACAGAATTGTTCATGAGCTCAACAGACAGAGAGACAGAGAAAGAGAGGCAAAGTCACCGGCTAAGTGTTCCATGGGATGCAGTGGTAGAAATAACCCAGGACTAAATACAAGGACAATAAGAAGACAGGACATTATCATCTGTGTACTAAAAGACAGTGGGGACACAGCCTTGCCTGTGTGGGTTAGCCTCTCGCTCCAATACTTCATTTGATTTTTACAACTGCCGTTCTCCTGCTCTTGGCACTGAGCAGATGCTGTATTTTCTATTGCATTCAACTTGGTATCTCACAAAAATGTCCACTGCCAACATCAGGAGCACCTCAGCTTGAACTACAAGTGTCTTAGACTTCTCTGGTTACGCCTTGCTAACGGCTTCTTGAAAACACCGACATGCACCAAACTGGGTCCAGTTGAAGTCAGACTTCTTCCTGGTTCTGCTCCTTACATCACTCATCCCCACAGGAGTTGGCGTCATCACAGGCTTAGGATTGGCACGGAGAAACCGCTGTGGATGCTAAGCACATCACAGCTCTTTAATATGTTCTCAACACCTAAGGAAGTTGTTACCCAACTTCTATTTATTGCATGCTCATCAGAAAATTAAAGGTAATGTTGCGAAGATATTGCTGAATGATCAAACTATGTTTCCCCACTCTGGTCATTTCTTGTCCTAGGTGATATATCCTTATGTACGTTACCAACAGCAACAAACTCCTGATTGCCAGGTATGTATAACAGATCATCTCTCTCAATGCTTTCCTCACCTCCAGCAGCCAAATGGCATTTTCCTGATGGCAAGTACTGTTCCATTAGGAGGTGTTGAAACATCAAAGTAGCGTGTGTTGTATCTGCCAATAAATAGCTCTGTGACCTCTAAAGATACCGTTTTCTCAGTAACGTAAGGGCTGCAAATCTTCCCCGGGAAGGCAATTTCTAGAACTCTACAAAAATGGCGGATGAGAGTCCTTACACCAATGTTGATCATTGCCTTTTATCCCACTGTGCGGTGGCCTCCAAGAAAATTGTCGGAGGCTATTATTGGTGTGCCTAGTCACAGATGTAATAAGGTTAAAAGCAGCATTCTTTTTTTTTTTTAAGGTAAATATGTTTGGATGTATGTGTGAATGTATAGTGCCTACCACACAGGTTCAAATATTACCCAAAGCACTCACAGAAGCATGAATAAAACATTACATATCAAATACATATAAGAGTAATAATAAGACTGTAACAATGTAGGGAAAGATGGATGGGCATTCCTTGGTTCTACCTGGAAGGATCTTACCTTCTCCTTGCATTTATTATTGGGCTTTCCTTAGAAAAGAAATTCTAGGAACACCATTCTCCTCTTCTTCCTTTTGAACCCTAGTACCTGGGTTAATGCCAAGAGCACAGATATTTACTGCTGTGATGCAACTTAGAGAAGGGAACAGCTCAAGTGTGGGTACCATTAGGCGAATAAATTCATTCCCCCACTGAAGACCTAGGTCATGACATATGACGGTGACGAATAAGAACCAGAAGTTGCAGAAATATCTCCATAGCCACAAGACCACAATTGAGTACATCTTCCATCACTACCTGTCTTTGGGAAGCAATGCTACAGTTCCTTAGAAAGGGTGAAAGGAAAATGGCAAAGGAGTGAGAAACAAACAGTGGAGAGAGAAAGGGGGCAGTGGAAAAGAAAATGCTGATGATTTTATACTCTGATCTTGTGAAACCCTAAATGAGCAATCTCTACTTCTCTAAACCAAATGCCTTCAGTTACTGTGCCTGCATAAAATAAATACAGACAGCCACCATTTCCTAATTAGCCAATTCCTATCAGAAAGTGAGGGGAGGCATGCAGAAGTTGTTGCAAACACAAATAGAGTTTCAGAAGCAGAGACCCAAAAAAGAAAGATGTCAGTGAGGTGTGTACTCAAGGCAAACTGAGAAGAGTCAAGCACGTAGAGGCATGGGTGAGCACACAGTGTGTGCTTGTGTAGACACGTGTTTTCACATTCAACTTAGCTGCATAAAAGGAAATTTGGTAAAATTCTATGGTTGATCCATTGGTCCCAGAATGACTGTGAGAAACAGTAAGACTTTATAGTTTAAGCCTTGAACAATTATCTACCCAAGTGGTGACGCTCCTTTTCATAGTGTATCATTGCAAAATATCTGGCAGGAGAAGGGATAAGTGTCTAAACATCCTTGTTGTCATACAACTGAATGAGGCTAGGAATTGGGCTATATGTGACAGCCCTTAATTTAAGTAGCCTCACAAATTACCAATGGTCTAGGCTACCTGAATGATAACTTTCTTATCAGGAAATGATATTTCCTGATGGAACTATGCTATGCTCTGAAGCATCACATTTGATACTGACTGATGTTTCAAACAGATGCCTTTGTCTCCTGCATACCAAGAGAACTGTTATGAACACCGAGTCGCCAATCTGCTAGAGTTCCGAATTGCCATGGTACACTGCAAAACTATTACCCCATCTCCCCTTTCACTGAGAATGAAAAAAAAAAGTAGAAATTATCTTTTTTTTTTTCTGTTAAAACATATGGCTCTAACTACTTTCAACGAAAAACAAAGGCACAAAATAATTACCAAATGTAGGACACTCTGTGGCACAGATTGAAATGAAAAAAAAAAAAAAAAAAAGAATTGCTATGCAAATTCTCAACATATCTAGCCAATCAGCTTCCTCTCTATTATACCTCACCTCCATCCCCGCCATGTGCACACCTCTCCTCCATGGTCCCCCACACTCAGGGAAATGTTCAGGTAAAATCAATAGCCACAGTCCCAGCTTAACTCAGAGCACAGCTGCCAGCTAGCACAAGGCTGGAAGCTTCTGAACGAACAAGAATTGTGAAGGAAACTATTCAATAAAGACCAAGTTATTAAAAAAAAATCTTATAAGAAGTGAGCCATTAAAAAGAGCCTAATATTTCTGACAAGAGACCATGCAATAGAAAAGTAAGTTGTCAACAATGATTAGTTTGTGTCTTTGGGCACATTCAAAACATAATTAAGTTGACTTTCTTTAGGTTATTTTTTTATATGATAAATTTTCCTTAATTTTGGAGAAAATTAGTTTAAAGATTTACCACCAGCAATCTTAATAATATTCTGGAATAAGATCAGTATAAATAAATGTAAACTAATAATTTCTTTAACAATATGATCACAGTACTTATGCTCCTTTGAGTTCTAAGAAATGTAATTTTTAATAGGCATCTTACTTTGTTTAATAATCTTGAATGTTCAAAATAGAAATAGATGGTTTGTTAATATGAAGAAAAAGGGTAACAATGCCAAAGCTTCAATCTTTGTTCATATAATTAGCAAAGACTAGGTCTTCTGTCTGTAACTTCCTAATCAATAGGTAGATGGATAAAAAACGAAATTGATGTGTGTACATTAAATATAAAATATGTATATGTGTCTGTGTATAAGATGATGTCAAATATGAGAGATTATTAAACATGGGCAGAACAATAGAGAAGAGCTGTTGAATGGGTGGGAAGTTTCTCTGGGGTCATGAAAGTAGAAGCTAGTTTGTCATGATGGTTCAGAATCCTAAACATACCATATACATGTGAATTAGTTACTTCATATTGGTTCATTTTAGGTTATATAAATCTTACCTTAACTAAAAATCAACCAAACAACCAACCACCAACCAACCAACCACCAACCAACCAACCACCAACCAACCAACCACCAACCAACCAATCAAAAAACCTAAAATAACACATCCCAGATCTCTAACTCACATACCATCCCTGAACATACAAGTTCAGACCCATGTGTAGGAAGACAGATAGTGGGCCATAGTTCTAAAATAACTCAGGTTTGCTGTCGTTTTCTAGACAGACAATTTAGGTAAATTATGTAGCTAGTGTTAGGAACAGAAGCTGCCTTTCCACTGAAATTCCAACTGTCCTCTTAATAAAGTTACTCACAATGTCTGTCAGCACGATCAATGTTCTCATCTAAGGAAATGAGCATGTATTTGTTTTTCCTGTTGGTCTTAAAGCATTAGCTATGAGGACTGCCCAATGGAAACAAAAGAGTGCCTTTCTGAATTTGACCACAGGCAGGTCATCTAGTCTCTCTGTCATGTGACATTCACTGAGGAATGGGACTATCCTGGGAGAAGGGCAGATCTCAAGGTATCTTGTTTGCACAGTCTGAAAACACTTTTGACAGTTTCCTTCCATTGAAAACTTCTTGCTATATAGGCAATTTATTCCTCTCTTTTCTTGGACAAGTCCACGGAGGAGTGGGTATTTGTGTGGGATGTGATATGGACCAGATAACCTTCTGACAAAGGCTATTTCAATACATGTTAAGGGAAGGGTTCATCTTCTTTAGCTTCCTTAGCCCTTTACTTTTACAAATTTGTGTCTTTGGTGAATTTTATGGCTCTTATCTCCCAGAGGATACAATGGCCCTTCAGGTCGTTTTAGAGGCTGCATTTAAAAGCATGACCAAAACGAAGGTTCTCTTAAAGTAGAGAGCCAATAAAGTATATCAAATAAATAAGGAAAAGTACAGGGAAACAATTCCTCTCTACCTGCAAGATTCATGTATCAGATTAGCAGCTTTGAAGGGCTTCCCAGAAGTTCATGTGCCTCATTCAGAAAAACTATCTTCAAATATCACGAGTGGAGTTTTTAGGGGACCATAGGTAACAATGTCAGTCCTTTCATCAGGGAGATGTCAGATAGAGGTAACACAGCTGGTAAAGAAATTAGGCTGCTCTTGCACAGCTGTCCCAAACTGATGTGCCAAAGCCCTGAAGACATTCACCAGCGCAGGGTCTATGAATCTCACTTGCACTGTTTGTGGTATGTGGGACCTAGTTTTTCTGACCCATATTCTCACAACAAGATTGAGCGAAGTTACAACCAATCGCAACCTGATCCATCATCTCAATCCTCTCGCCCCACCCCAGTCTGAAACTGAAGCGGACCCACAAGCTGGCGGGTTATGGAACACTTTGGGGGTGTCTTTTCTATGATGAGAACTCAGAACCAGGGTTCACGGGTTAGAGGACAGCATAGATCACAACTCTCAGTGGCATGCACCCTCTAAAAGATTGTGTCCTTTCCCCCTCTATGTTTGCAGGGATTCCCCATCCCACCCACCTTTATCTGATGTCCAGACAACTATTCTGGCATTCATGCCTGCCCCGCCTCACTGGTAACTTGTTCTACTCCAACAGAGTTGAGTAGTTGTTCTTTCTACCACTCCCCCCATTTTCCCTAGTAAACAAGAGGTCAGGCCTTTACCTTTCAGTTGGAATCCCTGGATTTTGCTACTGTGAATCCCATTTGACTTCTATTCCTGCAAGTGTGGTAAAGGTGCTCTTGCACATCCCCTTCTGATACCCCAGTTCCCCGATAATCAATATTATCGGAGGACACTAGCTATGTCTACCGACTTTTTTCTACCCATCTTGTTTGGTTATAACCTAGCACTTGTTTGTATTAGACCCAAACAGGGTTTTCAGTGGCATTGCTTTAGCTGTCCTGTAGAGTTTGTACCCACCCTCAGAATAAAGGACTTAGGAAAAATACATTTAAGTGTTTTTTTTTAAAACCATCCAAAATGAGTCCTCCCTAAATAGGAAAGATGAAATCTACTGCCTCCTTACTTCTAACTGATAATCTTAAGTGAGAAAGCTAGTCCACAGAGCAGATACAGGATTTCAGCCAAGTGCATGTCAAAGATTTACAGTTGGTGGAAGAAGCCTGAAGGTCTGGCTATTTTTGTTCCCTGAATTCCCTGTGTTCTGCTCCTGCACTTAAAGCCAGATGCTGAAGCACACAGTATCAAGGAGGGAGGATACCAGAGCTCTGAGGATTCTGCAGTTGTCCCAGGAGTCAGAATCCCTAACAGCTCTGTTGAGTGCAGTATGTGAGAGAGAACAAAACCTTCCACTTCTCAAATCTCTTCAGAGTCCAGGCAAAGAAGACAGCAAAGAATCTCAGCCAGGAGTGGAGACAGGCAGTGCACCATTCAGCTTTCGTGACTGCGCAGGTCAATCAGGATATGGTTCATGTTTATCCATTTTTGACTTCTCCTAGGTTTAGGCTTCTGTGTAACCAGAAAATTGATGTTGGTGCTGGCTTCCCAATAATAGCATCTTTCTTCTGTGATGTATCAGCTATATCACAGAGGACCATATCAACGTGACTGTTCTTACGGTGGTGAGGATCTCTGGTGTTTTCTAAAATGGTCTGATGTCAGCCAACTGGGTACGAAAATGCTAAGATTTGCATTTTTCTTGAAATGTGATGCTATTTTTGAGCTTCTAATTGGCCAAAAAAAAAAAAAAAAAAAATTAACTGCAAGCAATTAAGTGTGGAGGAGCACACCAAAGGTGTCTCCGATTTGGGCATCTGGTGAATTGATTTGCCATTGAACTGGGAGGCTAATATTAGGAATGGGTGAGCCAAGCCATGGTTTGTGTTTGCTCAGTGTCTCATACTAGTTTTCCAAATGTCATGGTCTCAGCAAAACCCAAAACACATTTTCTCAGCACTTCTCCCTTTTCAACCCATGTGGATTTCGAGAGAAGTTTAATTCATATGTTTCTGATTTATTTACATGCAACTCATCAGAATGTTGTTTTGTACTTGCTATTTGATGTCCAGGAAGCCTGTTGAGCCTTTCCTTTGAGGTTTCTCTCCCCCCACCGCAGGACCAGGAAGCAATGATTTACAATAGTAAGAGAACTGGAGGAAAGAATGCTCATCCGAATCTTCGATATTTCTCTTCAAAGGTTCAAATTCTGTTCAAAACTCAAACTGTATTAAGGCTGAATATAATTCTATCTTGGCAGACTGTATTTTGGTATTTCCTAATTGACACTCTCCTTGAAGTTACCAGTCCCCTCCTGGTGTACACGAAAGTGCATGTTTGCCATGGATGAATACCACAGACATCTTAAGGAGAGTCGGCAAGCTGTTTAAGAGAACCCATTCAATGTGTAGCCTGCGATCTGTGGAAAGCCCTCAGCCTCCAAAAAGAAAGCTAAGAAGATAGGCTCCTTTTCTGTGAAAACAGGCACAGGGCCTCCCAGATAGGAAACCTTCATTCTTTTTTCCAACTTATAAAATGAACACCGATTCACTCCCGTATGTCTTGATGACTGTTTAAATATATTTAGAAACATTTAGACCTCTATAAATATTTCTCCAATTGTTAGTAACTAGAATATAAATTAATAAATGAATAAGGTAAGCACTCAACCAAATAATTATTTTTAGAATACCCAAGGATGTATAGAATTTGTAGAGATGTATATATAGCCATCTGAAAGATGGCTTTTCTCCTTCTGCATTGGAAACACATAGGGAGATTTTTGACCCCTTAACATCATTTGTGTTACCATTCGGTTGACTATTTCAACAGCTAAACTGGGCTTAGATTGCATAGATCCAAATCAGATATTAAGAGCTGTCATTAGTTCTTTTGTTGTTCACTTTAAAAAAAATATATATATATATATAACAGGACTGTATCCTTACTTAAGTTTTCCAAAATTTCAGAATTTCAGACTGGACACCAAATTAATATTAGACAAGAAGCAGAGAGGCAGTCTAGGATGGCACCTTACACACAGGGCCACACTTCGCATCTGATTGTCCTCGGGGTGGGTATCTGGATTACCAATGCTGGGTAATCTGAGGCGGACTTGAGAGATTTTTTTTTTTTTTACCCATACCCATTTCAAGGTAGAGATAGCCCTCTTCCAGAAAGTTCTTTTCCATTTTCCATCTGGTGTTAGGATTGAGAAGACTCAAAATGTCTTTTTAAAATCAAATCTCTCCATCACAGCTGTTGTTGAGTGACCTGGCATGTTCCAAGACAAACCAGACACCCAGACACAGATCTGTTTTCAGCAATGAGCCACTGCCATGCATTTGAGGAAAGCAGCACACACACGCACACACATATGTATACACACATACATATGTATACACACATATTGTTGTTGTTAAGCTACCACATAGGACTTTTAAATACAAAGTATCTAGTAGTGGTATAAACAATAAGTAGCAACATTTAATTTCTCTCTCTCTCTCTTTCTTTCTCTCTCCATATATACATATATATATATGTGTGTGTGTGTGTATATATATATACACACATATATACTCAAATATCCAAATAGCCACTTTTAAAGTTATGTGACTAGAGCAAATCAACTAATCACTAGTTGCTCCGAATGCAAGCACATTCTAGCATTTATTCTAACCTAAGATTACAAGATGTCAAAATCAGTACCATTATCAAATGCCTACAGACCAAGTTCACAAAGTGAAGAGAAGGAATCCACACAGAAAAGAACTAGGCTTCCAGAAATACCTCAAACATCATAACCATCGGAAAGACACTCTTGCTTCTCTACGGAGTCCAACATCTCCACCCCAAGCAGGTTCATGACTTTTTGAATGACATAGCCAAGCTGTGTCATGCAAAGCTGGTCTACAGAACTATCTAATGCCCCCACCCCTACCTACTCAAGACAGGGTGACATTGTATAGCCCTAGGACTCAAAGAGCAGACCAAGTTGGCCTCAAACTCAGAGATCTGCCTGCTTCTGTGTCCCACCTGTTAGGATTAATTGCCTGAGCCGAGACAGTTAGCCAATCTCACAGTAAGAAAAAGTTATTGGGGGTGCTGCTTTGGCTATTGTGATTAGGGGTGATCCTGTTAATGGAAACACAAAAGATGCCATGTTGCCTTTCAGGCTATGTCAGCTACTCACTGTGTTTTGTTTTCAAATGCAATAGTTGGAATAAATAGAAAATTTCTCTCTGATGGGTTACCAGGCTGTGGAACAGAGTATATGTGAACCTAAAAGCATTACAGAACATTTTTATGGGCGGCATGAAACAGGTCTACAACACTCTTTCCCCACAGTGCCCATGAGAGCTTCCCTTGGCCTATCAGAGATGCAGTCCTTGCTGGGCAGCGGTAATAAGGAGTCTCTTCCTGGGCATCCCCCCACTGCCATGAGTCCAGCGAGGGGGAAGATACTGTGTGTGGCACACAGTTCTCCAAGCATATTTTTCCTGCAGGAGAAATACTTGTAGATATTATTTTTCCCCATCTTAGGGCTGATGACACATGGCCACATAAAATCTGATAGAACTTCATATCATCCTCTGTCCCTTCAGAGCATGAGCTCAAATTCCAGGAAGTGTTTATCTAACCCCCCCCCACACAGACACACACATAAGCACACACACACAGACTCACACATATACACATACACACACACACACACGCAGACACATACACACAGACACACACACACAGACACACACACACACACACCCCTACTGTTACTATTTTTTCAGTGTCATTTCAATGTTTAACAACCTGATCTAACAGACATTGGAAACATGTCCTTCGCTTCTCGGGGAGGGACCTGATCCCTCCCTACCCCCACATATACACATAAACACACACACACACACACACACACACACACACACACACACTTGTTTGTAACTTCAGCCTGCTTCTGCCCATCTTGATGGAATGACCTGTTCTCGGATTTTAACAGACCAGTGGACAATTCTTTGTGTTTGTTTTAATTGAAGGTCCTTAATGTGGGCCACATGTTTCTCTTGGTGATTTGGACAAGCTGAGGAGGAGGCTGGGCAGGGAGCAGAGAGATGGGGGATGGTGGGGAAGAGGAGAAGGTGGGGAGCGGGTGGATGATGAAAAGACCAGTTCCACAAGCAAAGCACATTAGCAAGCCAGAGTGGAAAGGGCCGGAAGGAAAACCCACCCACCTCACCCCTGTGCTCACTCTATCAACCTGCAATTGCGGCAATCAAAACCATATGTCGGTTCTTCCAGATCTTTCTCACAGGACAAACATGCAAAGGGCCTCGGGCCTGGCGTTGCCATCAAATGGTAATTGATACCACATGAGCCACAAAATAGAAAAGCACATGCAAACGGCAACCTCTCTTTCTCTGTGCAACCCCTCCCCCCGACCCCACAGCCCTTCCTCGGCCCCTTGAGAGGGATGAAATTGCAGGTCTTGCCGGGCTGCTAAGTGCACCATGCACCACAGAAAAACAAGTGTATGAGGCCTCGGGAGCCACCTGTAAATGAGAGAGGGAGGAGGGTCCACTGGCCAAGAGGGCGGCTCGGGAACAGGCAGAGGCTAAGGGTCACCCCGGGTTAACGCAGGGATCATGAGGGAAAATGGGCACAGGTGTGAAGCTGATCACAGGCCTAGAGCAGGAAATGACCCTCTGGTCCCTCTGCACATCCGGCTAGGACAAGCCTGTTCCTGCTACCACCACATCTGTCTTCCTTTCCTCCAGCCAGTGAGAGATTAGGAAAGTGGAAACCACTCCCCAATTACAAGGCAATTAGAAGCAAAATGACCCTGATCCTGAGTCTGTTACCCTCCCCAGTCAAAGGCTTTTTTTTCCCCTGCACCCTATTGTTCTCCATAGGAGAGAGAAAAAGAAAAGAAAAGGAGGGAAAGGAGGGAGCTAGGGGTCCTGGCAGTTGCTGGCTGACTGTTAGTAAAGGAGGTAAAAATCATCTCGTTTCTACAGGCTCTGACAGAACCGCCAAGTAGCACACGGCGCTCGCCTTTGCATGTATATATTTTCTTATTAACTCAATCGGGCAGAAATTTGCAGAGATTTGTTTGGATCTGGGAGTCACAACAGAATGTCAGTTTTACAAACCAAGGCTCATTCTGTGGTGGGATGTACAGCCCTGGACCAAACTATCCCCCCCCCCCCCACACACACACAAGCTATTGGTTCCAATTCCTCCGGCAGCCGCTTCTGAGCAAACGACTAAACACACAGGCGATGACTCTCCACTCTCTTCCTTCTGCGTAGCCCCTTATATGTGGTATTTTCATCTTATAGATCGTATGAAGTTTAAATATTTTCCAGATGGGCCGAGGGAGTACAGAACCCTGTAAACACTCTAAGTTATAAAAGGACCAACTAAATACTTAAAACAGAAGACGACAGTCACATGGTTCCTCTGCCAGTGGGACACGGGTGAGCTAACGCTGGCAACCGTAGGAAGGGGGACAGAGAGCAATCCCCAACCCCCAAGTCTCAAGATGGGCTGATTCCTCCTCATTTAGATGGGATCTATTTATATCCTTTCTATGTAAACCGGTTCCAAAAAAAGAAGATTTAAACTCAATTTAAAATTCAATACATCTCAGTGGTAAGCAAGCCAAGGATGTTTATAACCTGAAGATAAATTCCACTGTTCCAAAGTGGGGAAAAATAACAAGGCCCCTTCATTCCATACATCGTTTGTCCTGATCCCAGCAGCCCTTTCTCCAAGTGTGGCAAGACCTGCAGCCTAGAGGCAATGCAGGCAACACCAAGGCAAGAGGGAATGGGGAAAAATAACCAGACTGGAGAGAATGGAGTCGCATGGGCAGGGGATGGGAACAAAAGTTCTGGTGAGTGGCAGGGAAGAAAGGTAGCAGAAAGCAGGTGGCAACAAGGCAGAGCAGCTTAGGTGTCGCTTAGGAAGTGTCAGACCAAGCAGGCTGGGGACAGACCACTTTGGGGAGACTGAGACCTTACCTCTGCTCTCCCTTCATGGTCCACGAAACATAACCCTGCATTTGAGCATCTGCACTGTTTAAGTTTCATCCCGTGGTGGTGCTTGCTGATTGGTCAGGCATGGCTGACAGCATCAGAATTGCAATCTGACAGACAAGAACGAGAGCAGGACCACAGCCCAGAATTCATAGCGGGAGGCCGAGAGGCAACCTCGGGCTGGGTATATGTGCCTCAGACCTGCAGATGTCTGCGGCAAGGCCTGGGACTGGCTTGGGGGTGGGAGGGCCTAGGAGGAGGCTGGGAGGAGTACATGGGGGTGGGGTGGTGGGACAGGCCCAGACACCCAAATGACCAGACTCCAGGCATCATCGTGGTGTGAGCTACATCTAGAACATGGTTAGAGAGCTTTTTTTTTCTTGTCATTCCATGCTCGTGAATTACAGGTCTCTGTCCCTGAACTTGTTTTTACAGAGAAGTGGTTGGTGCCTCCAGTCTGGGGATACTACAGTTAAGTTTTCAGGTGTATCTTTTGTTTTTATTGAGACAGGGTCTCATGTTTCTCAGTCTGATTTTCAACCCACCATGTAAGGAAGGCTGACATTTAGCCCTGATCCCCCATACCTTTTCATGCCTCCCCCAACCATGTGCTAGAATTACAGGCATTTGTCACCATCCCTGGCTTTCTTTACAGGTATTTATACCTTGAAACTCTCTTGTGTTTCCTCTGGGATAGTTACCCCACGTCCCAAGAGCATCCAATCCGGGTAACTCGGGGGTTGCACATCATTTGACTGTTGGCAGTACAGGGACACAGGGAGGTACAGGAGGGTGGAAAGTTCTTGAAGATGGGGACTGAGACCACCGCAGGGATAGTTGAGCAAACAGAAGAAATGAAAGGGACTGAAAGTAAGCCGGGACAGATGAGCCAGGGTCACCAAATTACATGGCATGCCCTTGTTTTCACCCAAGATGCCTGTTTCTTTCTAGGCCAGTAGCAGTCAAGTGAAACTCACTGAAAGTATCATAAACATGTTAACACATACATATGCATGCACAGCACATACACATGAATACACACACATCCACACACTCAGATGTACACACTATACATACTCATACGTATGCACTCACATATACATGAGTACACACATACACGCTCATAATACAGGTAGTCACACATACATATTCATACACACAGAAGAATACACACATATATATTCATAATACACATACACTCACACACACATACATATGCACATACACGTTAACTCTACTATCCAACACTACAACTGAAATTATCTGCTATCAACATGATTGTTTTCCCTCCTAGGATTGTCAGCCTAGTTTTAGTCCGAGATGACTACCTAGACTCATGACTATAGAGTTCTGGAGAAAATTTAACATTTAATGCAGACATCCCACTGCCTACCTAGGCTGCTGCTTTCCCAGCTCTCTCTATCTCTCTGAAGACCTTGGGAAGGAAAAGTATCACCTATTCAATAATCACAGAAGAGAAAGGACAGAGGTGGATCAGGGGCAAGAGCAACAGAAGAGATGGAGGGAAGCAGAGGGAGCCAAGGGCTCGGCACAGGGCTGAGGGACCAGAAGGCTCAATGGGTTGGTAAACGGGAAAGATGCTTTGACCGAGGGGAAGTCTAATACAACACGGCAAGCGCTATTTAATAAAGACTGATCCTTCTATAGCACTGCTGATGCCTAAACAGCAATTCTGAGAAGGGAGCTTGCAGAAGAGGGCAGGTGTAAGCATCTGGTTAAAATAAAAATAACAACTCTGCTATGATTCCTAGTCCTCAAAAAGAAAAGAAAAGAAAAAAAAAAAACCTCCTACCTCCCCTTTACTGGGTAAACACTGGTTATTATGGGCTCACTTCTAAACATTGAGCTGCAAAGGCATGCCACTGGACCAGGAGTGCAAAGGAAGGCTGCGGCTTAGGGACATCTATGAACAGGACAGTGGCAGGACAGAAACACAGCGGTGAGTCAAAATGCAAGTTGTCAGGGCCAGTGTGGGAGAAATCTACTAGGCGAGCGGACAGAAAGGATGGAGGGACAGAAAGGATGGAGGGACAGAAAGGGTGGAGGGACAGAAAGTGTGAACTGGAATACAGGAAGGGGAGGTCTGGATATAACGGAGCAGAGAAGACAGAGCTGGGGGGAGCAAGTTTGTCAGAAGTGCAGAGTGATTCACAAACATTGCTAACCATATGTTGTATAGAAACCATCACAGACTGGGAAGAATATAAAGAAAACAGTTGCAGACTTCTTTGAACTCTCTTTGGAACTGTACAATTTTCCCCCTAACTTCTAGGACCTGTTTATAACTGCAGGAGACAAGGGCAACAGCTCAGTCACACCAAAGGCCTTGATTGTTACAATGTCTTCATTGGGAGTGAACCCCGGTGTTCTGCACTTGGGAGGTGTTCCTCAATAATGCTAGAGGTACAACCACTTTGAAGGACTCTTCAAGAAAGTGTGCTGTCCCCAACCAGTGGCACTGTGATGGGCCTTATTTAAATGCCAAGAACACACCACACTCGGAGTACTAGCCCTAGTGAAGATCAGTTTTGTAAACACCCTTTAAGAATCAAGTATCTCTTATGTCAGTCCTGGGGTCCTGAGCAGCTTTCCAAGGGCTTGGCTTTTTTTATTTAAAAAACCAAAACCAAAAAAAAAAAAAAAAAAAAAAAAAAAACCTCAGGAGGGGCTCAAGTTGGTTTTAGTGATAAACCAGTAATTGCATATTTGGTCGAAAAGCCTGCAGCTCTGACAAGCAGCGGAGGAAGCTGGCTGACAGCAATTTCAGGTGCTGGTACGCAATAAAAACAAGAAAGAAAGAAAATGTTTGCTTTTTCTGTCAACTGAGATGTCAGTACCCATTAATAAATCTATCTGCTAAATCTACTCTTATTCATTTGGGACATCACCAATTTAAAGTAAAATAAATTATCTTTAATTAAATGGAATTGTCGTCTTCCTCCCGCTATCATCTCCAATTATTCTCCCTAATCAGCCCTTTAGGGAGAAGGCAAGAGAGAGCGCTGAAAGGCGCGTTGACTATAAACAATTTCTCTTTCTGTCAAGGGATAAAGTTTTTAATTTTAATTACAGTTTATAACTATAATTTTTGGATATATGGAGCAAAAACAGCAAAATCTTATCATTTGTTGCGGAGAGAAAAAGGACACGGTCACTTCCAAATCCCCCTCCCCCAGCCCCCGCTTTCCAACAATCCAGAAGAAGCCATTTACGGAGAGCAACTTCATTCTTTCCTTGTAATCACTTTGGTTTCTAGTACAGAAACGATGGGTTTTAATTAATACCTCAAAGTACACGGCAGTAAGTGAGAACCATCTTCCACCATCGTTTCAGGTTGATAAGCTTTCAAAACCTGGGATTTCTGAAGGCTATCAATTTATGTTGATAAAAGAGCGGCGCGTGTACTTTAAATGTTAAGACAGAGCACAGGGTAGCAGTTGAGGCTGCATCAGTTACTCAGTAACTTCTCTCATCCCCACCTCCTTTTCTGGGGAGGAAGGATAATGAATGCCACCAGAACTCTACAGAAAGCACTATAGACTTTAACCAGTGGACAGTGTGGAATTATACCTCTTCAGCCCTCATGTGAATTCGGCAGTGCCTCTAGAAGAAACGACAAACCCACAACCAACCTACATAGTATCTCAGACTCACTCTCAACGGCACAGAGAAGAAATATTATCCCATGAGCAATGAAGAAGGAACTGGGCTCATCTTTGTAACAGTCACCCTTCCCTACTGCCACAGACACGCAGGTACTTTGTGTTTGTCCCCTTCACTTTTTTTTATTACTGTGGCCCTCTAGTGGGAGGGGGGCTTTTATATTGGGAGAGCATGTATTAATTATTTACAGATAAACGGGTCTGGGCAGTGACTGCTTACTGACTACTTACTGTTACTTTTAAAAATGTATTTTTTTTTCCAGGGTGTAGCGCTGTTTTCATTTAGCCTTTGAATTGCCGCCTACAGAAGTAAAAAAAGGAAACCGCAGCTATACAAGCCTGCTGACTTTCTTATAAAAGAACCAGTTTTAAACTTGTTTATACTACTGATTCCAAATGAATTCAAGATGGTGGCTAGTTAAAGAGAGAGAGCCCATGCCAGGGAGTTTGATCAAAGAACTTCAATTCAGCAATGTTCAGTTTTAATTGACCGCTAATTAAGCTACATTAGTCCAAGAACGGTCTGTATCACTTCGACTAATAAAGAAAAGAATTAATTTAACCCCGTGTCAGTCAGCTTTAGTAAATTCATCTGAAAGCAACTTCTCAAACGACAGGCTTGAAAGAGGTGTCTAGAGATGAATGCCAAGAGTGGTCCACAGGATTCAGAGGAGACAGGGGACTCGGTTCTCAAGTGCGTTTGTCACTTTGCTGGTGATGTCACCTTGCAGGTGTAATTATCTTCATTACAGATACAAAGATGTCAGCTTCACTCCCCGGGTTGCAAAGGGTTGCTTTAAAATTGGATTCAAAACATGGCAGCAGACCAGCCAATTTTAACTTTCCTGTATTCTCGACAAAAATAGAGTGGATTTGCAAAATCATGAGAATTTTCAAAGGCTTGGAACTCTCTTCTGGGAAAAGTGAGTTGAGGGGGTTGGGGGGGGGGATAAAACAACTGCAATAACACCACCAAAAAAGCTCATTATAATTAGGAACCACAAACTATGACAGCCGTGGCGGCAGTTCGAGAGCGCATGTGTTAAAGTAGCATATTTCTAAAGAGCCAGTTGCAAATTTGTAATTTTCCCCTACGTTACTCTGAAAAAGAAAAAGAGAAAAAAGAAAAAAAAAAATTGCTCACAATTCTCCTAAAGCAATCCCAGAAAGGGGAGGGGAAAATCAAAAAATGGGAGGCAGGGACTCCACTCAAGATTTCAGACCAAACCGTAAGCTTTAGGAACACATTACTTTACAACTGACTCTTCCTGATTGTTAAAGTTTTCCACATTAACTCTGAGGCGATGCCCTGTGATCTTGTGACAGTTATCAAAAAATGCAAAATGTTTAAAACTTAAAAATCAACACTGGTGTCAATGGTGTGCTGGCTTGTATTTTATATTAATTAACCCCACCCTTCCTGCCTTCTCGAATAGCATTGATTCTCACTGCACTGAACACCACAGGGTCACATAGTCCTAAAGAGGGGCATCCTTGGAGCCTTGGTGCACACTATATTTGGCTTTAATGATTCCTGGCAACCGACTGCTGTATTTTCTACAATAGTATTTAATGAATAACCTTTTTATCATTCTGCCAGTACTCATTAAAATGCACTTGTTTCTGAGATGCAATAGCTAGCTATATGAAACCAAAATATTAATGCAAATTGGCACTGCTAAGTTTAAAGCGGGATTTGCATGGCAGGAACTAAACATGGTCCAGACTGAAAGAGCGCAGGGAGCGCGAATGCCTCTTGACACCATGATTACTCCTAAGAGAAACCACGGCTTGCAGTACCATTAATAAGCCTGAGAAGAAAGCACTGGAGCTGGTGCCAGCATGTGGTCTGCGCAACCGTGAGATGTGGGGAGACGTCGTCATTCCCCACTGTCTAGTCAAGAACGGTAGGGATGAGATACGGAGGAACTCATGAATGTGTTCCCTGTGCTCGTAAACACCTGAACTTTCATTCTACCTATTTTCAGAAAACTAACTTTCGACAGAACATCAATACAAGAGTGGTGGACGTCAGGGGAGCCTTCTAGTCAAGGCTCTGCCTTCCAGTATGGAGACATGGGTGTGCATATCAGACACATTACATATATTGGGTTGTCTTCATGTTAACATGTATTGGTGCCTTTAATAAGCTAATAAGCTTAATATGCCTTAAGACATGGTGGATCCTGTCCATTAGAATCCCATTGGTTGAGGTGGAGGAAGGGGATTCAATGTTCCTGCTCCACAAATAGACAAAGGGACCGATCCTTGAGAAAGACTGAGTATATCAATGACTAACTTTAAATTAAAGAGCAACAAATACAATTGGCCTGGGCATCTAATAAAATACAAGGGCATCGACGGTATCTAAAGTTGAGAAAAAGCATAATGAAATTCATGGTGGAAGGGACTCCGCCTCTTCACGTGACCTTGAGCAATTTATGAAATTTGTAAGTGCTCCCATTTCTTCGAAGGGGATTTCTCCAGCAAAACGTCCCAGACTGATGAAAGAGATTTCTGTGCTTATCCAATGTGGAGATGCAAGGACATGAGACTGGGGACTTCAAATGTAGTTGGTGTAACTGAGAACATATTTAAAAATCATTCCTAGTTTTCATCATTAAATTTTATGGTGATGGCCACAAATAGCTTGCAGCTACCCCCTCCGTTGGGGTAGCATCAGTCTTTCAAATGGGCTGACAGGTTTTGGAGTACTTGCCTTATGGGATGTAGTGGGGTTACATTGCTTTGGGAAGAACTTGAGAGCATGCGCTGAAGAAAGGAAGGCTTATGGATATATTTTATTAAATGTTAACACTATAATGAAAGAGTTAGTCTGTGATTTATCCCAGCTTTAAGATACTGGCTGCCTAACCATGAAAGAAAATGCACTCTACAAACATTTCATTGGGGTTTACAGGATATCAGAGAAAGACTGAGGACCTAACATAGATAATCAGTGTTTAATCAAAATTGAAAACAAGAACAATGATCCACAAAAGATCATTTCTTTAAAACCAATTGATGATGTAAAACAATCACCATCTCCCCAAAAATGAAAATGCTCAGAGAAACGAAATCATCAAAATGGTAACCTAGACTGTTTTGCGTGGAAACGTGTCAAATGGCATCTCTGTAGCTGCTCATTATGAATCTAGACAATTCTCTACCACCCAATATGGCAACATGACCCCTAAAAAGCCAATGTAGGGCAAACTCACAGGTACCTCAGAAAGAGGTCGAGCCAAAGCCAATTCTTTAGCTGCTGGTAGGTGGGACTTCACTAGGAGCTGTGCAGGGGTGAGGTCGTCAGGGCTCCAGGAAGCAAGCAGTACAGCGTGTAGGTGCTTTCGGGGAAGAGAGGTAATCCCATGAACCAATGCCCTAAACAATAAGAACTTACTTGCACTAAAGTTCCACTATGAATCTGAACTGCCCGGCTACTAGGTCACGTCTACCCTGATCAAACCTTGGAGAACCTTGTATAGCTTGAGGCAGAAACTGAAGTGTGTCACAAGCTACTGTCAGACTGGCGACTCTAAAACTTAGCTTCTAAGAAGTGAGCTGTTCTGGGTTCTAAAGGTTCGAAGGTATTAAGACTCTGCCATTGGATCCTTCACCCTTCAACACAGAGTGCTAGGAAAGCCAACTAAGGTCTTGGCTTCCCTTTCTAAGTCACAGCCAGAAAGTTATGGCAAAAATGGACACTGAGCAGGGTCAGGAGTAGAGGCCACCAGTTGTCAGTAGGAGGGAATTCTGCATTACTAGGACTTCTAAAGAGTTTACTTTAATCTTTATAAGCCTTTTTTGATACACACACACACACACACACATATACACATATATAGTGTATACACACATACAAATGAAGGATTCAAACAGTATCTTTAATGCTCCTCTCAAATATATCAATGTAATTATCAACTATAATTTATGCTAATTCCATTTTTTTTTTCGTTTTCATGTCCTCTAGGGGAAAAAGCAATACACTTCTTTTAGAATAAAAGATAAAACAAGAAACATGGATGGGGTTTCCAATATTTTAAAAGATATGATATATATATATATATATGCATATATCTTATATATATTATGGAGAATCTATTCCTTATTGACTCAGCATAGTCTAACAGCTGCTTTGAAGGCATTCCAGTTCACAAATAATTTACTATATAACATTTCAAATGAAATATTACATTTTCTTGGCAAATCATGAAAATATTTGAACAATATTATATAGTATGATATACCAAAAAGAAATAAAACAGAAGGAAATTGGTTGGAGGGTAAGAGAGGATAAGGTGAAAGGAGAAAAGAAAAGGGGAAAGAGAGGAAAAAGTAAGGAGGAAAGGGGGAAGGAGAAGTGGAAAGTTTGAAAATGAAAGGAGAAGGGAAGAAAAGGACTAGGGAAGAGCAGGGAGAGATGATAGGAAGGAAGAAAGGGAGGAAGGGAGAGAGGGAGAGACAGAGGGACAGAGGGAGGGAGGGAGGGATGGAGGGGGAAGAAAGGAAGGAAGGGAGGGAGAAAGGGAGGAAGGAAGGAATGAAGGAAGGAAGGAAGGAAGAAAGGAATGAATGAAGGAAGGAAGGAAGAAAGGAAGGAAGGAAGAAAGGAAGGAAGAAAGGAAGGAAGGAAGCAAGGAATTCTACATGTGGCTCACATGGCAAGAATTAACTCCAAATGTTCCCATCCAACATGTCTGAAGCAAGACTTGTCCATGTCTGCTCTTCCAAAGGGCAGTTCTGTGCACTGTGCTAGGTTTAGCCTCTAGAACCATATGCTGGTAGCATCCCCCTACCTCTCTCCATAATTGCGACAAGCAAAACTGCTTCCATCTGTCCCCTGGGAGACACCACTCACTGCTCTAGAGATGCATGTTTGTAAGCAGAGTCTGCCAGCAACAAATACCCATTTGGATTTTCTGAGATTTTTCTATAAACATCGCTAGAAGTGTCTTCTGCCCTCCAAACCAGGGAAAAACCATTGGTGCCCATGATCATTTGAATGTGATATTGTGACCTGTGGCATTGAAGTCAGCAATCTGTGTTTGGTTGAGAACTTTCCAGATGACTTTTTATAATGACTTGGATTATGTAACAGAAATGTGTATTATTTTCAACTGACTTGCTCTCATCTACATGTAAAACCCAAACCAATACATCGTATCTAACTTTCTGACAAATAAACAAGTTTGAGCAATAAGTAATTGGCATTATCTGTTACTGTCTCATTATATAATCTATCCAGCCATTCTTTCCCTCACCCAGGTATCATTTATCACAGTCAAGCCTGTCATGCTTTCAAATCTGATTGAGTTATGAAGGTGAAAAGCAGAGGACCAGCCAACGAGTCTAATCGCCATTGCTCCCCATTGGCAGTGCACCTGGGAAGGCACTATTACTCATAACTAACCCCACACCAGGCCAGTTGTGAGCTTCACATGCTACAGCAAAAGGCCTAGAATGGTTGCCTTGTTAAGTAGTCAGACCATCACTACATCAATGCTCCAATAGCCATCTGACTTCGGACTAGAAACATCTAAAGAGACCAGTGGAACCTAACAATCACAATTCTGAAACATGTTTGTTTAGTGGATATGCAAAGTAGGAATCCAGAATGTAGTAAAGATCTCTAAGAATAAGGGCTCGCCTAAAACTGCATAGGTACCACTTGCTTCTTCTTTGCTACTGTTCTTTCCTTCTCTCTATGGGGGAGGAAGAAGCCATAAAATTAAACCGTCCTCCACAAGGGACAAATGAGTGTGGTTTTGCATTTCTCCACGTTGTTTCTGAAAGATAACACAGCGTCTGCAGCGTGGAGGTCAGGTTCTCATAATGATTCCTGTAAGTCGTCTTTCTGGGGGTTAATTAAGTAAACTGAATCCTAAAAGGTTTTATTAGCAGAGCTGACACTGTAAAGTGTCGCCAAGGAGCATCTGCCATGACATGAACCCTCTCAAATTGAACCGCATGGAGCCACCCAGCACCTCTTTACAGTGCTTGCCCATTCGCTGCCTGCATCCCAGAGGCTGGCTGCAAGCTGAGAGCTCTGGGAAGTGAGGTCACCGGACTCACGTCAACATACCTAATTTTACACTCATGTCATTTAAGTTTTTAATACAGCAAGGGGCTTTTTTTTTTCAGGTGTTAATAGAAAAATCAATTCTAAGTCACAACAGCTGTGATCATTTTAAATATCACAGCTGTCATGGGCTGAAAATAACTAATGTGAGCACATACATTTCTGTTGCAAATACAACAAAGTGAAAATACGGTGGGATGCTATCTTCTGCTCCCTCTGAAGCAGACTGGCTAATACAATGGCAAAGAACTTGAGTGCTTTAATTTATAAAATCAGGCTCCTGTTTCATTGCTGACCCAACCGGCAGATGGCAAAAAAAAAAAAAAAAAGAAAGAAAGAAAGAAAAAAAAGAAAAAAAAAGAAAAGAAAAGAAAAGAAAAGGGATGAGCATGGATCTTAAGAAGTAGTCCTATGGCGACCGCTGAACATGTTTAATTATGGAAATAGTATTAACATCGGAAGGGACTAGTCAATATCGAATTGAGAGTTCATTTATGTAAACATTTTGCTGTGAAGACAGGAGGAGATTAAGTGGGATCCATGCTCCACATTAAATGCTATTAAAGGGTGGGTGTTCCAATTATGATAGGACGAAGTCTAAACTCCTGTGAATTGGTGGTAACCACTGCCTTTTCAGGAAGTAATGGGGTTTTATCCTCATCTTTACAAGCTCTAACTAGCCACAGCGTGAGACAATATACTTCCTTCTCAATCCAAATATGATGGGCTTGCCTCTCAGAGAATGGAATGGCATTCCTAAAGAATATTTAAAATAGAGTTGGGTACACTAAAAGACAAGGACCGAGGGCTGAGCATCAATTATCCCGCCCTGTGCACAAAGTGGAGTTGGTTGGTGAGAACTGTACTGTGATAAATACTGTCTAAGGTCTACAATTCTATGAACAAACACTGCCATCTCTGCTACGGAGAAACTAAGCCAGATGTTAGGAAAATGGTACTCCAGACTGAGAGCAGAAAGAAACAGGAATACTTCAAGTAAGCGTTGGCGACATTACCCTGCTCAGGCTTTACAGACCCATCTTCAGGTCTTTCCAACCGCCAGGCAGATAATAATCTGAAGATAAAACTCACAAGTATTCCCTTCTAGACCTTAGAGATGTCCAGGATAAAAGTGAAGAGCTGGCCATATCTGCCCCTGGACAATTCCTACTAAAAGTCTGCCTTTCCATTTTCCCCGGGGAGGTTCAAGGCATCAGGTCCAGGAAGACCTTCCTGTCCTCTATTAATTGCACACTAATTCCAGACTATTTGAAATAGTCTATAGTCGTTTAGTCACAACAACACACACAAAGGCACTACAAAGTGAAACCACACTTGCTAAACATTTATCCCAACCCCCACAACCACACAAAGGAAACGTAAGAAAAAACAACAAACAAACAAACAAACAAACAAAAAACTCCATCTATCCTGCTCAGACCCTCGAGGTTCTTCTGAATTGTAATAGCAGGTGCAGAAACAATAATGTGCTGGCCAATCAACTTTTCCCCTCTGATTTATCAGTTTATCTTAATAAAGCCATTAGGAATGTAAACATTTCTGCAATTTATATTTAAAAGTCAATAAAATAACGGGGTACGGAATTTATCCTTTTTAATTTTTTAAGTAATACATTTGATTATTTTAATCACATCAGTACTTAACTGGATGGAGTTTAAATATGCATGCAACATCAATTTAATTTGCTTTATTCCATAGAAAAATGCAGTGCTATTCTCCTTACTTAAAAAAAGAAAGAAAGAAAGAAAGAAAGAAAGAAAGAAAGAAAGAAAGAAAGAAAGAAAGGCACAATTCAGGGAGCAAGAAAGTCTAGAACAAATTTTCCCTTTTCTTGGAGGTGGGATTCTAGTGTCTTTCAAATGTGTTCCATTATGAGTATCTTAAGGCAGTAAAATACCACCAAAGGGGAGAGGGTCCAAGAAGAGGTGAGAGTCCCTGGATAGCTCACTGGATGGCTGACAATGAAAACAGGGGGTGTTTCTACACTGGGGTAAACTTTATTGGGTTCCAGCAATAGGGCTGCGGTTGGTAAATGCATCAACTATTTTTAAAATGGCGTGTGAGCTTTTCCCAACATATCAGTTCCCCCTTGAGTGGGGATCCTTATCGGTGTAGTCACTTGGTACTTTATAAATCTCACCCTCGGGTTTGTGGAGGTGAAAAAGGCAAGTGGAACGTTGGCCTCTGTCCTTGGCATCTCCATTCATTTTCAGGTCAGCTAGACAGAAGCAGCTGGAATTCAACCACTTGGGGCCCACCAGTTACCTCAATGTGCCCTCCTCTCAAAATGAAGCTAATCCGGCCTGGAGGAAGCCAGAGCTCGAGGTCCCTGGAGGATGCCCACAAAATCCGGCATGTTTTCAGTGGAGCTGCCATCTGACCACCCTCAGTCTGGGAGCTGACACTTAGTACTACTCAGGTGTTTGAGCTCAGTCTCTAAACAACTTGGGGGAGAAGGAACTGAGCTTAATAAGGCAATGACCCGTCCAAACAAGAAATGACAGCCCTACCGCTTCCTTCCACGGAGTTTGGAACAAAATCCAGGTCTCCTTCTTAAGAAATGAGGACGGGTTTGGGTGAAACTAGAAAGGTCATAAATGCTGCCTGAGATGTAAAGACAACATTTTTGGAACCTGGAACCTAAATATTCCAGGTAGATTATGGTACTGTAACACAAGCACACCTGTGAAGACAAGGCAAAGCTGCAGTTGGGAGTTAGAGCTCTTCAGCACTTCAAAGACAACAGCCTAGTGTCACCTCTGGATACATTCTCAAAGGGAGGGGGACAGCCTTAAGAACTGTTCTTCAGAAGGGAAAAAAAATCACTTTGTTCAACAAAACCTAAGGGTGATGTCTACTCTCCCTCCACCTTACACATTATTATTATCCATTAAAAAACTACAAGTCCACAGGGAGTTCAGGAACAAACTCAGGGGTAACTTCCAGTGTTACCTCTGTCCTAGAGATACGATTCTTTTACTAACATGTCTGCCATCACTTCTGGCACTATTCACGTGGTCCCTGGGGTGTGCAGACTGTCGTCCTAGGACTGCGTCTGTAAACGGTTGAGGAGTAGGCAGAATTTCATTTGTCGCCACCCATCCTTTTTATCACATCAGATTTTGCCCTGTGTCACCGTGGAGTCATGTTTGAAAGTATTAAGGGCCAATGACCAAACAAAAATCTAATCAGACACTTACAAATCTGAAAACACTTGATCCTCCATCATTTCCCTTCTATAATGACAATGAGTCAAGACTCTTTTGTGTAAGTCCAACAGTACTGGAGGGAACTAAATAAAAAACCAGGAACATCGCACTCGCTGCTTGTGCTACGAGGCAAGCGTTCAGCCTTGCTGTGGGGAGCAAATATATTAGGCCACTGAATTCTCTTCTCAGGGTAAAAATGAGCCCCAATTTGAACAACCTTTAAATTTATCCCAAGCTGATATTTAAAAGCTGGTATCTTCTCGTGGGGTCAAAGGTTAAGGGGGTTGAGGGGCTCTGGCTCTGTTCTGATGATTCTCCTGACGGCAGAATGCTAGCCATGCTCAGGGCCCACCGTACAGAGAGGACACAGCAACATCTCTCCGTGGCAGAGAAGTGACAGTTGTTTCAAGCTGGTCTGGGAATGACACACACAGCAGTCACAATGACGAAATCTGATGATGTCTTCAGTTAAAACAAGGTAAATCTAGTTGAGCAGTAAGGCATAGAGAAAATATTAATTATCCTCCAGCCTTTGAGGTGCCTTGTCAATTTTACTAAAAACAAACTAACAAAAAAAAAAAGAAAAAAAAGGAAAAAATCCCTAACTAAATAAATGAAAACAAATTTTTAAAAAATGGAGGAGCAACAAAGCAGACTGTAAGGATGCTCCTGTGAATTAAGTACACGGAGGGGCAGGAAGGATGCAGCACAGTTTCCTGTCCATCAGTTGGAGAGGTAGCTAAGGCCACCAGCTCCTCCTTTCCCCTGACCATCCCTTTGCCTCCCCCCTCCCCCCTCCCCCTGCTCCGGAGTCCTTCCTTCTAACTCCTGAAGCAATGCCATTACCTAGCCCTGGGAGCCGGATGTTCCCCAAGTGTCAAAGCATCCAAATCAGGGCTTAGATAAAGGGAACTACATATCTATTTTCTTCCTGAGAAATTAGCCTCCTGGTAAAAAATAATAATAATAATAATGTTCAAACTAGCATCTGTGAATCTCAGGCAGGGATTTTTGGGAATGTAATCAAAGGCGGTTGAGCACGAGGTAGCTACAGTATCAAGATTAAGTGTCTGGTGAATATTTACCAGCTTACTCCTATAGAACAGTATCAACATAGTTTTGTTATTAAGAAACTAAATAGAGACAGGAAAACTATTTTATTATTATCTTAAAGTCACTAAATTAAAATGTTCTGTATGTCAATAATAATAGTAATCTCACAAAGATATATATGTGTGTGTGTGTGTGTGTTTGTACATGTTTTCCTTTATTTTTTAACATTAATAGGCAGCTAAAAACTCAGATTTGTGATCTAACCATTTTTTTCTTTGTATTAGCAACTAAGATCTTTTTAATTGAAATTAATTTATACTGGTTCCTTTTGTTTATAGCTAAGGTTCTGAAATAATAATTTTCTAAAATAACTTTAAAATGTCAACTTCGATTTGCACAGTGAATACATTATGGAAAACTTTAAAACTTGGTACTTATCTGTGGCTGCCCTAACCATGATTTTTTATTATTTTTTAAAGGGTCATATTAAAAATGTTCTTAGCAATGTTATTTTTGGTGATATTAAGATATTAATTTTTTATGCTGCTCCTTTGCATGGCAAATTCATAATAACTAAAGCCTTCACACTCGAGCTTAGAAAAGGCTCGCTGACTATGATACTCGTGAGCTGAGAGGTCCTGTTATTCCGATGTTTCTGGGTTTGGGCGGCAGCCTTAATATCAGAAAAGAGTTCGCTTCGTTTTTGCCTTTGAACTTTCTGAAGATGAAAAGCCTGCATAATATGACCAACCGTTGGACCATAAACATGGGCCCTGGTCCTTTGCCGTCTGAGGTCTGATGGCAAACAACCATCTCAAAACAACTAGTTTGAAACACGGTTTGAAGCTTGTTAGGATGAAGCAAAAAGAGCAATTAGAATAATCACAGGTTTCTCTATACGGCTTAACGCATGCACTCGCTGCCGAGAGCCTATGGTGTGATCTGAAATTACCATTAGGAAGGAATTTTACCACTTTTATTTTCAATTTTATTTGCCAGAATTTCATTTATGTGGAATTGCCATAATTTTAGCTATATGGAGTTTGAGCAAATAATTACTCATTAAAATTCAAATTTGGTGACCATGTAAACCTTGGAAAAAACAAAATTTAGGGCTAAAACTATTGCTTTCTTTTTGCCTTTTTTTTCTTTGTAGACCAGGTTCTGCCTTAAGTAATGCCCAGTACGTATGTCCTGAAGGAAGACAGAGCGCAGCACAATTTGACACAAGCTGGAGTTCTCAACACTCAGAAGAAACATTTCTCTCCCAGAAACATTTTTCTGATGGCTGACGAATAATTCCTTCAGATTTTCATTTGGCTGAGACTGGGATTCACTTTTGTGCAAGGCAATAATGTGGGGGGGGGGGAGGAAATCACACCAAAAATCACTGGGCAAGTTTATTGACCTCTCCCCTGAGGCAAAGCTGAGTTTCACAAATGCTCTCTCATTTACACTCAACGTTTAGTCTTTGGGAGCTTGTGGGTTAAGGTTATTTAAGGTCTTAACTCATGAAGTTCACATTTAAGGACAAATCACTGTCCTCTGTGCAAGCGTGGCAGCAATTTGGGCATTGTAGTGGGAACACTTTTTACCCTAAGGTGACAGAGCCCATCTACATTTTCCTTTGTCCCAAACTATCATTTGATTAAAGTGTTTCCCTTGCTGGGAAGTGGGAGAGAGAAACGGATTTTACAAACCCGGTGTTTGCTGGTTCAAAAAGAAGATAACCA